>NC_133621.1:213861918-214525252 GCF_048593235.1 Sminthopsis crassicaudata
AATTATTCAGATTAGACTCAAATTACCTGTTTTATCAGGTGGTTTTTATATGTAGCAATATATAAATTTATGAACTCATCTCAACTTGAGGAACCTCATTTTTTTTCACCTGTATATAATCTATGCCTCAGGGTCTCCAAGGCTCTGGATTCTTTTATTAGATTCTAACTAATTTAGCTGTCTCTCCCAAAAGTTATTGTCCCTATCTAGGATTTGTTATTGGAAAATTTTAAATATAGGTAATATATAATGTACAGGTTTCCCCAATGCAGATATAGGTTTTCAGGCTTTTATGTGAATAATCAAGGTAATAAATTCATATCTGCCACAGGGCAATCTTTATTCTGCCACACAAAGATATCTTGTCAATAGTGTTAAGGACTCAAAATAACTATTAAATAGATTGAGAAGATAAGCACATGGTATATTCACAGTACCTTTCAGAAGAGAACCTAACTTGGACATGCAAGATAGGCAATTCCTTTTCATGAAATCACTCTTTTCCACGTTATCCGTCAGTTTTCCTCAGTATTATAAATATTCTGTGATTTCTCATTTTCTCTCCTAAATAAATACATTATGGCCATGCCATATAGTCAGTACCATTCTCATCAGACATTCACCTTTCACTATTCAAATAACTCATGATAATAAGGAATAATAAAATATTATTCTTCTGTTCTTCCAAGTCATGGACTTTATCTCTTATTATTTCACATTAGAGTGGTCCACATGCATAATTTTCCCTTTCCCAAAGCTGAGTTATTCTGAATTTCTCTTCCTCTCTTTGAAAATGACAGACCTTCTAACTCTTCACCTTGGGATTACTCTTGAGATAATCCTCCAAATTGACCAGGAAATTTACCTTTTTTTGTTTGTTTGTTTGTTTGTTTAAAAGCCTAGGTTCTAATATTATACTGTCTAGAAAATTTCTCCTTCTCTATAGTATTCATATTACTGTCCATGGATTATCCTTTCAAATCACATACACACACACACACTCATGCATACTTTGTTTCCTGCCTAAAGGCCAATATTGACACTTTGGGGAGAGAAGGAATAAAGATGTTCTCTCTACTGCTGAGGTTTCCCACTCCTCAAATGTACTCCAGAAGGAAAGTATTTGAAAAAGACAGTGAAGAGCTAGGAGTGAAATAATTGCCTTCCCTTTATAGTCTAATACAGAAGAGTTGGTCCTTGGATGAGTCTATCTTCCTAAGAGTCTGCAAGGGGTGTGGGGAGGTAGAAGCATATGGAAGCTTAGTCATGGAAATTCAATGGGACAACTATCTTTTGCCATCTTAACAAGGTGTTAAAGGACATTTCTAAACTAAGGGGAGAAGTGTGGACAATTAAGTGCTTCAAAATGAAATTCACCTCTGTATTTATCTAATGAAAAATTTGGGATGAAATTATCATGAGAGTATTTTCCATCTCTAATACTACAATTATGATAATTTGGAACAAGAAGGAGAATATATATATATATATGTATATATATATATATATATATATATTTTTTTTTTACATGCTTACTGAAAATAACCAATTTTATCAAAGCATTCATTTATTAGGTATATTGGAGTTTTAGCAATTCACAGCCAACTTCTCAGAAAATACCTCTCCAAAAAATTAACTTCAAGTTTCTGTAGTAGCATCTTTTGTTCAGTTGGCAGCAGGAGATTCAAAATAATGCAGTCAAATTCTTTGGACTATTCTACTTATACATGTGATAACAATGGTGGTTTTGGGTTCTGCTCCATTGGAGCAGCAGCAGTTTTCAAAGCTAAACTAGAATAAAAGTAAATTGTTTATTTCAAGGGAAAAATTGCTTGAATAATCCATTGAACGTTTATAACAAACAACAGTTGCCTACATACCAGAATCTAAAGATTTCTCTGAACCCCTCATCTGTCACTAACTGGAAAACATGGGGACATTAGACAGAAAGCTGAGCCTTGCCTACTGATAATGAAACCATTTGCAATGTGAATTTCCAATAATGTTGGTCATACAGTACATTGAAATACCCACTTCCCTTCAGACAAGCATGCAAAATGGTGAAGTGCTTTGGCAGGGGTATATGCTGCAGAATCCTGGTTAGAGCCGACAACCCGAAAAATTAGGCTGATTTACTTCTGACTTTAGCTGCCTTCCTATGAGTTCTTGGCAGAGTTTGTCTCTTTAAACAACGATGTTGCCATATGTTCAGTAATTTATCATTTGGCAGACTGATTCGCATCTATTTCATTTTTTAAAGTGATCACCTGTGCTATAGACCTACATGGTTATGGTTTATCAAGGAAATCTCTAATGCCATTACCAACTTTATGTAATATTCCTAAATGTCTATACACAAAACCTCATATTGGCAAGGTCTTTATCCAAGGTAGAGATTATTTCTAGATTTCAGCATGACATGCTAATATACTGGCCAAAAATAATATAAATACATTGAACAGGAAAGAGAACAATTATTATTCACTGTTTTGCTTTGAGTAAAATGTTCATTCTGTAGGAAATATTTGAGAATGTGAAATTATCATATCACATTAGCATTTTGTTTTGTTTTTATTCTTTATCCAGATCTGTTTTTTTTTTTTTTTTTTTAATCACTGTGAGGAAATTCAAAAGTGGAACAGATCTCTTCTAATGGAGATATAAATGAGTCTATAATTTATAACTTTCGAAAGTTCCTTGAAGCACTGAGAGTTTTGATGTCTTTTTATGGTCACACAGTTCTGGTACATGTCAAAAGAAAGATTTAAACACATATTTTCCTGATTCTAAGACCAGGCTGTTATTTTTCCCCCACTTAATATATTTTGCCTCCCAATTACATGTAAAGATACATTTTGATATCCATTTTTGTGAGATTTTAAATTCCAAATTTTTCTCCTCCTTCTCTCCTCTCCCCAAGACAGCAAGAAATCTGATATAAGTTGTAGATGTACAATCATGTCAAACATATTTCCTTATTAATCATATTATGAAAGAAAAATCAGAACAAAAGAGAAGAACCACAAGAAAGAAAAAAAAGACCAAAAAACCAACAAAAAAAAAAAAAAAACAAACCTGAAAATAATATGTTTTAATTTTCATTCAATCTCCATGGCTTTTTCTCTGGATGTGGATAGCTTTTTCCATCATGAGTCTTTTGAAATTGTCTTGAGTCACTGTATTGCTAATAAAAGCTAAATCTCAGAGTTGATTATCAGACAATGTTGCTGTTACTGTGCACAGTGTTCTTCTGGTTCTGCTCATTTCACCTAGCATCAGTTCATATAAGTCTTTCCAGGGTTTAAAAAAAAAATCATTACATTCATTATTTTTTATAGAACAATAGTATTCTATTACACTCATATGCCACAACTTATTGAGCTATCCCCTAATTGATGGATATTTTCTTAATTTCCAGTTCTTTGCCTCACACAAATATAGCTGCTGTAAGTATTTTTGTGCATTTAGGTCCTTTTCAATTTTTTAAATTCTATTTTGGAATCCAGACTGAGTAGTGGTATTGTTGGATTAAAGGTTTTTATAGCCCTTATGACATAGTTCCAATTTGCTCCCAGAATACTTGGAGCATTCATAGCTCTATCCACAATGTAATAGTTTCTCAGTTTTTTCACATCTTCTCCAACATTTATTTATTTATTTATTGCTATCTTAGTTGATATAATAGGCATGAGGTGATATTTCAGAGTTATTTTAATTTGCATTTTTTAGTCATTTGTGATTTTTACAACACTATTTAAAATGAGTATAGATAGGTTTAATTTCATCTGAAAACTTCCTATTCATATTTTGACCATTTTTTCAATTAGAGAATGTCTTGAATTCTTATAAATTTGATTCAATGTTCTATTTGACTCAATTCTCAATTTTTATAAATGACACATTCATTAAAAAAACTGGCTGTAATAACTGTTTCCCGTCATTCTGCTTCCCTTCTTATCTTAGCTGCATTGATTTTGTTTTTGTCCAATAAAATTTTTCAAAACAAAAATAAAACAAAAACTTTTAATTTAATCTAATCTCTTCAGTGGTATTTTGTATTTTATAATGCTCTCTATTTCTGCTCATAAATTCCTCCCTTCTTCAAAGATATGACAGATAAACTATTCTTTGCTCTCTTAATTTGCTTGTGTTATGATCCTTTATGACTAAATCATCTACCTGTTTTGATCCTATCTTGGTATAGAGTAAGTTGTTATTTTAGTCTGCTATCTATTGTAATTGTAGTTTCTAAACTTTTTTTTTAATGTTTTACCTTATCAAGGAAAAAAAAAAGAGCATGCAATTCCAATACAATACGTATATATTGCTAACATGTAAATACACACGTTATCTCAAAAGTTTTAGTTTACTTTTAAGCACTAGATAGCCTTTTAATTTTAGTGAGTTTATTTATGTATTTGCTGAGGCAATTGGGATTAAGTGACTTGTCTAGGATCACATAGCTAGGGAGTGTTCAGTGTCTGAGACTAGATTGAAACTTAGGTCCTCCTGACTTCAGGGCTGGTGCTATATCTACTATTCCACTTAGCTGTACCAGTTTATCTATTTTTAATACACATTGCTTAATGAATCATGTTGGGAGAGAAAATTCAGAGTAAAAGGGAAAAAACATAGGAGAGATTAAAAAAAAAACAGAAAAAAGAAGTGAGCATAGCCTGTGCTTATTTACATTCAGTCTCCTTAAATTTTTTTCTGGATGCAGAGGGCATTTTCTATGCAGAGGGCATTTTCTGTCCAAAGCCTATTGGAATTACTTCTGATTACTGAATCACTGAGAAGAATTGAGTCTTTCATAGTTGATCTTCACACATTGTTGCTGTTATTGTGTATAATGTGTTCTTGGTTCTGCTTGTTTCTCTCAGCATCAATTCATGTAAATCTTTCAAGGCCTTTCTATAGTCAGCTTGTTCATCATTTTTATAGAACAATAATATTCCATTACCTTCATGTACCACAGCTTGTTCATTCAGTCTCCAATTGATGGATATCCATTCCTTTTCCAATTCTTTGCTTCCACAAAAAGAACTGCTACAAACATTTTTTTTTCACATGTGAGTCCTTTTCCTTTCTTTATGATTTTCTTGGTATACAGACCCAGTAATGGCACTGTTGGATCAAAGAGTATGCTTAATTTTATAGCCTTTTGGGCATAATTCCAGATTGCTCTCCAGAATGGTTGGATCAGTTCACAAGTCCACCAATAATTCATTAGTGTCCCAGTTTTCCCATATTCCCTCCAACATTTATCATTCTTTTTTCCTCTCATTTTAGCAAATCTGAGAAGTGTGAAGTTTTAATTTGCATTTCCCTAATCAATAGTGATTCAGAGCATTTTTTCATATAACTATAAATGGCTTTCCTTTCATCATCTAAAATGAATGTGGAGCCAGGCAAGTTCAAGTTTACATCTTAGAAATGACTTTATTTTTTTTTACAACTTTCCTTTTATACTTCGCCATAAGTATGTTTTATTCATCATACAATCATCATAAAACCACAGGGAGTATAACCAAAGCTGTGATGTTTCCCTTGTTCTATTAGTCAAGGTTCATCCTGTTTTTTATTTTCTTTTAATAGATCCTCTCTTCACAAAATAAAATATATTCTGTCATTTCGACCTTCTTATCTCCAGTAAATAATCTGAGGGAGCTCAGATATGGGTTAGAAGCTGTAGAATTGGCCTTGCAAAGTCCCCTAAAGTCCTCCAAGTGACCTCCTCTTGCTTTGGTCTTCCAAAATTCTTACAGCTGGCTCCACACAGATGGGTCATTTGAGCTCAGAATTTCTAAGCTGTTTGTGTATCTTTACTACATGACAACAAAAGGACAGTTTTTTAAAAAAATAATAACTATTAATTTTTAAAATATACACAAAGATAGTTTTCAATATTCACCTTTGCAAAACCTTATGTTCCAATTTTTCCCCCTCCTTATCCCCATCCCCTCCTCTAGACAGCAAGTAATCCAATATGTTAAAAATGTTCAAATCTTCTATAGATATTTCCATATTTATCATGCTGCACAAGAAAAATCAGTCAAAAGGGGGAAAATGAGAAAGAAAACAACAACAACAACAAAACCCCAAGCAAATAGCAACAAAAAGAGTAAAAATGCTATGTTGTGATTCATCCTCAGTTCCCACAGTTCTCTCTCTGAGTGTAGATGGCTTTCTTCATCACAAGATCACTGGAGTTGGCCTGAATCATCTCCTTGAAAAGAGCCACGTCAACATTGATTATATGATAATGATATGATATGTTCACTGATCTCTTGGTTCTGCTCATTTCACTTAGCATCAGTCCATGTAAGTCACTCCAGGCCTCTCTGAAATTATCCCCCTGATTGTTTCTTTTAGAACAATAATATTCCATTACATTTATTTACCATAACTTATTCAGCCATTCCCCACCTGATAGACATCCACTCAATTTCTAGTTGTGGTGACAATGTCACTACAAAACAAGGCTGCTACAAAAACAAAATAGTTGAATGAAGTTGAAGACTAGCAAATTGCATAAAACCATCCTTAAAAACTCAGATTGTAAATTGAGGAGGTCAAAGTTCCTGAAACTTTGAGCAATGTGGTATCATCTGATGAATAGCAACTCTGTTTCAGCCTGAATAAGAGAAAAATTCTTTCTCATTGTATTAAAAATATTAATAATATATAATAATTGTTATTAAATATGATTATTTTATTTTTAAAAATTGGCTTGAGAAGATATAATTTTATCTTCAGTTTATTAAATATTAGTTTTTTATTAGTATTGCTTATGAAATGAGAAAGGATTTACAGTCTATATTTATCAGAGCATATCAAAAATTTTAATCAATTAAATAATATTTGAAAAGATATTATTTTAATCTCCAACTCATTATACTCAACTTTCCTAATTATAAAAAAAATGTGAGCAAAAATAAAAATGTAGACTATGCAAATGAGAAGTTATAGAGTATTTAGTTCCTAGAAGTATAATGCCCTCTGAGATTTTAGCAGATTCCTTGAATATTTTATGTTCTTCCTACTCATCCTATTACCATTATTTTTATTATTTTATTATTATTATTATTTAGTTATCTGTGTAATATAGTATGTTATTTTGAGAGTAATAAAATCTTCTAGAGGGCAGGCATTGTTTTGCTTTTTTCTTTTTAATCACAGTGTCTAACCCATGTAATAGGTACTTAATAAATGTGTAATGGAATAATTTCTTTGTACACTTCATTATTATACAAAGCTTTTACTTGTATTCCTATATTGAGAAATTATTGGTTGTGAAGAACAAGGAATAATAGGTTTCTATTCTGTTTTTATAAGACAGAAATGAAAGCAATCATATAGTCTAATCATCATCATATACCAATGCTGAGAAGGTGGGCATGAAAATGTGAATAAGAAGAGAAATTACAATGCTAGTTATGAGAGCAATTTCCTAACCCCACCTCTCATGAAAGTCAGGCTATATTTTTCATTAAATGATATTGATGGAAATTATGGGGATGACCATCAATTGGGGAAAGTCTGAATAAATTGTAGTATGTGATTATGATTGAATATACTATTATACCAAAAAAAAAAAAATGATGAACAGGATGGTCTCTGAAAAACCTGGCAAATCCTCCATGAACTCAAGCAAAGTGAAATGTACTATGTAAAAATTAATAGTAATGTTGGAGGATGATTAGCTGTGAAGGACTTTTCTATTCTCAGCAATAAAATAATCCAAGACTGCTTTGAAAGATTTATGAAGAAAAATGCTATCCATACTCAGAGAAAGAACTGATTGTATTTAAACACAATTTTTTCTTTATTTTTTTGAGAGTTGTTTTTTTTTGGGGGGGGATCTATCGATTTTATTTTATTTATTTTTTTTTTGCAGCATGACTTTTTTAGAAACGCTTTGCACAACTTCACATGTGTCTTGTCAATGTGGGAGAAAGGAAGCAGAAAGAAAAAAACTCTAGAACTTAAAATTTTAAAAACAAATATAAAAGTGTTCTTCATATAAGTAGGAAAATAAACTATTAGAATGAAAATAAAATTTAATTTAATTTAAAAAAAAGATATTTAAGCTATCATCTTGACTTCATTGGTTGAGAGAACTAAAGCTTTTGATGTAACTTTCTGATGACCTAAGAAGATATCTTTGAGGTACTAAAGTCATCATCCTTTCTCATGCTTGATAAAATGTGGTCAGCTTAAGGAAGATTAGCTCAGTTAATCAACTCAGTGTTCTCTATGGCTGTCCTTGATGAGTATATTTCACCTGATAAAACTAAGTCAATCTCCTTTTGCTGCTTGTTGAGTTAATTATAAGTTTCTTATTTTGTTCTAATATTGAGCCAAAACTATTATAGTGAGCCTACTAAAACTATGAGGTAGGTTGTACCTGGCCCAAGCAAGAACTGATGCCAAAGTAGGAACTGACAAGGGGAGGACAGGAATGGTTTCTTTATCTATTTTATTAAGGATCTGAGTTAATGAGGTCTAACTTACTTGAACCATGCCATAAGAAAGAGAACAAATGGGGCAGCTAGGTGGCACAGTGGATAGATCACCAGGATCTGAGTTCAAATCTGCCCTCAGACACCTAACACTTCCTAGTTGTGTGACCCTGGGCAAGTCACTTAACTCTAATTTCCTCAGGAAAAAGAAAAAAAAAAAGAAAGAGAGCAAGTCTTGGAGTCAGAATGATCTTTGTCTCTAACATATACTGGCTTTATGAGCCTTTGAAAATCAATCTCTCAATGCTTTTAGCTAATTTTCTAAGACTCCATGTGGCAGAAAATTTGCTAAATGGTATCTATACTACGCAATGTTTTCTTATACAGGAATTCCTTACATTAATGAAATCACAAGTCCAGTCTTTATCCCAATTGGCTTCCCTTTTGACTCAATGGTTAACAAAGAGTGCTCATAAATTATTTTTATAAAGGCATTTGCAGATACTTTGGACTCTATTTCATGTCAGAAAGAAAGACAACAAAAGAAAGGAAACATTAGTCTTTGATGACCTCAGACAGCTTTTGTTGGATCTTCTAGCTAAGCCTGAATTTAAACCCTATTAAATTCCAAGGAAAAGATCTGGTGTCAGCCAATTTTCTATTAGTGTTATTTTAAGTCAATATGCTTTTCCTCCCTGGGGCATTGGGATTTTAAGCTTTGTTTATAATTAAAGAACAAAAAGCTTTGTCCTCTGTCAAATAAATTTTGAACATCATCACAGCAAGAGCAAATATTTTCAGGGTAGAAAGTCTTTCTAGGTACGCACAAAGTTATAATAGGTTTATCTAAAAGTAGGTTTGGTTAAAGTACACAGTATATATGGAATCCTAAAAGAAATTGAACAATGAGATGTCACAATTCTAGAAGACAAGATCATGATGGATAATAGTTCATTGAGCCACTAGTAAAATATAAAATTGTGCTAGATATTATGCGTTAAAGACAATGTATCTTTTAACAATTTTGTTTTTGTTTTTGTTGCACATATATGTGCTTGTGTGCTTTAATTTTGACATATATACATGAGAGATTTACTAGAAAATTTGACCAGTACAACTCAAGGAAAGAAAAAGAAGAACTCAGCTCATTTTTATGGGCACAATAACCCAATGATTTCTGGAACCACTTAATCTGTAACTAATAATCACATTTACCATTTGGGTCCAGCTATGCCAATAGGATTAGAAGAGAACTGGAATTATCTATCAGTTGTTCCAATTCCATTATTATGCATAGTAACCAAATAGACAGATTTGGCCACAAATTATAATTAGATTAATTCTTGAAACTATTCCGCTTTGGCATGCCCTGGACCACAAATGAATTTTTTCTCGAGCACCTAATATCCCAAAATTTCATTTTAAGTAAGAGTCTATTGTATTAGTAGAAACAATTTTATTTGGAAAGATTAACAATACAGACTTTTCCACATAGTAGGTGCTCAATAGGCCCTAATAGAATAACATTTTAAATGAATAGATAGATAGATGTTTGGAGGGATGAAAAGTAAGGGATATTATTTAAATAAAAACATTTATTAATGGTTTTTGTTGATTAAAATTGATCCAAAGGAGCCAAATCAATTTATTCAAAATATAAACATAATAATGAATCCATGACCTATTTTATAACTTTCAAGTCTATGATTCTTATATTGTAGACTGAGAGTAGTTAGTTTTTCCAAATGGAATAACAGGTTGATAATATCTGTCTTTCTGATGGGGTAGGGTATGAAAAGTGCTTGATGATGTGACCATCAACTCAGAAGCTTCTGGAGTTGACTTTCATTCAGTATTTGAATAGAAATAGTGATGATTTTGTGATATAAACCACAATTGGTCTTGCCAGTCCTTGCTCTGGAAATAATTGTATCAACGAGCATAAATCAAAGAATTATAGATGTAGAAGTAGAAAGGACCCTATAGGTCATTAAATACAATCCCCTTATTTTGGGGATGGAGAAACTGGGGGAACATAAATTAAATGACTTGTCCAGCATCACACATGTAGTAAGAGTATGAGGTATGTTTTGAATTCATATTTTTTTCCTTACTTTGTGTCTAATTCTTTAGCCACTACACCATACTATCTTTGGTATATGTCCCAGGATACTTATTACTTTTCTGTTCAAATAAAATCTCTTTATCTGCATTTTATCCTTCCCCCCATTCTGTTAAACAAGTTTGACAGCAGCTCCCTAAATTCAATATCTCTAAACAGACAGATACAGTTAACATTACTTTTCCAGTAACTGAATAGCTTCTATATTCTCATATGAATATTTTATAATGAAAGACAGAGGCTCTTAATCAATCAGGGGAAGGGAAAATGTCATTCAATAAGATCTTAAGGAAAGAATGAGAATAAATGCAATGAGGTGGGACTGAGGTAAGAGAAGATAGCGGAAATGACAAGACGGGAAAGAGCAATGAAGCCCATTTCTATTTGGCAAACATAACTCCCCTTTGTTCCATAGCTTTCTGGAATATTAATCATTCCCTCCACTGGAGTTTAAATTCTTGACAAAATAAAACATTAGGAAAAAAAATAATATACCTTTTGATGTCTTTTCACATATTATCACAGCAGGTATTGATGTAGATTACACATATCAATATTACTGCTTCCCTACATTTTTGAAGTGTTTAATGTTCAGTAATTAAAATGTAGTTATCCAATTCAGGCAGAGCTCATTTATACTTAGCCCATGATACTGTTAAATCTTCTTTTTAATTTTTAAAAATTTGTCTCTAAATAAGACTCTTTGGTTATTATATATTAATAGATGTGTCCAGGTTTTTTTTTTTTTTGCTTTTATTTTGTTTTGTTTTGTTCTGTACTTTTAAAAAGTAATCAGAAAATATCAAGTGTGAATCATTAAAAATTTCCTTCTTCACTTCATAAAATTTTTCCCCATTCCAACCATTCAACTTAATTTCCTAAATTGGTTTCATTTCTTTTCTATAGCTACAATTTATTTGCCATCTGATACTTTCACATATTCCAACTAACTACTGTTTGAGAGAGTCCACTGTCCTTTTTCAAAATAATGTCTAAACCCTTTGTCACTCAATTACAAATGAAGCAGAAACTCTCTTTACATTTTAAAATTAATTTTATAATTATAACTTTTTTGACAGTACATATGCATAGGTAATTTTTTACAACATTATCCCTTGTACTCCCTTCTGTTCTGAATTTTTCCCCTCCTTCCCTCCACCCCCTCCCCTAGATGGCAGGCATTCCCATACATATTAAATATGTTATAGTATATCCTAGGTACAATATATATGCGCAGAACCGAATTTTTCCTTCCTTATATGTCATTCTTTTGTTCTCTGCTGCACACTTTTAAAATTTTTATTCTTTCCCATCCTTTATCTCCTCCCATCTTTCCCAAGTAGGTTACAATTAAGTACAGATATATTTATATAGATAGATAAATATATACACATACATATACATATACATTCATACTCACCAACACACACATATACATACACACACACACATATCACACACATATATATATATATATATATATATATATATATATATATATATATATATATATATATATATATATATATATATATATATATATACAGAGTGAGAGAGAGAGAGAGAGAGAGAGAGAGAGAGAGAGAGAGAGAGAGACAAGGGGCTGCATACATATATACCTACATTTACTCAGACATACACACACATACACATTCATTTACCCTTATGTAAACATGTGTCTAGAACAATATTAATATGATTAGCATATAATTTAAATTTCTCTCTTGATTGAATCTTTAAGTATGATCTTGTCTAAGATCAATTTTTTATCTAATAAATTCTACTTCTGATCCTTGTTACATTGTGTATGTTTTTTATTTCCTATCTTTGCTACTTCTTTTACTTTAATTTTACTTCTTAACTTGCCTTGCTATTCTTTAACTTCCCCCCACCAATGGATCCCTCCCTTTATCACTCTTTATCTCTTGCCCATTTATCCTAGTCCCTCCCCCCTTACTGCGCTATAGATTTTGGAGAGTGCTAAACCCTTCATGGTATACACATACACACACACACACACTTATAATACACACATATATTACATGTATATATACTACATGTGTATACACACACACACACACATAGTATTTCCTATTTAACCCATTTGCAATGTAAGTTTTCAGAACTATGAGCCTTCCTACCCCCTCTAATGCCTCTGTTTTAGTTGTTTCTCTGACCTCATTTGTATATGATTATTATTTTTACCTTTTTCTATTCAGAATTGCTTTTTAGAATATGATCATATGTAACTCTGCCCCAATCTTTCTTTTGAGTTATCCAATTACTGAAATAAATCTTAAACATATACTATACATTTCCATGTGCGACACATAAATGATTTGTCCATGTTAAGTTCCTTAACATTAATTTTTGATATTGATTTGTATGTTAAATTTCTTAATAAGTTCAAATTTGGTTGAGACAGAGCCTGAAAATGTACAAGTTTCTTGAATGTACATTTTTTTCCAAGTAATATTATGGATAATTACTGCTGAACATGATATTTTTGGATGCAGGCCTACTTCTTTTGGTTGTAGGCATATATTACTACAGGACCTGAGATCTTTTATTGTGGCTGCTGCTAAGTCCTATACAATTCTAATTGTAGCTTCTGCATATTTGAATTGCTTATTTATTTATTTTTTGTTTGACAATAATGTTCCTATGTATTTTACACAAAGGATCTCTTTGAGGTACTGAGAGGTGGATTTTTTCTATTTCTGCTCTCCCCTCATGTTCTGGCACTCTAGGACAATTTTATTTCATCATTTCTTGAATTATTATGTCAAGATTTTGTTTTTGGTCACAGCTTTCAGGTAGTTCAAATATTATATTTTTTTCTTCTTGATCTATTCTACAGATCTGTTGTTTTTCTTATAAGATGTTTCACATTATGTTCTATTTTTTCATTCTTTTTATTTTTTTTTATTTCTTGGCTTCCCTGGCTTCCCCTTGCTCAATTCTTGTTTTCAAAGAATTATTTTCTCCTTAAGATTCTGTATCTCCTTTTCTAGTTAGTTAACTTTTTTTTTTCATAATCTTCTTGGGTTTTTTAGATGTTTTTTATTTTAATTAAGTTTTTATTCCTAAGTTTTTGTTATTTGATTTTCTGAATTTGTCTATAATTTTTTCCTGGGAAAGTAGCCATTTAATATTACACCTTAGGGTAGAAAAGGCTTTTAAAAACAATTTAAGTGTCCTTTGAAGATGAACCCTGGGCTTTCTTAGTCCTATAGTAACTTTCTATGGTTGGGTTCTTTCTTTGTACTTTTTTTTTTCCTTTAATAAGAACTATTAGTGTAAATCCTTCTCATCCTGAGGTGGGCGAATGGTGCTTCTAGCTTCACTTCAGCTCTTTCCTATGACCAAGAACCCCAACCAAAAGCTCCACCCTCTTGCAAGTGACTTCAGCCAGCAACATTCCTGCCCCACTGCTTCTGCCCTCACCAAGTCTGCTGCCTTCTTATTATCCAGGGCTGTCTTTCTGCAGTACAGCTGTTCCTTATGTTCCTCATCAGCAGAGGTTCACTCAGTCTTCCCTGATTTGAACCCCTGACTCCTCATCCTATCCAGGAGGTAAAATTTTTTGTAATCCCTGTTGAGGCTCCAGCCAAACCCAGCTGGCCTCAGGGGTCTCTAGTAGGTGTTTTGGGCTAGCCTGAATTGCTTGTACTTCTTGTCAGTAATCCCCATCTTGGAGTTTTTCTTCAGATCTTTTTGGGTTATCCCATGAGAATCGCTGTTCTGCCCCATCTTCTTGGTTTTTCATAGGTCTATGCTTGCCCTAAGGTGTAAATTTGTTCTGTTTATGGAGGAAATCTGGAGAAATTTGCTGATCTCCTCCACTATCTTCCCAGAATCCTCCAGCCATAAAACATTATTTATAAAATGTTATCGAGAGTACTTTCCCACATGTTTCAAATTCCTATTAGGTTTTTGAGAGTAATATTGATAACTAATCAATAAAAACTAGTATTTATTTAACATGAAAGTTGAATGGGAATGATTTTATTTTTTTTACTTTTCAGTTCAAGAATGGTTTATATTATTAGGACTTAGAGTCTTCACATCTATTTTTAAATAAGAAGATATCAAGTGAAGATTTTTAATCTTACAGAACAAAAAGAGAAGAAATATCCTTCTATTCCAACGTCACTGTTATCTTCACATATAATTACTTTATTTTTAACTTCTTATATTAAAACAAGGTTATTGATAAGGGTGTTCAAAGTAATTGTTATTACCTTAATTTAAGTTGACCTCTCTCAACCTGGTGTCTCACCTGGGATCCATGTGGAAACCATATGAGCTAGAGTTGATTGTGTTAATAAGCAATATTATAATATATAAAGGTCAGAAGTTGCATTATATTCAAAATTCTAGCTCACTTTAAAAAAAAGTAATTATAAAAACCACATATATCCATTCATTATAAGTTCCTCTTGTTGATAACCAGATATATTATTGTCTGGTGATTGAATGAAAAAGGCCAATATTAAGTATTTACTAGGTCCTAGACTATATGGTAAGCATTGTTAAAAGTTACAAGTTTTAAAAAAAGTGAGATAGTTTTCGGTCTTTAGGAATTTATATTCTAAAAGAGGGAGACCATACATAAAAGGTAGATGGAATGGCTGAGACATGAAGGGATTGAGTGATAGAGATCTTTAAATATGATGACAATTTAAGGAGTGTGTAAGTCCAAGAATCAGATGTAAAAGATCATATAAAGCAGAGACAGGGTAAATAGTAAGGCCTAAGGGGTTTCCAACTCACTAGAAAGAATTTTCTTGATTACTTCCACATCATATATGCCATGTGAGCAGTCAAGCTAGGAAGGGGACGGGGATGAAGGAGGTAAGTGAGGAAGGAGTATACTTGCAGGGATAATAGATCTATCGTGTGTGTGTGTGTGTGTGTGTGTGTGTGTGTGTGTGTGTGTGTGTGTGTATGTCGTGATTTGGCCAAAGTCACATTAATAAATGAAGAATTGGAAAAAAATTCAGCTTTGGTAGTGAATGAGGCACCTATTCAAAAAATTGTTTTTATCTAATTTTAATTTTCTTTGGTAGAATATTTTGTTTTAAACAAATCTTGAATAAGATTTCTTCTCATGTGATAAGCCTTGAATCTTACCATATGTAAAAGAGGACTATCCTAAAATTTTCTGGGTTGTATATTCCAATCTCATAGTTTCATAGTTTTATGGTATTTTCACTGTGAAGGCAAATGCTTTGGATTTCATTGCATAAATGAGCAAACTAATTTTACTTGAGGTCCTCAACATTTAAGTGGAAAAATGAACAAATAACAGTATAGTGTGTATCATTAGGAAACTTTAGGAAATAGAGAAAGGAAAGTCTTCTAATAGTAGGCGATACTAGAACTGACAGTTGAAGGAACCTGAGAATTGAATGAAAGGTTTCCCATGTGATTCTCTGCAATGATAGACACATCAGTTTTCAATTGAAGTGTAGCATTATGTCTACACTATTCAGAAATCAGAAATAATTAAAAATTAATTTGACAGGAACACCAGGGTTCCTAACTGAAATTTTGGCTACGCTTGACACTATCTATGCTTAGCTCTATTGAATATTACTTCCTTAAAACAAAAATCAAATGCTTTAAATTGCAGCATTTAGGAGCCACTAGCTGGTTGACTAAACCACTGAAAATCTCCACTGTTAGCATTATAGTTGCAAATGTCTCCAAATGCTGAATTCCTGGGAACTTTATTTTCCACACATGGGCATGCCTCACTGTACGGGATTGATAAGTGCTGTTGATCTACAAATAGTTCCCCCCCCAAAAAAAAAAATAGAAAGTGAATTATGATGTGTCTTCTTTTTGTAAAAGAGTATATCTCATGGAATATGTAAAAATAAAGTGATCACTATTGTTATTATTTATGAGATAGTTTTACATTAAATTCACTGTTAGATGAACTTTTTAATAAAAATAATTTCTTCATAGACTTTTACCAACTCTTCAATTTTAAGTTTCCACATTCAATCTGTAGCACTCATGGCTTATTCATTGAGATTTGCTTGGCAAAAATACTAGAGTGGTTTGCCATTTCCTTTTACAGCTCATTTTACAGATGAGGAAATTGAGACAAAAAGGTTATGTCTTGCACAAGATCACAAAAGTACCTGTAAGTATATGAGACCAGATTTTAATTCAGTAACAGGCTCTCAGGATCAGCCATATAGATCCCTATATACATACATACATATTTATGTGTGTGTATATGTATATTATATGTACATACATATGTGTTTATATATATATATATATATATATATATATATATATATATATATATATATATACCTATTAGGAGTTTAATAACAATTTTTACATGGATAATGATATTCTAGCAGAATGAATCTATCTGAATTTCTCAAATATTACTAAGAAGCAGCTTTTACTTTAAACTTGAATAGTATCAGAAGTATTGGGAATTACATGACTTGGTTAACCTCCGTCCTAAGATTATTAGACATTGTCTCCCACCAGACTTACTATCTTTGCAGGTGCATGTTTGATGTTTTTAACCTCTTGCATAACGAGGCCACATTTTAAAAATAATACTTTCATTGCCCTTCCTCATATTACTTGTAATTCTCAAAAATTCATCTTGAACTGGAATGCCCCAAAGTGAAAGAAGTTCTCCAGCTGTGGCCTCATTAGTACTGTATAAAAATGAGTGATTCTTCAGTCAGATCAGAGAAAAT
The DNA here is from genome assembly GCF_048593235.1 of Sminthopsis crassicaudata. Classification (NCBI taxonomy): domain Eukaryota; kingdom Metazoa; phylum Chordata; class Mammalia; order Dasyuromorphia; family Dasyuridae; genus Sminthopsis; species Sminthopsis crassicaudata. The sequence continues at coordinate 213,879,246 of NC_133621.1, forward strand.
GAAAGCCAAAACCTTTTGCCCATACTCTGAGTCAAGCCTTAAGGGAAGTGTAAAGTTGGGAACCACTAAAGATTGAGGGGTTTAAGTAAATGTTTGAACTTCAGGCTGTGCATCCAAACTGAACAGAATGCTTTGAGGTTCAACCATCATTAATTATGACCTTCCTTGTTTTATTTAAGCTCCTTCCTCTTAAGCTTTCTACTACAATTCCAGCCCATTTCACAGTAATGCTGCCCTGAAGGCAAAAATTAAAATTCTAGTCTTCCATATGGAACAGGTACATCCCTATTTCTTATTTATAGAATGAGTTGATGACTTTCTAGCTATGTAGAATTTTTTTTTAAATAAGTATTGAAAAATTGGAAAGAATCAAGAAGACCTACGGTTAAGGGTTTTCCAACATGAAGTAAGATGATATGGACAAGAGATAAGTGAATAATACAAGATGTCCCAAAAGTTTTAGTTCAATTAAACCTTAAAATTGAGAAGGAATCATCTTTTTATTGTTTTCAGTCTGTGTGACCCCATATAGGATCTTCTGGAGTGGTTTGCTATTTTCTTCTCATTTTACATATGAGAAAACTGAATCAAAGTAGGTTTAAATGATTTGTTCAGGGTGTGTGGGAGAGTGGCTTTGATCTTCCTGACTTCAGGACAAGCACTCTTTCAATTGTACCACATAGTTACCTAATTATTTTCCTAATTGTGAGGAAACTTTTCATTTTAAAAAAAATTAATTTGATTCTTTCAGGAAATTGGTTGAAACAAGTCTAGTAAATAGAACAATGAGACAGAGAGACACACACAGACAGACAGAGAGAGAGGGGGGGTGAAGAGGGGGACAGAGAGAATGAGGGAGGGAGGTTCTCTGATCTCCCCACTGAGAGGCAGTTGTGTTGTCTGACCTCTCTCCTCTTCCTCTTCGGCCTCCAATTTATTTTCCCAGTCCACAAGCAACACCTGTGTCAGTAAAGGCTGCTTTGCAATACCTTCAGACGTTCACAGGTATGGAGGCTCTCAGAGAATTGACCTGCCCCCTCACAGTATACCCTGGCATGGTCCTTAACAGATGTCCAATGATCTGATGATGAGCTAAATGAGTAGGACCAAGAAATCTTTCTATACATACACAACAATACTATATGATGATCAATTCTGATGGATGAGGCCATTTTCAACAATGGGATGAACCAAATCAGTTCCGATTGAGCAGTAATGAACTGAACCAGCTACACTCTGGGAGATGACTATGAAGCACTACATAGAATTCCCAATCCCTCTGTTTTTGTCCGCTTGCATTTTTTGATTTCCTTCATAGGCTAATTGTACACTGTTTGAAAGTCCGATTCTTTTTGTACACCAAAATAACTGTTTGGACCTGTATACATATATTGTATTTAATTTATACTTTAACATATTTAACATGTATAGGTCAACCCGCCATCTGGGAGGGGGAAGGGGGAAAATTAGAACAAAAGGTTTGGTAATTGTCAATGTTGTAAAATTACCCATGTATATATCTGGTAAATAAAAACTATTTAAAAAATAAAATATATTTTTAAAATGTCAATCCAACAAGGTCTGGTATATAAATATAATGGGAAATTATTGCGCTGTAAGAAATAATAAGTAAGTGGATTTCAGAAACCTGGGAAGATTTACATGAGTTGATGTTGAGTGAAGTGAGCAGAATCAGAAGAACATTTCAACTATAATAGTGATATGATTACCAACTGTGACAGACTTGGCTCTTCTCAGCAATACAATGAACCTAGACAATTTCAAAAGACTCAAAATTGAAAAGGCTATCCACATATACAGAAAACCTTTGGAGTCTGAATGCAGATAGTAGCATACTATTTCAGTTCTTTTTTAGTTAATTTTCCTTTTCTCATGTTTTCCCCCTTTGTTCTGATTCTTCTTTCACAACATAAGTAATGTGGAAATATGATTAATATGATTGTAGATGTATAACCCATATCAGATTGATCGTTCTCTTATGGCGGAAGTATGAGAGGGAGGGAGAAAAATTTGGAACTCAAAATCCTATAAAAATGAATTTTGAAAACTATTTTTACATGTATTTGGAAAGAGTAAAATGCTATTTTAAGTGGGGGAAAAATAAAATATCAGACCCACCTCTTTTTCACAAGATAACAACTTGAGATGCTGCAAAAGTTACAATTAATTCCAAGATTACAGCTTCTGTTAATGTGTTGTAATGAAGGGCACCACAAAAACGTTGGAGTTCAAAGGAGAACTCCCAAATTTTGACTTTTCATTTCAGTGTTGTGAGGTCTCACATTGAGACATATAAATCCCGAAAGAATTTACAGGCTCAAATCCATCTTCAAGTTAAGGGGCAAAGTTTATGTTACTGACATACTAATTTTATGGCTTGGAAGTGAATTAAGGAGCGGTCTAATTCTTATTTTGGATGCAGGTGCCCTATTCATAGTTCTCTAGACAGAACTCAGGGGGTGAAGATGTGGAGCCTTCCTAAGGTGTATTTTTAGGCATGAAACATCACCAGGTCAAGTGGTAGGCATCCAATTTTGTACTGTACCTGCATTAACTTTGACTTAGGCACTTCAGTTTTGATTCTCATTAGCAATAAGCATCTGGTTATCACTGGCCAATCATTTTTTGGACTCAGTATCCTGGCTATATAAGGTAAACTAAGACAAGGTAGCCTAAGGGAACAATTCTTCTTTCCTAAGTCAGTCTAACCTAGGGTCTGTACTACATCATTCCCAAGGCCAGGTATCCTGAGGGTTATTACATCATTCCTAAGGGCTGCGCTTCATCAAGTGGGATAGGTTTAAGGAGTGAAATATCTATCCATTAGAACTTCTCCTAAAACCACCTACGTTCCATTGTTATTAATTTTTTTTTGGAATGAATTAGACTAAACTGAAAGAGAAAACTATATTTTTAAAATGCTAATTGGGTCTTATTTTAATAATTTTGGTCACTTATTTACTAATCATTCTACTGCATGCTGCACTTAGTTTTATTCTCTAAGGTGATATGCTGATACTTTTCCCCATCTTTTATCATCAGAAAATTTCATCAGTATGTTGTGTATCCTCAAGCCTTTTTGATTACTAATGAGTATAGTCAATATTCTCAGACCTTGTATTCACTCCTGGGAATTACACTAAGCACATCCTCCTATCTTTGCACAATACCATCAATAACTATTGTGTGTTTGTTCATGAGCCAATTACTTCTACTGCTTGGGATCTCCAAAGTAGAGAATAAATTTAGCTTTAAAGCTGATCCCCATGGATATTATCAATCATTTTCCTCTCTTCTTCTGAACTTTGGCTTTATTGGATAGATAACCCAACTAGGACAATTGCCTGAGAATTCTGCTTTCTCCATGACATCACTTATATTCATTTAAATGTTTTTTTAAATTTTGTATAGTCATTAATATACATATGTACACATAGACACACAGATATATATGTTCTTGTAGTATGTAGATCTACATAGTTATTGCTTCAAATTGTTTTGTATATGGGATTTCTTTGAAACTATGCAGTAGGTATACAAAGTTCTTTGTCATTAAATTTTAAATACATTTTACTCTCAGTACTACCAATTATATCTTTGAACCAAGGTTATAAATATTTTCATCTGGATTGCTTTTGAGTTAAATTTTCCCTCACAAAACAATATACAAAGCTTTTTGAGAGATTAAATCATACTAGAGAAAGCCAGAAAAAATAAATTTTATATACTGAATGAAAACAATCTCTCTTGTTTACTAATATGTTCAGGGCTACCACAGAAAAATATGTTAAATAAGAACTTGATTTTTCAGTGTCACATATTGTGAAATCTCCTTCCTCCCCTTTCCTGCTTTAAGCTGCTACAGATGCCTCAATCTTTTCCCTGACTTTCTAGGATCAGTATGCAGTGGTTACATAGTTCAGTTAGTGTACTATTAGTTTATTTCTCTATTTTTTTCTAAGCTTTCACCCTACCTAATCAAACCTTTTTTTTTCTTTCAAAATAAGGTGTTAGAAAAGATCTGAAAACAAACATATTATGATGTGGAAGATTGATAATAAATGTTACTGCTTTCAGAATAGATAAGAAACAGTGTTAACAAGGGGAATGATTCTCCAATGGTTCATTTTGATAGTCCAAAGGAAGAAGTGGATATTTAGGGAACATGAGGGGCTTCCTTAGTCTCTTGCAAATCAAAATCTATAGGAATATGTTCCCATTGACTAGCTGTAAGCTTGGTCCTTATTGTAATATATAAGCAATGTCATTTACTTTTGGTTTCCATTTTGTGGTATAGCTTATAGTTGGAATAGAAAATTATTCATGATTCACTAGAACATTTTATAGCTACTAGTATATAAATAATCTAATAATTCTTCTCTGAGGAGGCAGACTAAAATTATGCTTTCTAGTTCATTATCATTTGATTACCATTATTTCATTACCTTGTCCAAAAATTATCTAAGGATTATAGAAAAGAACCCATTATAGAACAAGACTGAGAAACTGCAACAAAGAAAGGAATCTAAAATGGAAATTGAGGCAACACAAATCAGAAAGCAATACCAGATTTCATGGAAGGCCTGAGTTAAGGGAGAAGGAGGATGAAGCAGTTAAGTTCCAAGCAAGTAGAAAGTTAAAACCACAAGAATCCAAGATAAGGAGTCAGTAACTAGAGCCACAGTCCAACACCCTGGGGAATGCTAGAACAAGGAAAAGTGCACAATTCCAATCATTGCTCACTCAAGAAGATTGGAAATCTCGTCTTCAGTTTCCTGACATGTGACTATTTCTGTCAGATCAATAAAACATACTGACTGCAGAAGCATCATGTGCCCAGCACTGTGCTAGGTATTGTAAAGACTGGAAAAAAAAGAAAGGCAAAATATGATATCTATCTTTAAGGAGCCTAATCTTTGTTGGGGAGACAACGCTTGAGAATAATTAACCAAAATGGTTACAATAACATGAATGAAAAAATAGTGCAAATAGATTACTCAAAGGAATTTTTTGATGAAGTGAACAGTCCTGAGAAGTGAATTATTGGTGTAATTTTATTTTTAAAGAAATCCATTTTTACATTACTTTTAGTTTTGTCATTAATCTAGTACTCCTTTAAATGAGATACAATCCTCAAAAGTATCATCTGACTCATATATAAGAAGAAAGGAAGAGCAGCTTCATATAGTCATTGTGCACTAGATCTATATCTTTCCCCAATCACAAAGTTTTTTTTGTTCATATATATGGGACAAATATACTTAAACATATTTTCTCATGCATAATAAAAACAAAATAAGAATTAATGTGCTGTGGTGGATAGGGAACTAACCTTGTAGGTAAAAAGATTTGGGTTCAAGAGAACATTTGTTCTATGACTATGGACAAATTATTTAGGTCATCAGGATTTTACGGAAACTTGTCTAAAAGTGTAACATATAAAGTAGTTACCCTTCTATATATTTCTGAAATAAAATTTGTTACCTTGATGAAAATATAGGTACATGGACTTTGTTTACCTAGATTATACTCATGTACATTTTTAAAAAATCATCCTTGGAAAAAGATATTTCTATCATGATTATTTCATGTTTCTATGTTTGTTTCCCTCAGGTTTATCCTCATAGATATTGCAGTAGTCCCAACTAAAATCCTACCTCCTGCATAAATAAACATATTTACTTGCATGTTTCTCTTCTATTATATTGTAAAGTCTTTTAGGGCACAGAATGTCTTTTACTTTTTTTTTTTTTTTTAATTTCCCCAGCACATAGTAGTGTTTGACTCATAATAAATATTTGTTGATCAAACTATGACATGGATTTTGATCCTGAAGTATTCCTGACCCATAACATTCCCCAGATTTACCAGATATGAAGCTATGCGATCTCTTAACTGTTGATGAGTTCTTAATTTTTTTTTCCAAAATGATGAATACATTGATTTTTCTGAATATGCACGCTTGGGGTCACTTAGTTTGTGATAGAGTGATATGCAGAATATTTGTGTGAGATCCCATGATAAATGAATAACTTTCATGCAGAAAGAGAATACTTCATAACAGGAAGAAATATTTTATAGATTCCTTAGCAAAAATAATGTATATCTTTGATAATTTATAAATTTTGAATTGTTGACAAGTAATTAATAAGGAAAGGGAAAACTGAATAGAATGACCCAATAGTTTAATGGTGATTGGTTCTTTGTTTCTGACCTCTCTCTTTACTATAGAAATAGAAATGATCACTAAATGAACATCATTTTTGGTGATTGTGTATAAGAATGAACTAGAATTATAAATCATTTTATAAACCAATATAGCTATTATTGGTTTTAGACTTTATAATATACAAAGAAACTTGATGGGTCTTTGTGTAAAAAAAATTAAAGAACAGTATCATAAAATCTGCTTCTATTTCACAGTATATTTTGTTTGAAATATTTCCCAAATCATTGGATTTTTAAGGTTATTATAGAAAAAATTGAGATTTCAGTTCACTTTACCTAATTTTAGATGGATTGTCCCATGGGTAAAGATGTGGAAATAATCCTAATATTTAAAATAGTAATTTTGTAAGATTAATATGAATTCATGATCAAAATGAAGTAGCATAACATTCCATCTAGGCCAATTGAATTGCTTATACTATAAAGACTTTGCCATATGCTCAATCTATAGAATTAAAGATCCTGACACATGTCTTCATCACACATACCTTTCAAATTATGTTTCTCTAGTTTATTAATGAAGTCAATATCGTAGCAAATATTTTTAGATTAGGCATGCAGTAGGCTCCTGAGGCTATCCTGATCCTGAAAGAGGGGAATAACTAAGCAAAAGATAACTCCATGAAATGTGTGCATCAGGAAAACTATTCTCTCTGGATCAGTTCCTCATCTGTCTCAGCACCTTTCCTAAGCTGTTTCAAGCCTGGCACTTTCACTGACTTCAAAGGTAGCTCAGTGCTTATATTAGCTTTATGCGGGCATGGAACTGTGCCAAGAAACTGTAGCTCCTTTCATCCAAAGCAGTCAGTGAACCATATTCCTAAACAAGCGTCCGTTAATAAAGAAATGGTTAAATTGGGAAAGAAATAAGACACCTATATAAAATAGGTAAAGAGAGTGAATGATGAGCTCTGACATCTAAATGATTTTTTTCCTTAAAAAATGACATCTTTCAGTAATTTTCTTGCAATTGAATTCAGGGATTGAATGCATTCATTAATGAGGGTTCTGGTATTATGATCATAGAATAGCGGTGCAGTGAGAGATCATTATTGCTCATATTGAAAATAATGTTAACCATAAAATGAATTCAGTATTCAAAAAGAGGATGGATATCCTTTATAATCCCATTGCATTATAATGAATACATATTACCTAATATTCACTTTCATTCATATTGAAATCTTTTTCTGCCTTCATGAAAGCTCAGATCCATGGAACATTGTAATCCGTGCAACTATACTCACTGTTTCCATCTCTGCACAAAAAAAAAAAAAAAAAAAAAAAAAAAAAAAAAAAAAAAATTGACCTTTAGTCTATGCAACACTTCAAAATGATGTTTTAATTTTTCCCTCATTGGAATATATTTATCCTTGCAGAAATAACATCTACATATTTCATGTCACATAGTTTAGAGGTGAATAGAACTTTTGAAATGATCCGAGAGAAAACCGGAAAGTTAAATTTGGAATAACAGGAATGGAGTTTCAATCCTGACCTCTGAATATTTCTATTGTAAATTTGGACAAGTAACTTCACATCTCATGTGATTCCTCATTTGTATAGTGAGAACATCAGACCAGATCTGGCTTCTAACTCTAAAAATATAATCCAAAAATATGATCCAGTCACCTCTTAAAAATATTTATCCAAAATTTACTTATTTTATTCTGAACTTAAGAAGTTCATGAAGGCAACTGAAGCAGACACTGTAGAAAGCTTAGAGACTGATCAGGCATAAAAAAATACAGATCATTCATTGAATCCCAGAGCATCACCAGTCACCTTGATTTTTCTCCTACTACTGGACTTTGATGATTGAAAAAGAGTATGAGACTGATGAGTTTGTGCAATTCTGCTTCATTTAAATTCAGTTCACACATAAGTCAAGTCATAAGTCCATGATGTCATCAGTCCTCTTCAAAAGTGAAGAAAAAAATACCGCAAATAATTGTCTCTAAGAAAATAAAATCATCATCTTCTTCACCATTATTATCATTAAAATAATGAGATTCAAAAAGTTATCAGCTCCAACTTCTCATTTTAAATCTGAGGAAAATTCAGAGAAATTAAATAATTTATTTAAAGTCACAAAAATAGCAAGTGTCAGATCTGAGCTGATTACACATTGACAGCTCTTTCTAAGGTGCTAATGTTTCTAGACAGCTTTCTAGGACTTACAAAGAGGAGGGAAAATCATCATTTATATCATGCTTACTATGTCTAGGTATAAAACTAAACTCTTTTACAATATTCCTTTTACTATTCCTACTACTCCTACTCTTACTACTACTATTACTGCTACTACTACTACTACTATAAAAATTAGTACTATTATTACTACTAACATTTTATAACACTTATTTTGTTCCAGGTATTGTACTAAATGCTTTACAATTGTCATCTCATTTAAACCACTAAACAATCTTGTGAGGTAAGTGCCATTAGTATCCTCATTTTACAATTGAGAAAATGGAGATTAAATAGGGACCAAACAACTTGACCATGGTCACACAGCTAATTAGTATATGAGTCCCAATTGAATTCAGGTCATCCTAACGCCAGCTCTATCCCCATCTCTTAAGCCACTAAAAGATTCCAAAGTATAGACATCTAGTAATTTTTTTTCCTCTGGGAATTTGTAACAGTAATATATGTTTCCATCAAAAGGCAGGATAGAACAGGCTTTATAACCATAGTATCTTGATTTTCTTTCCCCTACTGTCAAATTTAAAAGAGAACATTCATGGGCCACAAAAATTCCTAACTATAATTTTAATCAATAGTACTAATTATATTAAATATATTTTGGGGATATAAAATTACAAATTTATGGTGCTGAAGTTGCATGAATTTTTTTTCTCATAATGTGCATTGATACTTTAAAACATTCTCTATTGAAGGAAGTGATAAAAGAAAAATGTAATTGCATGAATTTCAGAAGATCTTCAGGTTTCTTCCTGTTCTTACACTAACTTTCTGTAACACTTTAGAAAAGACAACCAATCAGTTTCATCTCATATATGGGGAAGAGTTTGATAAAGATGGTTGCAAAGTTGCATTCAAGCTCCAGAATTATGAGTTTAAGACATTTTCTGAAACAATAGAGTATGTGTCTAAGATCTTTGTCATCCATGAGTTCTTCATTGTCAATGGGAGCAGCAGAGATATTGCCAGGATTTTCCACCCAGAAAGGATAATGTTAATAAAATGGGGATAATTTTATTATATGCACTGTAATATTTATGAAGTAAAAGAAAAATATCAAAATATTGAAGATTAATGTTTACTGGAGAATAAATATTCAGGGTCTGTCCACTTGGGCCCTGATGACTGTGGCTGAAAATCTCATTTCTTTTATACTCATTCTAAGGGAGAGTTCTAAAATTTCCCTAGAAATGAAAAATGAACTATTTATTCACGTAGAAAAGGTTATGCACTGGGAAGCTTCGGCTCCATTCTTGTTAAATAAAATTGTGCTTAGTATTTATATATATGGACCAAGGAGAAGATAGTATTGTGTCTGTATGCTACAGGTTGAGTTTAAGGCCAACAAATTCAACCTAATGAATAGACTCTCCATTCTCTGTCTCTTCACCATCAATGATTCTTTCTTTAGAGGAATGATTTTTTTTTTTTTTTTTTTTTTTTTTTTTTTACTAATTCTCCTTTGTTAAGTAGCTGCTGATTTTTTGTTTTGCCAGTTGTTACAAAGAAACTTTGACCATTAGGATCCTACTGTATATACCCTTGGACAGGTACATGACAAGGTAGCGAGAAAAAGAGAGGGTTTTAGTTTCACAACTGCTGGAAATATTTCTAACACTGGAGCTGAGTCACACTGAAAAGAGATTTTTACAAATTCTCATTTATAACTTCCTAAATTCAAAGACAGACCAAGTGAATCAGGATGAAAAAGCATAAAAATCCAAGCATAATTCAGCCTGTGTGTCTGTGTATAGGGGAGTTGTAGGAGTGGGAGTAGAAAGGTGATTGGGAAGGCTTGGGATTTGATGTGCTTAGGCCATTTGCTTCCAGCATTTTTGATCCCTTTAATCTCCTACTTGTTAAAGAAGCCTACTCCACCACCACTTCTCCTTCCCCCTCTTTAAGGGTCATAGATGAGGGAATTGGCAGAAGAAATAATAACCATGAAGGCAGAATTTAGGAACTGAGAAAATCACTTTCTTGAGAATGGAGGCTAATCAAAAGAAAGTAATTTTTTGAATTTATGTATCAACTCTTCACTTGATATGTTTATGTACATTAAATATATGTATATACATATTACTATCAATTCACACACATTTTATATGTAAATATATATCATTTGTATTAATAAATATTTTAGATAGATATAATTATGATTAGCCTTATTTCACCTAAAAGATATTCTAGAAATTTGGGTATAAATCAGTTTCCTACAAGCTAAATTTTGTGTGAAATGTTCTAGGATAGCTCAGTATTCAAAAACATCCCTATTTGCAATGCAAATGTTAATATCTTCTCGTATGTGTTTTATAACATATTTTAAAAATATTTGAAGCCAGACAAACATGCAGTGTTTTAAAAAAAATAAATAGACTATAATCAAGAAAACATTTTTTAAAGTCAAATTGAATATTTTAATCAGAAGGAGGTATATACACACATATGCACACACACATATATAATAAAGTTTCCTTGATAGGTATTTAATACAAAGTCAATAAATATAAATTGCTGTATTCAAGAGACAGAGTCATTGAAAAATAACTCTAGGAACAGACTAATGAAATATATTTCATGGCATCAGCACATTTAAAATCAATCAGTATCTCTACCTGACACTTTTCATTTTCCCCCCAATTAAAATAAAATTGTGAAACCACAAAGCAATTTCAGGATTTATTTGAGCAAAATAGTTTCTGACAAATCAAAAACCACAGGTCCTTGTCTTGGACCTTGGTACTTCTGGCTCCGGGGGAGTGCCATTGCTTGATGTAATGAAACTCAAGCCCTTTCAAAGGATTATCTTTAAAATATCGGTTTGTTTAAAGGAATAAAATACCATTAACCTCTGTCACAATCCAATTTTTCATTTGTTTAATTTACATGAAAAGGATATAACTTAGGAGTGAGGCAGTCCTAAATTTTGAGCTGAGCTGACCAGAAATATCTTCTTCATGAAATAAGAAAAAGATTTTCTTCCCACCAATGATTTTTAATTTTTTTTTTTTTTCGTGAGGATTAGATTTTTTATGGCTTGCTTCATTTGAACAACAACAAAAAAATCATATTGTGGGGGAAGCTAGGTGAGGCAGTGGTTAGAGCACCAGCCCTGAAGTTAGACGGACCTGAGTTCAAATGTGACCTCAGACACTTCCTAGCTGGGTGTGACCTTGGACAGGTCACTTAATTCCAATTGCCTCAGGGGGGTAAAATCATATTACTGAGTTACTTTAAAGTTCCTGTTGGCAAATAAAAGTTCATCATGACATTTTGCTTCAGTTTTTCAAGGAAAAACAATGGGATTCAAATTTATCTTGTTCATTTAGTTTATAAGATCCTGTTCTTAAGAGGGCAGCCAGAAAGCACAGTAGATAGAGTGGTGGACTTGAAGTCAGGAAGGCCCGAGTTAAAATTCAGCGTCAGATAATTTCTAGCTGTGTGATTCTGGGCAAGTTATTTAACCTTGTTTTAATTAAGATGATAACTAAAAGGACTAGAGGAAAACAGGTATACTAGTATCCTATTGGTGGCACTATGAATTGATTTGGTCACTTCAGAACTTAATCTAGAATAATGACTCTAATAGTTACCAAACTATGCTACCTTTTGACCCTTCCCTAGCCCCCAGTCAAAAACAAGATGAAAGAGACCCATGTGCACAAAACATTTAGAGAATGTCTTTTTTTGGTAACCAAAATTTGGAAATTAAGAGTAGAAGAGAGAATTGCAAGATACTTTGTGGTTTATGAATACAATAAAATATCATCATGATATGATAAAAGGATAATTCCAGTGGCAACTGGGATGAACTTTATTCAATAATTCAGGGAGAAGTAAATAGAACCAGAGCAATCAAAATAATATTATAGAGAAAAATAACTTCAAAATATTGTGATTAGCACAATGATACATCATAATGATGACATATGATCTTCATCTGTCAGAGAGATAATAAATTTAAAATTCAGCAAAAGATTTCCAATATAGTCAATGAGGAAAATAGTTTTACAAACCATGTTCCTATGCATTAAGTTTTTTTGTTTTGTTTTGTTTTTGTTTTGTTTTTTTTTTTAATTTGCTAAGTATTGGAGATGAAGTATATAGTGGAAAGGACATTTTGATAAAATTTTAAAAATAATTTTAATAATAAAAAAGACATCAGGAATTCAGGAACTATCAGAATGATATCACAATAATTTGCCTCAGATTTATGCTAAAAAATCAAACTATGATCTTAAAAGACTTCTCTGATATTATCTAGTCAGTTTATCTTAGAGACAGACTTGAACTCAGATTGTCACTCCAAATTAGGTTCTTTATTAATTATATCATAACCTTTACAAAACTATGTTAAAAATGTTAGACATGCTAAGGGGAATTGGTACAAATAACAATATTTAACAAATAAAAATACCTTTCTTTCTGAAATTACAAGTGAAGTATTATCTCTACTGTTAGCAGAAGAATGTCTGGTCCAAGAAGGGACACTAAGTTCTCACTGCAATAGCTACAATGATGAGATGGTTTGGATTCTTTCCATATACAGTTGCTGAAGCTCTTGGACTTTTAGTTTTATCAGCAGCATGGACTAAGTCATACTTTGACTGCCAGCACAGGTACTCATAACATATAAAGTCTAAATTTGTAGTTTAATAATTCTGCAACCATGTTTCTGATAGAAACCCCCCTCCACTGATATTTGGCCAGAAAGTGTTATGATTTTGACAAAAATATACAAACCTGCTTGAATTATCCTTTAGGAAAACAAAATTAAGTTAAAAACAACATTCAGGAATACGCTGGTATCAAAGAATGAATAGATTAATTCTGTAAGATTTATAAAAAATCATTTCAATTTTAGCTATAAAAAGAAAAGTGAAATATAATGACAAATTTAGGTCTAAGTGTCTTATTAGTAACAAAATTAATTTCAATAGAGCTGATAACTTCAAAAACTTTAGCACTAGAAGATTTTTCGGAGGGTAAAGGCAAATATAATTGAATAGTCCTCAGATTATTTCAAATTTTAAAAAAGATTTTTTTTTTCACATAGATCTTTAAATAACTTTTGCTAAAATCTTTATTGAGGGGAAACTATTTAATAAGGGATATGATTATGTTTTTATATAATGATCATAATGCTTTTTAATTAAAAGTTATCAAAGGTAATCATATTAGTAGGAAAAATATTTCTAACTTTATTAAAACAAATGAACAATGCTACAAATCAACATCAGAACAAAAGGCAATACAGACCTTCTATTGTGACTCTGCAGTCCCAGCCAATCAACTTTAACTCTAGCTATTGTGTAATATTACTAATAGGGAGTATTTATAAAGGGGATTCTCAGGTAGTATGGGATAGGGAAAAAATTATGGATTTTTAGTTAAAGATTATGGGTTTGAGTTCTTGCTTTGACTCTGACTAGCAGTATTATTTTTATTTTCCCTTAGCCTTAGCTTCTGTATTTAGAAGATGAAGGATTTGGGAGCTAGTATGTAGCAAAGTAAATAGAGAGTCAACCCTGGAATCAAGATCTGAGTTCAAATCCAGCCTCACACACTAGACACTTAAAAGCTGTGTGACCCTAGACAAATCACTCAACCTCACCAAAAATGAGAGATTTAGATTAAATAATTTGGGGGACTAATTCTTTCTGAAATCTATGATCATCCCTGAATTTAGGATACTGGAGTAAGTAACTGTAACACACTTTGTTTTATTGAATTCTCTTTCCAAACCAATTTAACTAACATTAAAAGGGAATAATATAATATAGATTCCAAGGGAAAAAATTAAAAGCTTAAAAGAAATGCAACATTGGCTAATAAAATAATTTCTTATCACATTTGTATCATAGCTTAGTGATTTTGGGGGAGTATTTTTGAATTTATTTTACTGAATGGCTACACCAGTTCATTGTTCCACTAAAAATGAAGGAAGAAAATATATTTATTTTCTGTAGCCTATCCAATGTTTGCCCTTTTCTTTTATTGTTCATTTCAGTAATCTGGTGCATATAAAATAGAACTTCAGATTTGCTTTAATTTGTATTTTCTAAGTACCAACCATTTGAAACCCAAATATGGCAGACAAGGAGAATGGGAAGCCCCTCTTAACATATTAATTCTTGGCTATTTTAGATATTGATGCTCTAAGTTACGTCAGACTTTTCATTGGATTTGGACATAATCTACTGTAATTAAGAGTTGACCAGCAGGTCAAAATCAGAGTTTATTTCCTCATGAATGTCACAAAAATACACTTGTCTCCTCTTTTATACTAACATTCCCCATCCATTACTCCATTAATTTACTTGATTTCTATTTTTCATGCTTAACCTTATCTTATTTATCTTCTGTTTTCTTGCTAACAACCTTCTTTCTTGAGTCTACCTCTTTAGGACTAATTCTCAAATTTCTTTTTATATATTCTATTTTTTTTACCTCTGATATATTATCTTTTTAAAATTTTTTATTAATTTTATAATTATAATTTTTTTCTGATATATCATCTTTGATCTTGCTTCTATTATATCTCAGAAGTGAGATCCTCACCATTATAGGCCTGAAAATAATTTTTTCACATTTTCCTAAATTCATCACAAATTTGAGCAAACTTCTGGTTCCCAAATCCAGACTCTGATCTATGCCACCTATTTAATTTTCTTCTTATTTAATTCATTTCTTCTTTCTTTTGTCATTCCTTTTACTACAACTTTCTCCTTTTGGATCCAGCAGACACATGTTTATTGAGAGCATGGTTTTTAATTCAAATATTTTTTATTATAAGTTCATCACCCTGCTCACTAAGCCACAATACCATTCAGTTAATATTTTTCTGAAAATGTCTTTTAGTACTGAACACAGTATCTTAGGTACGTTTTAGCAGACATGTAATTCTCATTCATATTTTCAAATCTCTGAGAATAGAGGGAACTTTCATGAGACAGTAAATAAGAGCATAGAAGAAATATAACCTTAGAGCTCCTATTTTTTGGATCAGACTTATAAAATAGATGAATTCTACTTGAAAGAACATTGAATGCACTTTGTTAGGATTGCAATATCAACTTGATGTCTTGTTTTGGTTTGTTTGTTTTAATAACATTGATATCATAAGTCATTACATTTCTTTCCTTAGCATATCCTCCAACTGTGAAATTCATCATACATTTACTATACTTTTTTCCCTTTAATTCTTCTTGAGATATTGTTTCTGACCCAAGAATATTTGTTTACACCAGGACTTCTTAAACTTTTTCCATTCACAACTCCTTTTGGCCTGGGAAATTTTTATATTATCTTGGATAGATAGACATATAAATAGGTATACAAATTAAAATCAAACATTAACTGATAATAAATCATAAAGAAATTTATTTTAAAACAATTCTTTGATATGCATATAATTTACTACTTATAAAGGATGAAAACAAACTTACTAATGATATGGAAGTGATTAATTTTACATAAAAAATTCAGTCTTGATGGGATATATGTTACCTTTTACTGTTGCAAAATTTTTAGCAACCACATTCAATTACATGACTTCATAAAGGGTCACAAACCACAGTTTCAGAAAGTTTGGTTTACACAGATTATTTTTCAAATAGTTCCATATAATTTATTATATTTATAAAAGAAAGACCAGATACACGAGTTCTTGTGATATGGGAGCCATCTGCCAGTGTCTGCTGCAGGTCTAACTCAGACCTGTAGAATGGATCTCTTCATGTGAGAGGAGGATAATGATGATATAAGGAGACTGAAAGGAAGTTGCTGTTCTCTGATCTCTCCATTTAGAGGCCACGGCATTGTCTGACTTCTCTCCTCTTCCCTCTGCCTCCAATTTGTCTCATTCCCAGTCCACAATATCTGTATCAGTAAAGGCTGCTTTGCAACTCCTTCAGATTTTGTGATTCACAACTGTGGAGAGTCTCAGAGAATTGACCTGCCCTTTCACCTAGGCAAGGTCCTTAACAATGAATAGGTGAACAAACAGAATATAATCATAGAAAACATTACAATGTCACTTATTACACCAATTTTGGATAAGGTATGAATCTTAGCATGAGCCATGAAAGGCTTAGCTAGCAGTCTAAGACCTATATCTGCTGGCTGTCAATGCTAAGTAGTTTTGTGATTTTTTTTTTTTTTTTTTTGGACAAACTTATACTACATAGTTTGTGACTATAAACAACCCTTTGGCTAATCTTCAGTTCAGTTCAGGTACCATTTTCTTCATGAAATCTTCCCTGAATACTCCAGTTTAACATGTTGTATTTACTCATAAATATGTATATTATATATTAAATTCTTTTGAAAGAATTTAAGCCTTTTCTAAATGGGAAATATATCTCTTCCTACTTTCTTCTTCTTCTTCTTCTTCTTCTTCTTCTTCTTCTTCTTCTTCTTCTTCTTCTTCTTCTTCTTCTTCTTCTGTTTTCCTCTTCTTCTTCTTTTCTCCTTCTTCTTCTTCTCCTCCTTCTTCTCCATCTTCTTCTTCTTCTTTTCTGCCAGCATTTATCATACTTCCTTTCATATAGTTAATATCCAAGAAATAGATATTGAATGAAATTAAGTTGAATTGGATGAAAAAAATCAATATTGATAAAAATGGTTAAAAGCCATAAATTTATTAATATATTTTATCTTTCTACTTTAAAGCTAAAAATGATGGAAAGGGGAGGAATACATGTTTCATCAATATCAATAATAATTATTGATTTTTTCAACTTAACTTCATCTTATTTCAAAACAATTCTCCCATAATATTTTTAATTTCCTTAATTTTATTTAATGATAAACAGGACAAATCAATACCAAAAATTGGAGTTTATTGATTTAATGATGAACTCTGTTTTAGATTGTAAATATCAATTTTGTTCTGTTTCCCTTGGTTTGGTTTCACTTGTGTAATGAACAATTATGAGTAAGTCAATATAGTAGAATGGATAAAGAATTAGTTAGAGAGACCACAAAAATTCATTTGACATATTACTGGCTATGTGCTCCTGGAAAAGTATCTAACCTCTTTGTTCTCAAGTAATACTACAGATTGATTAAAAAAAAAAGTTAATTTTCATTATAAGAGAGTATTTTAGTCACAAGCCCTTTCATTGTCCCATCCAAACTCATTCTCATAAAAATTATTAGTAAATAATACACTTTCTGATATTTCTTAATTTAAAATGATTTCAAAATCTTGAATGTTTTTTTTTATTCCAATAGATGTGATGTCCCTAGGTATGGCCTTACAAACCTTTTGCACATACTCAAAAGAGTGAGCTGGATAAGCTTTAACCAGAGTGACTCTACATTTCTTCTTATGTCTCTTAATACTAATTTAAATCCTGCATATAATTCAATTCAACAAATATTTATTAAGGGCCTATTATGTGTCAGGCACTATACTTAGTGCTGGGAATATAAATAAAACAGTCTCTGCTCCGAATGTCCTTAGAATCTAATGTGGTAAATAACACATGAAAAGAAGTTGAAAAGAAGGAATGAATTAGAATGTGTGGGGAAGAATGGATTTGTAAAGAAGGTTAGGAGCTTTCTATAAAGAAAAGCTTAAAAGGATTTAGTGAATAGAAGGGAAGAAATAGAAAGGAAGGGAATAAGAAAAAAACTCATGTACTCCCTGTCTATCAGCTTATTTAATTCATGTTACATACCCCATTCAACCCATTCACCTTAACAATCTTCTTGCTATCTGCTCTTCCATTCTTTTTTTTACCCTAATTCTTCTTATTTTACATTTCAAAATATAATCCCAATATTATCATTGGTTCTGTGATTCAACTCAATATCCCTATGACTCTCAAGGGAAAAACAACAACAACAATGTCTACCAAACAAAAAAACCAAAGCTTCTTTGGCCACCAATACCTAATATGTAGTGTTCCTTCATATTAGAATTGGTGTCTCTTTGAAATTTGGAACTATGCCCCAAGTGGTATCAAACTGTGCAAACCCTTTGATCCAGCAGTGTCACAACTGAGTCTGTCTCAAAGAGATAACCAAAAAATGGAAAAGGACCCACATGTGCAAAAATGTTCGTAGCAGCCCTTTTTGTGGTGGCAAAGAACTGGAAATTGAGTGGCTGCCCCTCAGTTGGAGAACAGCTGAATAAATTATGGTATGTGAATGTTATGGAATATTATTGTTCTATAAGAAATGAGGAGGAGGATGATTTCAGAGAGGACTGGAGAGACTTACATGAACTGATGCTAGGTGAAATGAGTTGAACCAGGAGATCATGGTATACAGCAAGAACAAGATTATGTAATGATCAGCTTTGATGGACTGGGCTCTTTTCAACAATGATTAGAGGACATGAAAATATGAATTTTCAGAGAGGGAAAAATTGGAACACAAAGTCTTATAGAAACAAATTTTGAAAGGTATATTTACATGTATTTGGAAAATAAAATACTATTGAAAATTAAAAAGAAAGAATTGATATCTCTTAATATTAGAATGTAAGAATCTTACAGGCAGGGATTTTATCACATTTGTGACCCTATGTCAGTATTTAATAGGTGTTTTCATTAATTTACCTTCTTTGGAGCAAGTTTCTTTTTTGAGTTAAAAATAGCCACTTGCTTCATAGTGTATCATAAATAGAAATAAATTGGGAATTCTATAACTTGGATGCAGATCTTATCTCTTTTAATAAAAGTCATCAAACTTTAAAATATGATTGAGGTAGATAAGGTGACCTTTTTCTAAAGTCCCTTCCATGTGTTAGTCTTATTATTCTTTATTAATTATACCCTAGGTGTAATATAGTAATACAGGTTAATTCTTTTATATATATATATATATATATATATATATATATATATATATATATATATATGTATATATATATATATATATATACATATATATATGTATATGTATATATCCTTACCATTTATTGGAAGAGTCAAGTTCTGAGAAAATGGAACCATATATACACATACACACATAACATAAGCATATATAAAGATACACATATGCATATGTATGTATATTGTGTGTGGATATATATACATATATATATATATATAAACACATATATATATATATAATTTGTATAAATAGAAATTTTATGTTTATATCTTTATTAGTTAGGGTTCTATTTTATACATATATTCCTTCTCTTTATGTAGTTGACCTTATTGAGCAATTTCTTTGGACATATAAAAATAAATACCATTTATATCAAATCACAATATCAGAGGAAATTATTTTATCAAAAGAGAATAATTTCAAAAAGTAACCATTCTTTCTCAAATTAAGTACTACTGGATGTTTTAAAATGATGGCCTTGATTTATGCCACCAAGTCTTTTTTGTATTATCATAATTATTACCTTGCCTTGCCTTTCTCTCCCTAAGAGTCTGGTATATGATGCCATCTAAATCATCTCTTTGGTTTGTCAGTACAAATAATTCAGAACATTACCTTTGAAATCTATATCCATGGAGAAATGAGGATCTTCTGATAACAGTGAAAAAAACCCCACAGATATCAGTAAAAAGTGAGAAGTTCTCATTTTAGGATGTTTTGCTTTAAATTTAAATGAGAAAGGAAATAGTATGTTAAAGTCATGTCTAGAAAGGCAAAGGGAAAGAAGGTTACACAATTATTCATTGAATTCAGAACTTACCTAAAAGCCAATCCAAATAGCTCAGGCAAAACAAATTTCAATCTATTTTTGGTGGGATAAGATATAATAGAAGCAAACAATAGCTATAGACTTTGAAGTACAGAGGAGCTTTAGGGTTATGCTAATGTAAAATGAATGTCCACATGTTATAAAATTCAGGATTGTATTTTTCAAAAAGCTTCATGTACTAGAAGGAAAACTGCTGGAAAATAAATTTCTAGTTAAACATTCATTTTAATGACCCTTGTAGAAACCTTATATAATAATGAAAACTCATATTTTATATTAAGATTTGCAGAACACCTTACTTTATTTTCTCATGTGAATCCCACAACAATAGTATACAGTGTTATTATTCCAGTTTTACAGATCAGAAAACTAAGCCTCACAGAGTCTAGATTAGTTGTCCTAGGCCACAAAACTATTAAATATCTAAAGAGGAAATTTAATCTAAATGTCTTATTCCAGGTCCAGAACCCAATCCATTATACTGTCTTCATAAGAGGGCCAGATGGAGAAGTAGAAAGAGTACAAGGATAGGGAAGATCAGGGCTCTAGTTGTATGTCCTTGAAAATGGCATAGCTTTTCTGAGTCTCAGAATTTTTATAGATTAGATGGGGCTAGAAGATCTATTAACTTCTTTTCAGATTTAAAATTCTCTGACCTGGCAATTAATTACATTATAATATATAACCTATTCCTTGAGATCATATATTCACAAACATTACTTTACATGTCATTGTTAGGCTCAACACAACATAAGAGCATTTTGAAAGATCTAGCCTTTTTCTATTCTACCAGTAAGAACTATTATTTTAAAATAATGTATTTAAATTTAATATTATTGCTATGCACAATAAAAAAAGATGGTCGACATCACTAAGATCAGAATTTGTGTGAGTTTCATGACAATTCATTAGTGGTTCTTGTGTTATATATAGTACCAGTGAGTATCCTTTCCTCCTTTTTAAAAGACATTTTTTTAAAAAGAGTGCTTTAAAAATTAAATCATGAAATAGGCTAAATATGAGTTTAATGTGAAAGTGTTTTATTGAAGATCTACAAAACAAGTTGGGCATAAAATTAATTACACTTTAATTAGATTTAAAAAGCTAATCACCTTTAGAGTCATTTCAGGAATAGAGTACACAGGCAGAATCTGAAAGAACAGCTTACAACAGAAGGCAATAAGCTTACATACTTGGGATGAAGTTAGTTAGCTATGGAACTTTAATATAAGAGGAAAAGCATTTTTGCATTAAAGTAAAAGTTAAATACCTTGCATTAATTCTTTTACTATCATTGTAAATATTTAGAAATGTATTTTCCAGGCTCAAATAATAATGATCTTCTTACCATCTACCATCTATCATCTAGATATAGATATTTGTATTTATATTTATCTAAAATGTTGCAAGTTGATGTTGTTGTTCATTCTCTAAGAGTACCAAAATAACATCAGTCTTTTGGAGTTAAGGCACAGTGTGTCCAATGGTGGCTGCTCAAACCAATTTGAGCTTGGAATGCTCTATCACAGTCCAGGCAAAATAGTCCACATAAATACATTTCACATTTCTTTTGAGCTATTGCAATTCTACTTCATTCATAAAACACACCTTTTCTGATGCAGCTACGCCAAACTGGGCAAACCTTTGTCAATGTTTCCCATGATTCACAATTGATAGCAAACTTCTTCAGAGACTTTGAGGATGACCTTCTAATCACTATGTGAGAGCCTGCCTTGCTTAAGTTCTCCATAAAATAGTCTTTTAGGCAAATGCACATTTAGCATTTGAATAAGGTGCTCAGTCTATTGGAGTTATGCACTCTAAGATAGAGTGAGAGTGGTTGGCAGTTTAACCTGAAAAATAATCTTAGGAATCTGATACTTTTTTTGCCAGGTGACTTCAGAATCTTCCTAAGACAATTCAAATGGAAGTGATTTAGTTTATTGGTACGGCATTGGTAGATATTCAGATTTTACAGGAATAAAATAATGAGATCAAAACAGTGGCTTTGTAGATCTTCCATTTGATAGGTAATTTAATACCTCTTTCATTCCATACGTTTTTTAAATTTTAAATTTTTTTTATTCCATACCTTTTTTTGGAATCTTCCAAACACTGAGCTAGTTCTGTCAATGTATTAATTAATCTCATCATCTATATGTACATCCCCAGAAAGTAAATGCCAAGGTTAATGAATTTATCCATAGTCTTCAAAATTTCACCATTATTGTGATTGATGATTTCATGTTTGGATGATGTCATGCTGACTGTTGGAAAACTTTTGTTTTCATGTGTAAATTGTTAGGTCAAAATTATCACAAGCATTGGAAAAATCTATTCATACTTTATTGCATCTCAATTACAAGTTGATACTATGCTACATTATGAGTTTCTGTCAATTTGAAAGGAATGTCCTATTTGCATGTCAAACTCAGACTCTCCAAAAGGGAATTACTTATCATTTCTACAAATCTACACCTCTTCCTAACTTTCCCAGTTTTGTCAAAGGTGCCATTAGTCTCCCTGTGTCCCAGGCACTTTATTATCATCCTCAAACTCTTACTCTCACTTATCACATATTCAATCTGCTGGAAAATCTTGTCATTTTAATCTCTAACACATTTTTTATATTTGCTCTGTTCTCTCTACTTACACAATTGCTAAACTTATTCAGGCCATATCACACGTCACAGGCTATTGAAATGGTTTTCTCTTTGGTTTTCTTGCACTAAATCTCTCTCCATTCCAATCTATACTCCATAAAGAAACAGAAGATATGACAAGAAAATCTGATTGGATATTACAGACATACATTTTCCTTGTCAGAAAGGAACATAGTATAGAGCCAGGAGGCTTAGAGGCCAACCTTATCTCAAACATTTACTAGCATTTAACCACCATAGACTATTGAATATCTCTAATATCTATAAAATGGGCATTCAATTGCCTAGCTCTCAGAGGTGGTATGAAAATACCTTGCAAACCCCAAATCATTTTATAAATGAGATTTTTCATTATTTTTAAGTAATAGATTAAAATTGAGTTTTGAGGACCGAGAATTACTATTTGCTCCATTACCTTCATCTAGATGAAAGTTTCATTCATCTTCATGAGAAAGAGCATTTGTTGAGCTGAAATAAATTTAGTTTACAGAAGACTTTGTTTACTGAATCAAGGACCATCAAGTTTTACAAACACTGTAGGCTTTACAATGTGATCTAATACAATACAAGAAAGATTTATTAAGTATCTACTATATTTATGACACTGAGCCTGATACAGGGAATATAAAGACAACATTAAAGAAAAGTCCCTGCATTCTTAGCAATTACATTCAACAGGGGAGATATTGCAGACAGAAAAAAAAAATGACAGTTGAAAAACCAAGGAGCTACAAAGGTAATGGCAAGCAGAGAAAATAATATCATCAGAATCAGGAATGCATTTCCTGGCCAAAATAACATTATCCTAGTAATGGGTCATGTATAAAGTATGATTCTGTGAATATGATGGAAGTTTGAAATTTAGACAATGCAAAACTTAAGTGTAAGTAACGTAATGCCACCTGCTATTTAACAAGATTATTACTTTTGTAAAATAATTAATCCCTCTAGAAATATCAATCAGAGAAAGTAAATAACACATACAGACACAGACACAGACACAGATACAGACACACACACACAATTTAATCTTTTATTGAATACCAGTCTTTGTGGATCAGACTTTCATTTCTCTTGGCCCTGTGCGGATCTCCCCAGCATTAAAGATTCTCATTGATTTCAAAGAAAGAACTGGAAGGTAGAAAGAGGAATGAAAAACTGAATCTCTCTTTTTTTTTTCCCCCTGCCTTTGTTACTTATTTACTTTCCACATTTTTTCTTCTCTTTGTCTCATTATTTTTGATGTCAAAAGGGATTTTTCCTTTACCCACCTTTCAAATGCCTAATTTTCTAAAGTAATTTGGGCTGAGGTAGGTAGAACTAAAGCAACTGAATCATTCATTTCAAACCAAATTAGAGGTTTCCTTCTCATCAAGAAGGGAAATGACAAAGTCATTTGGAATGTATGAGGCTGACCTCATCTACATGATTAATTTATTCCTTAAGAATTCAGTTCTTTCTCTTCCCCATCCCAGTTTTTTTCTCTATTTATCCTACATTTTCCCCATTTCTCTAAGCAATATAAAAATTTTGTAAGATCATATGCCAAATTAAAAAAGATACTGGATCAGAGGTAATTTTTAAAAATCGGGATATCTGTATACAAAATAACAAAATAGAATTCAAAGGAAGTTGATAACTATACAAATGCACAACATATCGTGACTAACAATAGATAACTAAAATAAATCAGTTTCATAAACAAAATTCAAATTGTTACATATAAAATTCCAAAATAAATAAACAAAAAAAAATCAGGTGAGATAATACAGTGCCTGGAAAATGGTAGCATATGATAAATGTATGATTGATTGACTAAAATTAATCTTGGGTCACATGGGCAGTAACATTGCAGTCTAGCCACTTTCTCCAAACCACTTATAGTCTCCAATTCTCATAAAAAATAAACCTTATGAACAAGATCGGGAAAATGACAGTTAAATGTACAGGATAATGAAGACAAAACCTTTGGATAACCAAAAGCTCTAGAATAGAACAAAATAATGAAAAAAAAAACATCAGAAATAAAGGGGGAAAGATATTTTTAGGACTCAAGCTATATCACAAAAACAAATATCAAAATTATTTTAATGTTTAAAAGAAATTGAGAAATACATCAGTGAAGCAGATTAGATAAAGAACAGAAGCAACAGAAGTCAATAACCCAGTATTCAATAAACTTGAAAATATAAATTACTTTTAGAAGAAATCCCCATTTTGACAAGAATTGTAAAAACTGCAAAACAGCTCTGCATAAATTAGGTTTAGAGCAACATTCTTCAACACATATCAAAATATACTAAAAATGGATATATGACTCAAATACTAAAGAGAGCAAAAGAGGTAAGGATAGAAAGGGGAGAGACAGAGATAGAGGCAGAAATGAGACAAGACAGACACTCACACAAACACACACTGAGACAGAGAGACAAAAACTCAGAGAGAAAGAGAGGAAAGATAGAATACACACAGACAGAATAGACAGACTCAAAGATAGAGACAGAGAGCCAGAGACAAAGAGCCAGAGAAACAGACAGAGCCAGAGAGAAAGACAGAGAGAGACAGACAGATTCAGAGAGAGAGAGACAGACAGACAGAGAGACAGAGAGAAGCAGAAAGAGACAGAGACAGAGAGACAGACAGAGACAGACAGACAGAGACAGAGACAGAGACAGGCTCAGAGAAAAAGGGAAACAGAGAGACAGAGAGAGAAACAGAGAGACAGACAGAGATAGAGACAGAGAGATAGACTCAGAGAAAAAGAGAGAAACAGAGAGACACAGAGAGAGATAGAGAGAGGGATAGACACAAAGACAGAGAGAGACAGAGACAGAGAGAGACAGAGACAGAGAGAGAGAGAGACAGAAACAGAGAGAGAGACAAAGAGAGGGAGGGAGAGAGGGAAGGAGGGAAATGAAGAGGGAAAGGGAGAAACTCACAGAGACACACAGAACATATTTAACTTTTGAGCTATATTAGTCATGTATTCTTAATTTTAAAAAGTGATAATCTCCAAGAATAAAATATATAATTTTAATATAAAAACAAAATTATTTCCCTCAATAAACTAATTAAATTATGAATGATCATAGATACTAGAATACAGTAGGCACTAAATGAATGATTATTGAATAAATATTTTATTCCTTCCTAAAATCCTTCAGTACTGGGCAACTTTCCATTTTCCTTCAAAGTAGTCCATTCTATTCCTAACCCAGTTAGGAAATTCTTTCTTTTATACAGCTGCATCTGCCTTTTCCAATAGTAGTTACATTTTTTTTAAGTACAGTTACTTTTAAGAAAAGGCCTCTTGGTATCAAAGTTGCATGTTTTTGAAAAAAAAAAAACACAACTATTATTTGCTCTATATGAATTTTCTCCCCCTTTCCCCTCCTCCCCAAAAACTAAACATTATCATTTTATCCAGTTGAATTCATTGTGTCATTTTCAAATTCCTAACTTTTCTAATGACATTCTTTTAAATATATACCATGGCATGAGGATAGTGGGCATAAATACAAGGAGAAGCTGGGTCATGTGCAACTAACTTTGGATCACTGACTATGTAGAGAGGAGGAAGATGCAATAATACTGGAAAGGCTCCAGATTATGCAGGATTTTAGAAAGCTGACAAAGAATGATCTTATATTTATTCTGGAGGCAATAAGAATCCTTTGGAGTTGATAAAGATGATGATTTTAATATTATTATTAGTAGTAGTAGCAATACTATTACTAGGACTACTACTAGTAGTTGTGGTAGTGATGGTGGTAATGCTGATAAAGAACTTGAAGATTTAGAAATGTAATAAAAGTTTACATTTCTTAACTACACTCTCATTCTATCTTACAAAGCCATTGGGAAATAGGTATACTTATTCATATTTTAGAGATAAGGAGACTAAGGCAGATAAAAGTTAAGTAATTTGCTTTGGTCATATATCTAATGCAGAAATGCCTGAAACAGGTATCCCTGACTCCAAGTCCAGTGTTCTATATTTTGGACCATCTAATTATATGCATTTTTATTGGACAGAGGGTACCATAATAATTGTGCATTAGGAAGATTACTATAATACCGAGTGAAGAATGTATGAAAATAGGAAGAGACTTCTTTCAGGGATACCAACCAGGAGACTAGACATGAAAAGATGAGGCCTTGGACCAGAGGGATGGCAGTCAAAAACGAAAGAAAGGATCATTAATCATTACTTTGTCCTCAGAGATTGTATGACTTTGTTGTTGCATGTTGATGAAATTCATTTAGGACATTCCGTTGACTTTGCACTTTCTCCCCCCTCTCCCTGACACTGCTTTTTGCACTCCCCTGAGTGGTTGTTGCTAGTCCTGAAAATTTATCCACCAGGAAATGAGATTATTCTGGTGTGACCTGTTCTTAATTAATCTGTATTTCTGCATGATAATCTATGTCCTAAATATTCAGCCACATCCTGTAAAAATCCATTCTAAATTCCATTCTAACAGTTGAGAACAGCTCATCAAACTAATAGATAGGATTCACTTTCTTAGCATTTTTACAAAAAAAGGCATTTTCTCAACACTAGTCTTCATTTTTTGTCATTTAAAGATCATAGACTCACAAAACAAATTCTGTCACTACTTTTCTTTTTTCTTTCCTTTTCTTTTTTTTTTTTTTTAACTAGGTAGAAGAAGCCATTCTCTGCCTTTTTATTTTTAAACTTAATGTTTTTCACTGTTTGGACATTGCCTTTGTCAAATTAAAAGCCCAAGCAATTCTGCTGTAACTAGGGTCATCTCCAGTCATCTTGATCTGTATCTGGCCACTGGACCCAGATGACTCCAGAGGAGAAAGTGAGTCTGGTGATTTTGCATGGCCTTTCTTCACTTAAATCCAATACACTTGCATATTATGGCATTATCTTCCTAATGTCATGGCCTTTTCTTCAAGAATATAAAACAAACAACAACCTAGGTGAGCAGGAGTAAGAGCTGCCAACTGGGACTCAACTGGAACTGGCCAGATGGGTAACAATCTCCTCTCCCCGCTCCTCCCTTTTCCTCCCTTCCCCTCTTTTCTGCCTCCTTTTCTTCCCTTCACTCCTCTCCCTTCTCTTTCATTTCCCTTCTTTCATCTCCTCTCCTCTCTTCTCTTCTCTTTTTTCCCTCTTTTCTTTTCTTTTGCTTTCCCTTCCCTCTATCCACATAGGGTATTATACCTTTACCCACAATTGCTATGCCCAAAGGAATGTAAATTTTGATTGCTGAAATTTCACAAGATATCCAGTTAAAGGGCTAAAACCATGCCTTAAACCTAAATCACTCTGGCTTTCATTGATTGACCCAAAAATGGTCCCAGATCAAGTCCTGCTTGGTCATTGCTCAGATCCTGATTGATGATAATAGGCATTCTTGCTTCTCCTCTGATATTATTGGGAAGTTTTACAGCTTATCCTTATTACAAATCAAGCTTTTTGAAAATTTTAGATAGATGCTACTTACCATTTTAAGGAAAGTTCCATTTATTCCAATGCTCTCTAATGCTTTTTACTATAAACATGTTTTATATTTTGTAAAAAATAAAATCAGCATCTACTCTTACTGTGTTCTTAATTCTGAATAGTCTGACTTTTTACCTCATTATTTCACTAGACTGCTGTCTCCAAAGTTAAATAAGAATTCTCTTGGTCTGTTTCTCTCTCTTCTCTCTCTCTCTGTCTTTGTCTGTCTATCTCTGTCTGTTTGCCTCTCTCTGTTAATCTCTGCTTCTGTCCATCTCTGTCTCTCTCTGTTTCTCTGTCTCTGTCTCTGTTCACTGTCAGTCTCTGTCTCTGTGGATCTCTGTACCTCTCTCTGTCTCTGTCTTTCTGTCACTGCATCTCTTTCTGTCTCTGCCTCTCTGTCTGTCTCTCATTCTCTCTCCTTTCTTCTCTCTCTTTTTCTTAAGTATTTATCTTTGACTTTTTTGCAGTCTTTGATAAAGATGAACACTTTCTTCTTATTACATTTTCATTAGGTTTCATGACACTTTTCTGCTTTTTCTACCAGTCTAACTATACTACACCTCATTTCTGTTTACTTGATCTTTATACACATCATATACTCTAACTGCAGCTGTCCTTCAAGGCTATGTTCTGAACTTTTTATCTTCTCTATATATACTATTTTATTTTGTGATCTTATCAGTTACCAAAGTTTTTATTATTGTTTTTACACTGATGATTCTCAGGTATACTTAACTATCCCTAGCCTTTCTCCTTACATCTGGAATAGCATTTTCAACTTCCTTTTTAACATTTCAGACAGATATTCCATATACACCTTAAACTCAATGTGTTAAAATCTGATTAGGGGGGGGTAATTTTCCCTAAAATCTTACCTTCTTTTGAACTTCTCTAATAATATAAAGGTCAACATTATCTTCCCTGTGTCTCAGGCTATTAACCCAGTTATCATCCTCAACTTCTCTCTTTCACCCCTTTTATGTCAAATCTGTTGGCAAATCTTGCCAATTTTTATTTTATCATGCCTCCTGTACACTTTTTTTTCTTTCTTCCTAGATTGCTACCATCCTGGAATAGGTCCTCATCATTTTATATTGTACTATTTTAGTATCCTGCTTAGTGAGTCCTTTGTATGTCCTTTGAACTTGTCTTGGATCATTTCATTGCTGGGAAGAGCTGAGTTGATCATAGATGATCATCACACAATGCTGTTGTTACTGTATCCAATGTTTTCCTGGTTCTGATAATTTCACTTTGCATCAGTTCATATAAGTCTGCTTGGAGTTTTCTGAAATCTGACTGTTCATTATTTCTTATTGCACAATAATATTCAATTACATTTGTATATCACAGCTATCCCCCAATTGATGAGGATCTCATGAAAAAGAGTTGCTATAAATATTTTTGCATATATGGGCCCTTTTCCATTTTTAAAGGATCTCTTTAGGATACAAACCTAATAGTGGTATTGCTGGGTCAAAGGTATGTGTACAATTTGGTTGTCTTTTGGGCACAATTCCAAATTGCTCTCCAGAATGGTTGAACCAATTCACAGATCCATCAGTAATTCATTTAGTGTCCCAATTTTCCCAAATTCTTTACATTTATCAGTTTCCTTTTTTGTCATATTGACCAGTCTGATATGTGTTGAAGTAGTATTTCAGGGTTCTTTTAATTTGCATTTCTCTAATCAAATTGATCTAGAGTACTTCTTCATAAGTCTTTATAATAGCTTGGATTTCTCTATCTGAAAAGTGCCTGTTAATATCCTTTTACCTTTTTCTCTATTGGAAGTAAAAGGAGTATTTTAAATAAAACAGAGAAAAACTCTAACTCAAACCATTAGAAAATAGTTGTGGCCAGAGGCATCTTCTGCTCTGTTTCCTCAGAAATAAGAAGTGTTAGAATTGTACTGAATGGCTATTTGTGATTTGGAATCCTGAAATAGCAAGGGAAATACTTTTGATGAAATTTCTGAATTTTTATGCAAAATTTTTCAAGAGATAATGGAGCTGCATGTTTTTGTTTTGAGTACACATATGTGCTGCTGAGATTTTTTTAAAAACATGGCAAGTGTTTTAAGGAAATTACTGTTTTTAAAAGTTTAAAGTTCTTAAAAGTGAAGAGAACTGTAAGAATAATTTATTTATTTGCATCTCTTTAAGATAAAGAAAAATTGTTTCTTGAGTCTGCTTTTCTCTAGAACCTACCTGACAAACAATTTTTAGTGATTTAATAACCATTACATAGAGTAAAAAGCATGGGAATGTAAAAAAAGGTTATATTTTATCAGAATCTGTGTCATATTTTGTTCCAAATAAGAAGAACTCACTTAGGTGTCTTGTATTAAACATTTTACAAAAAAAAAAAGGTTTTTTAAAAAGTTAATGCATTTTATAGGTACTGTTAAAAATTTCTTGTTTGCTAATTTGTTGATTGACTCACTCTCTGTATAACTGACAATGACTTTTAAAACACTTATTGATAAATGCTTGAGATACAAATACAAAAGTAAGACTGTCCTTCTCAAGAAGCCTTCATGCAACTGCATGAGAGGATATGTATGGGAAATTTCAACTATATGTCATAAAAATATTTCCATTATCTTTAGAGTGCAATAGCAAAACTAATAATATTTTCTTTATTATTGTTATTCCTTGTATTATACTATGATGTAATAAACTCCTTTATTTAGTCTCCTAAGCTATCTCCATCAGAGTGTGAGGGGAAATAGTGGTTAAGATGGTGGGGGCAGTTTGACATGCCTGGCTCCTGCCATTTTGTCTCTCTCTCCCTCAGGGCACAACTTCAGTTAGAGTGATTTTCCTGACCTGTGTGTGGCAGTGGTTAGAAGTTGTTGAGGATGGCAGGCTCTTCATAGGATTCAGGAGTCTAGGAAATTGCCGTCAAGATTGGGTTGGAAATAAGAATAGGGTTGAGTGTTGACCAAAATGTTATTATTAGAGCTCCTATATCTTTCTACCAATTGGTGACAGTTGGTCATCAGTTGATGTTGAAAAATAATGTAGACCTCTTCTTCATAATGATTTCTCTCCTTACTGGTGACTATGGAGGCTGGCCTGGACACAGGTCTAGTGGTCTGAAAGACATTGCTATTCCTAAGATCATTGGGTTCAGGCATATTTCTATTGTGATCTGAAGAAATAATAGCATAATATAAAATATTTGGGAGTCTATTTGACAAGGAAAAGTCAGGAACTATATGAACACAATTATAAAACACTTTTCACACAAAGTCAGATCTAATATCAAGTGCTCATAAACTCATGAAAATGACAATATCTAAATTAATCTACTTTCAGTGAAAAGAAATTATTTTACATTCCTAGAAAAAATAATAAGAAAGTTCACCTGGAAGATCCAAGGTCAATAATTTCAAGAGAATTTGAAAAAAATGAAAATCAAGGTAGCCTAATTGTACCAGACTGAAAACTATATTATAAAGCATTAGTCATCAAAAACATTTGGTACTGGATAAGAAAAAGAGCAGTCAATTAGTGAAATAGGTTAGGTTTGCAAGACATAATTATCAATGACTATAATAATCTAGTGTTTGATAAACCAAAGATCCCAGCTTCTGGGATAAGAACTCACTAGCTGACAAAAACTGATGGGAACATTAGAAATTAGTATAGCAGAAACCAGCCAATGATGCACATAGCACCCTATATCAAGATAAGGTCAAAATGCATTCATGATTTAGACATAAAGAGTGATACTATCAACAAAGGATAGTCTACCTCTCAGATCTATGGAGAAGGAAAGAATTTGTGACCAAAGAAGAACTAGAATACATTATATAACGCAAAATAGATAATTTTGGTTATATTAAGTTAAAAAGCTTTCATACAAACAAAATCAATGCAGACAAGATTAGAGAAAAAACAATAAGCTGGAGAAATTATTTTTATATCCAAGGGTTCTGATAAAGGCCTCATTTCTAAAAATATATAGATAATTTTTTAGAACTCAAGCCATTCTCTATCAAATTATATGAACAGATAATTTTCAGATGAAGAAATTAAAAGCATTTCTAGTCAAATGAAAAAATGCTCTAAATCAATATTAATCATAGAGGTGCAAATTAAAACAACTCTGAAGAACTACTACATACCTCTTGGATTGGCTAAGTGAAAGGAAAAAATGCTGATGAATGAGGGAAGGGAAGTGGGAAAACTGGGACACTAATACATTGTTGGTGGAGTTGTAAACTGATCTAACCATTCTGTAGAGCAATACTGAACTATGTCCAAAGGGTTGTCAAAATGTGCATATCATTTGATCCAGTTGTGTCTCTACTGGGTTTATATTCCAAAGACATAATAAAAAAGGGAAAGGTATCCACATATGCAAAAATGTTTGTGGGAGCCCTTTTTGTAGTGGCAAGGAACTGGGAACTGAGTGGATGCCCATCAAGTTGGAGAATGGCTGAAAAAGTTATGGTATATGAATGTTATGGAATATTATTGTTCTATAAGAAATGATCAGCAAGTTGAATTCACAGAGGTCTGGAGAGATTTACATGAACTGATGCTAAGTGAAGTGAGTAGAATCAGAAGAACATTACACACAGCAACAGCAAGATTATATGATGATCAATTCTGAGGGATGTGACTATTTTCAAAGTGAAGTAATTGAGGCTAATTCCAATGGTCTTGTGATGAAAAGAGCCATCTGCCACCCAGAGAACAGACTTTGGGGACTGAATATAGACCACAATCTAGTATTTTCACTTATTTTGTTGCTGTTTGAATGCATTTTGTTTTCTTTTTCATTTTCCTTTTTTGATCTGATTTGTGCAGCATGATAATTGTGGGAAAATGTGTATAGAAGAATTGCATATGTTTAACATATATTAAATTATATGCTGTCTGAGGAAAAGAGTGGGAGAAAGGGAGGGAAAAATTGTTACCTAAGGTTTTGCAAGGGAGAATATTGAAAATTATCTATGCACATAAAATAAAAAGCTTTAATAAAAAAGTTTTAAAAATTCACCCAATTCAAGACCTACAGACAGTAAAAAGAAGTCTATTGATGGGTATAAAACAAAAACAACATAGACTTGGAAAAAAAAAAGAAAGATAGCTATCAAGGAGATTTAGTTATTTGACATGCATGGTTCAGAATACCTTCAGCCTTTCTCTCAGAGAGTCTTACTATTTTTGATAGTCTAGTTTACCTTCTCTGTTTGGTTAGCAGTTGCTGGGGATGACTGCTCATTTCTTCACAAGAGTGACTTTCCCGCATGATAGTCATGAATGTTGAGCTAGAAGCAGAAATATAGGTGGAATATTAGTGAGAAATAGGCAAAGTTTATAAAATACATGTTTTTCCAGGTTATTTAACAAATTATATTAAATTATCAGTAATTATTCTTCATAAATAATTAAAACTTTTCTTGGTTGAGTTTGCTCTTTCTCCCACAGGTGTGCTAGATCAAATTTAAGTTGACTCTCAGTAGAACTGATTGTTGAGCAGATACACTTTGGAAATAGTTGAGGTTTTCTCCTTCTCATTTTCAGAAATCTTAGTGCTAGTCATTTACTAAGACACAGTTACTTTCACCTTTCTTTGCTAATTGGTAAAAAAAAGAAAAAGGAAAACCAAACCCTTGCAATTAAAATATATATGTGATCAGTTAAAACAAAAACTCATGTTTGTTATGACTGAAAATATGCCAAATTTTGTACTTTAAGTCTATCAACCATGGTCAGAAGATGAGGGTCTTACTTTTTTTCCTTAGTCCTCTGGAATTGAGATTGATCTTTACATTGATAACTTAGAACTCTGATCAGAGTTCTTTTTCATTTGTTTGTTTTTATTTATAAGTTTTCAACCTTTACTTTTATAATGTTTTTATTTCAATATTTTTCTCCCTACCTTCTTCTTTCCCTCAAGACAGCAATCAGTCTGATATGGGCTATACATGTACAGCCATTTTGAACATATTTCCACATTGATCATATTATGAAAGAAAAAGCAGAACAAAAGCGAAAACAACACAAGAAAGAAAAAGCAGCATAAAAGCGAAAGTATGCTTCTAACTGCATTCAGAGTCCATCCAATTTCTCTGGATATTCATAGCATTTTCCATCATGAATCTTTTGGAAATCTCTTAGATCTAAAAATCGTTTTGTTGTTATTTTAATAAGATTGTTATATATTATAATAAATACATATGTGATATATTATGTATGAGATATTTCACATATTTATTTTATTTCTGTATTATCATTCTTCCCACTTTGCTACATTAGTTTATAACTGCCATTAAAACTATCTATTATTGTGAAATAATATCATATTAGATTTTTAACATCCATCCCTTAATTAATTGACACTCCCCCAGTTTACAGTCTTTTGATAGTCTTTATTTGATTTCTGTGGAAAGGTCTAATAATATCATTCTCTCTTCTTCCTTCGGCTTCTTTTTAATGATTGGGTACAATCTTTATTATGACATTGATAGATTGCCCCCAAAAATGTTGTGGATTTCATTATTTTTAGGCTTCCTTGCATCATCTCAAGAATTGTTCCCAGGTGTTGGCCAAGGTCTTTACTCTTTTTTTTTTTCTTGTCATTTGGGAGAAATATGCACGGCCTCCAGATTAAACACAGGCTTTTAGGGTTCTGGTTTCTCTAAGTATTGAGTACCTGAGTACTGTAATCTCTTTCTATACAAGGGGTGGCAAAACATTTTTCTGCCAAGGGCCATTTGGATATTTATAACATAATTTGTGGATCATATAAAATTATCAACAGTGGGAGGTTGTTCTATCTGGTTTTCACCTCCTCTTTGTCTATGGTTGCCTTAGTAAGTGATTTTACCAGCTTTATATAGCCTGTAGGCCAGTCATTGGGCATCCCTGATAGAAACTGATCTGTTCCTATGTCAGCACTTTCTCTTGATTTGATTTGGAAAGTCTGCCTGAGTCTTGTACTGTGCAGTGGTCTGCAACTCTGTCTCTTGTTGCTCTGTTGTGAGCTACCTAGATACTGATCTATCCTTCCATACTGGTGTGGAAGATTGAAGCTCCTTCAACCTAATCTGATTTGTCTTCACATTAAGCCTGTCCATGAATTCACTTTTATAACTGAATCCTGATTTATCCACAAAGATTAGAAATCTTCTGGGACTATCTTTCTTAAGAAACAAACAGACAGAATAATTCTACTAACAATAACAATTGAAATTATTCTCTTAGTTTAGTCACAGCAGTCATGGCTCCAATCTTTTCTGAGATCTATTGTTCTCCAGTAGGAAGGGGAAAAAAGACTGGAGAAAAATCCCATTATTATTCTTATTGTTATTTCCATTCGAAATAATTCAAAATATAAAGGTGTTTTGAGACTCTCCAAAAATGATGATAAAGAGTGATCCAAATTCTTCAAGCCAATATTTAGAAGCAAAATATACTCTGGATTCTTGAACAAATCATCAAAATTGGTAATACTTTGACTCATATTATCATATGTACAAAACATTTGAAGAATCTATAAATAAAGATAAAATCTTATTGTCCAGAAACTGAGAATGTATTAGAGTTTTCCCTCATCTTGTTTTTGGTTTTGTTCAATTAATGTAGCCTCATTTTACTTGAGTTTTCTCACCTGATAATTTAAGATTTGAGAATAAATAATATCTAAGTTATTGGAAAGCTATATTTTTAGTGAGTTATATATGTATGCATGTATATGTATGTATCTATATCTATATGTATCTATCTATCTATCTACATACCAGTATTTTGGCAAGTTTTGTGATAATGTATGTATGCATATATATATATATATATATATATATATATATATATATATATACATTCATACAAAAAAACTTTTGGCAACTTTCTAAACTCTTGTGCCACATCATTATTGGACTAATCGGTATAATGCAATTTATTATTAGAACTACTTATAGAAATAGGAATGACACAAAGGAATCAGTTTATGTAATTTGATTTTTCTGCCAGCATTAACTAATTAATTAATTAATCCCTCTGCTTTTTCTTTTTTAATATTTTAAGATTTGTTTTAATTATTATCAGTCTTGTATAATTAAGAAATAAACCTCTTGTCAATTTGCTTAATGAATGTCAAAATACAAATGGTGAATGTATTTCTTGCAGAGTCCCATAAGAGCTTAAAATTAAAAAAATAAGTAAATATTTTTATCATGTTAAAAGTATAAATAGTATGACTTGTTTGAAAAGGTTTACAATGTGGAGGAAATCACAATTTTTTACAAAAACATGGTAATGTACAAAGCAAAAGTGAATATCTTGTATTTCCACTCAATTTACCTGAAATGTACATATTCATTGAATACCTATCAGATATAAGCAGATATAGTCATTACGTCAGCCATAGACCTTATGAAACTTATGTTCAAGAAAAGAAAATAAACTGCTTGCATCAAAAATTATAATACATAGCATAATTTAGAAGTATGATAACAGAAGCACAAGGAACTCAATGTTTTAATTTACCCAAATATGTAAAAAAGATGAATAGGTGAATTCTTTGAATTGAGAAACAAAGTACAAAGCACAGAGATAAGGAAGAGTGAGAAAATCTCAATTTGACTAAAAGCACATGATGAACATAGATTAGCACAAAAAGTAAAAAAGTAATATTTACTTTTGAAGCTCATTTAATAATGTAAAATATATAAACCTAAATAATATAATATGGTTTACGAAATTTTTGAGTTGGATTGAAAATTTTGATTAATAGATCTAAAGCCAGAAGTGTATTAAAGGTCATCTAATCACAACCTTTTATTTAACAAATTAATAAACTGAGGTACAAAAACATTAAATGACTTGTCCAGAGCCATACAGATAGAACAGAGGAAAACTTTTTTTTTTTTTTTTTCTTGTAAACAATTTTAAATCAAGTCTCTGAAAGAATCCTGGAGTGACAGAATCCATAAAAAGACAGAGTGAAACAATTTTCTTGCTGAAGATAACTTGAAAAGATATTTCACAAAAGAAGGTGTAAAAGGTAAAAGAAGAATGCATACCAGCACAGTGTCCTTGCATGCCAGTAAAATATTCTTAGCCACTATATAGATCAGCAACCAAGACCCTGCTATCAATAGATCAGGATCACAATTGGTAGTCCATTTTAAATTCCAAACCATGGCACAACAAGGGCAAAGATCCCTCCCCTCCTTCCCCAAGAGCAGTAAACAAGGTGACAAGCTGGAACATAAAACCATTAACCAGAACCCTGGCCTTCAATACAAGAAATTTGGGACAGCCTCCCCCCCCCGCCCCCCTGTATCACAGGAGCAGAGATTCTCTTTTAAAAAGGAGCAAAACAAGAGTCCCTCCTATAAAAAGCTACTATGGTGAGAGGGAAAATCCAAACACAAACTGAGAAGAGGATGACAATGTCAAAATGCCTACATGTGAACACTCAAAGTGGAATGTGAATTGGTTTCAAGCCCAAAGTCTTCTTTGAAAAGATAAAAAGAAATTAAAAAAAAATAAAGTTAGAAATGTAGAAGAAAAATGGAGAAAAGAAATGAGTGATGCAAGAGAATCATGAAAAAAAAGTCATCAGCTTGAAAAAGGAAACACAAACATTGTCTAAAGTAAACCATTTCTTAAAAAACAGAATTGCACAATTTGGAAAAAATCTACTGTAGAAAATAACTCCTTTAAAAGTAGAATTGACCGAATGGAAAAAGAGGTACAAATGCTTAGTGAAGAAAATAATTCCTCAAAAATTAGCATTGTGCAAGTTGAAACTAATGACTCCATGAAACATCAAGAATTGTAAAACAAAATCAAAAGAATGAAAAAAAAATAGAAGAAAATGTAAAATGCCTCACTGAAAAAAGACACAAAACAATCAACATCAAAAATAGATCCAGGAGAAATAATTTAAGAATAAATAGAATACCAAAAAGCTATGATTAAAAAAGATCCTGGGTAGCATCTTTCAAGAAATCAGTAAGGAAAACTACCATTAACCCCTAGAACCAGAAAGTAAAATAGTCATTGAAAGAATCCACCAATCACCTCCTGAAAAAGACCCCAAAATGAAATCTCCAAGGAATATTATAGCCAAATTCCAGAATTATCTGGTCAAGTAGAAGCCAGAAAAAAACAATTAAAATATCCAAGAGTCAAAGTAAGGATTATCCAGGGCTTAGAAGCTTCTTTATTAAAGTGTCAAAGGATCTGAAATGTGATATTCTAGAAGGCAAAAGACCTTTGACTACAATGAAGAATCAACAACCCAGAAAAATTTAGCATAATCTTCCAGGGCATAAATAGGGGAGTTTCAATTATTTCTGGTGAAAAAAATAAATCTGAAGAGAAAGTTTGATCTTTAAATTCAAGGCTAAGGGGAAACATAAAAAGGCAAATAAACAGTAAAGAAAATAACATGTTTTTCAAAGGTTAAATTGTTTAAATTCCTATTTGGGAAGTTTATACCTGTAACTCATGAGAACTTTCTCATTAGGACAGTTAGAAAAAGTATATACAGATAAGAAGCATAGGTATAATTCTGAGGTGAGAGAGGAATGCACTGGGAGCAAGGGAAATGAACAGATAAAATGTAGCAAGTTTTCTCACATAAAAGAGTACAGAAAGAGCTACTACAGTGGAGGGAAAGATGAGGAAGGGGATGAGGAATGCTTGAGTCTTACTTCCATTGGTACTGGCTCAAAAAGGAAATAACATACATATTTAAATAGGTATAGAAATATATGATAGACAATATAAATAGATATATAAGATAAATAAGAGAGGAAGGAGATAAGAGAGAGGGATACTTAGAGGAGGGGAGTTTTGGAGGAGTCAGTAATGAGTAACAAACCATTTTGAGGAAGGACAGGGTGAAAGGAGAGAAAATAGAAAAAAAAACACAAGGGGCATATGTTTGAGGTAAATACAGTTAGCAATCATAAGTGTATCCTCTGATAAAGATCTCATATCTCAAATATATAGAGAAATGAATCAAATTTATAAAAAAATAAGAGAAATTCCCCAATAAGATAAATGTTAAAAAGTTGATTTTCAGATGAATTAATAAAACCAATATAGTCACATGAAAAATGACCTAAATCACTATTACTAGAGAAATGAAAGTGACACCTATTAGATGGGCTTGTGGGACAGAAAAGAAAAATGACAAATGTTGGACTGCATATGGGAAAATCAAGACATTAATGCATTTTTGGTGGTATTGTGAAGTGATTTAATCATATGATCAAGAAGTTTAAACTTTGCCCAGATATTTATAGTATCTCTTTTGTGGTGGCAAAGAATTAAAAAATGATAGAATACTCATCAGTTGGGAATGACAGAATAATTTGTGGTATATGATTGTGATTGAATACTATTATGATATAAGAAATAGTGAAGTAGATGCTATCAAAAAACAAAAACAAAAACTGGGAAGTCTTATCTGAACTTATACCAAATGAAATGGGTTGAATCTGAAGAACACTGTGTGTAGTACCATTGTAAGTTGATCAACTTTGAATGAATTGGCTATTCTCATAATTCAATGATCCAAGACAATTCTGAAGGACTTAGATGAAATATATTATCCATTCTCTGTGAAAAAAAAATTGATGGAGTCTCAATACAGATTGAAGCTACACTGTTGTTTTTTTTTTTTTAATTTTATGTTGGGTTTTTATTTTGGTTTAAGATTTTCTTTTACATCATGAACAATATGGAAATATCTTGCATGACTACACATATGTAACAATTTGTTAAAAATTATTTTATGGGCAGCTATGTTACATAGTGGATAGAGCACCAGCCCTGAAGTCAGGAAGACCTGGGTTCAAATGTGACTTCAGACACTTAATACTTCCTAGCTGCGTAACCCTGGGCAAGTCACTTAACCCCAATTGCCTCAGAAAAAAAAAATATGACAGAGGATATTCTAAAATACAAAATAATTGAATCCAAAGCCTGTATTATATAGTCACAAAGCAAAATAGTTGATCTTTTAATGAAATCACTGTAACCCAGTAAGGCTGGCCATTTATGAAAGATGTCACAGAAAAATGCTGACAGTCAGTTGACAGAGGATCAGAGTCAATTTTAGAACCAAGCAAATACTGTTTGCTGTGACATAGTCTTCTGTGGACTTTTTAGATGGAGAGAAGACTTAATCCTTACCTCCAAAGCCATAGCTATAAAATTTCAGGTAGAGAAATTCTGCTATTCTAATCACTTCTTTGTAGGCCATTGATGAAGTGGACTATGGTTTTTTTGGTTGTTTTGTTTTGATTTTTACTCATTGAAGTGAAGTTTTGATTCTAAATTTGCTTCTAAATCATTGCATATTTAGGGAACCAAAATGAATTAGGTATAAGTGGAAAGATAGCATGTGAGTCATTTTTTAAAATAAAATTTGTTTTTGTCCATTCAAAAACATTTTTTTTTTGTAGAAATGGAATAAACAAAAAGAAAAACAGAAAAGCAATAGAAAACAAAATGAAACAAAACAAAATAAAACATTGCTATGTGCTCAGCAGAATATTAGGGAGGACTGAAAATATATAACAAAAAATAGCAATTTAAGAAAATATATATGTAGAAGAAATTATATTTGTGAGTGTCCATCCTTTCTTTACTTACTTGTAAATTGTTCTTTTTTTTTTTTTTCTGCACACCTTTACTTTATTCTTTTTTTTTTTCCTTTTAAGCCCATTCCCACCCCCAAGCAGGCTATAGTTAAGAAAAAATATACATATTTAGATATATATATATATACATACACACACATAGATGTACTCATATCTCCCTTTCATCATCATCCCACCACCTCAAAGCAAGCTATTATTAAAAAAATATTTATGTATACATATGCAGATATATACACACATATATATACACTCACACACATGCATGTATATACCACATACACCCATGTCTTTGCTATCCCTACTGATTCATTAAATTCTACTCCATACCTTGGTTTATTATTTAATTTCCTTCCACCCAGAGATCTTTTCCTTATCTTCTTCCCTCACCCTTTGCTTTCCCATCCATTTATCCCTTCCATTATTTCTTTACTAATTTTAGGGGGTGTTGCCTATTGAACTCATTCCTAATATGAATTGATTTTCAGAATTATGAGCCCTCCTCCCCCCTCTAATGCTTCTGTTTCTATTCTTCCTCTGCATCTTATTTGTGTGATTACTCTTTTTACCTTTACTCTGCTAATCTTTCTTTTGCTTACCCTATTATTGATATAAATTTTAAACATAAATACATTTCCCATTAAAAAAAAAAACAACAAACTATTTGTCCATGTTTAAACAGTTTGTCAATGTTGAGTTCCTTATAATTGCTCTTTGATATTGGCTCTTATATGTTAAAATTTCAGTTAAGTTTGCGGGTTTGGTTAATAGAAAGTCATGAAAATCCACAAGTTTATTGAATATCTATTTTTTCTCATTGAAAATTATAATTTTATTGGATATCTATTTGTAGATGCAGATGTACTTCTTTTGCTTGTATGTAGATATGATTCCAAGACTTGCAGTCTTTTATTGTAGCTACTGAAAAATCATGTACAATTCTAATTGTAGCTCCAGTATATTTTTCTTATTTCTTGCAAAATTTTTTCTTTGATCTGAATGTTTGGTAATTTGGCAATAATATTCCTTTGTGTTTACCACAAAGGATCTCTTTGAGGTGGTGCCCAGTGGATTTTTTCTATTTGTATTTTTCTTTCACTTTCCATCACTCTAGGACAATTTTCTAGGATTATTTCGTGTATTATTATGTCAAGCTTCTCATAACTTTCTGGCAGACCAATTAGTCTTACATTTTCTCTTCTTGATCTGTCATCCAGATCTGTTGTTTTCCTTATGAGATGTTTCACATTCTGTTCTATTTTCTCATTCTTTATAATCTGTTTTGCTATTTCTTGGTCTTCCATAGTTTTATTGGCTTCCCCTTGCCCGATTCTAATTTTTAGAGTGATATTTTCATCTTGATGTTTCTAAGGAGCTAGCAAGGAGGTATTTGCATTTCAGAAAGGTTAATCCCAGCCTGGGGTCTCTTTTCAGATCTTGTTCAGTGGTTTCCAGAGAATCCCAGTTCTACCTCAAGTCTTCTTGGTTTTTCACCCACTCTATTTTCACCCTGAGGCACAAATTTGTTTTATTTGTGGGGGCAATTGGGAGAGCTTGAAATTTACCAACTCATCCTGTCAATTTTCCCAGAATCCTCCCCCATATATAACATTCAAATTGTTTGCCTTTTCTTTTCCTTTTTTTTTAATTAGTTAATTTTTAATACTGATTAATTACTACTATTTAATTCTGAATCCTGTTGGGAGGAAAAATCTGAACAAAAGAGAGAAATCATGGGAGATAAAAAATTACTGAATGGATTAGAGATGTGTAAAAAATTGTCTTGCTTCTGTAAAAGCCCACTTGAAATAATGTTATGTAAATTTGAAGTAGACTTTTCCTAAATCTCAAAATGTTTATCTTACACAAAGAATCAGGAACTCTAATCTTATCTTGTATATCTTAAAGTTTTAATTTTGATTTAGATACATATTATCTGTTTTCATTTATTGAATTTTAAATCATAAAATTGAAACCTAGCATTAAGTAATAGTAGAAAAAATAAACAGAAAAGCATTTTTAAGCCTTTTAAAAAACTTAAAGACACCTTTACCTCATACTTCATAAAAAATGGGATGACTTTCACAGTAATTAATACTTTTTCTGTTTTGCTTGCCTCAAGAATTTGGAAATGGCAGAGGGGCAAGAAAGGAAAGGTAAGAATTTTGGTAGAACCAAAGTATGCAGTATAATCAATTACATACATTATATTGTTTTGATTTCCCTTTTTTTCCCAGTTTAGTGAGCTAAGAACCTAGAGCATATTGTTTTCCCCTTATTCAACATACTTTATATGAAGCTGTTTCCTCATTGTTTAGTAAGCTAAATAAAAGCACTTAAGCAAAAAGGTAACCTAGTAGACTAGTGAAAACATTTCACAAATCTTCAGCCAGATAAGGTGCATTTGATTTAGTTGCTAACTTTAATATTTCAGATAGATAGCAATGGAAATGTGAGTGCCATCAAACACTGTGATTTTTTTTTTTTTTTTAAGAAACATTCATGCTGCATAATTTGTGCTAATGTACTGTATACATTCACAATCCCTTTTAATGGGCCTCTCAATTTCTCATTTCCTGTACACTGTGGGGTAGTATAGTGATTACATTTTTAGTTCCCAAAAAACACTAGACAAGAAACTTAACACATCTATATTGCATTTGTCTTTTCCCTGCCATTTAAGTGACACATTTAAAATACTATCTAGAAAAAGCACAAAAGTCATATCCTCTTTTCTATCTTAAACTTGTCTTAGAGCTATTAACATATTTCAACATATTTATGTGTTTCACCCAGAACACTAGCTGCCTCTGTGTTTTACTTAAATTTTGCATCCATTTCTTTTTATTTCTTTCCCAGGAATTGCCTAATCCCTTTACCTACATAAACAAAAATATTTTATCTGTTTTTAAATTGTTATGGCAAAGAATAATGAAAAGTCTCTTTATTTCTACTTAATAATTTGCCGATTGCCATTCATTAAGACTGACTCTCCAAAATGTAGCTTAACTAAGAATAAAGGTGTAAACACAATATGCACGCTTATAAAACACATGAAGTAACAAGTTAGTCTGTTCCTGTTTGTACACACATGTATTTATGTACATGTATATGCACATATACATATATGTATTCAGAGATATTCAAGGATTCTTAAAAGTAGCTGCCTTATTTTTGTTTTTGGATCTCCAGCAATTAGCACTGTTTATATAATGCATGCTTAATAAATATATTATATTTATACATTTTAGTTTATGCATGTTATCATTATGATCATTTAAAATATTTATTGCAACACATATATATTT
This sequence comes from Sminthopsis crassicaudata, assembly GCF_048593235.1. Taxonomy (NCBI): domain Eukaryota; kingdom Metazoa; phylum Chordata; class Mammalia; order Dasyuromorphia; family Dasyuridae; genus Sminthopsis; species Sminthopsis crassicaudata. The sequence continues at coordinate 213,923,476 of NC_133621.1, forward strand.
AATATTTATGTAAAAACATACACATGCTTAGTATATTTACTATAAATTATTAATATTTATGTTTAAATTAAATATATTCATTCTATAAAATATATTTATAAAATATTATAAATATGCCAATAAACACTTGTTAAACATATAGTTTATACGTCTTTATTGATAGTTATCTTATAAATTGTAATATATATTTCACGTGTGTACACATATTAGATAAAACTTTCATTCAATTACAAATGTAGGCAGATTAAATCATTCCTTGACCAAGAACTCAATTGGAGCAATCAGAATTTGCTATAGTCCCAGGTATAGTATAAGGACAAAATGACCTTGCTTCCTAACTTACTGGTTAAATTTATTTTCTAATTATGACTAGAAAAATGACCTATACATTGTTGGGGGCTTATCAGCCATCAAATGCAATGAATATAGATAAATAAATTGACATAAAATTAGAACATCTTATCTAATACTTCTATATTTTCAATGAATTTAACTTAGTTAAAATTAAAATGCTAAACATAATGTCAAATGATTCACCTGGAAAGTGGTAATTAGTTTCAAGCCTCACAGAGAAAAGTAGCCATATTTGCTTCTCTTTCAGGTTTTCATTTACCTTTTCCAAATTTACTCTATAGATACCAATATATGTGAAATTAATCTTAAGAATTATTAGCAATCTTTTCTTGGATAAAATGTGAACTTAGACATTTCTTTTTCTTCTTCTTTTTTTTTCTTCTTTTTTGTAGTGTCACAAATGATATGTTTTCCTGCTGCCAATTCTAAAATAAGATCTGGTCCTCAAGAATTTCCTTTCAAATTTCAAGTTGTGCTTCTTCTTTTATAAGTTTATTGGCCTTTGCTTTCAATGAACTATAAATTATCTGTATTCTCCTACTGACTTCTGAATTCCATTATGATATAAGGGTAGTTCTTTCTCCTATAATTCTTTTGAAGGATTATACAGTAAACAAAGACATGCATTAAGGCATATATACACCAAGAGTATACTGTAGATAAGAATACATACATACACACACACACACACACACACACACACACACACACACACACATATATATATATATATATATATATATATATATAAGAATAGAGAAATAGATATAAATTGATATCAATATCACTATCATAATACATAAAAAACATTTCAGAGAAGTTCACAGTTCAACATTTCTGACAATAATTGTCTCCTCAGCTAGGCCTTAGAGTCATATGTGCATATAAATTCCTTAGAAATTCACAATTAACACATTTCATTTATTTACCTTCTATTTATTTGTAGTGGTTGGGGGCTGGAGGTGGGGGCTGAGATACACATCAGCAATAACCCATTTTGTACTTGACCCAAATCAGAAAAACAGATGACAGCTTAACCTGACTAGATTAAAAATATATTTCTTTATTTACTAATCGGTCAGGAATTCTTTGATTCCAAACTGATTTGTTACTTGGAATAAAAAGGAGAACATTCCTCCAGGGACCTCCAGATCTGACAGTGTTAGAAATGCAAAGGAAGTTAGTTCAAATTCTAAAGCAGTCAGATTTGGTAGCCTGAATCTTACCAAGAGGAAATTGACAAGGGAAATGAGAGTTTTTGAACTGACTTGAACAGAAAGAACAAATAATAATAATAAATATTATAATTATTATTATTTATACCATATAGAGATGGAATAATAAACTAATATTTTGAAAAAAAATTCCTGACTGGCCGGGAGATATGGACTTTCAGTAAAGTTGCTTAGCCAGTAGAGATCTGAAATACAAGAAAAGAAGCACTTTCTTTTATTATTATTATTATAGCTTTTTATTTACAAGATATATGCATAGGTAATTTTACAACACTGAAAATTGCCAAGTTTTTTGTCCCAATTTTTCCCCTTCTTCTTCCTACCCCCCTCCCCCAGATGTCAGGTTGACCAATACATGTTACATATGTTAAAGTATAAATTAAGTACTTGTCCATGTATGTATACATGTCCAAACAGTTATTTTGCTGTACAAAAAGAATTGGGTTTTGAAATAGTGTACAATTATCCTGTGAAGGAAATCAAAAATGCAGGCAGACAAAAATAGAGGGATTGGGAATTCTATGTAGTGGTTCACAGTCATCTCCCAGAATTCTTTCGCTGGGTGTAGCTGGTTCAGTTCATTACTGCTCTATTGGAACTGATTTGGTTCATCCCATTGTTGAAAAGGGACATGTCCATCAGAATTGATCTTCATATAGTATTTTGTTGAAGTATATAATGATCTCCTGGTCCTGCTCATTTCACTCAGCATCAGTTCATGTAAGTCTCCAGGCCTCTCTGAAATCATCCTGTTGATCATTTCTTACAGAACAATGATATTCCATAACATTCATATACCACCATTTATTCAGCCAATCTCCAAGTGATGGGCATCCAGCCTGCCACAAACATTCTTGCACATACAGGTCCCTTTCCCTTCTTTAAATCTCTTTGGGATATAAGCCCAGTAGTAACACTGCTGGATCAAATGGTATGCACAGTTTGATAACTTTTTGAGCATAGTTCCAAATCATTCTCCAGAATGTCTGGATGTATTCACAATTCCACCAACAATGTATCAGTGTCCTAGTTTTCCCACATCCCCTCCAATATTCTGCATTATCTTTTCCTGTCATTCTAGCCAATCTGACAGGTGTGTAGTGGTATCTCAGAGTTGTTTTAATTTGCATTTCTCTGATTAATAATGACTTGGAGCAGCTTTTCATATGGCTAGAAATAGTTCCAATTTCTTAATCTGAGAATTGTCTGTTCATATCCTTTGACCATTTATCAATTGGAGAATGGCTTGATTTTTTTATAAATTAGAGTCAATTCTCTCTATATGTTGGAAATGAGGCCTTTATCAGAACCTTTGACTGTAAAAATGTTTTTCCAGTTTATCACTTCCCTTCTAATCTTATCTGCATTAGTTTTGTTTGTACAAAAACTTTTCAATTTGATATAATCAAAATTTTCTATTTTGTGATCAATAATGATCTCTAGTTCTTCTTTAGTCATAAATTACTTTCTCCTCCACAGGTCTTAGAAGTAAACTAGCCTATGTTCCTCTAATTTATTTATAATCTCATTAAAAGAAGTACTTTTGATAGTCCTAGAAGTCTCCCTGGAATTTATATAAAGTGATTTGTTATTTAAACAAACAAATAAAATATCATTATGTAGGAATGTGCATTTGTGAATGAAATGTAGTTTTTTTTTTAAAGAATAATACTAAATTTCAATTTCCTAATTGGTACAGCAACAATCCCTGATTGAGAGTAGAAAGAGACTACTTTTTCATATTTTATGAGTAAAAAAGAACATGCAATGAAATAGCAATTCCAGGGAATATATCCACAATAAATAAATATTTAAATGAATGAATGAGTGAATAAAAAAGTAAACAAACAAATAAAATAATAGCCTTAGTTTCTAGAGAGAAAAATTAAGAAAAAGTTCTACTTTTACTCTTTAGGCATACTATTTGAAATATTGGTTAGTAGAATGGAAGGAGGAAGGAAAATCTCAATGAGAGATTACCCAAACTTTACTTCATGGATCCTTCCCTAAAGTCTAAGAAAAATTCAATGGAAATAAAAATTCATGTAATAAATTAAACTCTAATACCCTCCCTTACTCAAAATCTACTAATGCTTCTCTTGTAAAGGCAACTACTGTTATTGCACTAAATAATTCAATGGAAATTTTAAAAACAAGCATTTTAAGGCTCCTCAAAAGCTAACTATTTAATCTTGAGTTTTAGCTCAGTAGAATTTTTCTGTTTCAAGGCTTTTGGGGTATTATCCATGATTTTTCAAAAACATCCTCTAGGAGAATTATTAACAAAACCAGGAAGAGACTTTTTTAAAAATGAAACTTTGCAGATGCTTCTTTCTTCCCTCAACTTTTGACAGATTTCAGAAAATCAGTTATCTACTAAACAACATTTTTACCCATTCACAGTCTTTTCTAGATAATAAGAGTATTTACCTCCTTGTTTCTGATATAATTGTCCTATTAGATATTTACAAAGATATTTTGTTCTTATGGATAAGGATAATTGGATCGGTTTGACATTTGAAATGCATCCTTTTTTCCCTTTTGAAGTACCATTGATATCTTTATAATGAATTTATATCAAATTTTAATAATATTTTATTGTTTCAAATACTTGCAAAGGTAGTTTTCATCATTCTTCTTTGCAAAACATTGTTCCAATTTTTTTTCTCTCTACTTACCCTTCTACTTTTGTTAAGACAGAAAACAATCTGATATAAGTTAAACATGTGTAGCAAATTTGAATCTGTTCTCTAAATATTTTAGAAATGAGGCTATTATTGGAAACACTGACTGTAAAGTTCCACCCCCACCCCCCAGCTTTCTGCTTCTCTTTTAATCTTGGGTAAATTCATTTTATTTGTGTAAAAACATTTTTAGCTTTTTATTTTCAAAATATATGCATACTTTTCAATATTTATCTTTGCAAAAACTTGTGTTCTAATTTTTTCTGCCACCCTCCTCTCTTAGATCCAAATAATCCAATACATGCTAAACGTGCAATTTTTCTATACATATTTCTATACATATATTATGTTGCGCAAGAAAAATAAGGTCAAAAAGGAAAAAAAATAAGAAAAAAAAAACAAAACAGGCAAACAACAAAATAGAAGTTAAAAATACTATGTTGTCATCCACATTAAATTCCCACAGTTCTCTTTTTGGATGCAGTTGGCTCTCTCCATTACCTTGGAACTGGCATCAATCACCTTATTGTTGAAAAGGGCCACGTCTATTTGAATTGATCATCATAAAATCTTGTTATTGTTGTGTACACTGTTATCGATTTAACTCACTTCAGTTATCCTTAGTTCATGTAAGTCTCTTCAGGACTCTCTGAAATCATCCTGCTGATCATTTTTTATAGAACAATATCATTCTATAACCTTCATATACCATAACATTCAATCATTCTCCAACTGACTGGCATCCATTCAGTTTCCAGTTCTTATACAAAAACATTATGATTTAATGTAATCAAAAATATCCCTTTTACATTCATTTCATAATATTCTCTAGTTCATCTTTGCTATAAATTGCTCTCTTCTGCAAAAATATAAGAGGCAGATTACCCCTTATTCTCCTAATTTGCTTACAATACCACATTTTATATCTAAATCAGGAATCCATTTTGACCTAACATTAGTATAGAGTGGGCAATGCGTAGCTTCTGCTATACTAGTTTCTAGTTTTCTCTGTGACTTTTTTTAATCAAATAGTGAATTCTTATCCCAAAAGCTAAAGTCCTTTGAGTTTATCAAACACTGGATTACTATAGTCATTAACTATTGTTTCTTGTAAACCTAACCTATTCTATTGATTCACTATTCCATTTCTTAGTCAATTTAGATCACTGCCACTTTATAATATAGCATTAGATCTAGTAGTTAGGTAACCTCCTTTTGCAATTTTTTCCCACTAATTCTCTTGAAATTCTCGACCTTTTATTCTTCCAGATGAGTTGTGTTATTTTTCCCTTAGGTTTATAAAGTGATTTCTTGGCAGTTTAATTAGTATGGAACTGAATAATTAGATTAACAGGCAGAATTGCTTTTTTTTTTTTTTTTTTTTTTTTTTTTACTCATATTAGCTCTAATTATATTGGAGGTAAACAGGATCATAGAAAACCCAGATATGATAGACCTCTGAAAAAATTGAATAAAGACAGAAAGGAACATATCTTTTTCTCAACAATACATGAAATCTACACAAAATTTGACCAGATATTAGGGCATAAAAACTTCACAATCAAATGCAGAAATGAAAAAGTTTTAAATCCTTCCTTTTCAGATCACAATAAAATAAAAATTATATTCAAAAAAGGGTCAGGAAAGATAGACTAAACAACCAACTCAAAATTAAATAATCTAATTCTAAAAAATGAGTAGGTCAAACAACAAATCACAAAACAATTCATAATTTCATCCAAGAGAATGGCAATAATGAGACAACATACCAAAACCTATGGGGTGCAGCCAAAGCAGTTCCTAGAGGAAATTTTATATATCTAAATGGCTATATGAATAAAATAAAGAAAGAGCAAATCATTGAATCAAGCATGCAAATAAAAGAGCGAGAAAAAGAATTTATAAATCCCTAATTAAATATCAAATTAGAAATTCTGAAACTTAAAGCAGATATTAATAAAATTCAAAGTAAGAAAACTATTGAATTAATTAATAAAACTAAGAGTTGGTTTTATGAAAAAAAAAAAAAAAGCAAAATAGATAAACTTTTGGTCAATTTGATTAGAAAAATGAAAGAAAAAAAAAAACAAATCTTAATCCTCCAAGATAAAAAGAGTAAATTTACCACCAAAAAAAGAAATTAAAGCAATAATCAGGAGCCATTTTGCCCAACTGTATGGCAGCAAATCCAACAATTTAATGAAAATGAATGAATATTTACAAAAATATAAATTGTTCAGATTGACAGAAAAGAAAATAACTTATTTAAATTGAGCCACTTACTTTTTATATTAATATATGCATATATTAATACACAGTGCTTTATGAATTATGTTAGAAAAAAATCACAATAAAATGAAAAAAATATGGTAGAGAAATAAAAAATGAAAAAAGAAGTGGACATAGTATGTGTTGATTTCCATTGTCCTTTTTCTGGATGCAGATGGCATTTTATGATTGAAGTTTATTGAGATTGCCTTAGATCATTGAGGCATGGAGATGAACAAAGTCTTTTATAATTGAAACTACACATTCTTACTGTTATTGTGTACACTGTATTTCTGGTACTTCTTGTTTTTCTCAGCAGCAGTTGCTGAAAATCTTTAAAAGCCTTTCTAAAAATCAGCTTATTCATCATTTTTTTTTATAGAACAATAAAATTCCATTACTTTCATATACCACAACTTATTCAATTATTCCCCAATTAATGGGCATCTACTCATTTTCCAATTCTTTGTTACCACAGAAAGAGCTGCTACAAACATTTTTGCACATGTGAGTCCTTTCCCCTCCTTTATGATTTCTTTCTTTCTTTTTTTTTTTTTTTTTTTTTTGCATACAGACCCAGTAGTGTCACTGCCAGGTCAAAGAATATGTACAGTTTTGTACTCTCCATTACAACTAATACTTGCTGTTGGTTTTAAATAGATACTACTTATTATGTTAAGAAAATCTCCCTTTATCTCAATGCTCACTAGTGTTTTGAATAAAAACAAATGCTGAATTTTGTCAAAAGCTTTTCTGCATCTATTGAGATTATCACGTAATTTCTATTGGTGCTATTAGTGATATGTTTTATTATGGTAATAGTTATCCTAATACTGAATAAACCTTTCACTCCTGGTATAAATCTCACTTGATCATAAAGTATTATTATCCTCCTGATAAGTTGCTGTAAACTCTTCACTAATATTTTATTAAAAGTTTTTACATCAGTACTCATTAGAGAGCTTGGTCTGTAATTTTTTTTCTCTGTTTTGGCTTGTTCTGGTTTATGTATCTATTAGTTACTCAAGAAAGAAAGATGAAAATTAAAATTCTCAAAAATTTCATAGGCATATTTCAGAGCTTCCTGATCAAAGAAAACAAATATTATAAGCTATAAGAATTTTTTTAAGTTTAAATATTTAGAATTCACTATTCAGATCATATAAGATTGGCAGTTACATATAAGTAATTATAAAAAAAGCAGATCTTGGTCTGTGATTCTCCTAAAAGAGAAGGAGATATGCTTATAAACAAGAATAACACCCAGCAAAAGCAAATATTATTTTACAGGGGGAAAAAGACGTTTAATGAAATAACTTCAAAGCATCCCTGCCAAAAGTATCAGAGATAGATGGAAATATTGAAATGTAAATGCAGGAGTCAAAAAAGCACTAATAACAAAAAATAAAAGGTAAATTCATTCAAGTGATTGGTTGTTTGGAAGAGGAAAATGTATTATCTAGTAGGAGAAGTACATGCATCTTCTAAAATCCTAATTCCATCAGTGATGATTGGGTTAGCTAAAAAAGAAAGAAATCTTTATACTATTGTACTTTTCTGATGCTCTTTAGAGAAGAAAATTTGAAGAGAGAGGGAAGGAGAGAAGAAAGGAAAAATAAGTGGGGGGAGAATTTATTATTTAACATTGTACTATGTTAAATCTTATATAAACAAGGATAAATGGATGAGGGATAGAATGTCATTTGAATGTCACTTTTATCTGTACCACCATTTATTCCAATAGCTTCCTTTAAAATTCCTTTTGTTACCTACTTCTTGAATGTTTTTTTTCGACATTCTAGACTTGAGCTCAGGAAATGACTAAGTATAAGTGATAACATTTTAGGAATTCAAACTTGAAGCTATTGCTGTTGTCTTCTAAGAGAATCATATACAATCTTGGGCAGAATCTGATATGTAATCACTGCTTGAACCTTCTCTGAAATGAAAAGCTAACACAGTTTAGTTTCTATTGTTGAATTGTATCATAATATCTGAATGAAAAGTGTCAATAATTCTACATTTTAAAACACTTGTAAGATAAATTTTAAAGATTGGTTTTGCACTTCACAAAATGAGACAGTTTGAAGTGAACCATGAGTTTCCTTCCTTGTATGCTAGTCTAGCCTTGTTCCCCAAGTTTTAAAGGATATACATATTTACTCAGTTCATGATACTTTGCTAAATAAAGGGGGAAAAGCATAATTTCTAAGACATTTTATGAAACAAATTGGAATACTTGTCATTCTCAGACTTTGAGGTAATTAGGAAATAAAATATCTATATTTAAGTAGGTGCTAATTTATCAGTCATCAACATCTTGTTTACCACACAGATAGCTGAAAGTTTATAAATAAGGATAAATGTTCAAGAAAAATAGTACAGTAAAAGATTCTAGTTCTTTGAAAATTGAGGATATAAAACTACCACTTGAGCTCAGGAGCTGGTCTCAAATAATACATCTTTTTTTTTTTTTTTTTTTTTTTGACCCAGAAGATGTCCTTTATCCTTTATCCTTTTTTTTTTTTTTTTTTTTTCCCCTGAGGCTGGGATTAAGTGACTTGCCCAGGGTCACACAGCTAGGAAGTGTTAAATGTCTGAGACCAGATTTGAACTCGGGTCTTCCTGAATTCAAGGCTAGTGCTCTATCCACTGTGCCATCTAGCTGCCCTGATGTCCTTTATCCTTGATCACTATAAATAATAAGGGAAAATTCTTCTTAAAAGCTTTCTAATTCAGAAACTATCAAATCAATGATAAAATCTGATGTAAATTTAAATAGGACATCTTGTTTTCTGAACACTGACAAAAGTAATACTCCCGGAAATTTTATTTTTGGATTCACTTGTGTGAAATTTCTATTGGACTTAAGCTCTTATGAGTAAATGTCTTTCATTTCTTTGCTCTTTCAAGGCAAATTGATGAATTCTTTGGGGGTTGGCTTTGTGCCTGGTTTTCACAAATGCCAAAGACTCCTACATACCAAGTTAATTAAAATTGACTGCTTGTTTTAGACAGAAGTAACAGGCTGGATTCTGGATGATTTTAGAGCATAATTGGACAATTTAGACAAAAAAGAATAATATGACACAGCTAAAGAATTTTTTTGAAAATAGTTTGAATTCTTCATTCTAAAATACCTTTTGAATTTTTTTTTCTAATTTTAGAAATCTGTGAAATATACATATAATTCAACTTGAAATTGTTGGAACAATGTTATTAAAGGAATTAAAAAGGAAGAAAGTCTGTCACAAACAACTCATTTCATATTAAAAATAGATGTCTTCCTCAGCGTACTTTAGGCAAAGACATGGACAGTCTATATGTAACCTAGAATTCGGTTGTGCAGAATGAATTGAAAACATTCCTCCCACCCCCTGTCCTTTGGTGATTTCTCTATTTTAAATTTTCTCCCTCTGTGATAGATAATATAATATTGTAGGAAATGAATGCTCTATTGGAATTTGGAGAGGTGGCATTAAATCCCACTTCTGCCATTTAACATAATTTAAGACAAACAGTCAATGGATTTTATAGGATTTAATGATGAAAAAGAGGCTTTATTACTGAGAAAGAGACTTAGGATAGGGAAAAATAAGGAACATATAAATAAACTGATTTGAGAAGGTAACATGGGCAATGAGTAGATACATGATTCAAATTCTATTATCATTCCAAACTTGCCATTGTTTCTACTATACCATATCGCCTAGTAGAAAGAAAATTTTTAAATAGTGAATTCATTAAATGAAAGAAAACAGATGACTATATTTAGAAAAAAGTAAGTAAATGGAAAGGTACCACTATTTTGAAGCAGAATAAATTAACTCAAAGAGTAACTGTATTATGTTTAGAAACCACTGGATTGGGGTAGTTAGGTGGATAGAGCCCCAGGCCTGAAGTCAGGACAACCTGAGTTCAGATCTTACCTCAGACACTTAACACTTCTGGGCAAGTCACTTAACCCCAATTGCCTCCACAATAACAACAATAACAACAACAACCACAATAACAAAAAGAAAAAGAAAAAAGAAAGGAAAAGAGAAAACATTGTATTATATTAGTGTAAAAAAAGAGTTTAGACTTAATACTTTTTAAAAACTTATTTATTTATTTATTTATTGCTGAAGCAATTGGGGTTAAGTGACTTGCCCAAGGTTACACAGCTCAGAAGTGTTAAGTGTCTGAGGTCAGATTTGAACTTAGGTCTTCCTGACATCAGGACTGGTGCTCTTATCTACAGTGTAACCTAGCTGCCCCTAGACCTAATACTTCTTGAGTATTAGGTCTGTCCTAATTACTCATTCATTTATTGATGTTTATTTTAGAAGCAATCAATCAATCAGTCAAAAAACATTCACTAACAACTGCATTATAATATTTCCTGATTAATATCCTGCTATCCTGCTATATTTCTCTGGGGAAAAAAAAACAAGAACATTTAGAGTCCTGTCTCAAGAAATTTGTAACATAATATAATATATACATAGAAGCAAACACAAAATATATATGGACAGTACTGTGTAAATTCCTATTTCCACTCATTTCACTGCATTATTTTATACAAGACTTACCAGAATTCTCTGAAAGTGTGGTCTTTTCATTATTTCTTATGATGTGCTCATGTCTCATTACATTCATATTCCATAACCTTTTTTCCCCAAATAAGGGATAACTTTGTTTCCAATTCTACTACTTAAAGAATCAGATAGTTAAAAAATAATTGAAATAATATCAATCAATTAGTAGGTTATAAAATAAATAGACCATAAGTCATATTTTATGTATTACTGATCAATATAAAAAAAACATTCTCATCAGTATGATTACAGAATGTAGAATATATATGAATTATACAAATTCCATTACAAAATACTTATTATAGAACTAAAGATCTAAAAAAATCAGAGATTAATTAAATTCTCCTGGACAACCTGCACTAGTACAATTACACTAAAAAGACTATGTGATTGAATCTCCTTATCAAATTACACCTTAATGAAATTTCCATTATGGAGTTAGATTTAAAAAACATGAAAAGTTATGGGGAAAGGTAGTAAATAATCTCAAGGGTAAAAATGAAAAAAAAAAGTGAAAAGACATTCTAGCAGCATTAGATCTCAAACCATATTATAAAATAGAAGTGATCAAAAATGTTTTATGTTAGATAAAAAAGGGGTGCTTAATGGGTAGACCACTTTAGATAAACAGTATATACAGAAACAAATAGACATAAGAGAGTAGCATTTGCTTGACAGTTTTGATTGTGCCTTCAAAATATCTTGTCCTTTCTCTCTCTACTTCGGCCATTCTTTGTCAGTCATTCCTTCCTAATTGCTTGGACTTTTCTAATAGCCTCCTAATTGATCTTCCTGCTTCTAACATATCTCCTCTGACACTTTCAATCCAGCCTTCACATCAACCTGCCAGATCAATCTTTCTTATGGACAGAACTAATGATGTCATAATTTCCCTCAATATTCTTCAAAGGATGCCTATTTAATATCAAATAAACACATGAGCCTTCACAAGTTAACACTAATATACCTTTTCTTTCTACATTGTATAAGTTAAAATGACCTTGTAAAGTTGCATTGTTTAATATTTCCCCAAAACACTTCAAACTTTCTTACCTTTGTGCTTTTATTAATACCTTTTCCTCCTTCCTCCAAATTCTTCCCAACTCCAGCTTTTGAATTCTGCTACTTCATCCATAAATCTGTCCTTGAGATTTATTGTCAGAGATTTCCTCAGGTATTAGATATTACAATAACATCAAGTATTGTCTGATAAGTCATATGTTTCATGGTCTAATTTTTTGACAAAATATTTCTTTGTATTTAGTTCATATATCCATTTTGACCTTATCTCGATAAATAGTGTAGTATTTTGGCTTGTGACAAGACATTTTTTAAAGATATGTCTTATACTTAACATAGCTTTACTATCTTAAATTATGTATATGTCATATCTATTGTACTTGATTTAAAGCTTCATTAAGTCTGATACAATGCCTCATTTATTTAACTATTTTATCTTTTCAAAGTACTCTACACAAAGAAGGTGCTAAATAAAAGTTGGTCTAATTGGATTAAAAGAAATATGCAAAAAAATTGACATAGGCCAATAGAGAGGTATGATGAATTTTTATAGATTAACTATTAATGAAGTGTCATTTGAATTTAAATTGAAGCAAAAAGAAAGTTCTCCTCATCCCCAAATGTGTAATCTTAACTAAAACAGAGATAATATTATTCAATTGCTATTGTTCTTTCTCTCTCAAGGAGAATTTTCTTCAGACTTAGTATCTGTGCTTTTTTCTCCATTTTCTCAAAAATGATTAAGAGCATTTATCTAAGAATATAAATTGTTTTCATTTCTTCATTAGAAAACTTACTCTTCATATTCTTTGATCATTTATCAATTGGGGAATGACTCATTTTCTTGTAAAATTGACAAAGTTATTTATATATGTTAAATATTAAAACTTTATCTACTAAACTATCCATAAATGGTTCCCCAAATTTTCTACTTTCCTTCTGATCTACATTGACATATTTTTATTTATACAGAAATTTAAAAAAATTAATACAATTTTTATTATTCATTTTATACCTAACTTTGCTTTCTCTCTCTTATTTATTCATAAATTGTTCATCTACTTATATGTCTGATAAGTCATATGTTTCACGGTCTAATTTTTTAATAAAATAACTCTTTGTATTTAGGTCATGTATCCATTTTGACCTAATCTTGGTAAATGGTGTAGTGTTTAAACTAGCTATGTGACCCTGGGCAAGTCACTTAACCCCAGTTACCTCAGGGAAAAATATGGGTAGAAACAAAAGTTTGCTAGCAATTATTCTGCAACATCCTTTTTTTCTACCATCTTCCCATCAGAGGATAGAAAGAGTGTACCAACATTTTAAAAGCTGTTCACACTTCTATTAATACATATTTTTTCTGCTTAATATATGAAAATTAAAATTAAGCAAAATAGGAGAGAAAATCAGGAAAACAAATCCATATTTGAAAAATCCTGAAAATGTAATTAATGTCTTTTACCATTAGACCCCTTACCCCCACAAATGAATAGGATGAGGTATCTTTAGATAATACTTTTGGGTCATTCATGTTCTGTGTAGATTTGCAATATTCACTTTTGTTTCTTTTTGTGGTTGTTTCATTGATGATAAACTGAGTTTTTAATAATTTGTTATTTTAAGGTAGAAGACATTTGGCTTTTCTATTCAGCAAATCCCATCTTAAATTTTATTTCTCATGAATGAACAATACTTTTTCATAATTTAGACTGTTTTTCTTTGGCATGTGAAAGTGTCCTCCTGACAGTTTATAAGAATTATTACCTAATATTAAAATTTTAGAACCTAGCTGCAATGTTTCTCTGTCAGTTGAATTTGGGATTTGTCTCTGTGAATTATATATGGTCTCTATCAATCTGTATTTGATCATCTAGTGTTCAATGTATTCATATTTCTATGTGATTATCTTGCACTCTTTCATTAAGTATGGCATCTCATCATATTTTTTTTGGAAAAGGAATAACTCCATGATTTGTCCTCTCTTTTACTTTCAAGATAAATTAAATTGCTTTTGCTTATGGAAAATATACTTTTTGTTTTTCCAATCATCATTTTTTCTTATGTCTTCTTGCTCTGCAAAAAAATGATCTGAATTTATTCTTTGTTTTGAACCTGAATATGTTTTGCAAAAGTACAGTTTAAGAGAGATTCTCTATTATTCTATTTGTATTTTTTGAATTCTTTAAGAGCTCTAAAGTTCTTTCTAATTTTCATTTTTATTTCCAACTTTGATTTTTTGGAAGGTAGTATATCATGCACTAAAGGATTTTGAAGTTGTTCCATTGTTAAGTTCTACTGTGCTTTATATTGATAACACTGTCTTGACTTTTCAAATTGCTTTCTTTTATTCCACAATATTATTAATTATATTGGTCCATATTTAGGGAAGGATAGGCAGTGGTTACTTTTCCTCAAAATTTTATTTTCTATTTTTGGTCACATATTTTTTTAATGAATTATTCCATGATTTGGTGTATTTGCTTTAGTTGCTCTTTTTAAAAAAAAACTGTTGTCATCATTATTTTAATATTCTTTCTCTATATATATATTTTTCTACTTTATTTAATATTCTATATTGATGTTTTGCTGCTTTGATGTGATGAAGTGGATCTGGCCTAAGACCAGAGGTGTGCTTGTAAATGTTTAATAAATGATTTCCAAAAAGTAATAATAATAATATAAATATGGGACAGAACTTTTAAGTTGGACCCACATTGTTTATAGTTTCTCTATCACTTTCTTAAGCTTTCAAACATCAGAAAAATGACAAATCAAGTCTGATTTGTAATATTGGCAATTTATGAGGTATACATTAAATTTTTATACTATAATTTTAAATTTGTCTCTCAATAACTAGTATCACCTGACTCTATCAGATCACTACCATAGAAAAATTATTCGTCCTATCTGACTTTATGGAAATCCTCCCTATTATTTTTTCATCAGCATGTTGTTTAATATCTAGTTCAATTCTAGCATAGAGTACACACTGAGTATGAACACATTTTCTGATTTGTTGACCATACCTTATTTATATGTTTCTTTGGATGAATGAAGTTTCTTTTGTTGGCTCCCCTCAAAAGCAAACAAAAAAGCCAATAATAACAAATATCAATCATGCAAGTAGCAGTTTTTTTTTTCTTAATTTATAATTTGCAACATTTAGATATAGATTCAATGTCCAATCAAGCCTTATCCATTAGATTTGCTCACAAAAATCTATCTGGAATATTTATAAGAATAAATAGGACAAGAGAAAAAAAACTTGACCATTTAAAAAATTTAAATTTTTTAAACTTAATTTTTTTAATAATAGCTTTTCATTTTCAAAATACACGCAAAGACAGTTTTTAACATTCACCCTTGCCAAATCTTCTGTTCCAATTTTTTCTCTCTCTCTCTTTCCCCTATTCCTTCCCAGGACAGCATGTAATCTATTATAGGTTTAACATGTGCAATTCTTCTTAAACCTATTTCCAAATTTCTCATACTGCACACGAAAAATCAGATCAAAAAGGGGAAAAAATGAGAAAGAAAAAAGAGCAGACAACTAAAAAGGTGAGAATACAATATTGTGATCCATATTCAGTCTCCATAGTCTTTTTTCTAGATGTAGATGACTTTCTCCATCACAAATTAATCTATTATATTATTTTCTATTTCTATTATTCTGTCTATTGGAATTGGTCTGCATCACCTCATTGTTGAAAAGAGCCAAATCAATCATAATGGATTGTTGCATAATTTTGTTGTCCCTGTGTACAATGTTCTTTTGGGTCTACTTACTTCACTTAGCATCAGTTCATATAAGTCTCTCCAGGTCTCTCTGAAATCATCCTAATGATCGTTTCTTACACAACAATAATATTCCATTACATTTATTTACCACAGCTTATTCATCCATTCTCCAACTAATTGACGTGACAGTTCTCAAAAAGAAGACAGTTGAATTTATTCATAGATGTCAATTCAATCCATCCTCTCAGTTTCATTTATCTGTTATATTAATAATGATAGAAGTATTTCTTTAAGAAACAGGACTAGTATAGACTCTAATGAGGGGTGTATAGTTTTTGTGTGTTATTTTAATATATAATTTTTAAATATTTTATTTAAAATTGAATCTTTTCTTTTTTTAATTAATGATGCATTTAGGATGAATATATTCATTCTGTTTGTACATTATAATTTTTCTTATATGATAGAGTCTGTTAGGAATTGGGCCAGAGAGATTTCCACCATAAAGGAATGTAATTTTCCTGAAATACCTTCACTTATTGGTGAATTGTTTTGAATGGCCAAGACAAGCCAAACAGGAATGTACCTGTTGTCACTACAACCAACACCTTGAAAATAAAAATATGAAGACCCTGGAATTTATTACCAAAACAATTTAAAAAATATATTTTCTTTAAAAAGAAACTTGAAGCTATTTTTTCTAAGAAGAACATGAACCATGGAAAATTGGAAGAGTTTTATTTAATATTTTTAAGTACTATCTAGTTCACACAAACCTTCAAAGTCATATTTTAAATAGAAAATAGAACGCTAGACAACACTCCAGCTGGCATCTAACAGTCAGCACAACTATGACATTACTTATTCTTTTTTTTGGGGGGGGTGGCATTTGAGGGTAAGTGATTTGTCCAGGGTCACACAGCTAGGAAGTGTTACCAGCCTGAGGCCAGATTTGAATTCAGGTCCTTCTGACTTCAAAGCTGGTGCTTTATCCACTGCACCACCTATCTGCCCCAACATTCCATATTCTTATCAATAACTATTTTTTTAATGCAACATAGAACACATGTGATACTTTAAAAAAAATCACATTAAGATTTTATTCCACTAAAATTTCTAGTCCCTTTTCATACCTATTACTATCTGACAATGTCGCCCATATCCTTTATCTGTGAAGTATATTTAAAGATTGAATTTTAGATTTATCTTTATTAGCATTGATTTTGTTTGATTAATTGCATTGCTATCGTCTACAAAACAATTTTGCTATCCTGTCATTGCAGTTAGCTAATTTTTTCAACTTCACACTTCTTTCTTAAATTCCACCTCAAATGTAAGTTGCTTGTTAAAATTTCCTGACAAAGACAAATTTGTCTTTGATAAAATATCACTTTTAGCATATTTTTTTCCTTCTTAAAATTTCTGGAGAGAAGGAGGAATCTACATGGATCTGATGAAAAATTGTGATTTGATAATTTTACAAATAACTGAATAGAAAATTAATTTTATTTTGTTAGATAATTTTATCTTAAGAATCAGTGGATTTGTTTAATAGAAAATAAGGATAAATCATGAGATGAAGTTTAGAACTAACTTGATAGACAGTGATTTGGCTTTTTAATCCCTATGGATAAAACAGAATAGATAAGAGTGAAATTTGTTAGAAACTTTCCTCTGAATATATTAATGACTTAAAAGGAAATATAATCCTTATTAAGATTGTACAAAACATAAAACTTCAATGAAGTATTATTTTTGAAACTCCTTTTCTTTAAATATCAAATTCCTAATGAATATGCTTTAAAGGCCTCTTTTAATATTGAAGTGTAAAATGTTGTGTTTGTATTAGAAATTCTTCCTCAGTTCCTTGTTTGTAAAATTAACTGAAGAAGGAAATAGGAATTGACTCCAATTTTTCTACCAAGAAAACCCCAAATGAAGTCATGGAGTCAAATATAACTGTAAAATGACTGAAAAACAAAACTAATTTTTTTTTGCTCTTCAAAAAAATATTTTTTTTTCCTGTGAGAACATACATAAATAATAAAAAATATTAAATAAATACATAAATAAAAATAATACAATCAGTTTCATTAACTTCTAGTTGTGATGATGGTGATGATGATCCTGTTTTTCCTTTTGCCACCCTCAATGCAGCAAATGAAGGGAAGAAAGAAGATGAAGTAGAAGAAACAGAAAGGAGGAGAAGAAAAAAGGACGAAGAGAACAAGTAGGAAAAAAAGAAAAGGGGTATGTTTGGAAATGCTTTCCTTTTCAGAGTTTTCAGGTTCATCTTGCACAATAATTATTTTATTATAGGTTAGTTAACTTGATCATACACTAGAATTTGTTTTTATATTCTAGTCTTGGTATGTACTTGTAGAAGGATCTGTTTCAGAATTTTGGGAGGTTGTTCTATATCAAATGTTCTTATTGTATTACCTTAGCAAATCTCCCTTCTGAAAACTACTTTAAACTGGCTGATTAAAAATATTGTGAATTGGTTATCTTGGAGTGAAATATATGTGTATAATATGTATGTATATGTCTTGCTCTGGGACCCAGGACTCATTTGTCAGAATGGAAATTGGGGTAACAATCCTCAGTATTAATATGACCTAGACAAAATAATTAGCAAAGTATTTGAAACTGATCTTTTCTATAGAGACTATTCATTTCTCCTTCTTGGTCAATAATAATGATGATGACAAAAATAACCACAATAATAATGGCAATATCATCACCAACAATAATATCATGTTATAGTACTTTAGAATTTGCAGGGTGCTTTATAAATGTTGCCTTATTTGAGCTTCATAACAACCTTCTTAATAGATAGGTGCTATTATTAGCCTGATTTTAAAATAAGAAAACCGAGTCAGGTAATTTAAGTGTCTTGCCCAGAGTCACAAAGCTAGTAATTGTCTAATTCTAGGCTTGAACTCACATCTTCTCACTTCCATGGTCAGCACTATCCTTATTGAAAAATGTTATTTTACTATCAAACCTTTCCCTTGATTGTTTTCTTTTTTATTCAAACAACAAGGCTAGGTAATAGTTCTATTTTTTTTTCAGATAGGAAGGAAATAATATTTGGAACATTTTTGCAAAGATACTTTTACAAAGAGTCTTTGAAGAGTGAGAAACTTTTTCATCTACACTTAAGAATCCTATCTGCAAGTGACTTTTTTCAGGTCATAGGTTGGTCCTCTAGAATTAGAAAGAGTGGATGACAAGACTAAGGTTCTCCAGAGCCTGGTGAGAAAGGTAAACTGAAAAGCTTTTATGCTTATGTTTTTTTTCTCTCTCTTTCTTTTACTCCTTTGTTCACTCCTCTGCTAAATTATTTATAATCAGTGCTGTGTTTCTTGATGATTTTTTTGTTTTCTTATCTCTCAGGATTAATATTTCTCTAAAACCAGTCCTTTTCTACATTCTTGGGGCTCAGTATAATGTATGTGAATTATTTACCAATTTTTCCTGCATATATTTTCTTTATCTAGATTGGCTTGCACATTGTCTCTGACATTAGGTTGTAAGCCCTTTGAGGTTATGGACTGTTTTTGACTTTTTTTTGCCTCTTCAGTGCTTTACACAGTATATGGCACTTGGTATTTAGATTGTTTATAAGTTGACTCATTTTTCTTGCTACTGGACCAAAATCCCATCTCCTAATTCTATCTCAGTCACAAGAATGGTGAGATTGCCCAAGCCAAAACATGGTACAATGAACATAAGGAATTGAGGAAGAAAATATCCAGGGCAACAATTCTGCCTACCTTTGGAGCATGAATTACCCCAAAGATTCTTCAAATGGGACTAACTGAAGATTGCCTAAAATTGCTGCAGTCCTGGTCTGCTGTTAGGCTACCCAGTGCTAAGTAAAGACTGTGAGAGTGGATGAATGCTACAGGTACAAGTGCTGAAGGGCTTTTAAGAGAGATAAGCAGGTGAGTTCATTTTGTTTTCTATAAGAAAGCATGTAGCTGTTTCTTTCACTTTTCTTTCTTGTAACTGCTGAGTTAATTTTTTTTTTTTTTTTTTATCATCCTGAATTATTTAGTGTAGTCAGGGAAGAGCTGACTTTAGAATAACTTTCTTTGTACTATCTCCCCAGGACTCCTAGGAAGTTGTTTTTCTTTATTTCTTATTTTGCATATTATCTTGGTATCCTAAATTTCTGGACAATCTAATGCAATTAGCATTCTTATAAGCTATAATTTTGTTTTGTTTAGAAAATACATTTATCTTGAGTTTATATTTTTCCCTTCTTTTTGCCTAAAGAGATGAAATGTAACAATACTATGTGTAATGTAAATTTCATAATACACATATGATAGATTGGACAGAGGCAGCAGAAAACTTGGGGTGTAGTGCCAATTCTGCCATTATCAATCAATAAACATTTATTAAGAACATATTCTGCACCAGGCACTATGCTAAACAGAGGGGATACACAAAGAAGCAAAAGACAATACCTGTCTTCCAGGATCTTACAGTCTAATAAGGGTAACAGCAAGCAAACAAATATATACAAAACAATTCTCATACAAAATAATAGAAAATAATTCACAGAGGGAAGGAATGGGAATTAAGACAAGTTGGTGTTTGATCTTAGATCTTTTACCTTAATGTTATTCATTTTGAGTACTTGACAAGCACCTTATTTTTTCCATATGATCAAGAACATTTTTAGTATTCATTTTTACAAGAAATTTTAGATTTTTTTCCCTCCTTATCTGCCCTTTCCCTTTTCAAAAATGGTAAGCAGTTGGATATAGTTTACACATGTACCACAAAAAATTTCCATATTTTTGTAGCTGTGAAAAAACAGATTAAAAGGGAAAAATAAGCTTTGATATGCATTCCAAATATGTAAGTTCATTTTCTGGTTATGGATAGCATTTTCCTTTGTGAGTCCTTTGTTCTTGCCTTAGACCATTATGTTGCTGAGAAGAGCTGAAGTCATTAGTAGCTGATCATCACACAGTATTACTGACATAGTATAAAACAATTTTCCTGGTTCTGTTCATTTCAATTTCATCAATTCATAGAAATCTTTCCAGGTTTTCCTGGAACCTGCCTGTTTATCATTTTCTTAAAGCATAATAGTATTCTATTATATCCATATACTATAGCTTATTCAGTCATTCCCTAGTTGATAAGCATCCCCTCATTTTCCAACATTTTGCCACCACAAGAACTGTTATAAATATTTTTATACATGTAGATCTTTTTCCCCCCTTTTTTATGATTTCTTTGAGATATAGACCTAGTAGTGGTATTGGTGGGGGGTGTGAAAATGTGTTCCTTTTAATCTTTATATTATAAAATTATCACTATAAAAAAACTGGCTCCTTTTGATTTGTAAAATTAAATATCTGAAATTCTTTCCCCTTTGATTCCTGGCTTCCCAGACTCCAGAGAGTCTATGAGAAAAAGCATATCCTCCTGGCTGGTCTTTTCTAAGGCAAATCCCCACCTCCCCCTCTCCCCCCATTAGTAGCCAAATTCTCATTCAGGAAATCTTAAAAATGATTTCCATTCATTTGGAGATCTGGGCCTGATATTGATAAACATCTAGGCCTGAGGGTATTGGCTTTCTTTTTGATCTAAAACCTGAGCCTCAGATTTCTATAAATTGTATTTCTAAACTCCTGATTTTTGCAGAAGTCTACTATAGGGCATAGTTGTCTGTCAGCACTTCTGTTTGCTGTGAAGACATTCTTTTCTCAGTGCCAGCCTCCATTTTCCTAATAGGACTTTGCCACTCGGATGTCAGTCTTCCTAGCAAAGCTGACTTTTCATCCAACAATAAACATCCTTTTTGCCATTCAATATTTTGGGTTTGTAAATTCTTTCACAAAGAACTTGTGTCAATCAGGAGGGGATTCCCACAATTCTCTGCACTACAACTAACCTACAACTAACTACAAGGCAGTTTGTTTGCCTTTTGAGCATAATTTAAAATTGTTCTCCAAAATGTATGGAAAAGTTGATAAATTGTATGGAAAAGCTAGTAAGGATATAACCACATATAGAACATAAGACAAATTTTGATAAAAAGAAGTTGTATGCTAAAATTATAAAGATCATTTGTCCCTGAATAATGTGTTGGCTATTTTCCTGAATTGCTTTTCTATCTTTTTCCTCCTATTTTGAAAGAGATAGCTTCATTGGTGGTAGTGAAATGAAGATAATGTTTAAAAAAATAATTAATAAAAATCTGCAGAATTGAAAATTCAATGCAAAAATAATCAAACAAAATTAATATATTGAAAACTTTAACATTGGAAAAAATACAATTGTCAATTTGATAGTTTATATTAAAAATCAGTTGCAGTGGTACAATTTTCTTTTTTACTTATGAACAAAACTACTTAATATTATTAAGTGTTGGGAGATTGTGAGAAAACTGATTTGAACATTACTTGATTTCCTGAACAGAAGCTACCAAAAACTTGTTGAAAATGCATTTAACACAGATAGCCATTGAGGAGATGGGAGGGGGAGTTCTAAAGTGTCTGAAGAACTTGATTCTTCAGTGAAATCCATTTACAACCTTCAAAGTGTCACAGGGTCTATTAGAGGCCAAGTGTAAGTAAATGATCCAGCTTAAGTGAAGTGCTTAAAGTGCCACAAGTCAGGAACCATTTGAAAGTAATGGGATTATTAAGGTTAACTGTTTTTAGATAAGGGGAAAAACCTGACACTACAATGAGATAGTCATCACTGCTTTAAGGTAAAATCATTATGGGGAGGGGGCTAATTTGTCCCCATATTAGAAAACAAAAAGATTTATTTTCTCCTTTTCCTCTCTCTCTCTCTCTCTTTCTCTCTCTCTCTCTCTCTCTCTCTCTCTCTCTCTCTCTCTCTCTCTCTCTCTCTCTCTCTCTCTCTCCCTCACCCCCCATCTCTGTCTGTCTCTCTCTCTGCAGGTTTCATTTTATTATTAAACTTGCAAAAACAAACAAAAGATAATTCTTACTAAATAAACAAGCCTTGATAAGAGTATTCTCAAGTAAATGAATATTCCTTATGACCACTTAAATTTGAAAAGACATTACAAAATTTAAAAAAATGCAATAAATACATTAAATCATTTAGAAACATCTGGAAATTTTCATGTGACTGAAAACAATCCTAGAAATTAAAGATAAAGCTAGAGAATAGTATTATATTGTACATACATATTTATCTAAATTGGATTATTTTTCCAATGTAAATAATTAATGAAAATAACCAAACAGAAATAATAAGATTTTGAGATTCATTTTAGGCTTATATGTAAAAGAAATTAGGTGGTGATTTCCAAACTACAGACAGGGAAATAAATAGCTCTTTCCTAATTAACAGGGATTTCTGTATTTCCTTCAATTGAATCTAATCTTCAAACATACTGGAGCTTGTCAGTACAAGGAAATATAAATACAGTGGATAAGTACTGTCAGCAACACTTAAATCCTTAGAGAACTGTGTTGATTCTCTGACATTAACAATGGATATTATAACCTTTACACCAGCATGACTTACTTTTTCTCTTTGTTTGAGTTCTTTCAGTTCTTTAGCTGTAAAATCACCACAAAAGTAGATACATTCTTTGTGACTATGTGTAGGGGAAAATGTTAGGACTGATGAGATAATAGGCCCATTTTCTCAGTTTAACTGGCCCCCAGGATATGTCATTTCTATTTAGAGGAATAACATTCATACAAGCACATTAAACCTTACATAGACTAGAAACTAATCGTAATCCTGAATTGCAGCCCCAGAACTTTCTCCTGGCATTTAGAATCACACATTTAGAATGAAAAGGGACCTTACAAATTTAATACAGTAGTCTCCCAACTAATTTGATCATTTACCCATTAGAAAACCATTTGGAGTATGCTTTCCCCATTTATGTATATTTAATTATTTGCTTATTTATAAATTTGATGTATATAATACTTTACTCATAATTATGGACATTAAGAAAACATAAAAATAGAAATTAAAGAAAAGGAAATTACTTTAAACTAAGATGATTGTGGTTTGGTGCTTAGAAGAGGCTAGATCCCCAACAGATGTCCCAGTAAATCTCTAAAAATGCCCGATACAGAAGAGAAGAATTTTAAAGAAAACCTATAAAAGTGATTATCATTGTGTCTGAAGAAGCCAGAAACTTGTAGACTTTGTGAATGGAGACAAGCCAATTTAATAGGAAACTATAGTGTGCAACATTTCAGACCTACTGCAGAACAGATTACCTCACTAATCTAGACCTAAATTTGCATTGTGTTTGATCATATCTGATTTGGAAAGAGCTAGCTGAACCAAAATTTGAAGGTTTCTGAAAGATCATTTATTTGATTGGAAAACTTCCTGTCTCAAGACAAAGCACAGTTTTTCTTTTTCTTTTTTTAATGGAAAAATATAATTTAATAGTATTTTATTTTTTCCACAAATATATGTCAAGAAGATTTTTTTAGCATTCATTTTATAAGATTTTGAGTTCCAAATTTTCTCTCTCTCCTTCCCCTTTCTTAAAATGATAGGTAGTTTAATATAGTTAGTTATGAAAGTTGTGAGAGAAAAAACTGATCAAAAAAGAAAAAAAAAACATGAGAAAAAATAAAATAAGTGAAAAATATCAATTTGCATTCTGAGTTTATAGGTTATTTGTTTATTAAAGCTTTTTATTTTCAAAACATATGCAAAGATAATTTTCAAAACTGACCATGTAAAACCTCATATTCCAAATTATTTTCTCCCTCCCTTCCTCCTATCTTCTCCTCTAGAAAACAATTAATCCAATTTATGTTAAACATGTGCAATTCTTATATATATATATATATATATATATATATATATATATATATATATATATATATATATATATATATTCCCATAATCATGTTGTACAAGAAAAATCAGATCAAATAGAAAAAATGAGAAAAAAAATCCAAGCAAACTACAACAAAAAGTGAAAATAACTCAGTTCCCACAGTCTTCTCTGAGTGCAGATGGCTCTTTTCATCACAGAATCCTGGAAATGGGTGAATCAGTTCACTGTTGAAAAGATCCATTGATCATCATATAATCTTGTTTTTCCCACATATTATGATCTCTTGGTTCCTCTTACTTCATTCAGCATTAGTTCATATATCATAACTTATTCAGCCATTCTTTAACTGATGGTCATCCACTCCTTTTCTAATTCTTTGCAACCACAAAAAGCTGTTACAAATATTTTTGTACATGTGGGTCCTTTTCCTTCCTTCATGATTTCCTTGGGATATATATACCTAGTAATGTCATTGCTGGATCCAAAGGTATACATTTTGATAGCTTTTGGAAATAATTCCAAACTGCTCTCCAGAATGGTTGAATTAGCTCACAATTCCGCAAACAGTATATTAGTGTCTCAGTTTTCCTGGGACATTATTTTTTCCTGTCATCTTAGCCAGTCTGAGAGGTGTACTTCAGAACTGAATTAATTTGCATTTCTTGATCAACAGTGATTAAGAGCACCTTTCATATGACTAGAAATGGTTTCAATTTCTTCATCTGAAAATTGCCTAATCATATCCTTTGGCCAATTATCAATTGGAGAATGGCTTGGATTCTTAAAATTTGACTCAATTCTCTAAATATTTTAGAAATGTCTTTATCAGAATGGGTACATTTTTTGGATGTAATTTTTTTTTCAATTTACATGGATGTAAATTTCTTTTTCCAATTTACTTTTGCCCTTCAAATCTTGTCTATTTCGATTTTGTCTGCACAAACCTTTTAAACTTAATATAATCAAATTATCCATTTTAATTCCATAATGCACTCTACTTCTTTGGCCACAAATTTCTTCCTTCTCCATAGATCTGAGAGGTAGACTATCCTTTGTTCTTCTAATTTCTTTATAATATTCTTTGTGATCCATTTTGACTTATCTTGGTTTGGGGTATTAGATGTGGATCAATACCTATTTTATGCCATACTAATTTCCATTTTCTCAGCAATGTTTGTCAAATAGTGAGCTCTTATCCCAGAAGCTATATTTTGGGGTTTATCAAACACTAGATTGCTATAGTCATTGCCTATTGTGTCTTCTGAACCTAATTTAAGATTGAACCTAATCTTAACCTAATGAACCTAATTTAAGATTAAAAAGTGACTACTCTATTTCTTAGCCAGTTCAAATGATTTTGATGACTTTTGTTTTATAATATAGTGTTAGGTCTGGTGTACTGAGGCCACGTTAATTTGTGTTTTTTTTTTTTTTTCCCCTGTTAATTCCCTTGAAATTCTTGACCTTTTTGTTCTTCCATATCAATTTTGTTATTATTTTTTCTAATTTGTAAAATAATTTCTTATTAGTTTGATTGGTATGACACTGGATAAGTAGATTGTCATTTTTCTTATATTAGTTCAGCCTACTCATGAGCACTTGATATACTTTTAATTGTGTTCTTATAGTTCCTGACTTTGCCTTGGCAAGTAGATTCCTGAATATTTTATATTATTATATTATCTAAAGTAACTTTAAATGGAATTTCTCTTTATGTTTCTTACTGCTGGACTTTGTTGATAACATGTAGAATTGCAATTAATTTTTTTGAATTTATTTTGTATCCTATAATTTTGCTACAGTCGTAAATTTTTTCTTTTACTTTTTTAGTTGATTCTCTAGGATTCTCTGAGTATACCATCCTATTATCTGCAAAGAATGATAATTTGTTTTCCTCATTACTTACTCTAATTCCTTTATTTTTCTTCTCTTATTGCTATAGCTAACATTTGTCTTTATTTGATTTTATTTACTTTGTTTTATTAATTATTAAAACTTTTTATTTACAAAACACATGCATGGGTAATTTTTCAACATTGACCCTTGCAAAACCTTCTGTTCCAAGTTTTCCCCTCCTTCATTCCACCCCTCTCCTAGATGGCAGGTAGTCTAATACATTAAATATGTTAAAATATATGTTAAATCCAATATACATATACATATTTATATAGTTATCTTGCTGCACAAGAAAAATCAGATCAAGAAGGAAGAAAAAAACTGCAAAAGAAAACAAAATGCAAGTAAACAACAACAGAGAGAGTGAGAATGTTATGTTGTGGTCCACATTCAGTTTCTACTATCCTCTCTCTGGGTGTAGATGGCTTTCTTCATTACTGAACAACTTGAACTGGTTTGATTCATCTCATTGTTGAAGAGAGTCTCGTCCATCAGAACTGGTCATTTAATAAAGTCTTCTTGTTACCATGTATAATGATCTCCTGGTTCTACATATTTCACTTAACACCAGTTCATATAAGTCTCTCTAGGACTCTTCTGTAAAGCTAATATTTCTAATACAATAGTGATGTATTGTGATGAAGTGATGGTAATGGAGGCAACCTGATTTTATTTCACCACTGATCTTGTTGGAAATGGTTCCACTTATTCCTATTCTCTCATGTATTTTTTTTTTTTTTAATAAGAATGTGTGTTGGATTTTGTCAAATGCTTTTTTCTGCATCTATTGAGATAATCATATGATTATTATTAGTTTGGTTATTGATATAGTAAATTATGCTTTTCCTAATATTGAGTCAGCTCTGTATTCCTGGTATGAATCCTAATTGGTCATGATGTAACATCCTGGGAATAACTTGCTGAAATCTCTTTGCTAATATTTTATTTAAGATTTTTGCTCTTGTGATGAAGAGAGCCATCGAACTATAGAGTTCACTGTGGTAACTGTGTATCATAACATAGTATTTTTACTCTTTTTGTTGTTGCTTGATTGCATTTTGTTTTCTTTCTCATTTTTTCCTTTTTTTTTTTTTTTGATCTGATTTTTATTGTGTAGCATGCTTATTTGTGGAAATATATATAGGACCTTTGTACATATTTAAAAAATAAATAAATAAAATAAGTTTGGTAGGACTCCTTCTTTCCCTATTTTTCCAAATAGCTTACATAGTATTTGACTTAATTGTTCTTTAAATATTAGTGAATTTCACATATATTTCCATCTGGTCCTGGAGATTTTTTCTTAGAGAGTTGGTTAATAGCTTGTTCAATTTCTTTTTCTAAAATGGGATTATTTAATTTATTTCCTCCTTTGTTAATCTGGGCAATCTATATTTTTGCAAGTATTCATCAAATTTACTTAGATTATCCAATTTATTAGCATATATCAGGGGAAATTATTTTCTAATTACTGCTCTAATTTCTTCATTGGTGGAAAGTTCACCCTTTTAATTTTTAATGCTAACAATTTTATTTTTTTGTTAATTTTTCTAATAAAATTAACTCAAGGTTTTCTATTTTGTTGTATTTTTTTTTCATAAAACCAACTTTTAGCTTTGCTTATTAGATCAATAGCTTTCTTACTTTCAGTTTTTTTAATCTCCACTTTTCAGAATTTTAAAATTTGGTATTTAATCAGGGATTTAAAATTTGTTCTTTTTCTAGATTTTTAGTTGTATGTCCAATTTTATGATCTTCTCTTTCTTTATTTTTCATCTAGAGAGATAAAACTTCACCTAAGAACAGCTTTAGCTGAATCGCATAAATTTTGTATGTTGTTTCATTATTGTCATTCTCTTGGATGAAATTATCAATTGTATCTATGACTTATTGTTTTACCCATGCATTCTTTAAGATTAGAATATTTAGTTTCCAATTAATATTTTGTTTGCTTTTTTGTCTATTTTCCTCTGGCCCTTTATTACAGGTAATTTTTATTGCATCATGATCTGAGAAAGCTGAATTTACTGTTTCTGCCTTTCTGCATTTGATTTTGAGATTTTTATGCCCTACTATGTAGTCAATTTTTGTATAGGTTCCATTTACCACTGAGGAAAAAAAAATATATACATATACATATATATATATACATATATAATTATATATACATATATAACATTATAATATATAATATAAAAATATATAATATATTATATAACATATAATGTATAATAATATATAATATATAATTATATATAATTCTAGATTAGATAGATTCAATACTCTTTCCATTCAGTCTATTTACATATATTACATACATTTATCTCTGTAGATAGTGTTCTCAAAGTAAAATGAATAAAATGAGTTCATATGAGTCCCTGATTAATTTGATGAGTATTCCAATTAACTTGATAATATCATAAGGTGTTGAGATTAGTTTGTTTGAAGATCAGCTTGTCAGGGTGAAATACATGTTTTCTGATATCTTGTTGGCAGGACAAAGAGGATTCATCTGATACACAGTGACACAGTCAGGAAATATATTTATTCTCATCTGAAGAGTTCCCTTTTCTTTTCCAGTCATCTATAAAAACTGACTGAAATTACAGCTTTTTTACCACATATTTTTCTTTGCATTGCTGTTAATTTCCACCATCTCTCTTCTACTTTCAGACCAGAATGCAAAAATATACAGGTGCAGAAAGTTGGGGGGAAGAGGGAGAAGAAGTCAGAGAAAAAAGTTATCTATTTCTCTTTCCACATCTTAATAAGAAAAACAAATGGCTTTGTGAGAGACAACCATGGCAGGCCTCAAATGGAGAATTCCTAGAATTCTGGTTACTGATCTCATTCTGCCACTTTGTTGATTCTCGTTCTCTGAGAACAGATATAAGGCAACAGTTCCT
The DNA here is from genome assembly GCF_048593235.1 of Sminthopsis crassicaudata. Taxonomy (NCBI): domain Eukaryota; kingdom Metazoa; phylum Chordata; class Mammalia; order Dasyuromorphia; family Dasyuridae; genus Sminthopsis; species Sminthopsis crassicaudata. The sequence continues at coordinate 213,952,987 of NC_133621.1, forward strand.
AAGACAATATTCAGATCCCTGAAGTGTTCTTCTTGGTGATCAAATACCAAATTTGAAGTTCCTGAGTTTGACGATTCAGATACTGAAACTCTTAGAGGGAGATTTACACAAATAAAATCTTTGGAGAAGAATGAAAAATTCTATATGGTCTCTAGAGGTGGGATAGTACTAGAGTGTTATTGTTAGCCCCTTTAATTATCTATATCAGTGATAAGGGCCTTATAAAAATTATCCATTCCTTATAATATAAAATTGGATAAGGACTTCTCACATTTATCAGTGAGTTCCCTAATCAATGCTACTTACAAATGGAACTCCCTTGAAGAAACTGTTTTGTTATTGTCTTTATACTCCCAATGCCAAGCATAATGTTTTATAAAAAAATGATGAACATGTTTTAAATTTTGAATTAGAAACCTTATAGCCAGGATGAAAATTTAAAATAACAACTATGAAGTATTAAAAAGAATTCTTCAGGGTCCAAGATGGCATAAAGAAGGTAAAAAATTGCCTGTACACGCCTGTTTCCCTAAAAAACAATGCTAAATCCATCCTCTAAACACATTTTGAAGTGACAGAATTCACAAAAACAGAGTGAAGCAATTTTAAGACAATTTAAAAAAACTTCAGGAAAGGTCTATCCTACTTTGGGTAAAAGCAGAACATAGTCCAGAGCAGGTATGTTGTGGGAAAGGTAGCACAAGGCTCTTGGCCAAATCACAGACCAGCAATGGAGGCCTCTGGTCCTAGTTCAGGAGGCCAGTCACTCAGAAGGAAAGCTATAATATTTCCAACCCCAGTGAAGAAATTTGCTCCAAATTTTTTCCCTCCCTTCCCTCAAACCCCTCCCCTGAACACTTGCACAATAGGCTGGCCACTAGAGTGGGATAATCAACAGTACCTCTGGTCCCTATGAAGCAAGTCAGTGAAAGACCTTTGTTCTCTGCAATAGATGCTTGAGACAGTCTCTCCTGTGCCTAGGAGAAGAACTCAACTTTAAAAAACAAATGAAAAAAACAAAAAGGGCCCTGACCATAGATAGCTACTAAGGTAACAGGGAAGATCAGAATGGAAAATCAGAAGAGAACAGGAATGGCAAAATAATTACATGTAAAGCCTCAAAGGATGATCTGAATTGGTATCAAGCTTAAAAGATTCTCTTGGAAGAGTTCAAAAAGGATCTTAAAAATCAAGTAAGAGAGGTAGAGGAAAAACTGAAAAAATATTGAGAGTTATCCAGAAAAATTAAGGGGGAAAGTCAACAAATTGGAAAAGAAAAATACAAAGATTGATTGAAGAAACATGGTAGGTATGAGCAAGTTTCACAATATGATAAGGAATTTCTATAGAAAATTTTAAAACAGTAAGCAGAGGGAAGGGAATATCATTTATAAAGTGCCTACTATGTGCCAGACAATGCGATGTCTTTTTTGGGGGGTGTGTGGGAGATATATTAGTTTATTTTATTGTCATAACAACTCTTAGAAACAGGTGCTATTATCATCCACAATTGAGGAAATTGAGTCTGACAGAAATTAAACTACTTTCCATGGGTCATAACAGCTAAAACTATCTGAAGCTGGGAATGAATTAATATTTTCATGCTGCTAAGTTCATCACTCTAATGACAACTTTCTGATTACTTTATGAGTTGAATCTTTATGATTTCAAGAAAAATTTGAGGAAGATCTAATTTTTTCAGTAAACTTTTAAAACATCATAGGAAGGAAGACAAGAGATAGATGGAATGCACATCACTGGAGAAACTCCCAAATCAGTGAGATGAATGAAATCTTGCGTCATTAGCACTTAGAACACCATCTGGTACACAGCCAGCCTTTAATAGATGCTCGGAATTTACTGAATGATTAAATGAGTTTGTCAATCCTGAAAATTATAAAATCTCTTCTTTGACATGTTTAATACTAGGCTCATAAGGGAGGTATCTGAAAAAGTAACAAGCAGAAACCCCAAGGGAGGGATTGTGGGATATCCCTTTTCCCTTCATTCCTTGTCATTCCAGGCTTAGATTGAATGCCCCCAAACTAGAAAAGACATTGATGCCCTCTCATTGGGGCCTGCACTGACACTTGAAAATAATGTCTGGGGAAGTCAGGGAAGGTCTATGGCAAGGGATATCACCAAGGAGCTTTAAGTAAATTTAGGTCATGGAGATCTAGCAAATTTCTTGCAAGAGGCAGTTCATGCTAAAATCTCATGGTACTCCTGGGTTTACATTTCAGGTCATTTGAGGAAGTTCTGGGGCAGGGACCCATTCCCATGGATCTGTTTTCCCAACTCTGAAAGCACAGGCAAGATTGTGCTTATGGCACAAAGGCAGGACAGAAGTGAGAGGACACAAAGCAGAATCAGGGGATGTAAGCAGGATATAGATAATAGAGAATCAGGGGATGTAAGCAGGATATAGATAATAGAGAATTGTAGATTTAGTTCTGGAAAGGATCTTCACAACCATTAATTCTAATACACTCCCTCTTTTTTACAGATGAGGAAACTGAGGCACTGAGAAATTTTTAATTAATTTAATTTAGTGAAAAATTTAAAAATGTTTCTGTTTATCATCATGCAAATAGTATATGAGACAAGATTACAACTCACCTCAAATTAGTGCCAAATGTAAGGTGTTAACCAATGCAATATAATTCTTACTATTGGAGTAAAAAGACTTGGCCTAAAAAATTAAAGATTTCCCAGACAAAGACAGAGTATGTATATGTGTATATATGTGAGTGTGTATGTTTTCCATCAGTTCATTCAATATTTATTCAACAAACATTTATTAGGTATCTACTTTGTGCAAAGTGTCAGTCAGCCAATAAACATTGATTAAGTACTTACTATATGTCAGGCATTGCACTATTGCATTGCATAGAGAAAACCAAATTAAAAAAAACAAAACACAAAAACCTCTGCTCTTAAAAGACTCATTTTAATGAGAGAGAAAACATGAAAACAAAGTGTGTGCAAATAAAATATACAGAGAGAATAGAGAGGACACTAGAATTAAGGGAGATCAGTAAAAACTTTTTTTTTTTTTTTTTTTTTTTTTTTTTTTTTAATAGGAGGTGGGATTTTAGCTGAGCCTTGGAAGAATATAGGATATCCAGGATACCATTATGGGAAGGGAGAAAATTACAGGTATGTGTACACAGGAGTTTTCTAATCTTCTAAGATGTAAAAATATATGTGAAGAGATGACACATATCCACAACCCCCCCAATACAGTATGAAATAGAACAGGATAAATTCAAATTTTATGTGAGTCACAAAATTTTATGAGAATTCAAAATAAAAGAACATTGTTTGCTATTGGGACATGAAAAAACGTTCAAGTTTTCATTTTCTATAGATTTGCTACTATTTGTGGCACAAGCAGGGTAAGTAGATAAGAAGGAAACACAGTCTATTTTTGATAAATAGTATCTCAGTTAATTAAGTTAAAAAAATAACAAGCAAATGTGTGTTCAAGCAAATCTTAAGATTTCATAGAGAGAAAATAAGCGCTTAAACTCGACATCCCAGTATACACTAAATTAATAGGGCATTTTTATGGGACAAGGTGGAGTTGATAGGCCAGAAGGAATTAAAGAAATCTTTTAATGATCACCTTCAGGGTTATTGAGCTATCACCTACCTATCTACAAAGGTAGGGAAAGAGAATTTAGGTGTATGTCATCCTCTAGTAGATTAGTATGCTTTTGGAGTAATCAAATTACAGCAAGATAGCATGCCAAAGGAAAACTCCATTTTCTACCTTCTTACAGAAAAAGGCCAATAACTGTTTTCATTCCTTGGGATTTAAAGGTCTCAGGTGTTCATTACAGCTAGACCTGATATACCTGATGAAGAAATATACATTTCTTCTTCTTTTATTTTTTTTTCCCAAGAATTCTTGTTCCTGGTCTTTGTTCAAAGACCAAATAGAGAAGTTTATCTTTTCCTTAGAGATCTGCCCCTTGCATAGTACAATGCACCATTTACAGGAGCTTAAAGAGATTTTCTGAGGTAAATAATGGAACTTTCCAGTGCCCGGATAATATTTACCAAGGGCAACATATAGAGATTTTTTTTTTCAGAATAAGTGATATCAGTATTATACCATTGCACAAGAGATAGTCTAGGGATGAAAATTTGCAAATCTCATTTCCGTAGGCAAACATAGTGAAACTCTCAGATACTTCTCCTGAAATAAGGAAGGATAATAAATTTTTTTTTTTTTTCAGGGATACACAAGATCAAGGATTAGTCAACATAAAGAACAGAAAAATAAAAGAAGTACCAAACTTTAGTTTAGTGTGCCTTTTAGTTTATTTTAATCCTTCTAACCATTAAAAAAAAATCCTGAAGTATCTTAGTAGAATTCAGGGTCAATATGAATCAGTGTATGGTTTAACTATCAAATATGCTAATTTGATATTGATTTGCATTTAGAAAAAAAGTTAAAAAATAATGTTTAAAGTGATGGAGATGCTAATCCTTTCATTCAGTGCCCTTATCAAAACATATGCTAGGCATTCTTTTAATTTTTTTTGTTGTCATACTTTAGAAGGGATAATGGTAACTAAGATATTGAAATAACTGAAAACTTTGTCATACAAGAAATTCTTGAAGGACCTAGAAATGTTTAAGTTAGAGAAGAGAAGTCTTGGGAACTAGGCTCTAAAATCTCTCCTGAAGAATGTTTTTATTTTTAAGAGGAACTATATTTATTCTAATCTTTTGTTCTTCCTGATTCAAGTAGCCCCCATTCTAGTCCTGTCTCACCAGGTCTGTTCCACTCAATAAATGGTATCTTGGATAAACACACACACACACACACACACACACACACACACACACACACACACACACACCAAAACCAAAACCAAAACACTCCTTTGTATGGCATTTGAAATTTTCTACATCCTGACTACTATATTCCTGCTAAACTGGGCTTTTTATCAGAATATTTGGAATGAGTATGTTAATTTAGCATGTGCAATTCAATTTTGATTTAAGCCTTCATTTTGACATTAAATAGTTGTTATGTAAAGTATTTTTGGAAAAATATAAGCACTTGAATTTGTTAATGGAATGAAACTAAAAGTTTGGGTACTTCCTTTATCCCTATTCTCTACATTGACTAATCCTTGATCTTGTAAATCCTGAAAACAAGTTTAATTATTATCCTCCCTTATTTCCAGAGAAGTATCTGAGTTTCCCTTTGTTTGCCTAAAGAAATGAGATTTGCAAATCCCTGTCCCCAGACTATGTCTTGTGCAGTGGTATAACACTGATGTCATGTACTCTCAGTAAAATTCTCTATCTGTTGGCCTTCATAACCATTATACCAGCACTGGTATAAAATTTAATTTGGTTAAAAAAAAGAACTGATGACAATATGTGTGTATCCAAAGTTTTGTAAACAACTAGTAATAGTGTGTACCCTAAATCTGACAAACTTATAAACATTTATTAATAGCCTTAGTAAATTAAAGTTTTAATTAGTCATAAGTAACAGTATTAATTAGTAATTAGCAAATAATAATTAGCAATAAAGTAAAATTAGTAAATAACTAATGATTAGTAAATGGTAATATATTTTTCATTATAAGCTTAAACCACCAAACAGAACTAAGATATAACATTAAAAATGCTTTTAGCTAGAATGATAAAAAGTTACTGTATGTTCTGGTCATCAAATTATTCTTTTTTTTTTTTTTTTTTTTTTTTTTTTTTTTTTTTTTTTTTGCTGAGGCAGTTGGGGTTAAGTGATTTGCCCAGGGTCACACAGCTAGGAAGTGTTAAGTGTCTGAGGTCAAATTTGAACTCAGGTCCTCCTGACTTCAAGGTTGGTGCTCTATCTACTGCATAACATAGCTGTCCCTAATTCTTTGCACTTGAAAATCTGAGTATCCCAAATTTGCTCAAGAGCATTGATGATTAACAGAAACTCTATTACTAAGAGATATACATGGCCTATGACTGGAAAAAAAGAAATGATCTCTGCCTTGATATAAAACTGGTATAAAACATGCTTCCTGGAACATTTCGGTTCCTTGCTCATGGTGGGTTTTTTTTTTTTTTTTCTTTTTGTTTGTTTGTTTTTTAATTTTTGAATAGTCAATAAATTTTGGCTACCTGCATTATAAGTCCTATGATTTTATTGTCAACTCTAGTCCATTTTACATATGTACTGCTTGTTATTTCATACAAGGTACTCTTATTATCTGGCAGTCCTCCCTCACTGGAAATACTCCCTAACACTTCTTAAAACTCCTACTTTTCTGCAAGACTCAACCTAATAATTTTCTCCTTTTTTAATTTCTTTCTTGAAGATAGAGTAAAGGCAAGGATTCAACTGAGATTTCTCCCAAATCCTTCCAAATCCCTTTAAATGCTGACTCTAAATAATTTCTAGAGTGCAAAAACCCACAAAAAGTAAGGGTGAAACATTTTTCCAGCCTAAAACAATTTACAAGATTGGCAAGAAAAGTCTGAGTTATACTTGAGAATGGAGGTCAGTCCAGTCAGACCAAGTCCCAGAAGGCCAGGAGTAGGCCTTGGGAGCCATTGAAGCATCAGTAGCAGCAACTGCTTCTAGAATTCTCACCCCATACATAATAAGGGGCTTAACAACTGGTCAGGAGAAGATTGAGGATGTCTCTTTGGCAGGCAGAGTTCTGTTACTTTGTCCACACTTTGATCTGGGTCACAGTCCTGGATGGCAGTCCCACAATGAGGAAGAGCACCAGAACTCAGAACTGGTTGCTATAGTGGAATGGGGACCCTCCTCACAGTTCCACAATAGGAAAAAGTTCTTATGGTCACTCACAGATAAGAATTCTGGCCAGGAGAGAAATAAATGAACTTCTTCTTAGATCATAGCACCATAGAAGAACTGAAAACTTACAGATCCCTACAAATATCTCTGAAAACACCTGAACAAAATGCCTGAATTTGATACAATTCACCTTCTTTCTTGGAAGTAAAGTCCTATTTTAACAAAGAGTAAAAAGTCAAGTTATAAACTGGGAAAATGAGAAAGCTACAGAAAAAAAAAACACTTTCTGACCATAGAAAGTTACAAAGAATATCAAAATACACACTAGAAAAAGACGACAAATTCAAATATCCTATATCCAAAGCCTCAAAAAAAAAAAAAAATGATCGCAGGCCAGAGAAGAGCTCAGAAAGAAATTTAAAAATCAAGGAAGAGGGGTAGAAAAATTGGTAAGAAAAATGAGGGTGTTGTAAGAAAATTTTATGAAAAAGAAGTCAACATCCTGGTAAAAGGAGACATAAAAATTTACTGGGGGAAAAAAACAAACAAACAAACACACACCTTAAAAAGTAGAATTAGCCAAATAAAAAAGGAGATACAAAAGCTCACTGAAGAAAAATAATTCTTAAAAAATAGAATTGAGCTAATGGAAGCTAATGACTTTATGAAAAATCAAGAAAAAAAACAAAAAGTTTAAAAAAAAAAGCCAAAACTCCAAAAGAATGAAAAAAGTAGAAGACAATGTGAAGTATCTTATTGAATTTCTTTCCTCTCATATAGACATTGGTGCTTTCCTAATTAACTCACTCTGAGTTTCTGAATCATACACATACAGAAAGAGAAAGAAACAAAGACAGTGAAAAAAACAGAATACATGTAGACAAGGTGCAGCCTTTTAATTTTAGAGATAAGTAAACTGAGCATCAAGACCATAATCATGAGAAGGAAGATTTGAAACTAGCTCCTAGGAAGCTTAATAAATCTTTACTGAACTAAATGTAATACTAATAGATACAATTTTTAAAAGAACAAATTAATGAGTAAATCTGGGCCAACAAGAAAAAACTCAGAAATAAGAAACATTGATTCAAAAATAGAACATCAGTGAATCTAACTAGGGGCAAGAAACACATTTACTGAATCAATGATTGAAAGGTCCTAAACTTAGTCTAATTCACAGGTTAAAGACAAAACATTACAGATTACTTCCCTGTTTTATAAGTATTTTATAAATGTAATTCCAGTCAATATAGATAGAAAAAGTGAATCACAAAGATGCTAAATGATCTATTTGGTCACATGAGTTCTAGGAGCAGATATAAAATTTGAATTCAGGTCCTTAACTTCAAGTTCAATGTTTTATCTCCCCCCCCCATTATGGCATCTTATTCATCTTTAATATAATTTACCAAATTCTTTCTATGATTTAGGCTAAATTACTAGTCACAAGATGATGATTAGTGTGAAATTTTGGCAATACAACAGAGAGAATGATTTTTCCTACTATCCCTCTTCCCCGTTTTCACCCCCAGGGTTCACAAACTATGGCCTATAGGCTGTAGTTTGCTAACCACTGTTGTAGAGCATCATCAATGAATGGACATCATCAATTTCAAATTAATTATATATATATATATTTTTTTCCATATTCAAAGTTAAAAGAACTGAAATAGAAAAAGAGCTATTTTTTCCTGCCCTTTGTCCAAGGACCTTCCATTGTCAGGAATTCATTTTCAGCCTGTTGTTTTATCTTCAGATGTTGTCCATAAGGGAATAACTTGAGTTTCAGAGAGAGAAAAAATAATAGAACCATAAAACTTAATATAAAAGAACTTCAAAAAATTATGTAGTCCAGCACCCTGCCTCTAGGCAGGACAATAGCTATACCATCAAACACAAGCTGTTTTTTATCCCATTTCTGAAGTTTTGTAGGGATAAGGACCCCTCAGTCTTTCATAGTAGTCTACAGCATTTTATCATCAAAGATTGAAAAATAACAATTCTTCCAAATACTATCTTGCTACAGTTTAAATCTACTTCCTCTTGATAGGCCTTCTATAGAAATGGTAGACTTAAAGAAATTGTTGAAACATTCCCTAATAGCAATGAAATTGTATATACCAAATGTGCCACTTATTAGTAATTTACTTAAGCAATTTCATAGTTATTTTATGTACTGCTTTATGAGTCACGATTTTTTCAAGCTACAGATCAGGCTTGGACTATACTTTCTTCTAGCCAGGCACTAAAAGGAATTATAATGTTTTGAACTTTTTTTTTTATTTTACTAGTTCACATGTAAGTTCAGAACTACTTACATAGAAAGAGCCTTTAAAATTAGTTATTTAAGGTACTTGAACAAGAAACCCAGTGGATTATTAAAGATTATTAGGAAACTGTTTGATGAAGCAGTTTCAATGATTATCCCCTTGAGGTTGGCTTAAAAGGAAAATCAAAGAATTGACCTAATACTTTTTTTATCCTTTTCGTATTAAAGAGTTTAAATTGGTAGCACAATGTAGTTCTTCAAGATTCTTAGAAACTAATGAGTAGGTATAAACAATTGAAAATTTAGGGCATAGATTCTGTAATAACATGTTGATTATCTGAAGGCCATTTGTAAAGACATCGCAGCAGCTCAGTACTCAGAAAAGGAATGAAAAAGGTAAAAAGAGAAATGAACTATGAATATGGAATGAATAAAGTTTATGCAATAAAACTCATGTATTTACCTCATGTGATTCTGCTTAGACACAATTTTATTTTATTTTTACTTTTATTTTATAGATAATTCTAATGAGCTTATTCATTTAATTTCTCAACCAACATCACATTAAAACTGAAGAAGAAAAAGAAAAAAATATATATATAGAATTGTTCTAAGAGCAACAAAAAAATTCCACTAACAGAAAAAGGGACACATAAATAATAATAGATATAGATAATATGCATATATACATACATATATATGTATATATTTTCTAATATATTCTAACAAACAATATCCTAATACCTGGAAGTTCACAGCAGTTTCTCCTTTCTTCACTGTCAGGGAATTTGAATACACATTCAATTCTAGACCAATGTCTACTAAGATTTTTTTCAATACTAGTGTTTGAATTGGAAACAGAATATATGATGATGTTCTGAATTTAGTCAAGGGCCCCTTCCATAACTCATTTCATAAAGCAGACATATGGTTTAGAATGAAGAAGGCTGTATTGCATGTTCTAAAAAGTGGGTCTTCATCATCCAGTTCCTGGATTTCATATATCTTTGCATGTATTATCCATCTATCTATCTATCTCTATATATAATAAATCCTTGTGCATACATACATACATGTATCACTATTAAAAGTATTATTTTCTTATAGCATGGACAAAATAGTATTTCTCACAATCAATTTTTCCATATAGCCAAAGCTTATCTTTGTTATTCTACAATAAGATCATGTTTTGGTGATGATTCTTTTTTTTTCATAATTTCATAGCACATGGATTAATTTTATCCTCAGAGCAATGGATCATAGAGTATTGGTAGAAAAAATTATATATTTATATAGTTACCTGTTAAAGTTGAAAACTGAGTGTGTTATAGTAAAGTCAAGCGTAGTTAGAAGGGAAACAGTTTCAAACTCATGTCTGTTGTATGAAAATACCTGCATGAATACATGCATTATTATTGGGTAGAGACATTAATGTCTAGAAGATAAAGGCTGAATTGGGTAGAGACATTAATGTCTAGAAGGTAAAGGCTGACAGCATTTATAAGGACTCAAGGTATTTTCAGAGAGTGCTCTTTGGTAATTGAGAAAAATAGTTCTGTTAACTTTGCAAGTTTCTACACACATAATAGGTTTTTCCTACCTTTTGGCTCCTTTACATTCCTAATGCAGGAAAGAAAAACAATAATTTTATCTTTTTTGGTAAATATTTAGAATGTAAAACAATATAATAAATGGGAAAACTGGAAGAATAAATTTTAGGTGTATATAAATATTTATTTTCCCTCTATTTCTTTAATTGACAAAATAAAAAAAATTGTTAGAAATATTTGTAGCATACATTTGGACAAATATAGGTCAATAAATATAATACACATAAAATATAAAAAACAAGCTTAGTATTGTAAGAATATTTGAATAATGTTCCACCAAAAAAGAAGTATTTTATAATTGTCCATCTATAATCTGTATCAGATTGTTTGCTGTCTCAGAGAGAATAAAGGGAAGGAAGAAAGGGAAGGAAGCAGGAATCACAGAAACTTTCACCATCTGGAATGCATGCAGAGTCAGGCGTCTTAAGTCTGGGAAGTCTGAGGAACCTCTGCTGATCCCCTCCACCCCACAATTAGAGATGCTTACACTAATACTTCTCATTAAAAAATAAAATGAACTGACAAAGAAGAAACAACTCGACCATAAAAAGTTACCATAGGAATGGAGAATTTTAAAAAATGCTTCTTCTACTCCAAAGACTAACATTATGTGACTTGGGTAGGGGAAAAAAAAGAAATAAAGTAAAAAAGTTGCATAGCAGTGATCAAAAGAAAAATGTATAAGAGAGTGAAGAAACTATGGATACTCATGAATATAATTTCTTCTACTATTATATATCCTTTCTTGAACTGGTAATTTATTATTATTTACTTTGAATCCTCCCTGATGTTTTGCTGGACACATAATGTTTTGTTTTGTTTAGTATTCCTTTTCTGTTTTTTTATTTTTTTTAATAAAATAAAATTTTTAATAAAAGTTTTTTTAATTAAAAAATCAACAAGCATTCAACAAAAGCTTTAAGTCCTGGGCATTATTATTTTCTCCAGTTAAACCAATTTCCTCAAAACTAAATCTGCTAGAATATTCAATATCATAATTCATGGAATTAGGATACATGGATGTGAAGTACCTTCTTTGAAGAAGGTATATCAAAAACAAACAGACAAATAAATAAGCACTCTTATTTGTACTGATTAGTATATGCTGGAGGGAAAGCTTATTTGAAAATAACTATTGCAGCAAACTAATGACTATAAGCACATTATTATAATCTCATTTTACAAATGAGGAACTTATGTAGAATATTGCAAGTTATCTTTTACAGGGGAGAGGAAGATGGTAAGTGAAGAAGCTTACTCTTATCAGACTTGCCTCTAAGAGGTAATAACCTACATACTCAATAAGGATATATAAATCTCTTACCCTACAGGAAAATAGGAGAATGGGATATGGAAAAAGAGAGGAGATTGATAAAAAGAGGGCATGTTGAGGGAGAGAGTGGCCAGTGCCAAAACACTTTTGAGGAAGAACAGGGTGAAAGCAGAGAGAGAGAATAAATGGGGAGGGTGAAGATATAGTTAGCAATAGTAAAGAAAAAAGAATTTCAAACAAGTTTCTCTAATATGGCCTCATTTTTCAAACATAGAGAGAACTGAGTCAAAATAATTAAGAGCCATGCCCCAACTGATAAATGATCAAAAGATATGATCTATGCCCAAAGGGTTATAGATTCATGCATATATTTTAACAATACCACTACTAGACATGAATAGCAAAAGAGATTTAAAACAACGAAAATGACCTATATGTACAAAAATATTCATACTAGCTATATTCTCAGGGCAAAAATGTTGGAAATTGAGGGGCTGCTCATCAATTGGGGAATGGCTCAATAAACTATAATATGTGTTTGTGATGGACTATTATTGTTCAATGAGAAATGATGAGCAGGATGCTTTCAGGAAAAAAAAAAAACTGGGAAATCCTTCATGAACTCAAGCAAAATGACAGCAATGTTCTTGGATTACTAGCTGTAAATGACTTTGCTATCAGTAGTACAATCATCCATGACTGTTCTGAAAGACTTATGATGAAAAATCCTATCCATTTCCATACAAAGAAATGATTGTGTCTGAATACAGATTGAAGTATTCTTTCTCTCTCAACTTTTTTTTTTGAGAGTTTTTATTTTATTATTATTATTTTTTTTAGGGTGAGAGATATGTGTTTTCTTTCACAGCTTGACTTTTATGGAAATGTTTTGCAGAACTTCACATCTTGTTTCTTAATTGCAGGGGATAAGGGAGAGAATATAAAATTTAAACATTTCAAAAACAAATGAAAAAATTTTTGAAGGTAACACAAGAAAATATTAAATAAATAAATCAAATGCCATTAAAATAAACATATAATAAAAATTTTAAAAATGAGGAACCTAAATCTCAAAGACTAATATGCTCATGGTGTTAGCAATTAATTTAGATGTCTGATTCCAAGTCAATTTTTTTTTCCTTCCCGCAAAACTGATCTATATCCTGAAAGAATATGAAAATATATGCATTAGGTCACACCTGGGATTCTTCCATTTCTGCTAAGATGTAGGGTTGTCCCTTTCACTTTTCTCGTGTCAATACTCTCCTTCCTTCACCATTTTGAAACTTTGATGAACCAAGGAAATTAGATTCTTTTCTAGAATTTGTTTCTTTCTTATCCCTTCTTTGATTTTTTTCTGTCAAGCACCAGGCTTAGTTTTTTTTTTTTTTTTTTTCTCCCACTGTAAAGGACTGAAACTCTCGAGTCAATGCACTAGGGCCAGACAATCAAGCACTTGAGGCTAATTACTGATTGGACAATATTCTATAAGAATAAGCTTGGAAAATGGCCCTTCTCACTATCCTGTGCTGGCCCAATCGTTTGGTGTATACCGAGAATTGTGAGAGGGACTAGGAGGTGCAGTGAGACTATCCCGGGTCACTTCTGTGAAGGAGACAAGGCAGTCCACTCTCTTTGCTTCTACTGCTAAAGACCAAGAATAAAGACTTTTGCTTGTCCTGATTCTAAGGTGTCCAAGGTGCTAGCATGGTCATCACATCCCATAGTTCATTTCCTACCACGGAGAATTTACTAGGTTTCCCAGTTGTTTCTGACCACCTATTTGTAGCTCAGCATAGAAGAACTTTGGGATGATGTATGAAATTCTGGGTTATCTCTTAGCTTCCCATTTTATTTGGGGATGGAGCAGCTTTTTCAATTTTATAAGAACTGGTTCTCAACTAAACAAGGGTGAGTGGTCTACTCAATGCATCCTAAAATGAGTGACTCTGCTCTCTAACTTATTCTACTTTTCCATCAACATATGTTCAGATCTCTGAGAACCTTCTCTTGGGCTTCCCATGAGGAATGGGAAACGAATTACTATTTCCCTCACTACAAAAGCATAATGGTTTCAATCACAAGTAAGAGAGCAAGAGAGAAGATAAGCCTCCCACTTTTTTTCCCCCCCTGAGGCTGGGGTTAAGTGACTTGCCCAGGGTCACACAGCTAGGAAGTGTTAAGTGTCTGAGACCAGATTTGAACTCGGGTCCTCCTGACTTCAGGGCTGGTGCTCTATCCACTGCACCACCTAGCTACCCCATTTTTTAAATGCATCACCATTTGCTGCTTATTAAGTCTTTGCATTTTTGACTTAATATATGTTACCATGTTTTAAGAATTTCTTTTTTTATGAAAAATATGTTGTGATGAAGATAAAGAAACTGGAGCTAGAGCTAGAAGTGGATATTCCCTTATCCAAAGAGAAGGGAAAATCTAGGGTACTTTTCTGGGATTGAGAATTTATACCAAAGAGAGGTTGGGAAGAAATCAAAGACTTTTGAGGAATTGCTTACTGCATAAAGAGGGCAAGATATTTAGCCCTACTGGCCCAATGCAACAGAAGTGTTGACTTTATTGTTACAGATTCATAATTGTAGACTCATATACTTCACAATAGTATGTAAATCACTAGAAACGCACCTTATTAGCTTCTCTCAGAGGCTTACTGGCATCCTGAAGTGAAAGCTTGATGCGAAGACTATGTATAATCAGTATCTCAGTGTTGAATGTTAATTCACCAATGGAATAGCAACATGGAAAATGAACAATTTAGAACATGTCAACTCCATCTCAATTCCTCATAAATAATTAATGAAACAAAGACCACAACCCTAAAGCAACAAAAGGGACATTCATGTTTTCTAAGCAAAATGGAAGAAGAAAATTGATGTCACTTTTCATGATAAACATGTTAAAACTTAGCAGAAATACTTTTTGAAAAAATTCCCATTTTGTAGGATAGCAATATTGGGACATAGGCACATGCCATTAATTGTACTGAAGGTAGCATATTAGTTTATCTCTGAATGTTGCCTATGAAATGGCTAAGATCTAAGAATGGAAAAAAAACAAAAAAAATTCTCTATGTCCAACATTCATGTGAACTTATCCAATAATATGTCAACAAATAAGCATCAAACAAATTGCTGAGTATAAATAGAAAACAGGAACTGAGGGGTTGATGCTATTGATAAAAATGAAGTTATTATAGAAATTGCAGTAAGTTCCTCCTTAGGAATTTCAGAGCTATAGATCTGAAAATGAATGCTTGGAAAGACAACAATTAAGCATCCAGAATTATATACTAGAAGTTTAGTATTCTTCATGAACCAAAGGGTGACAAATCCTTATAGTACAAATAAAGTACAAACATATCCTTGAAAATTCAACAAATAAACATATTAGAAGTCCATAATTGCTGGAGTGCAATATTGACTCATGCAAATTTAAAAACAACATAGTTTTTATTTAATGATATTATATTAAACACTCTTAAAAGTATTTAGAATAATTTAAAAAACCTTTAAAATTATAGACACCTAATAAAATACATCAGAATCATGTGGGAATAAGTATACATCACTCTCATAATTCTTTCTTTTATTGAGATTGTTTGAAAATGTTTCAGTGAGTCCAGAGAAGCTAAATTTACTTTCTAATACATTCATTGTGAAAACAATGATTATTTCTACTTGCTCAATACTTTCTTGAACATGAAACATTAAAAAGATCATTATTATTTGTTTTTGAATACCTAATATTTTTGCTGAATTTCAAGAATTTAGATGCTAGACATGATAATAATGAACATACAGATGAAAAGAAATTATTATTGATGTTATTATATCATTTTAGCATTTGATCCTCACAACAGACCTATGAAATAGTCATATACATTATTACTCTGTCCTAATATAAATATTAGGGTCTTAGAAAGGGAAAATGAATTTTTCCTAGTTAAACACAACAGAGCTACTCCCTGAAACAAAGCTGTTTAAACTGTGGATCAAAACTCCAAGTTGATCATGTAACTGATTGTAGAGCTCACTAAAAGTTTGACAATAAAAAGTTTTGAACTCAACTACCAAAAATCAATTTAAAATTAAATGTGTAATGAATCCGAGGTTTTCTGGAACTATTTGCCCATGTTGCACTGTACAACTTCATTGCAGCCTTAACTCTGAACATACAACATGTACACTTTGCACTGTATATACATATATGCTACCAGGAACACTTTGGTTCAGATTTAACATGGGTCATATAAAAATTTCTTGTTTGAAAAGGAGTCAGGAATGAAAAAAACATTTAAGAAACTCTGTTCTAAGTTAGTATACAATTTCACCAATAGTATATTGGTGCTTTAATTTTTCAACATACTCTCCAGTATTCATTTTTTTCTATCAAATTAGTCAATCTGAAAGGCATGAGATAGTTGCTCAGAATTTGTTTTTTTTTTTTCATTTTTATTAGCATTTCTCTCATCAATAGTGATTGAAAGCATTTTTATATGACTATAGATAGATTTGATTACTTTGTCTGAAAACTACCTGTATATATGTTTTGACATTTTATCAACTGAGGAATAGCTCTTCTTTCTATTAATTTGACTCAATTTTGCAATGTATTTGACAAATGAAGTCTTTACCAAATAAACTCATTGTAATTTTATTTTACCGTTTTGATTTCTATGTGTTCCCCTTCATTCTATTTCTCCACTTTTTAAACTTAGTCTTTTACCCTGTCCATTCTCAAAAATATTTTGTTTCTTTTACCGGCCCTCAATTGCCCTTGTTTCATCTCCTCTACCCCACTCTCTTCTTCCCTTTTCTTCCTACTTTCCTGAATGGTAAGATATAGAAATGTATCGTACATTTCTATACTTAACTAAATGTGTATATTATTTCTTCTCTGAGCCAATTACAATGAGAGTAAAGTTCATGGGCTCTTTTTCCTACTTCCCTCTTTCCTCCTGCATTGTAAAATCCTTTTCAGGGCTCTTTTGTGTCACATAATTTATCTTATTCTCCCTTCCCCATTTCCCTTCTCCCAATACATTTTTCCATATCCCTTAATTTAATTTATTTTATTTTAGATAAACCTACTATCATAATCAATTCACACACTTGCTTCCTCTCTATGTATACTCCTTCTAACTGCTCTCATAGTGAGAAAGTTGTTAATTAAGATATCATTTTCCCAGATAGGAATAAAAATAGTTTGATTTTATCAAATACTTTACTATTTCATTTTCTTGTTTATCTTTTTTGGGGGTGGGGCTTCTTTTGTATCCTGTATTTGAAAGTCAAAAATTTTTATTCAGCTCTTGTCTTTTCATCAGAAATGTATGAAACTCTTCCTATTGCATTGAATATCAATTTTTCCTCCTAAGAATTATATTTCATTTTGCTGGATAGTGATTTCTTGGTTGTAATCCTAGCACCTCTGCTCTTTTGAATATTATATTCAAACCCAGTCCTTTAATGTAAAATCTGGTAAATCTTTTGTCATCTTGAGTGTGACTATATGATATTTAAGCTGTTTCTTTTTGGCTGGTTGTAGTATTTTCTCTTTGATATGTAAATCTGGAATTTAGCTATAATATCCATTTTCATTTGAGGATCTCTTTCAGGAGATTTGTGATGGTTTCTTTCCATTTCTATTTTACCATCTTGTTCTAGAATATTAGGACAGTTTTCCTTGATAATTTCTTGAAAGATGATGTGTAGACTTTTTTTTTCCTTGATCAGCTTTTAGATAGTCCAATATATTTTTTAAATTAAAGCTTTTTATTTTCAAAACATATGCATAGATAATTTTCAACAATCACTCTTGAAAAAGTCCAAATTTTTCCCTCCCTTCCCCCAAACCCCTCCTTTAGAGTCAAATAATATAATATATATTAAACATGTGCAATTCTATATATCTTTCCACAGTTATCATACTGTACAAGAAAAATCAGATCAAAGAGGAAAAAAAAACTGAAAAAAAAATGCAAGCAGGCAATAAAAAGTGAAAATGCTATGTTAGGATCCACATTCAGTCCCAAAGGTATTCTCTCTGGATGCAGATGGCTTTCTTCATTATGAGACCATTGGAACTAATCTGAATAAATTTGCTGTTGAAAAGGGCCACATCTGTCAGAATCTGATAACCTTTTAAAATTATCTCTCCTGCATCTATTTTCCAGGTCAGGTGTTTTCCAGTAAGATAGTTCCCATTTTTGTTTAATTGTTTTCATTCTTTTGATTTTGATTATTTCTTATTGTCTTATAAAGCCAGCAACTTCTATTTGCTCAATTCTAACTTCTAAGGAGTTATTTCCTTCACTGGATTTTTGTATATCTTTTCTATTTGGCCAATTCTGCTTTTCAAAGCATTCATCTCTTCACTGGATTTTTATTCCTCTTTTACCATCAGACCTAGACTTTTTATAGCATTATCGTCTTCAATATACACACATGCACACACACACACACACACACACACACACATTCAGTGTATGGGACTCTGACTCTATTTTTTGATTTTCTTTCATCATTAGCATTTCTTTCCCCAATTTTCCCTCTATTTCTCTTAGTTGAATTTTAAAATCATCTATAGCTGGAGACTGAAACTTTTTTTTTGAGGCTTTGGATAAAGGAATTTTGACTTTATGGTCTTTTCAGTATATGATTTGATCTTTCTTGTCACCATGATATCTTTATATAGTCAAATTTTTTCCACTGTTATTTGTTCATCTTTTGACCTAATTTTTTTTTAACTTTTGATTCTATGATAAAATGGGACTCTGATACCCAGGTAAAATATGTATGGTCCCATAAATAAATGTTTTTGTGTAATAAAAGAGGTAATTTGAGGTAAATCTGGGGACCTGTATTTTTTGAGCTCTTCCAAGATGGTATAATATAGGGAGAGATGTGTTTGCTACCCTTCTGTACTATGCATTGGTTTGTGAGCAACCACAAGCATTCTTCTCAACCCTGGAATTGTGACCAGGGTCCCTGCTCCCTTGTGACTACAAGTTCTGATGTACTAGGCTTCCTCTTTGCACTGGAACTAAAACCCAGAACTGTCACCCAGATCCAAGCATAGACAAAACAACAGTCCTGCCCCTGGTGCTAGCAAAGGGACCCTGTCAATCTTTAAATCTTTTGACCTGTTGTCCCATGCACCTCTTTATGCATTCAGTTGGCTATGTTATTATTTTGCAAAATATTTAAAATTTTTCTATATTGTTGAATATATTTTTGTTTAATATTGTATTTTACATATCTCCTTCTTTACTTCTTTATACTTCAGTGTCTGTCATTGTGGTTTCAATACATAAAGCATATATTAAGTACTTAATAAATGCATCTTTCCCTTTTCCTTATATATTTTCATTGCTTTCTTTTCTCTAGGTTAAACATTCCCATTTGTTTGAACCAACCATTGAAGGGCATAATATCCATTCTCCCCCTTCTTTTTTTCTACCATCTTCAGTACTTTGTTTAAATATTTAAAGCTTACAAATGCCTTCCTAAAATATTTTTCTCCAAAATGAACACATTTTTAAAATAAAGTCTGTCCACCATAGACTAAAACAAGCCTTATCATTCCTTTGATTCTGAATACTTAGTTGATGTTACTATGCAGTTTAATCTCATATTAGTTTTGCTTTCTATGTTGTGGGATATTCTGTTATCATGTACTGCAGTATTAATTATAAACATTTTCAAGTACACCAGCAAGAAAATAATTTCAGCTAGCATACTAATATTGGTAGATAAAGGTGAAAATATAGTCAATTCTAAGAATTTGGCCAGGATATCTAAGTTAAATCAACATAATCCATGATATTTGGTAACATCAATCCCAAAGTGGGAAAAAAGTGAAAATGATGAGAGTTATACAGAAAAATATGTATTAGAAAGAAGAAATAAGATAGCTAGATTATATTTCATTTCATAGTAAAAAAGATTTGCTATTTAGATAGGAAATTGACCTTGAATTATCTGTTTAAGTAGAGCAAAATTATTGACAACAAAAGTGATATAGGAAATGATTATAATAATTTTATAAATAAATGTAATAAACATGAATAAATAGCTACAACAAGGAGGCTGAAGGATTCCAAAGAGTGACATAGTTAGCAAATATGTGAGTAAATATTTCACTTATTAGCCAAATAAAGAGAGAATGGTTGCCAGAGAAACATAAAGTTAGAATTTAAATGTATCTTTCAAAATAATGATAGATGATTATAAGCAATAATATTGTATCATAGAGCAAAAAGAAATGATGAATGTTGGAAGGGATGTGGGAGAACTAGGACACATTGTTGGTGGAATTGTGAACAGATTCAGTCATTCTATACAGCGCATAGATTCTATGCTCAAAGGGCTATCAAACTGTGTATAACATTTAATCCAATAATGTCTCTACTGGGCCTGTATCCCAAAGGATTACAAAAAAGGGAAAAAGACCCATATATGCAAAAAAAGAAAGTAATTAAACTCTCTCAAGCCCCAGGAATTATAAGCAAAAAAATTAAGCATCTTTGGCCTATAGGAGATGAGCATTTTTTAATGTAAGTATATTTTATTTAAGCAAATGGCATTGATACCATAGACATAATATCACTGACCATTGGACCAACATACATCCAAAAGCATTCAATTCATTTCACTCAATATTTTTTGGTATATAGTTTCTTTTTTATTAAAACTTTTTGTTTCCAAAAATATGCATACATAATTTTTAATATTCATCCTTGCAAAATTTGGTTCTACAAAAGTTTTTCCTCCCTTTCCCGCCACCTCTTGCTTTAGAGGGCAAGTAATCCAATAACATATGCTAAACATGTGCAGTTTTCTTCTATACATATTTCCACAAATATCATGCTGAACAATAAAAATCAGAACAAAAAGGGGAAAATGAGAAAGAAAACAAAGTGAAAGCAACATCAACAAGAAAATTGAAATATATTTTGATTATACTTAGTCCTTACAGTCCTCTCTCTGGATACAGAAGGCTCTCTTTATCACAGACTGTATCATTTCTGTTGCTGTATACAATGTTCTCTTAGTTCTACTCACTTCACTTAGTATCAGTTTATGTAAGTCTCTCCAGACCTCTCTTAAATTATCCTCCTCATCATTTCTTATAGAACAATAATATTCTATAGCATTCATATACCATAATTTACTCAACTATTCTCCAACTGATGGCCATCCACTCAATTTCTAGTTCCTTGACACTATAAAACTTAATAAAACATTCAAATAAAAAAAAAGTTATCCTGAGAACAAAGTAAAATATAAAAGAATAAAGAAAAAATTGAAATATTTTGTATAAATAATATTCCCCTTTAAAGCCATTGAAACAAAAAAAAAATATGATTCTCAACTTTGCAGACCTAGTGGCTTTTATAACAGAATTGGACCTAAAAATACATGTATATTAGATCAGGCTACCTATGAGCACTTTGATATTTTTCCAATTGATAAGAGTGTTAAAGGATATTGAAAATATTGAAATGTGATTGTATTAGTCTTAATTCACTGGAAAAGGAAAAGTTAATACTTATCTATACTTACAACTAATAGTGGTCACTAGTAACCTCGAGATTAACTTTCTACAAATGTAATATAATATGATATAACATCATATTATATATGATATGATATATTGCAATTAATATATGTACCTATCTTATGTGCCCACATGAGCATATGTTAATAAAATACTTGTACATATTAAGACATATGGGCAAGTTTTTTTTTGGCTGAGGCATTTGGGGTTACTGACTTGCCCAGGGTCACACAGCTGGGAAATGTTAAGTTTCTGAGACCAGATTTGAACTCAGGTCCTCCTGGCTTCAGGGTTGGTGACATGTGCAAACATTTTATAGATATAAATGTTCACACACACATAGAAAATGTACTTTTTACATAATTATGTCCATATTAATATAAATGCATATATATCTTTTATACTTCCTCTTTGGGTGAACTAGTATAAATATACATACCTACACATACTCACGCACATTCACATACACACATATATAAATTCTACAGAAACAAAGAAGCTTCAATACACATTATATTAAGCTATAAAAAATAAATCAAAGAAGAGTTTCAAAGAACCTAAATTTGCAAAGAGAATAAAGATGTAGATTATGGGAAATTGTTGTAGACTTGTTAGGGTTTCCTATATATTCTTACTGTTGAGGTAACTCACTAAATTAAGATTAACTTTCAAATAATATATTTGAATTTTATTACCATTAAAATCCTAAATCAATCTTGTTTTATTCATCATGTTCCAAATAGACATTGTAGACATAAATTTTATACATGCATATCGGAGAACATATACACCTTTAGATTTGAATAAAATTAAAGATTTGAAAAAAGGTTGTACCCTTTATGGGGCCACATCAGCTCAATTTAAAATGTTACTAGATGGTTTGTCTTATGAAGTCCTAACTCAGAATGATTGGAAATCCATAGCAAGGACATGTCTAGAACCTGGACAAAACTTATTGTGGCTTGCAAAGTTTCATGAATTATGCAGGTTTCAAGTCAAGTAATCTTGAATTATTTCTATGTAAAATTGACAATAATGACTTAATTTCTAAATAACATCCTGTCCCCCAATTTCTTACTTTTGGAGGCATTTCTGCAGCATTATAACACTGCACATTATTTAACTTCTTTTCTCCTGGGTCTTTGTAACAATGTCCTTTCTAGGTTCTCTTACTTTATATGTTGCCATTCTTTTTCTCTCTTTTGCTAATTATTATTCGTATTTGTTTTACAATTATAAATGTATCCCTAAAGTTCTTCATATGCACTGAGTTTAAAATAAAAGTATTAAAAAGTTTTTGAACAATTTTCTAATAACATGTTGCTACACCAAAAATTTAAGACTAACTCATTGACTAGTAGATTTCAATCATTTGAAAATATGAAGATACTTTCATGGAAATATTCATTTATCATCATCATTTATGGAGTTGTTCTGTTTTTCAGGTTTTGTTGTTTTTCTAGACTCATAGGTTCTTTCTTTCCATTCCTTAAATTATCTTATAAACATTCTAGATAGGTCATCTTATTCCCAAATAATTAAGAATATTATTGTGGTGAGCTATTGACTGCACCTCTATGTCCAAGGTGAAATAGAGAATTCATGTTGGTATAATTTAGACCAAAATAACCTATCTTTAACTCAAGTATAAAGAAATCTGGCCTGAAGCATTTAGAAAATTGCCTCAATTCTCCACTTTATTTTTCCTATGCACAATGTTTTCACAGTATATATCAATGAGCAATATCTAAGTATTTTGACTGAGTTTTTCCTCCGTAGTCTGTTGGTCATTTGGAGGAGAACTTCAAGAAACATTTAGAGTATCATTTTTGGGAAGTTGTGTTTAGAACCTTGATATTGCAGTAGAGAAAAGAATGTAACTAATTACTCACTATTCTTAAGCAAAGAATGTTCACAATTCAAAGTCCTAAAAAATTCCATGTGCATGTAAAAGTGATTATAATTTCTCATTTTATTTAATTAGCTCAGTAATCTTTATCTGTACTAGTGTCAGTCATGTACTAACTGCCCATGCCACAGTCTGCTTGTATCTTCTGCTCGATAATTGGTTCTGACTCAATTAATGATTCTCATGCTTATCAGGTCAAATTACAATCATATTAAGGTAACCAAGAAGACTCAGAAGCTGTCATTTCTTCCAAATTCATTGCTGAAGCATTTAACTAAAGGCACTCAAGGGGGAAATGTTCCAATCCATGTGTCATCCCTCCTCCCCCCACCCCAAGTCTTTGTGGTCTAGGAAAGCATTGATATCCTTTCAGTTTGTTTGCTGATTATCAGCCTCAAATTGCTACATCCCATAAATTAGTGAATATTTGGAGTACTTTTTACCATTTGAAAAATATTTAACAATACATGTATATTTGAACTAAGATGCAAATTGACTTTAAATTGAGATTATAAAACTCTCTTCACCAATATTGTGTTTCCATAGAAACAAATATTTCAAACAACAACAAAAAAAGAGAAGAATTAATACAAGATAAAACTGGAAAAAATGAAGCAAATAAATATGTACGTGATTTAATTAAATCTGTGGTGATGAGAGGTGCTATAAACCTCTTATTGCCACTTCTTTCTCAAAGATCTGCATCATCTATTTGTGTATCTGCCATGGTGAGTAATGAGGTCATCCCAAATTTATAGCAATAAAACTTTATAGTACTACACATTATTATAGTTTCTCCATTTATAAAACAGATAAGGTTGGGGAGAGATTTGATTGTAACACTTACAAGAAGTACTATATGCATTTTTATAAAATCTCATGCACAAGATTTTCTTCATCAGAATACCACACACACACACACACACACACACACACACACACACACACACACATACATAGAGAGAAAGAGAGACAGAGAGAGAGAGAGAGAGAGAGAGACAGAGAGAGAGAGAGAGAGAGAGAGAGAGAGAGAGAGAGAGAGAGAGAGACAGAGAGAGACAGAGAGAGAGAGAGAGAGAGAGAGAGAGAGAGAGGAAGGAGGGAGGGAGAGAGAGAGAGGGAGGGAGGGAGGTCCAGAACCACAGAGATATGTTGAACTATTCCTTCCTCCATTGTATAGTGTGTATCTTAAACTAAAGTTTGAGATATATTAAGACCATGTGAGGAGAGGATTTTATGCTAAAAAATAGTTTCTCAGTTAAAGGTTAATGAATTTTAATTTTATCTATGATTTTTTTTGGGGGGAAAAATGTTATCTCTGTTGATCCTCATAACAACAATGGGGATAAGATGCCATTATCCATATTTTACAATATAGGAAACTGAGACTTCCAGAGTTTAAGTCACTTCCTAGGATTACACAATTACTAATTCTCTGAGGCTGAATTTAAAATACAGGTATTCCTGAATCAAGGCTTAAAACATTTATAAGTCACTTAATCTTTATCTGCCTCGATTTAAATTCCAGTATGGCCATATCTCTAGAAACATTTAATAAATGCTTATATACATCACCTACTCTGATTTTAAGTTTAAGAAATTATTTTATAAAACCTTTTGACTTAGTTTCATGTTATCTTAGCACAAATTCCAGTATGGCCATATCTCTATGTGGAGGTAATTTTACAAATTAAAAATATTCCACTGAGAAGCTTGAGAGAGGAACAGTTTGAATTTTTACCTCAATACCCTCTGGTTCAATTTTTGGAATGGAGCTATCATCACTCATGTCTAACCCTTCTTTTTCTCTTCTCACAGTTTGTGATGTACTCTAAACTCACCACTGTAGGTTTCTCTCTATCATGGCATTTCTTTGAGTATTTATGAAGCAAAGTAATAGGGGAAATCAAATTGTTTATTATCACCTAATCTTCTCCTTTGTCCTCCATCCCCATGAGACAGAAAATATTGGTGATCATTCTTATCCACCTTTTCCTGTCTTTATTTCATGATTTCTTTTCACTTGTCTAAATTATTTTCCTAGGCAACAGCAACAGCAAGATAATATGATGATAACTTCTGATGGACATGGCTTTTTTCAATAGCAGTATGATTCAGGGCAATTGTCATGGTCTTATGATGAAGAGAGACATTTGAACTCAGAAAAAACTGTGGGAACTGAACTTAGATCACAATATAGCATTTCATGCTTTTTGTTATTGTTGTTAGCCTTCTATTTTCTTGATCTGTTTTTTTTTTTTTGTGTGTGTGTGTGTGTGTGTGTGTGTGTGTGTGTGCGTGTGTACCATGATAATTGTGAAAATACATATAGAAGAATTGCACATTGGGACAGCTAGGTGGTGCAGTGGATAGAGCACTAGCCCTGAATACAGGAGGACCTGAGTTCAAATCTGGTCTCAGACACTTAACACTTCCTAGCTGTGTTACCCTGGGCAAGTCACGTAACCCCAATTGCCTCAGCAAAACAAATAAATAAATAAATAAGAAAAAGAATTACACATATTTCACATATTGATTATATTACTTGACATCTAGGGAAGGAAGTGATGGAGAAAAAATTGTAAAACAAGGTTTTTCAGGGATGAATGTTGAAAATTATCTATGCATATGTTTTGAAAATAAAAACACTTTAATTAAAAATAAATTTTCTGTTCTTTTACTTATCTCTGATTTCTCACCAATCATCAATAATAATGTTTATGATTATACATACATTAATCACATAGAAAAATATTTCTTAAACTTTTCTTCATGAGATGAATTTAAAAAAATAAAAGATAAGATTATATCCATATATGCTAATGATACTCAGGTCTAAATCTTTATTTCCCAACTTATACACCTTCCCTTATTTCTACTTTCTTTCCATATATCCTAATTGACTATCAGATAATGAACCCAAACTCCTAAATATGCAAAAATTATCTTACCATGTTTTACTTTAACTTCATATGCTTTCTTTTACAAGTATCTTCAGTTTTACACTGATGACAGCATTTTCCCAATACTTTATACAGTAGTAATATTTCTTTCACCTTTCACCTTCAAGTCTTCTAGTCTTCTTTTTGAAATTTTCTTGATCTGTTACTTGCTTTGCATATTCAATACCACCAACTTATCTCCTGTCTCCACTATTCCTAAAGTATTCTACCTACAATTTTTGACTCTGAACTCTATTGTTTCCAACAAAATTTTCACATTATTGCTAGTTTAATTTTCTTAGAATCCACTTTCAATTACATTGTTCCACTATATAAGGAACCTATTGTGCAATCCTGTTGCATTAAATTCACATTCTATTATTTAGGTTTTATTTGAAAAAAAAAGTCTTTCTCCATGTGCTAAATATCGTGGAAACAAATTCCCTCTACAAGTGTTATTCCAATGCTTCCTTGTAGCATATAGGTGATCCTGGGTTTTTGAAGGCTGTAGAACACAATCACTAAGGAAGTATGACCCATAATAGGAGGCTTCAAGTTCAAAACTGCCAATGTAATTAATGGCTATTTTATGAAGACCAGCTTAGCTATCTCCTTGTCAGTATGATTACAAACAAGATAACCAGCTGAATATCTACTAAGTTATATAGAATCTAAGATTCATGGGAATAAAGTATATATTTCATATGATAATAGTACTTAGTATTCAGGGAAGATAGATGACACAGCGGGAAAAATGTTAAGTCTAGAGTCAGGAATATTTTTTTCAAAACATATGCATAGATAGTTTTCAGCATTCACCCTTGCAAAACTTTGTCTTCCATTTTTTTTTCCTTTCTCTCTTCCTCTAATCCCCTATGTTAAATATGTGCAATTCTTCTACAAATATTTCAAAATTATCATTCTGCACAAGAAAAATCAGATCAAAAAGGGAAAAATGAGAAAGAAAACAAAAAGCCGGAAAACAACCAAAAATATGAAAATACTGTGCTGTGACCTAAATTCAGTTTCCACAGTTGTCTTTCTGGGTACAGATGGCTTTCTCTATCACAAGTCCATTGGAATTGACCTGAGTGAGAAATATTCTTGAGTTCAAATCTGGTCTTAGACACTTACTAGCAATGTAACCCTGAACAAACCACTAAACCTGTTTTCCTCAGTTTCTTCATCAATAAAATGAGCTTGAGAAGAAAATGACAAACTGATCCAGGATGTTTTCCAAGAAATGCTCCAATGGGGGTCATAAAGATGCCAATAAGACTAAAACAACTGATTGACAACAAAAACCTAGAATTCAAGATAATCCGCTAGTACCCCTCTCTTTATACAATCTTATTTCCCAGTCCTCCAAGAAATAGACTTTCATAAGATCAGGTTGTTCTTATTCTTTACTATAAAAACTGTATTTTAATTTATTTTAGCTTCATTGTGTATACTTGTGCAATTACCCAGAATTTACTTTTCAGTCTTCATTCAAAATCTTCAAAATTCTCTGGATTTAATCCAATTTTTTTATTTTTTTGAGGAGGAACCAACAATTATTATAGTTTATATTTACATTGTTAAATTCTGAGTAAATTCAGTTATTATATAATCTATCTATTTATGTGTGTTATCCTTTTTATTAATTTTATAATTATAAAAAAATTTTGACAGTACATATGCATTAATAATTTTTTTATAACATTATCCTTTGTATTCATTTTTCCAAATTTTCCCCTCTCTCCTTCTACTCCCTCCCCTAGATGCTATGTGTGTTATCCTAAAAGCCTTAGTCCATTTAAAAATATACTAATGCAAATATAATTCTATTTATCTATGCAACTATTTATGTTTTTTCTATGGAAGTTCAGAACTGTGATATTGATATCACATATCTGAGTAGCATACTCCAATTAGAAACTCCTGCTATTGATGCAGATGAGCATTTTGCACTTAATGTTTTTTATATTTTCAATTTTTTTCTTCTTTTTTGTGTAAGACGACTTTCTGGGAGCAAGTGATTCTGAATGGTTAAGATACTTCTTTGTGGTTAAAGAGCTGGTATGTAGATTTCAGAAGCAAGACAAGCAGGAAAATGACTTTTTTCATTTATTTATCATTTTATTATATCCAGTTACATGAAAAAACAATTTATAACATTAGTTTTTACAACTTTGAGTTCCAGATTCTCTCTTTCAACATTCCTACATTTCCAATTTGGAAGGCAAGCAGTTCAATATAAATTAATAACTATAGTCATGATAAACACTTTCATAATAGTCATTTTGTTAAAAGTGCACCAACCCTCTTCCCCCCAAAAAGCCCCTAAGCCCCCAATACAACACAGAGACAATTCAAGAAAAATAAATTTAAAAAGAGTATGCTTCACAGACACCATCAGTACTTTCTCTAGGGATAAATAGAATTTATCATCATAAATCTTTCAGAGCTGTCATGAATCATGGTAGTGCTGATCCTAGCTCCTCTGTTCGTTTGAATATTATAGTCCAACTATATCCTTTAATGTAGAGGCTGCTAAATCTTTTGCCATCCTGACTGATTCCATGATATGTAAATTGTTTCTTTTTAGATGCTTGCAATATTCTAACCTTGACTTGGACTACTTGCAATTTGGCTATAATATTCCTGGGAATTTTCATTTTGGGATGTCTTTCAGGAAGTAATCAGTGGATTTTTTTCCAATTCTATTTTACTCCTTAGATCTGGAAAAGAAACACAGATTTCTTTAATAATTTCTTTAAAACTGATGCCTACATTCTTTTTTGGTCATGACTTTCAGGTATTCCAACAATTATTAAATAATCACTCCCAGGTCTATTTTCCAGAGCAGTTGTTTTTCCAATGAGGTATTTTACATTTTCTTTTTAAAAATTCTTTTGGATTTTTAATTGTTTCTTGATTTTTCAGTCATTAACTTTTCATTTGCTTAATTTTTAAGAATTTTTTATCGTTTTATTTTTGTGTCATCCCTCTATATAATGGCAAGAAACTAGAAACTGAGTGGATGCCTATCAGTTGGGAATGGCTAAATAAGTTATGGTATATGGATATTATGGAATGTTATTGTTTTATAAGAAATAATCAGCAGGATGATTTCACAGAGGTCTGGAGAGACTTAAATGAAATGATGCTAAGTGAAATGAGCAGAAACAGGAGAATATTGTATATGGCAATAACAAAATTATACTCTGATGTGATGGATGTAGTTTTTTTCAATGATGAAATCATGCAGGCCAATTACAATTATCTTGTGATGAAGAGAGCCCTCTACACCCAGAAAAAGGACTGTGGACCATAACAAAGCATTTTCCTGCTTTTTGTTGTTTGTTCTGTATTTTCTTTCTCATTTTTTCCATTTTGATTTGATTTTTATTATGCAGCAAGATAATTGTATAAATATGTATGCCTATATTGAGATTTATATGTCATGTTCACCATGTTTAATATATATTGGATTACTTGTTACCTAGAGGAGGGGAGAAAGAGGGAAAATTGGAATATAATATTTTTCAAGGATCAATGTTGAAAAATTATTCTTTCATATGTTTTGAAAATAAAAAAAAGCTTCAATAAAAATTTCAAAAAAGAATTTTTTTCCAGTGAGCTTTTGTACCTTCTTTTCCATTTGACCAATTCTGTTTTTCAAGGCATCTCTGCATTGCTTTTTTTTTTCACCTTTTGGTACATATGATTTTTTAAGATATTTTCGTTAGTATGCTTCCTTTATCTAGATATAATTGATTTTTCTTTCTTTCTTTTTTTTTTGAAGTATTATGTATTTTATTTTTTAAAGTATTTTTGTTTTCAAAACAATACTTGGATAATTTTTCAACATTGACCCTTGTATAGCCTTATGCTTCATATTTTCCCATTCTTCTCCTCATCCCTTCTTCTAGATGGCAAGCAATCCAATATATATTATACATGTTAAAATACATGTTAAATCCAATATGTATAAACATATTTATACAATTCTCTTGCTGCACAAGAAACATCAGATCAAAAAAGAAAGAAAATGAATAAGAAAACAAAATACAAGTGAACAATATCAAGTGATCCATATTCACTTCCCACAGTCCTCTGGGTGTAGATGGCTCTCTTCATCATAAGATCATTGGAGATGGTATCAATCATCTCATTATTGGAAAGTTGTGATTCATTTTCCCATGATTTTCTAACATAACTCTCATTCCTCTTTCCGAGTTTTTCCTCTACCTCTATTAACTTGATTTTCAAAATCCTTTTTTTTTTTTTTAACTCTTCTATAGCCTATGACCAATCCATAGTTTACTTGGGGGCTTTGGATATAAGATATGTAGTTTTATTGTTTCCTAAGTATATATTTTGATCTTTCTTGTCACCATAGTAACTTTCTTTAGTTAGAATTTTTTCTGCATTTCTCCTTTTCTTCTCTTCTCTCTCCCCAAGACAACAAATAACATGATATAAGTTATACATGAATAATCATGTTAAATATATTTCTGTTATGTTGTGAAAGAAGAATCAGAACAAAAGGGGAAACAATATGAGAATGAACAAAAAAAACCAAAAAATGCAAATAACTTGATTTGATATGCATTGAGACTCCATAGTTCTTCGTATGGATATGGATAATATTTTCCATTCTGAGTCTTCTGGAATTGTTTTGAATTATTATATAGCAGAGAAAAGCCAAATCTATCATAGCGGTTCATCATACAATGTTGCTATTACTGTGTATAACATTTCCCTGTTTCTGCATACTTCATCATCAATTCATGTAATTTTCCAGGTCTTTCTAAAATTTGTTTGCTCATCTTATATAACAATAATATATTATTATATTGATACACTACAACTTGTTCAACCATTTTCCAGTTGATGGACATCCCCTTAATTTCCAATATTTTTCTACCACAAAAAGAACTTCTATAAATATTTTTGTACATGTGAGTCCGTTTCCATTTTTTATCATCTCTTTGGGATTCAGACTCAGTAGTGGTATTTATAGACCAAAAAGCGTGCACAATTTGCTTGTCCTTTGTGAATAGTTCTGCACTGGTTTCCAGAATGGTTTGATTGGTTCACAACTCTGCCAACACAATACATTAGTATCCCGGTTTTCCTACATTTTCTTCACCATTCATTATTTTCCTTTTCTGTCATATTAGTCAGTTTTATAGATGTGACATATCTCAGAATTGTTTTAATTTATTGTTGTTTGATCAACAGGGATTTGAAGAATTTTTTCATATGACTATAGATAGCTTTTATTTCTTTATATGAAAACTACCTATTCATATTTTTTGACCATTTATCAATTAAGGAAGCATTTGTGTTCTTATAAATTTTATTCAATTCTCTATATATCCCAATAAATGATTCATTTATCAGAACCACTGGCTACAAAGTTGTTTCTCAGGTTTTTGCTTTTCTTATAATTTTGATTGCATTGGTTTTGTTTGTGTAATATTTTTATTAATTTAATGTAGATGAACTTTGCATTTCATAATTTTAAAACTTTTTTGTTCACCAAGTTTTTGTATTTTCCATAGTTCTAGAGGCATTTTTCATTTTCTTATTTGGTTATACTACCTCCCTTTATATATAAATCTTGTTTCCATTTTGACCTTATCTTGGTATACTAAGTGAGATTTTGTCCTTTGCCTAATTTTAGTCATACTATTTTCTAATTTTTCCAGCAATATTTTATCAAGTAATCACTTCTTATACCAGAAATTAAAGTTTTTGGGTTTATCAAACCATAGATTTTTATAGTTATTTATTAGTGTGTTTTGTGTTTTTAAACTATTCCACTGATCTAGCACTCTATTTCTAATCCTCTACCAAATAGTTTTGATGATTGCAACTATATACTTTAGTCATTATACTTTATTTACTATACTGTTCCAAAAGGCATGATTAGCTAATTTCTAAGTACATAAGAGAAACATTATGATGGCAGTAGATGCAAAGAAGTAACATAATATGTTATATTATGGTATTTGAATCTATATCTTTCTAGAATCTATGGATTTCTACATGATGACACCTTATACACTTCAAAAACAATAGAAAACATTATGATATAGAATTTCATAATCAATGATGATCCTATTTCTGAACATAGTGAACTCTATAGGATATAAGCCCAAAGAAATAGGAAACGTGGAATTAATATACCAATCACCTTTGAAGCATAGTTAAATTCATTAAAAGCCAAGGTTTGAATGTAACTTGGATGCAATTCATTGAATTCTTTGAAATATTACAATACACATCTCCTTGGTTCTCTAAGGAAAAATAATTAGATCCAGATGAGTGGAAATTAGTAGGAAAGCAACTATGTGAATATTACAATGATAATGGACTTGACTCAATTCCTAAAGAAACACTTTATACATATAACAATACAATTGGCTTTAGGAAATTATATAAGTTATAGAATAAGGAAAAAAGAAGAAAGTGCAGGAGGGGGAAGATACTGACAAACTAGGTGAAAAGGATGAAGAATTAGATAAGAAAGAAGTTAAGTGCAATTTTGATGATATTAAGGAGTGTGGTGTTTCACAGCAGGACCCATTAGGGCATTCCCCATGCCCTGATCTACCCCTCTCAATTAACCCTTCATGGGTAGAGGGAGAAAGAGGGGGAGGAACAGTGACACAATCAGCACCACCTATGAAACAGCCTATGACAAGATTACAAAAGGCACTAGTTAAAGTTAAAAATGAAGGACAGGATATATCTGATTTTAAAATAAATGCATATCCTGCTATTTAAGAGTTTGACTCTTAGGTCAACAAAGGAGAGGATATACTCCTTTTGATCTGGAAAAAAAAATTAAAGATTTGAAAAAAAATTCTTTATGGGGTTACATCAAATTATGTTAAGATGGTATTAGAGAATTTGGATTATGAAATTTTAATCCCTAGAGATTGGAAAGCTACAGCAAGGACATGTTTAGAACCTGGACGAAACTTGTTATGGCTTTCAGAGTATAGTGAATTATGTAGGATACAAGCCCAACGAAATAGGCAAACTGGAGTTAATATACAAATTTGACCAACTAGCAAGTAAAGGTCAGTATGCAGACACTTCAATACAGATTAATCACCCTTTAATAGCATATGAGCAAATTGCTGCTGCTGCTATCAAAGCATGGGGCTCCCTCCCAGGAAAATAAAATAGAGGGGGACCCTTTACAAAAATAGAGCAAGGTCAAATGAACCCTTTGCTGATTTTGTGGGAAGTTGGCAAATAGCTGTCATATGAATGATTGGAGAAAATGCAGCTACTGGAATTATGATAAGGTAACTGGCAAAGGAAAATGCTAATGATGTTTGTAGAAGAATTATTCTGGGACTGCATAAGGATTCTCCTTTAGAGGAGATCACAAGGCACTATGTCACAGTGGAACAAATACTTTTTATACCCAGGTTATGATGCAGAATATGGGAAGACAGGGCCTTCCAGAGAGACTCCTCAATGATTTCAGTGTGGTAAAGTAGGACAGCTGAAAGCTCAATGTAGGGATAGAGACAGAATGAGAAGACAAGGTGAGAGAACAAGACCCAAAATCCCATGTACAAAATGCAGTGAAGGTTTTCACTGGGCCTCAGAATGTAGATTGACCCGGGAAAACTAGAGGTGGGGGCACAGCTCCAAGACCTCAAACAAAAACCAGGTGGAGCATGATGGCAGCCAAGTTACACCCAGAGAGTCTTTAGAAATTCAGGATTCTGATTTGATCAATCAGCAGAGAAGCAATCTGATAGAAGAAAGGGATTACATGATCAATCAGCACAGAAGCAATCAGATGGGAGAAGGGGATTACATTTGGGGAGAATATAGGCTTCTTAACCCAACAGAAGGGCAGTGTCCAGTTCGAGCAGCTCCAATATAATCTCCAGCTGATGTGAATAGATCTAAAAAGTGGTAAATGGAAGGGATTAGATAGGTTAACTGCTTGGGAGAGAGGGTTTGCTTGTATTTTTACAGATGGAGAAGGAATCAGATGGATGCCAACTAGAGAGAGACAAAAAAAAGAGAAAAAAATCTCGGAACAAAGGAGAAGACCTAAGACAATAATAATAAGACTTACAGAACTTCAAAACCAGCAGGAATCATTGGATTTCCTGAGATAAAAAGTTGTTGATAAGACTGTTGTTGCAGAACCTCAAAACCAGTAGGAATCATTGCATTCCCTGAGACATGATAAGATTAATACAGGACTTCAAAACTTGCAACAATCATTGGATTCCCTGACACATGAAATATTGGACATGTATAATTCCTCATATTGATTCATGTTGTTTGTTACATCACTACAAGCCTGTGCTATATTGCTATTTGTTTATGTAATAACTCCCATTTTGATGGATTTATGTATACCTGTTTCAAGTGAGACCCTTCAGAAACCCACTAATCTGGTTTGGTTCTCCATTTTCCTTTGGATTTCATCTCCCTTCCTGAGACATCAGGGACTGAGTGATCACTTCTTTCTATGGTGTTTTCACTCCTTTTTTTGAGAAGTTAGGTAAGGTGTGATCACCTCCTTTTTGGTATTCTCACCTCCTTGAGAAGTCAGGGAGGGTGGGACCACCTATGTTCTAAAACAAAAAAAAGCAGGAGATGTTATGGGCTGGAGCCCCAGTCAGAGTTGGGGCAGAGACTAAGGATTGGAGGTGGGAGCTCAATCTCTTGGAGCCAAGGAGAGAGAGATTCATTTCCAACTTCATCAGCTCTGTGGTGGCTGGTCTGGCCTCCTACATTTTCTCCACTGAAACAAAGTCCCCTCTGAAGGCCATGAGAAAGCTAGCTGAGCATCAGGCAAAGGAGACAGTAAAGACTTTTGGACTTTAATGCCTGGCTATTCTTATGGTGATTAATCTACTGAAAAGAAGGCTGCCTCCAAAGACCATCAGAAAACCAAACAAGAACATTAAACGGTCAAATCTTCTACTTTCTCTCATTCTATAGAGGCATAAGCTAAACAGTACAATGAATTCTGGTAAGTATCTGAGGCTGGATTTGAACTGTTTTTCCTAATTCTAGTTCCAGTTATTTATCCACTCTATCATCTGTTTCCCTATAATTAGAGTAAAATCATAAGTTTCCCAACTTCTTTCTGATATGGAGGACTATCTTTTAAATATGGATTTTCTTACTTATCCTTTTTCTACCCCTATCTTCTCTTTCTTTCTCCTGCTCTTCTTTTTTCCTTTTCTTCCTCTTTCTTCTTACTCCTTTTCTGTTCTTTGTCTTTGTATAGCTCTAAAAGAAATGGAATAACATTCTCAGAAGATTTAAAATTTAGAATTGCAGATAGAGCAATGGAAAGATACATATTTGAAATGTGAAGGCATCTATACATTACAGATGTACAAAAATAGCAAAAAAAAAGTCATCAGAAAGAAGACTTCAGGACAAAAAATTTGTGGTGATCTAATATAAGTGATAATTAATGTATTCCATTGGTATGTCCACAATGTTGAAAGAAGTGGATGAACACTTACCTCACATTGACCTCCAATAGCATCTTTATTAAGGGCCAGCATCATAAGTTCACATATTTTTATTTGGAAAGTCAGAAGCTATTAAGTCCAATCAATTATTTTATGCTTTGGGAAAATGAAGCCTTGGATGTTTAACAATCCTAATTTCAAGTAGGTATCTTAACTTCTCTTTATTTTAGTTTCAAGGGCAGAGGTCAGTTGAACAGTTTGATGTATGGAAGTGCCCACTTCTATGAGTTAAAAAGTCAATGGAAAATGGGACATTGAAGGACTAAATATATAAACAGGATTTTATGACTAATTTTAGAAATTAGTTAAATTTTTCTTGACTAAAATGCTTTATTTTAGTCTCTTAGTGGAGAAAATATAAATTAAATGAAGATTTCCTAAAACAATTAGATTCTATGAAGCTGGAATATACATGTAATTTTTTGCTCTGCAGATAATTTTCATTCAAGAAATATACATTAGAATTTTTTTTACAATCTAATAAAGCTGTCTAAATATATCTCTGCTGATTAACTAATGATAAAGGGTAAGGAGCTAATTAATGGACAGAATTTATGTCCAAAGTTTTAGTCAAAACACTCTCCTTTCCCACTAGCATGTAACTCCTTAGAAAATTACAACAATTAAGACAATCGATGGAGATAGGAAAAGCACTGTACAAATTACCCTATGTGTTTTGTCTTGTAGGGAAAAAATGTTCAATAGGACAGTGAATCAACTCTCTGATGATCTAAGAGGAAAAATAGAAGCCAAAGGAGGAAAAAGCCTCTGAAAAATCATAGTTAAATGCAGAATGAGGTGGAAGGAGTAGAATAAAAAAAATCATAATTAGATAGGTATTAAAAGAAGTGTGTTAGTGCCCTATTATAAATGTTAAAGGAAGGTCAACAATTCTTGGAGGAATATAGAAGGGGAGGAGAGAATAGAGACCAAAGAGGTGTGAATTATACTGTTGGTGAACTACAAATGAAGAGTTTCAATTGAGTTGGAGGAATTTATATTGGAGCTGTTATGCCACAGTTCTCTTTTATTGTCCTGACTCCGTTTCCTTAATTGTTCTGCTTGAGTTTATAATTATGTGCTCAGTCCTGAGAAACCACCCCTAAATCAAAACCTAAAATCAAAATGTTTGATAAGAATAAAAGCTTTTATGTATTAGAATATCAGAATGCCTCTCCCCATCCCAAGCTATCAGAATATCAGATACTGTCTCATCAAGATGTCGCTCCCCATCTCAAGGGTTCCTCTCCCCCCCTCATTATGTCATCCCATCTCTGGTGGCTCACCCCACCCTGTTAGAGTCCAGTTCCTGCTCTCAGCACCCTGTCTCCGCCCCTGCCTCAGTCTACCCCCTGAATCCGAGTGCCATGTGTATATGCCATTGAGAACATTGCTAGATTCTTGAAGATAATAGTCTCGTTTAGCCTGGGACCAAACTATGGATCCATTTGGTCCCAGTACATCTCTCCCTTTTAAATAAATTATTAAATACTCTCTAATCTCTATCTTGCCTCAGTTTCTCCATCATTAAAGAGCAAGTTGATGAATGATGAAAAATAAAGTTATTACACTAATCTGAGAAGTTTGGCAGTAAAAGGAAGAGAGTAGATGATAGGGAAGAGGGAAGGAGGCTCATATAATTTTATGTATTTTTTTTAATATGGGAATGATTGAATTTTAAAAGCAAGGGTAAAGAACTAATACCAGCTGCTTAATTGGTTTCTAATTGCTCTTGAAAGATTGCATAAAATCATAGTCTAGTTTCAAGCCCAAATAGCAGGAAAGATGGGAGAGAAATGTTCTTCATTGCCAAAACAACTGAACCAAGCTTTTGCTGGAAAATTCACAGGGAATTCAATTTTCTCTTGGATGGTTCATCTCCCATGGATACTCAAGAGGCCCTTAAGAGCTCTTATGAAAATTGAATTAAATTATATTTTCACTGAGTGTTTTAAACAAAATTTCACATTCATATTTTGTGTTTGTGAAAAAGATCATTTAATGGCCTATAAAATATTCAGGGGAAAATATTAATTTTCTTACTACAAATCTGCTACTCTTGCTGAACAACTTTTTCACTGAATAATAGGGTGAAAGAAGAGTTTGTAGATGTCTCTTTTTCAGAAGAGATAGTTCTCCCTTATCTTATGTGATGGAGTTTGTGTGTAACAAGAAGAGATGGATGGCCTCTATGGTTTAACTTCTGTGGGAATTTCTATGGGAGTTTATCTTTCAAATTTAGAAAAAAAAATTCATACAATCTCTTTTTTTCTTCTGTGGAGATTTTCATTATTTCAAATTCAAACTGATTATAGTTTTGACTCTCTATAAAGAAAAAGCAGAACTTCAGCCCTGACTTTCCCACCTCTGTTCTTACTAAAGAAATTCCAATATCTTTAAACTTCTCTGCTTCTTTATCCTGAAGAAATCCCTTCCTGAGGGGTCCAGGTTTTCTGAGAGATTACTCTTTAATGTGACATCATTTTTAATATGCCCCAAACCTTGACACTTCATTCCCACCTTAATACCTTTTCCAGATTTCTACATCTCCTCATGTAGAAATGTCAAGTTTTCACTCAGGTAACCTTCCTTAACCCTAAATTTGTAATGGCATTACCCAGTTCAAAAATGTGTGCTAATATTAAGAAAGCCCTTAGTACTCTTACTCTGGCTTTGATACTTAAGTACCTGTAGTTTTCCATCATTGATTTAAGCTTCGTTTTCACTATTCCCAGGGAACAAGTCATAATTTTGGATGAATTCAAGTAAATATATTATATTTCTCCCTCACTATACTTCCTCTAGCTTTCTTATTCACTATTTTGCAGCTACCACACTTTTAAAGTTTTTTTTCTCAATTTTACTGTTATTATAATATATTAATTATAGAAATGTTATTCTTATTACTTTCTTTTCCATACATTTCTCCATCAAAATAAATATCCTGATCAAAAGAATAAAATATTATTTTGCCTTCATATTCTTTTATGATTTCTCCATTGGAAGAATGTGTCAATAGTCCTGTCATTCTGATAGTCTATTTAGAGTGTGCTTACTATACCTTTAAAACACCTTTTCTTTTTAGTAGAGGGTGCTCATCTCATTATCAATTCCTGTCTCTTCATACAATCTTCAATTATAATAACTATTATAATATTATAATAACAATTATAGTAACTTTTTTCTATTTGTTTACTCTGGATAATATTAATAATAAATTACTCTCCTTAATCTGAAATGGTTTTTGGCAACAATATCCTAATTGGTATTTTAGTAATCCACTAGAACATCTAAATTTACTTGCATTCCTAAATCTATGATCTTATCGCTATATATGGAATCTCTTTTTAGTGACCTAAAGATTCAAAATCTAAAACTGATGTTAACTGATTTTTATCATGTTTTTGATTGTTGAATGTTTCTACTGGGAATTCCCTAAAATGCACATAAAATACTTCAGTGAGGTTTTGTCATTATTTTTCCCATATAGCAACTCTCAGAAATATTAAATATTATAAAATATATTTTATTATTTGCATATTAGTGTGAATTCTTATTTCCCTTGATTTTCCATAAATTGTTTTCTAGGTTTCCTGTGTTCTCTTGTGCTAGGTTAGTAATCTTGTTCAAATAAAATTAAAGTACCTGAAAAAACTATGTTATTTATTCATTAAATCAGCAGGGGGGAAAAACATCAAATATAGTCAGAGAACCTAGCTTCAGGGCACTTAAACAGTGTGGGTTTTAATTTCCTCATTTGAAAATGTAGGAAAAATTTGACTTAATGATTTTTGAAGTAATCTCTAGCTTTAAATATATGATATTGTGACTTCATACTTTTAACATTTATAATCTTTTGCCATTTATCAATGGGTTTTCCCATTCAAAATGTTCATCAATATTTCTCCCCTTCCCCACATGCAGGTTTTTGGGATACATTTCCTGATTTTATTGATTTTTGCTGAAGGTTTTGTTTGTTTTCCTCATGGGTTAGTGTTAGGATTACTAAGTGAGAACTGAGGTTTTCTGGACAATTACAAGGTGAGAACTCAGGTTGACTTGATAGAGGGGGCAAGCTCATTGGCTGGGGTGGTTCTTCCCAGAAGCCCTTGCATTATCCCACGCCCATTCTCTGGGAGAATAAAAGAGAGAGCACTGGGCGCAGAGAGCAGATCCGCCTGGAGAAGGATAAGAGCTGGAGGAGATTCAGAGCCAGGATTCAAGGAGAAGACTTTGCATTACATCAGGCCTGACGGGGCTCTCTGCAGGAAGGGAAGTCACTTCTAAGGACAAGAGTTAACAGCAACTGCCTGGAGACAACGGTTCATTACAGGAAGAAGAATCTGTCTGAGAGATTTGAGTAGACACAGCAGATCTCTTCCCAGAGAGTGATCCGGCAGCTTCTGGAGACGACAGCTCGCTACAATTGGCGCCCAACGTGGGGCAAGGACTTTTGCTTATCCTGACAAGAGGAGCTAGACCAGACCTTCGCAATTTGGCGCCCGAACAGGGACAGACACAGTCCTGATTCCAGTGGAAAAGCTTCCGATCTAGATCTCAGTCTCTCTGACCCAGAACCGTGAGTAACGAGGAAACTTTGTTAAAGATTAAGTGAGCGTGCTAATAGATAAATAAGGAACTTAACTTGTTAAGGGCTAAACCAGGAATCTCTTATAGCTGAAATGGGGCAGATGTTAGCTATATTCAATCCCTGGACCTCAGCCGACTCAACCTCAGCCCCAGACGCAACCTCAGCTCCATTCAGGAGTGGTACTATAGAGAGTATAATCAAGATAATTGAGGAGCAGAGTTTACTTGTAACCTGGGTACAGATTGCTAAACTCTTGGCTGCATTAAGACGCACATCCCCTTGGTTCTTAGAGGAAGAAAAGATAGATGTAGATAAATGGAAGCTAGTGGGATATGAAATGAAAGAATTTCAAGCAAAAAATGGGCCTCGTTCAATTTCTGCAGAAGTATTTTATGTCTACAACATAGTTCAATTAGCCTTAAACTATCAAGCAAGTTGTAGGAGAAGGAAAAGTTCTAAAAATGAACAGAGGAGGAAGTGTGAGGAAAAAAGGAAAGATCAAGATCTTTCCCTAGAGCAAGAGGATTTAAATGAGGAATTATGGTATGATTCTCTTGAAGAAGCTTCAACCCTGCCTAGAGAACAGATTATTGACAGGCCCACATCAACCCCACCTTCAGAGATGGAGGAAGAAAGAGGGGAAGAGGCAGAAACACAAACAGAATTGCCTGTGAAGAAGCCTAAGCCTATGACAAGATTAGAAAAAGCATTGGTTAAAGCTAAGAGAGAAGGACAGGATATAAGTGATTTTATACATGCATATCCTGTGATTGAAAATATTGATTCTGTAGGTCATAAAATGAGAAGATATGCACCTTTAGATTTGAATAAAATTAAGGATTTGAAAAAAGGTTGTACCCTTTATGGGACTACATCAGCTTATGTCAAAATGTTACTAGATGGTTTGTCTTATGAAGTCCTAACCCCGAATGATTGGAAATCCATAGCAAGGATATGCCTGGAACCTGGAGAAAATTTATTATGGCTTGCGGAATTTCATGAATTATGTAAAATTCAAGTCAGATGCAATTTGGAAATAGGAGTTAACACACAATTCACTTTTGAGCACTTGGCTGGTGAAGGTCGGTATGGAGAGAATTCGGAACAGATTAATTATACCATGACAATATATGAACAAATTGCTAAGGCTGCAATAAAAGCTTGGGGTGTCCTTCCTGGACAGAAAGATCGTGGAGAGGCTTTCACTAAAATACAGCAAGGTCCCAATGAACCTTTTGCAGATTTTGTGGGACGTTTGCAAACTGCTGTCAAAAGAACTATTGGAGAAAATTCAGCTACAGAAATAATGACCAGACATCTGGCTAAGGAAAATGCCAATGAGATTTGCAAAAGAATTATATGGGGATTAGACAAAGATGCTCCTTTAGAGGAGATCATAAGACGCTGTGCTACAGTGGGAACAAATGCTTTTTATACCCAAACAATGATGAACGTGGAAAAACAGGGTCCCTCCTGGCAAGGGACTTCTAGAGAAACTCGGCGATGTTTTCAATGTGGAAAAATTGGACATCTAAGAGCTCAATGTAGATATGGAGATAGAGTGAGAAGACAGGGTGAAAGAAGACCTAAAACCCCATGTCCAAAATGCAACAGAGGACTCCATTGGGCATCAGAGTGTAGAATAATTCAGGGAAATGGGATGAGGGGCCCAGGTCCAGGGCCCCAGGCAAAAAAGACTTGGGGCATGATGGCAGCTGATGTTACACCCAAAGAACCTTTAGAAGGCCAGGACTCTGATTTAATCAATCAGCAGAGAAGCAATCACATGGCAGAAAGGGATTACCTGATAAGTCAGTCAAAAGGCAATCAGATTGCAAAAATGGATTACACTTGGGGAGAATACAGGCCTTTTAAACCAACAGGGCTGTGCCCAGTGCAAACAACTCCAATGTAATTGTCAGATGATGAGAAGAGATTTAGAAAGCGGTAAATAGAAGGAAATTAGATAGGTTAACTGCCTGGGAGAGAGGGTTTGCTTGTATTTCTTCAGCAGGAGAAGGAATCAGATGGGTGCCAACGAGTCATATTCACCTTGTCCATCAGAGAGAGACAGAAAAAGAGAAAGATCTCAAAATAAAGGAGAAGATCTAAGAAACATCTGACACTGAAAGAGCATGGATAATAAGAAGACTGTTAAAGAACTTTAAAAACCAGCAGGAATCATTGGACTTCCTCACACAAGATGAGACTAATGGACAATGGACTTATGGACATTTATAAATTTTCAATTTATGATTATGTTATATACTTCTAGCATGTGTTATGTTACTATGTTACTATGTGCTTATGTAATTCATGTAATTATCTGTAATACTTCCCATATTGATGGATTTATGTTTCAAGGTCATTTATGTAATTATCTGTAATACTTCCCATATTGATGGATTTATGTTTCAAGGTCATGACTGTCCTATGTTCTAAATCAAAAGAAAGGGGGAGATGTTAGGATTACTAAGTGAGAACTCA
The DNA here is from genome assembly GCF_048593235.1 of Sminthopsis crassicaudata. Lineage (NCBI taxonomy): Eukaryota > Metazoa > Chordata > Mammalia > Dasyuromorphia > Dasyuridae > Sminthopsis > Sminthopsis crassicaudata. The sequence goes on from NC_133621.1 coordinate 213,995,958, forward strand.
GGTTGTCTGGATGGTGACAAGGTGAGAATTCAGGTTTTCTGGACAATTACAAGGTGAGAACTCAGGTTGACTTGATAGAGGGGGCAAGCTCATTGGCTGGGGTGGTTCTTCCCAGAAGCCCTTGCATTATCCCACGCCCATTCTCTGGGAGAATAAAAGAGAGGACTCTCAGAGAAAGAAGAAGACTCTCTGCATTACATCAGGCCTGACGGGGCTCTCTGCAGGAAGGGAAGTCACTTCTAAGGACAAGAGTTAACAGCAACTGCCTGGAGACAACGGTTCGTTACAGGAAGAAGAATCTGTCGGAGAGATTTGAGTAGACACAGCAGATCTCTTCCCAGAGAGTGATCCAGCAGCTTCTGGAGACGACAGCTCGTTACAGGTTAGGGGGGGGAACATATATATCAATAATTTTTTTTTCTTTCAAGGAATATATTTTTATTGTGATATGGGACCCACTTGTCAGTGGCTGCTGGAGGTCTAACTCAGATCTGTTGAATGGATCTCTTTATGTGAGAGGATGATGATGATACAAGGAGACTGAGAGGCAGTTGCTGTTCTCTGACCTCTCTTCTCTTCCCTCTGCCTCCAATTTATTTCATTCTCAGTCCACAAGCAACACCTGTGTCAGTAAAGGCTTGTCCCACAACTCTGTCAAGTATCATGATCCACACTATGGAGGCTCTAGGAGAAATGACCTACCCATTCACCCAGGCATGGTCCTTTACATACTTCATTGTGATATAATTTTAAAAAAATGTTAGGTTTAGACTAAGGAAAATAATTCAGGTCCTTCTATTTACATCCTAGGTGAGCCATTTCCCCAATCTTCTGGATTTCTATTTTCTCAACTTTAAAAAGATGAACCAAACTAGACAGTCTGAATAATTCTTCCAGATATAAGTCTTAACCTTATAATCTGCTAATTGTTTAGATTCTCCTTTATTTCACTCATTTTCTCTTCTCTTTAGAATGGATCCCCTCCAAACTCCCCAAAATAGGCAACTAGTGTGAGTCAGTTCTTTCATTTTCCTTTATAATCAGAAAGCAATAAAATAATGACTACAACCACCACAATCACAACCATTCAATTCTTAAGCTTATACAATGTGATACTAATAGATGCTCAGACAGAGGGACTGTACATAATACATATTTAACTATATACATAATCTAACTTTCAAGTGATTCCTATAAAAGGCATAGGGAATAAAGGAGACTTTTATCTTTAATAGGAAGAACTATACTTTAATCCATCTAACTATTAGATACTCTTCTTAGGCTATTGGACAATAGGCTATTGTCTGCACACATTTCAGATTATACAACTATCAAGAGTGTGCTGGAATACACATAAACTGGTTCAGAAAAGTCAATTCTTAAATTTTCAGCACTATCATTAAAATTCTGAAATCAACAAATATTACAGATCAGGGTTTGATTATTCTTATTTTTGATTGTATAGATTTAAGAAAAGTGATGGAGAAAATGATAATATTTTAGATTAAATTTGAAAAGTACATCATGCATACATTTTTAATTCTGTTATCATCAGCACACCATTGCATTATATCTACTGTCTTTAAGGGTTAAAAGGAAAAATGGAAAATTTAAAACTGAGCAAAATCACAAAACTTTATATCATCTTCCCTTAAACTCTTTTCTATAGTATTTTTTCTGCCCAAGAAGAAAAAGGAGCTATAACAATGTGCTGAATCAGCTGTTAAGAATCAGGCTTAACAATTTATAAATAAGAAGGAAATGTATTTCTTTGGAATGTTTTTGGTAGTAAGCAAGTGGCACTATTGGTAAATAGCAAATTAGATAAGTTGGGGATTGCAAAGAATATAAACAAAATCTCACAGTTAGGTTTGTGTTTATTTTACAATTGCATTATTTGTTGGATAATATGAATATGCATAGAAAAACTCTTATTTAGCACCTGAAGTACCTTTCCCTTTTTAACCTACAGAGCCTTTAATAATATAGTATTGAGTCTATGAGGACATGATCCATGCCTTTTGTATTGACTTATTTTTAAGTAACCAGAAAACACAAGTATTTAAAAACAAAATTATTTAATGTAGAATATTTCCCCCCATAAACCTGAATCATACTATCTTACAAATGCATACATCACTGATAGGGGATGTAAAGACATATAGTATTTATGAATGGTGATCATGGGTAGCCAAGACACATATATATAAAAGACTCAGTTTAGACCTCTGATATTGCAGAATCATTAATATTTTCTCTTTATGTCATTATGCTTTACTTTTCTCAGAGATGTTATGTCTACTTTGGTAGTCTTCAGCATATAGATATATAGATATAGATATAGATGTGGATATAGATATAGATATAGTCTTTATTTGTTTTAATTTCTGATATTAGCTGTTGAACTTCATCTCTTTAAGGCCAAGAATCACTATTATACTTTACTAGGTCATATTAGTTATAATTTCTTTCTGATAGGACAACATTGTTTTTTAATTATTACAATAGCAGTCAATTAAGAAAAGTTGAAAGAATGTTCCCTAGTAAACATTTTATTTCTTTTCCTTCCTTCTAATTCCATTGTTTTATAAAAATTTCTTCTGTTATTGAATTTAGTTCTCAATTTGTCATGTTTTATTTTTATTTTTTATTTTATCTTATTTTTTTTTTTACTGATGATAGTTCTTTCATTACCAGTTACTTTACTGTTACCAAACAATTCTTAATTTCCATTAATGTTCAATATATAATTTAATTATGTTGTGCCAAAATAAATTTAATTCTATGGATTATTGTGAAAAACAATCTTATATATTATATTCTTTCTATGTGGGATGTTTCTCTTTGGGATGTTTTACTATTTAGTATTTGTGCATAGTGTTGGAGTTTTTGTTTCCTTTTTTTTTTGTTTGTTTGTTTGTTTTGTTTTGTTTTTTTGTTTCTGCTTTTTTCACATCCTTGTCACTTGCCTTATCTCTAATGTTTTTTTCTCTTTGGATGGGTTTCAGTTGCTCCTTTACATTTTTACTTCTTTAACTTTTAAAAATTAATTTTCATTCTAGACATGAAAAGTTGAGCTCTTTTGCAAATTATTTATTTTCCTTGGCCACATCTAAATAAGTGAATTCACAAATAAATACCTTTGTCTTCTTAGTCTTGCCCTAATTAAAACAATAATAATCATAATAATAGACATGTGTGTGTTTGTGTGTGTGTATGGAAAATTTCATCAATTTTTTGTTAATTTATACAAGAAAAATTCAGATGGGAAACAAACAAAATACAGCAGTCTGGTCACTAAAAATTGTATTGATGATTGTTAACATATTTTAACCAAGCAAAAGAAACCATTAAGTTGGTAATGATACATAAACATAAATGTGATGGTCTAGCCAAAGTAAAGATTTTTACAAGTCAAAATAAAACATCAATTCAATAGCCATTTTTATAGGTATATAGATAATAAAAGCAGGAATGGAGATTAGATTAGTAGAGAACAATGTACTTACCTCCTTAGCTTACCTTTTCTTCTGGTTCAAATGCCATTATATGCTGAGCTGGTCAAAAATTTATTAAGAACCTACTATGAGCCAGGCACAATGCTAAGCCATGGAGGATTTTAAGAGTATACCTTAATATAATTATTGTCAGGAACAGAAGTTTTGAAATTCAGCCCAGAAAAAAAATAAAAATAAAAATGAAGAGAGCAAAAGGAAGGAAGAAAAGAAGAAAGAAAAAATCTGTAAGAAATAGCAAATAGGAAAAAATTGTAGCAAACATAAGAATGTATAAGTAGAGATATGTATTGACATAAGACAATCTATTTAAACCTATATAAAATACCAGCATACACATAGAATAAATGTAAAAAGCTGGAGCAGAATATATTATAATTCAGCTAAAGTGAGCAAAAAAAGCAGGGCTAGCAATTCTGATCTCAGGGGAATGAATTTATGCCCAATGAAGAACTAGAGATTATTATGAAAGGCAGAATGATAACTTGATTATATCAAAGTAAGAAGTTTTTGCACAAACAAAACCAACAGAGAAAAGATTAAAAGGGAAGTACAAAACTGGGAAAATGATTTACCATCAATGTTTCTGAAAAAAGACTCATTTCTAAAATACATAAAGAACTGTGTCAAATTTATAAGAATGCAAGTCATTCCCCAATTGGAAAATAGTTAAAGGATATGAACAGACAAATTTCAAATGATGAAATTAAAGTCATATGTAGTCATATGAAAAAAAATGCTCTAAATCACTATTGAATAGAGGAATACAAATTAAAACAAATCTAAGATACCACCTCATCTCTCAGATTGGCTAAGATGAACAGGGAAAGAGAATGATAAATTTTCAAGGGGATGTGGGTAAACTGGAACACTAATGCATTGTTGGTGGAGTTGTGAATTGATCCAACTATTCTGGAGAGCAATCTGGAATTATGCCCAAAGTATGTATACCCTTTGACCTAGCAGTGTCAAGGGATATGTTTCCAGGAAATCATAAAATGAGGGAAAAGGGCCCACATGTGCAAAAAACATTTGTAGTGGCTCTATTTGTTGTGGTAGCAAAGAATTGAAAATGAGTAGATGTCCATTAGTTGGGGAATGGCTGAACATATTGTGGAATATGAAGGTGATGGAATATTATTGTTCTATAAAAATGATGAGCAAAGCTGATTTTAGAAAGGACTAGAAAGATTTACATGAACTGAACCTAAGTCAAACAAGCAGAACCAGGAATACATTACACAATAACAACAAGAACGTGTGACAATCAACTATGAAAGACTTGGTTCTTCTCAGTGGTTCAGTGATCCAAAGCAAGCCCAATAGACTCTGGACAGAAAATTCCATCTGTATCCAGAAAAAGAACTATGGAGATTATGAATGCAAATCAACCCATGCTATGTTCACTTCTTTTTTTCTTTTTTCTTTTTCTCTCCCATGTTTTTTTATTTTTGCTCTGAGTTTTTTTTCTCTCCCAACATAATTCATAAAACAATGCATATCCAAAATAAATAAATTGACTTAGGTGCTCAAAAAGATCCCAGAGAACCCTGCAATTATGGTGACATTTAATCCATCTTGTATTTCAGTGGAGACTAAAGTAGTCAGGCTAATTTCCCCCCTCCCCTCGCCCCACTTTTAGTCTCTAGGGGACAACTAGATTCATAACTCACTTAGATTACTGTAGAACAGAGTTGTCAATCCATCAACTTTACACATGGATAGATATTGGACATGATATAACTTTAGCATAGGGAATTCATATATGAGAAAATCCCTTCTCTTAATTCAGGTTGGCAAATTTTCTGTAATTTATAGTCTTTGTCATTTGTTAAAAGCCCTGAGAGGTTATATAATTTCCCCAGGATCTCATATCTGTTATAGGTCCAGACCTTGTAGTTTTTGAAAGTTGATCTCTATATATTATACCAATTCTCTCCAACATATATAATAAGGCAATATAATACACCAGCTAGATAGTTCAGTGAATCTTACTTCAAATCCAGATTCAAATACTTATTATCTGTGTGGCCTGGGACATATCATTTAACTTGTTTGTCTCCATTTCCTCAACTATAAATGATGATAATAGCAGCACTTTCCTCTAGCTTTTCTGCAAGGCTCAAATGAAATAATATTTATAAAGTATTTAGGAGAGTCTTTGGCACAGCACAGGTGCAATATAAAGACTTATTTCTTTCTCTTTTCCTACAGATACAATATGCACATACATGTTTCCTTAAAAAAAACACTGTATGCAACAGAAGTTCATAATCTCATACAATATTGTTTATTTAACATTTTGTTTATATTGGTGATTAAATAATAAATAAACAATAAAAATAAGATACATTAATAAAAATAAAAAATAAAGTTTTCTCAATCCCTATATGTTGAAGAAGGGTACAAGAAGACATTGATCAGTGCTATTTTGAATCAACTACTTTTGCATCTGATCCAAGTAACCTGTAAATATACATGAATGAATTCCAGGCAACAATTTCAAATTAGGCAAGAGATTAATTCTGGATGAGTATTAGATTTTGGCAATGATTTGGATTCTGTGTCAAAGGAGACATAGGAAGCTGGATGTATTAATCTAGAATATGCAAACATAAATAAGTATTTTAGTGTTTTACCTGGATACTATCCACACAGAGTATATCTTTCTGAATGCCTTCCAAATTTCTAGGTATATTGTGAATCTGGGTAAATAATATATTCAAACAATAGCTAATGTGTTTCCATCCGAGTGTTTCTTTTGGCAGAACTTTCATTCAAAGCAAGAAAATGACATAAAATAAATTATTCTAAAATATGAAAAGTAAATTTATATTATAGTCCATGACCAAGAAATATTCTTATCATGCATCTAGGTATATAGTATCCCTCAGTCTATAGTATAGAAAAGGAGTTTTAGTAGTGAAAAAGGGGCATCTTAATAGATAACATGCTTGATTTGCCACACTTGTAGAGGATACATATCATTAGATAATATACATGAGTATATGTTTAGGTCCAGGGCAACTCACATTTCTGTTGATACAGTGGTGATGGTGCACATTGATGATGCTATCAGGCAAGGTGCTTTCTTTGTTGTTCTAAGATCATCTGCTGCTCAATACTCTCCAACATGCTTCTTGCTACTGGACAACATTTAGCTATATCCCAACTCTTTTTTCCCTGAATATCTCTACTACTGAAGCTGTTTTACCAGTCATTTATTTACATTACTGCTACTGCTCACTCTTATTATTTACTGTGCTTTTGCCTTTTCCTTCTCAGGAGACTGAGTCTACCAGTTCTTTATCCTGATTGCCTCTGGTAACTTCTTTATTTCTTTTGTGTTAAAAATCCCAGGTAGCAACCTCCTTTCATTTAGTGATTCAAGGCCTCATGAATGTTTACTTAGCTTCTCCCCTAAAATTTAGACTAAAATTTATTGTTACAGTTGTTTGAGTTATAGTCAGAAAATTTTTTTTTCAATTTCAATCAAAATTTTGCTCTGAGCAAATCAATCCCAAGAACTCTTCTTAACAAAACTGAAAAAAAGGATAAAATTGTGGTCATGAACTTCTTCTCCACTCCTTTCTCCTTGTTATCTTCTAATGACAGAGAATGGGTTGGATAGTCAAGACTGCAAAGGAGATCCAGTGACTTTTGCCCTATTTTCCACTAAAAAACAAAAAATTATAGCAACTCATATACCATTAGTAAATAGATCAGCTAAGTCTATACACAAGATTTAGAGTTAGGGCCCATACTCATAGATATTCATCAGGCATTCTAAATACTTTTATATTCATATCTTCCCTGCTCTATGTAAAGGAGTATATAAACATTCTGTATCACCAAAGCACCTTACTGCTGCCTAAGTGTGATGGCATATCAATTACTTTAGTTGTGTGTATATATTCCCATTTTAATTGACTAATTTTATAGCATTTTATTTACTTTTCAATTGGAGATGGAATAAAAAAAAACATCATTTTTAGGTTGTAGAATAGAGAGCAATTTTACGCCTGTTAAATGTCCAATAAATTTTCCAGGTGTCATGAATAAAGCTTAAATAAATATTCATGTTCAAATGTATTTATATTTCTGTAATATTGGTGTATAGGTGTAAAGCAGTTTGATGCTATTAAATAATAGAGCCAAAAGAAATGCAAAAGAGATATTGACTCAAGATATGACCCCCTGAGGAAAGCTAGTCAACACTGTGAGAATAGAATTAAAGCCTGCATAAAATACAAGTAGTGCTTTCAAAACAGAATTTAAGAGCAACAGAAACTAAACCTATAATCCTAGCATGAAATTCAAAATGAATTTTATGAGCTTCATTGTCAAATGCAGCAACAACTACCAAGTGTTCCTGGGAATGGCCTATTGACTATAATTAAATTAATTTGTCTATCCTTGAACTCAACCTGAATCATTCAATTATGTAATTTGAATGAATGATCCAGTATTTGGTCAATAAGGACTTATTGAAAGGTAGATGAGATTCTTACAGGAATGACTTTCCTTGACATAATTTTTATATAGCATTATGTCAGTGTTGTTTATGTGCTAGAAACTGCTTTTTGAAAGCAGTGGGATTAGTGGTAAAAAGCCACAAGATATAAAGATAGAAAATCATGAGAAATAGTATGCTATAGTTGAAATAGTGTTAAAATTTTAAAAACACCTGGTTTATATTCTGGCTCTTCTTCTTTCATATGTAAAATAAAGGAATCAGATGAGATAATTTGCAAAATTCTTTCCATTTCTAACATCTATAATGTAATGATAGTTGTAATTGTCACTCACATAATTTGCCAAAGACAAGCTCTATTCTGGATGAAGAAAACTGAGGGTGAAAAAAGAGGGAGTTAGTTTAAAACTATGTTGATTGATTGTCATGTGTTTGGAGAAAGTAAAGTATCCTGGGTTCAAGGATATAAATTTAGGAGCCATAGAGGTAAACAATATTTTTGTGATAGTTTCCCAACATTTTGCTTTCCCAACATATGCTTTCTAAATAGATGATTATGTGGTAGATATTAATAACACTTAACAAATAAGTGAAAGCAGAATACAACATATAAATTATATATTCAAGTAGGATTTGTTGATAGAGCCAATCAGAACCCAAGATGTCATCTACCACATATTTGGAGGGCAGAGAACACAGAAAGCTACAATAATCATATTTAGCAAAGTATGATTTGAGATAGTAACACTTACAAAAATATTTAATACCTTGAAGGTTTGAGAAACAGTTATTAATAAGGACATATGTGTTTGATCTCATAAATATTATTTGTGAACTCATAATTCGCCTTTTTCAGCTACTTGTCCTTGGCATATATTCAATATTCTTATCATTCTTAGCAAAACACAGGTGGCTGTTATATGTTTTGGAGGTCAGTACTGGCCAGGTTCTCTTAATTAACCAAATAATGAGACAGATTCATTAACCTTTAGCTCTAATCTTGTGGGGATGGGTATAATGGCTTCTACCCAGAATTTTTGCTAAATTTTATCTTAAGAATGGCATAGGAAGAAACTTAGAATATCTGCATGGGTTGATCCCTATAGATATGAAAGGAACACGAAACCCAAAACATCTTCTTATAAAAGTTACAAAGAGGAAAATAAATATTTTGAATATTTTATAGGTCAGCTGTTTAAAACAAACAAACATTAACAATTAATGTGAAAGCAGATAGGATTACAATATACTACATTAAATACAAATGTTTCTTTTTAAGAATCAAATCTCCCCTAAAATGTGTTTGCTCTGGGAGTTTCAATATCTAACGCCAGGTAGAAGCTTTGCTTTTAAAAGTTAAAAAAAAAGCAAAAAATAAATATTGGTGCATCCTTGAATTACCAGATGAGTCCTAGAAGTCACACATGTCATTGGCTAATAAAAAAGTACCCACATCACAGGAATAGGAGGAGTAATTGTCAGATTTGGAATAAAGATGTACCTGTAGCATAGATGTACATTACATATATTACTCAACTTCAAAGCCTTATTGATATATAGTGCTTTCCCCATTGGTTAAATCAGCGCTTACCACCTGCATGAGGAGTGGATCAGAGTTATTGAAAATAGGAAACAAGAAAGATCAAGTTTCTGTGATCTTTTCAGGATCATCTATCACTTTGGGCCCTTCTGGCTTCCAATTCTGAGAGAGAAGATGGAGGATGTCAAGCTTATTTCAAGGAGAAAAGACTGAAAGTAGTGACATGTGAAAAGTGACATGTAGCTCAGCTTGCTCCACTGGAGACTTCAGGGATTTTTCCCCTTTGAGTGAGATTCTTTTCATTGTGTGTATGTCTCTGTGCCCATGTCTGTTTATTCCTCTTTCTCTCTATGTGTATCTCTCTGTTTCTGTCTTTCTGTTTTTGCCTCTTTCTCTTTGTGTCTCTGCCTTTATCTCTCTATGTGTCTTTTGCAGTTTCTCTGTCTTTCTCTGTTTCTGTCTTTCTGTCTCTAGCTCTCCATATATGTCTCTCTCTTCTTGAGAAAAGGGTTGTCTTTATTTGCATAATGCTTGACATATAGTGGGCATTTCATAAGTATTTATTGATTTATTAAATGACTTATAAAATGGTGATAATAATAGCACTAACCTCAAGGTTATTGAGAGGATCTGGTTAGATCACGTATACAAAACACTTTGCATATCTACTCTATATCTTTCTCTTTCTGTCCCTCTCCTTCCCTCTCTCCTTCTCTCCCTCCCTGCCTCCCCCTCTCTCTTTCTTTCTCTCTTTATAAGGTAAAGGTTGCTTTACCTTATATTGTCTATTAGCTTTTTTCATATGTATACTTGTTTAGATTTCTTTGTTGCCATCAACTTGGATAAATTAGTTTCTTTGCTATTTACTATATGTGTTCATTGTGAAAAGTAGTATTTGGTAGTAAATCAAGTTTTGGATATAAAATTTGGCCTTTCTTTTCCCATTAGGAAATAGTGAGCTGAGGTTTAGCTTAAACTTAAAAACTATATCTCTCTTTTTAAAAATTTTATTTATATATTTTTTGACATTATATATGCATGAGTAATTTTTTATGACATTATCCCTTGAATTCATTTTTTCCAAATTATGCCCTCCTTCCTCTTGATGACAGGTAATCCCATATATTTTACATGTGTTACAATATAACCCAGATACAATATATGTGTGTAAATACCATTTTCTTGTTGCACATTAAGTATTAGATTCCGAAGGTATAAGAAACCTGGGTAGATAGACAGTAGAAAAACTATATCTCTTAAATTAGTAATATTTGAGGAATGAGATACATACAACTCTTGTTTCTTTCCTTACCTTTGTCCTTCCCTCCCTCCATATTTCTCTACAGAAAACTTTAATTGGAAATCAGTTGCCCTTTCTGAACAAAGCAGAGTGTTAGCCTTAGACCCCAACTTCCTACTTCTCTGGTAGGAGTTAAAAGTCTCCCTAGGAGATGGATGAAAGAAGAAGGATCTAGACAAGTAAATAGGTTTTCTAAAGGCTTGTTTTCCATAGGCCCAGCATAAACAGCTTGATATAAGCTAATGCAGATAGTTTGTTCTTGTGTTGAATGTGTCTAGTATGTGTAATTATGTGTGTGTATGTGGGGGGCAATATTTTCCAGGGTTCAGGTTTCTCCCCAGAGTCCCTGAAAGATCAGCACATTTGAGGCTAATCCTGATTGCATAGCACACTGTATGCACATATTGTATGTCTATCTGTGAGGAGGACTCACCTTAATGGACATACTCATATGGAAGAGACTAATTGATTTTTTCGCTCATACATTTGTCCAAATGCACTTGCCTGAACTTCCTGCCTACATAATGCAAAGAGTTTAAACTGAAACTCAAGGGGGTGGACAAAATTGACAGTAAATATCCCCCCAAATTGATACTATAATGGTTACAATACAAAAAATAATAGTAGTAAATTCAATTAGAATTTCACAGAAGTTAAATTCAAGAAAAATCCATCAATAATAATCATTATCTAAGATGTCTTTGTATAAATGGACAAGTATTAGATATCAAACTAATTGAATTAAAGACCTTAATGGAAGGTGACAAATTCTATCCTATAGGATCATTGAGTGGAATGGAACTCATGAGTAGAATGTGGCTCTGGAAAGTTATATATTATTCAAAAGTATTGGAAAAGGTAAATGGGAGAGGCATGTGGTCACATTAAATATTTAAAAAGGTATAAATATGAAGAAATCAGGAACCAGAGGAAATAATGGTTTGAGAACATTTGTGTAAAAAGCAACAGAGTTAAAGCAGAAACAATATTGTCAGATGATTATTCTGCAAACAACTAGGATAGAAAGAAATAGCACATAAAGAGGTTGGTAAACTGCTTATAATGATATGGAAATGATGGCAACATATCAAATAGCAAGACAAATAGCAGAATGAACTTTGCTCAAAACAGAACAGCTCACAGTTTTATTGAATTGCTTTAATAAACATCTCATCATCCAGAGAGTATAGAAACCAATGAGGGGAACTGATATTCTTAATTGAATTCCTTTGTCATTTGTCCTATTGTTCATCCCGCATTGTCAGATCCAAATTTTGGATTACTTTCACCACTTGCTTCCTTTTAACCTAATCACATTCCTGAACAGATCTGGAAGAAGTCATCTGACTTTTCTGACTAAATTAAAGACATTTAAATTATGGACTCTCAAGTGTTACCTTGTTTCATCAAGGCAGTCCTCCTACTCTTCCCTTGTCAATTTTCTAGAACATTCCCCACAGGGCTTGTTCAAAACCTTTTGTCCCTAAGCCTCTCATTGTGTCTTTCCTTGATATCTCTTATCTGCAGATCCTACTTTTCACCTTGAGAAAATCAAGGCCATTTGCCAAAATGTTTCCTTTCCTCTCATTTATTTTAAGAGTTTAAAATTTAGCTTAACATGTCATACTCTCCCAAATTACCAAAAATCATTTAATTATCTAATTTAATGACTTCCCTCCATGATCATCTTCTATTCTTCCTTAATTTTTTTCTTATAAATTTTTGATTATTTGTTATTGGCTCTTGGCTTCCCTATCTGAATGTTCATTTGAAGCCTCTTGTCATAGAACTTTATCTAAGTCACACCCACTATGTGTGGTTGTCATTAAATTTTCTAGACACTCTTTTCCTTTTTCCCATTTTATGTCAGTTGTTATCATCTAATATGGATTCAATTGTCATATATACATAGGTGTATCCATGCTTGTTTCTCTCCAAAGTACCAGTTGCACATCATGAAATATATATGAGAACTTTAAATTAAATAATCATAGTTTTAATATCCAGCATGCCCAAAATAAAAGTTATTCTCTTTCCTCAAAATTTCATCCCTCTTTTGAACTTCCCTCTTTCAGTTGAAGGCAATACACAGGTTCTCAATCTTAGTGACATTCTAAAACTAAAACTTTCTGTGGAGTGTACCTATATATACCTATAGTCAGTACTTATTTTACACAATTTTCACACTGTCCCAAAATCATTTTCCCTGCCCCAAAGTCTAACTATGTAATCCATCTCCATTGCTCAATAAAGTCCATTGATTCCCTATTATTTTGAATTTCAAATATAAAGTCTGCTCTGTAGTATGCAACTTTACTCCTTATTTTTCTCACCTCCTAATATATTGTTCGCCTCTATGTACTCAATAGCAATTAGTTGATGCAGTAGATAGCATCTTCCTAAATTCAAATCTGGTCTTAGACACTTACTACCTGTGTGATTCCATGCAAGTCATTTAACTTTATTTGTATCAGTTTTCCAGTATGTAAAATGATCTGAAGAAGGACTGAACAAAACACTTCAGTATCTTTGCCTTGCAAAAAGGGGCAGAGGGCACAAAGAATGTACATGACTAAAAATGACAGCAGTCCAGACGTACTGGGCTTCTTTCTGTTGTTGCTGTTTTGTTTTTTTTTTTTTTTTTTTTTTTTTTTTTTTTTTTTTTTATCAATGATGTTCCATCTCCAATCTCTGTGCTTTCAAATGGCTCTCTCTCATGCCTAGAATGCATTCCTTATAAATTTTCACCTCTTTGAATTTGTGTTTTCTTCTAAGACTAAATTATACATTACATTTTTATGATAGAACAACTTCCCTAGTTTCCCTCTCCATCCTCACCAAATATTACTTATTTTTATAGTTACCTTGCTCTTACTATAACCCATACACCTACATACATGCACACACACACACACACACACACACACACACACACACACACATATATACACATCTATAAAATAAGGAATGTAGTCTCCTCAAATGTGCAGTGATAATTATTGGATTTTTTTTTTTTTTGTATTCTCATGGCTTAGTATATTGCCTGCTATTTATATTTGTGTAATTATATTTATGTAAATAAATAAATATATATATACATATATATATATACATAAATTATATTTGTGTAAATATGTATGTATGCATATATATATAGTCAGACTTTGTATATATATATTATATGTATATATTATAATATGTATAGCTAGCATGATAGAAAGATAAATGGCTAGAATGATAGATGGATGGAGAGAGAGAGGATGAGAGAGAGAAAGATGGATAAATAGAAAGATGGATAGATAGATTCTTATTATACTGAGCTGAAAACTCTCTTGGAGTATTTATAAAATATAGTTGGTTTTTTAGTCATATATGACTTTACTTGAACTAGCTTCCAAATTCTCCTTATTTATTCTTATACTATGGCCCTGGATAGTTCTTGAACAAGACTAATTTCTGAGCTCTTGGACAAAGAACTTAATTCCATATCAAAAAATATTGAGGTCTAATTGAATGAGATTTCTACACATATCAAATCTCGAGGTATTGGGAACTCTCCATCAAAACAGTCTACTCTAAAGGACTGTTATTGTGCTTTCTCTCATACAAAATGTAAGCTCCTCATTTTTTCCACTACTTAAAACTTGCTACTATGCCACAGTTCTCACTCATGATTTTCCACATAATATTAGAGATCAGTCCCTCCTGTTCTCTAGGCCAACATTCATTAATAATGTAGAAATAATTCTTGGATTAGAAATTTTGGAAATTTTGGTAGATGCATAGAATGCTCTCTCATTAGAATTTGTAGGAAGGAAACGAAAGTCAAAATTATTATGACATGCTAACTAGACTTTAGGAAATTAAATTGCAAGGGGTTAAGAGAAATTATAGGATTTCATGACCTTAAATTCTATAAATGAAATTAGTCCAGTTTGGAAGGGGAACTCTCAAAAATGGGATTCTGAAGGCAAAAGGAAGATAATAATAATTAATCAGAAGACAAAGTAAATTGAATTTTCCTATATAGAAAACACTGAAATTTGAATTTAGCAGGACTACAAAGAAACAAAAATATTTGAAATATTGTACTATAAGTATACATTATATATTGTATATATTATATATTTAAGAATTTATTAATTTATTAAATTACATTTAATAATTGATTATGTTATGTAATTAATATTAACAATATTAATGCATATTATTAATTATCTTATATATTTAAGAAAAAGCTTGATAATACTACTAGCTTCACATAATACTTTTGTCCTTGCTCTCAGTTTTATTTTCATGGCAACCAGTAGCATTATAGGAGATGAAAGAAACACCAGCTCCATGAAACACTTGTGTGTTTTTGCCTTTTTTAATAAAGTCCCAGAAATGTTTGGGAGAAAAGCAAAATCATGATCAAGGATTTGCCAGCAATTAAAAGAATATTCTAATACCAAATTAAATAGTTAATTGGTTAGAACCATGGCCAGAGAGTTTGAGTAAGAGAAGCAGAGAAAATTAAAAGGCCAGAATTAATCTTAGCCTACGGACATCTAATAGCTTTTGCTATCTGTTTGAGTGGATGCAGCTGCCATGGAAACATATAACATGCAATCCGAAAGAATTTTAGTCCTAAAAGAAAGTCTTGTTAGGCATTGCACCCTGATTCCATTCCATGCCACTCAGTCACCAGCTGATACAACCCGATATTTGATTTGTAAATGTCACAGCTAAAAACCAAAGAGAAATGCCCAGCTGTGTCAACACAATTCCAGTACAGAATGGAGATGACAGCATCATTGATTCAATGTTCTGTAAAGACTGCAGGCAAAATGGAAAAGAGAAGAAAAAAGAATAAGGACTTCTAAAATTCCTACTATGTGCCAAGAGACAAAATAGAAAACCAGAAGAGAACAGAATAAAATTATTTGACTTTAACAGACAATAATAAGATCATATATTTAGCATATATATTTAACATACTATGGAGGGCATTGAACCCTATTTATGATTTTTTATAGATAAGGAAACTTTGGTAGAGAGAGTTTATATTATTTTCCCTTGTCAAGCAGTTAGGAAGTATTTGAAATCAGCTTTTGCATAGCCTCGAAACTGTCCCTTTCTATTCCTAATATTTCCTTAACAATAAATGTTTCTTATGTGCACACTATTTCAGCTGTGTTTCTATATGTATTTCCCTTTCAGGTATTTCCCTCAATATGTATTCTTCAATCATAAATACTTTCCATGTATATTCATTCACCTTCTGGTAGTTTTTACCTAATTGGAGAATATCTTTTGTGGGGGTGGAATTTTTTCTTGGTTGGTACTTTGTTGTATTTTGAAGTTATTTTACAATGGGATATAAACTATCTTTTCTTGTTTGATTATTGAATGTAAATACATTGTTTGGTACTTGTGAGCTATGGTTTTGAATGTATGCTTACCCATTATAATATGTGAATAAAGGATCTGTTTTAGGATACCTAAAAATTAGAAGTTTTCTAATGATGATAATATGGAAACTAATATATAAGAACAGAGAATTTATCAGTCAACCCAAAATTTTTAAAACATGGATGGATTAAATATCATATCTTTGAGTAAAGAAGGAATTTATGACCAAAGAAGAACTAGAGAAAATTATGAAATGCAAAATAGGCAACATTGATTACATTAAATTACAAAAGTTTTGCAAAAACAAAACCAATAGAAATAAGATTTTTTACTATTATACTTTTTATTTACAAAACATATGCATGGGTAATTTTTAAACTCTTTTTTAAATTTTTATTTTTTCAGTTTTTTTATTAATTTTATAAATATATTTTTGACAGTACATATGCACAGGTAATTTTTTTACAACCATCATCCCTTGTACTCACTTCTGTTCTGAATTTTCCCCTCCTTCCCTTTACCCCCTCCCCTAGATGATAGGCAGTTCCATACATGTTAAATTTGTTATAGTATATCCTAGATACAATATATGTGTGCAGAACTGAATTTCTTGTTGCACAGGAAGAATTGGATAAAGAAGGTAAAAATAACCTTGGAAGAAAAACAAAAATGCAAACAGTTTAAACTTATTTTCCAGTGTTCCTTCTCTGGGTGTAGCTGATTCTGTCCATCATTGGTCAACTGGAACTGAATTAGATCTTCTCTTTGTTGAAGATATTCACTTCCATCAGAATACATCTTCATTACAGTATCGTTGTTGAAGTGTATAATGATCTCCTAGTTCTGTGCATTTCACTCAGCATCAGTTCATATAAGTCTCTCCAAGCCTCTCTGTATTCATCCAGCTGGTCATTTCTTACAGAACAATAATATTCCATTTTCATATACCATAATTTACCCAACCATTCTCCAATTGATGGTCATCTATTCATTTTCCAGTTTCTAGCCACTACAAAAAGGGCTGCCACAAACATTTTGGCACATACAGGTCCCTTTCCCCTCTTTAGTATTTCTTTGGGATATAAGCCCAGTAGTAGCACTGCTGGATCAAAGGGTATGTACAGTTTGATAACTTTTTGGGCATAATTCCAGATTGCTCTCCAGAATGGTTGGATTCTTTCACAACTCCACCAACAATGTATCAGTGTCCCAGTTTCCCCACATCCCCTCCAACATTCGTCATTATTTGTTCCTGTCATCTTAGCCAATCTGGCAGGTGTGTAGTGGTGTCTCAGAGTTGTCTTAATTTGCATTTCTCTGATCAATACTGATTTGGAATACTCTTTCATATTAGTGGAAATAGTTTCAATTTCATCATCGGAAAATTGTCTCTTCATATCCTTTGACCATTTATCAATTGGAGAATGGTTTGATTTCTTATAAATTAGGGTCAATTCTCTATATATTTTGGAAATGGGACCTTTATCAGAACGTTTAACTATAAAAATATTTTCCCAATTTGTTACTTCCCTTCTAATCTTGTTTGCATTAGTTTTGTTTGTACAGAAGCTTTTTAATTTGATGTAATCAAAGTTTTCTATTTTGTGATCAATAATGATCTCTAGTTCTCCTTTAGTCACAGATTCCTTCCTCCTCCACAAGTCTGAGAGGTAAACTATCCTCTGTTCCTCTAATCTATTTATTATCTCATTTTTATGCCTAAATCATGGACCCATTTTGATCTTATCTTGGTATGTGGTGTTAAGTGTGGGTCTATGCCTAACTTCTGCCATACTAATTTCCAGTTTTCCCAGCAGTTTTTTGTCAAAATAATGAGTTCTTATCCCAAAAGTTGGGATTTTTGGGTTTGTCAAACACTAGATTGCTATAGTTGTACACTATTTTGTCCTGTGAATATAACCTATTCCACTGATCAATTAGCCTATTTCTTAGCCAATACCAAATGGTTTTGGTGACTGCTGCTTTGTAATATAGTTTTAGATCAGGTACAGCTAGGCCACCTTCATTTGATTTTTTTTTTTCATTAATTCCCTTGAAATTCTCAACCTTTTGTTCTTCCACATGAATATTGTTGTTATTTTTTCTTGGTCATTAAAATAGTCTCTTGAGAATCTGATTGTTACAGCACTAAATAAATAGATTAGGTTAGGGGGTATTGTCATTTTTATTATATTCGCTCAATCTAACCAAGAGCACTTTTGTCTTTCCAATTATTTAAATCTGACTTTATTTTTGTGGCAAGTGTTTTGTAATTTTGCTCATATAATTCCTGACTTAAGGATGGCTACCCCTGTTTTTTGACTTCACTTGAAGCATAATATATTCTGCTCCAAACTTTTACCTTTACTCTGTATGTATCTCCCTTCTATAAATGTGTGTCCTGTAAACAACATGTTATATGATTCTGACTTTTGATCCAGTCTGCTATCCGTCTCTGCTTAATGGGAGAGTTCATCCAATTCACATTTACAGTTTAAATTACTAATTCTGTATTTCCAGCCATCATAATATCCCTGGATTATGCTTTTTTTCCCCTTGTCCCCACCCCCGCGAACTCCTTCCCCAGTATTAAATCTATGGGCCCCACTTGCATCACACAGCCTTCCCTCTTTAGTATTCCTCCCCCCTTGTAAAGGTCCAGGCTAGTTTCTCTGAAGGGCTCAGAATAAGTCCTGCCCCACGTTGGGCACCAAAATGTAGTGTCCTCTTGTCTCTCAAAACATAATCCTTCTCTGGGAGGAATCCTTTTTTCTGTGAGCAGGTTTCTTGGAAGGCTTCTGGAGCCTCTATCCAGAGCAAAGGTAGAATCTCAAATTCTCTTCTTCCTGAATCCTGGCTCTGAATCTCCTCGAGCTTCCCTGAAGTTCTCCCGGGAAGTCTTGTTCTTCTCCCAGTCTAGACTCTCCTTCCAGACTGCGGTCTAAACTCAATCCCAGTCTAGACTGCTCTACAGACCCAATGCTGCCCTCTTTTACCCTAAAAGAGAACAGGTCCATGAGAACTCCCAGCACCTGTGGGAACTCCCATGGCCAATGAACTTGCTCCTTTTAAAGGTTATGTAAACTCCTTTTCAGAACTCCTTTTAAAGGTGTAAACTCCTTTAAATGTGTAAACTCCTCCCCAGAAGTCCAAAGATGCAAACTCCTTTCAAAGGTCTGAACCAAAGATGTGAATTCTGAGCAAGAGAATTGTTTAGACAACCCGAGTTATCACCTTGTAATCCTAACACCCCCTCTCTTTAAATCCCTTCCCCTTTTTTGTACCCTTCCTTTATTACTCTTTTCCTTTTCCCTTTTTCTTTCCCACTTTTTAATGAGGTGAGAGAGAATTCTCTCTAAAACAAATATGTCAATTATTTTCTCTTTGAGCCAACTCTGATGAGAGTAAGATTCATACAATGTTCCTCCCCCTCTCTAAATTCCCTCAGATATGATAGGTTTTCTTTGCCTCTTTGTAATATGTCAATTATTTTCTCTTTGAGCCAACTCTGATGAGAGTAAGATTCATACAATGTTTCTCCCCCTCTCTAAATTCCCTCAGATATGATAGGTTTTCTTTGCCTCTTTGTAGGATGTAGTTTCCCTCTTTTATCTCCCCTTTTCTGATACTATCCCTTTTCCATTTCTATTTCTCTTTTTTATGTTATATCAGTAAAATCAAATTATACATGTGGACTTTATGTATATCCACAACAGAAATACAGTTCTCAACAGTTCCTTTTACCTTTTTCTGCTTCTCTTGGTTGGAGATCAAACTTTTTGTTTAGATCTGGTTTTTTCCTTGGAAACAAATGAAATTCATCTGTTTCATTAAATGTCCATCTTCTTCCATGGATGAAAATGCTTAGCTTAGCTGGGTAGTTTATTCTTGGTTGAATTCTTTTGCCTTTTGGAATATCAGATTCCAGGCCCTTCGATCCTTTAATGTGGATGCAGCCAGATCTTGAGTGACCCTTATTGTGGCACCTTGATATTTGAGTTGTTTTTTCCTGGATGCTTGTAATATTTTTTTCCTTATCCTATTTTCCCTTCTGGTTCTGTTACCTCTGGGACGTTCTCTTTGATAATTTCCTGTAAAATAATATCTAGGCTTTTTTTTTTTCATCATAATTTTTTGGAAGTCCAATAATCCTTAGATTATCTCTCCTAGATCTATTTTCCAGGTCTGTTGTTTTTCCAAGTTGATATATAATATTTCTTTCTATTTTTTCATTTTTTTGTTTTTGCTTGACTGATTCTTGATGTGTCAGGGAATCATTCATTTCTATTTGTTCAGTTCTGATTTTTAATGAGTTATTTTCTTCATTAGCTTTTTTTATTTCTTTTTGTATTTGTCCAATTGAATTTTTAAATGAGTTATTTTTTTTTTCCATTTCACTATTTTTTTAATGAGTTATTTTCTTTTTCTAATTCACAAATCCTACTTTCTTGGAAATTCTTTATCTTTTCCAATTCACAAATTATGTTTCCCTGCACTTCCAATTCACCTTTCAGGAAGTTGTTATTCTCTTGCATAGCTTCTCTTTCCTTTTCCCATTTGTCTTCTAGCTCTCTTTTAAGACTTTTTAATAGTCTCTTCTAGGAGAGCCTTTTGTGTTTGGGACTAACAATTGTCTTGAAATTGTCTGCTGTTAATCTCCTCAGTGTTGAAAACCTGTTCTCTTTCTGTACAGTAGCTATCAATCGTCCTTTTCATTTTTTTAACTCATTTTTTAAAGCCTGTAGGGTATGCCTTCAGGGCCAGGAGGATACCAGCTTTCTCTGCAGAATAGGGATAGGTGTATGGATAAACCTGTCATCCTGCTACAAAAAGCGGCCAGGTACAGGAGTGCTCTGGGAAATAGTTCCCCAATGGAAGTGACTCAGGTCTGCATGGCCAGCTGGCTGCGGGGGATGCACTGCTAAGAACCCTGCTGTGCAGATTAACGACTGTCCTGTGGCAAGAGTCTGAGTAGTGAAAGTGTCACTACCCAAATCCAAAGCTGGCTGTGGACTATGGGTATTAGAAGCTGACCAGCTGAATTGCTCTGCTCTGCCTGGAAAGCACAGTAGCATTGCTGAAGTTCTGTTGCCCTAGGCTGAGCCCCCAACTGTGCAGATTAGAGACTGCCCCAGCTGCACCACCCTGCTGTGTAGATTTGCAGTTGTCCCAGCCAGCTTCGGCATGCAGCTACACAGTTGCGCTGGTCTATGCTGAGTCACTTCAGGTTTGTGGGGGAAGTACAGTTCTGGCGTTTTTAGAATACTCTGTATCTCTGGCTCTATTCTCTGTGCTTTACAATCAAGGCAAAGTAGTCAGCCTATGGCAGGGTCGTTTCCACTGTTCTTCTAGCCACAGAGGCTACCCCCGTCCCTGGTCCACTTAGGATGCCAGACTTTCTTATCTCCCTACATGCTGTTGGTGTGTTCCTGCCCCTCAGGACAAATCTGCTCTGGCTGTCTTCCAGATTATCTTCATCTGGTAAGTTGTTGAACCTTTAAACTTCATGAATTTCACTAGTCAAGCACTATTTTTGAGGCTAAAATCAAAGATTGGTAGTGAGGGGATGAGAGGAGTTTAAAGAGTGTGTGCCTTCTCTGCCATCTTGGCTCCACCCCCTCCTAATCATTCTTTAAAATGAGATTATTTAGTTTCCAATTACTTTTTGGTGTATTTTTTATTTTTCTCTTGAGACCTATATGTGGAGATCAATTTTTTTTTTTTTTTTAGCTCTGGTTTTTTCATCAGAAATAAATGGAATTCACCTGTTTCATCAAATGCCCATCTTCTTCCCTGGAAGAAAATGCTCAGTTTAGCTGAGTAGTTTATTCTTTGCTGCATTCTAAATTCCTTTGCCTTTCAGAATATCAGATTCCAGATCCTTCAATCCTTTTCTATAGAAGCTGCTAATTCCTGAGTAATCCTTATTGTGCCACTTCAGTATCTGAATTGTGTTTTTCTTGCTGCTTGTATTGTTTTTCCTTGGTCTGATAGTTCTGAAATTTAGCTACAATATTCCTTGGAGTTTTAATTTTAGGGTCTTTTTTCAGGAGGTGTTTAATGAATTCATTCGTTATTGTACCTTCTAATTCTGTGACATCTGGGCAGTTCTCTTTGATAATTTCCTGAAAAATAGTATCTAGGTTCTTTTTTTCATCATGGTTTTCAGGAAGTCCAATAATTCTTAGATTATCTCTCCTAGATCTATTTTTCAGGTTTGTAGTTTTCTTAAGTAAGTATTTAATATTTTTTCTATTTTTTTTCATTTTGGGAGGGTTTGATGTCTCATTAAGTCATTCATTTCCATTTTTTCAGTTCTGATTTTTAATGAATTATTTTTTTCATTTACTTTTTATTTCTTTTTGTATTTGTCCAATTGAGTTTATAAATGAGTTGTTTTGTTCTATGGATTTTTTTTCCATTTCCCAATTGAAATTCTTTCACTATTGAAGTTATCTATAGTTAGAGTTTGCTTTGCCTTTTTACTCTTTTTTTTTTTTTTTAAGTTGGAGGTCTGCTTTTAGGGAAATGAAGGATTTTTAATCTTTTTCAACAGGCACCTGGAAATGGCAGCAGAGTAGCATCTGTGCTGGAGTTGGCTTCAATGGGATTGTGCTGAATCACTTCAGGTGCTGGGTGGGCATGGCCAGATCCCATGAGACTCTGGCAGTTTGGGGTACACTCTTTACTCTTTGTGTAACTTCTCTATTGACCTACTGGCTTGCAACCAGGGCAGAGTAGCCAACAATGTGATAGAGTCCTCCCTGTAGATTTTCCTCCCCAAAGAGACAGCACCCTGTCCTCAGATTGCTCCATGCTCTTCCTGTGTACCTGGGCCTGATTACCTCTTTCCATGCCCATGCCTGATCAACACAGACCATTTCTGATGATCTTCAAAATTATCTTCTGTTGGTAATTTGCTGTATTCCCAATATTCGTGGATTTTGCCAGTCTAGAACTAATTCAGAGGCTGAATTTCATAAATAGTAGCAGGAGAACTCAGAAAGAAGCATTTGTCTTCTCCACCACCTTGGCCTAGAAATAAGATTAAAACGGAAGTACAAAGCTGGGAAGAATCTTTACAGTCTGTGTTTCTGATAAAAGCCTCATTTCTAAAATATGTAAAAAGCCATGTCAAATTTATAAGAATACAAATTATCCCCCAAATGATAAACGGTCAAAGGATATAAACAATTTTCAGATAATGAAATTAAATCCATTTATATTCATATGAAAAAATGCTCAAAGCATTACTTATTAGAGAAATGCAAATTAAAACAACTCTGAGGTACTACCTCATACCTCTCAGATTGGCTAAGATGATAGGAAAAGATAATGGTATATGTTAGAAGGAACATGGGAAAACTGGTACACTAATGTATTATTGGTGGATTTGTGAAATGATCCAACCATTTTGGAGAACAATTTAGAACTAAGCCCAAAGGGCTATAAAACTCTCCATACAATTTGACCCATCAGTGGTACTACTGCATTTGCTTCCCAAAAAAATTATAGAGGAGGGGGAAAAGACCCACATGTGCAAAAAGGTTTGTAGCAGTTCTTTTTTGGAGGCAAAGAAGTGGAAAATAAGTAATGTCCAACAATTGGGGAATGGCTGAATAAGTAATGGCATATGAAAATAATTCAATATTACTTTTCTGTTGAAAATGATGAACAAGCTGATTTTAAAAAGGCATAGAAAGATTTACAAGAATGGATGTTGAGTGAAACGAGCAGAACCAGGAATACATTGTACACAGCAACAACAAGATTGTGGGATAACCGGCTATGACAGACTTGGTTCTTCTAAGTTGTTCAATGATCCAAGACAATTCCAATAAGCTTCAGATAAGAAATGCCATCTGCATCCAGAAAGAGAATTATAGAGATTGAATGTAAGTCAACACATGCCATGTTTATTTTTTTTCCTGTTGGTTTTTTTCTCTAGTGCTTTTTACCTTTTGTTCTGATTTTTCTCTACCAGCATGATTCATAAAGAAATATCTATTAAAATTAATATACATGCATAACTAGAAAAAACATTGGACAAATATAACAGGGGGCCAGGAAGATAGCAAAGATGAATACAAATGTATGGCATAATATCGTAAATATATTGTGAATAGTGGCTAAATTTAAGAGGAGCTAACATGGCAAGAAATATTAAAATCAGCAAAAAAGAATCTTGTTCTTAGTGTTATTACCTTTATTGTTGCTCTGTTGTTGTTTTGTTATACTGAGAATAAGAAAATTAACGAAGAGACATGCAGCTGTATGAAATAGACAGGATGCTGATAAATGAAAACAATTTCAACACAGAGTTATAGAGTTTATTTTCTCAATCTTTGTCAGGGGTAGTGAACTTATAAAGAAGAGATAATTAATGATTAATAAGGAGTTGAATGTGAGGTGAAGTGATATGAATAGAAAGATAAGTAGAGAGTAGATAAGTAAAGAGATTGAACATGACCTTAGACCAGCTCTGTGATTTTTTTCATAAAACCAACTCTTAGTTTTATTAGTTCAATAGTTTTTTCTTTTCAATTTTATTAATCTCCTCTTTTATTTTCACAATTTCAAAATTTGTATTTAATTAGGGGTTTTTAATTTGTTTTGTTTTTTTTTAATACTCTCTTTAGTTGCATGCCCAATTCATTGACCTTCTCTTTCTCTATTTTTTATGTAAATAAGCATCTAGAGCCATAAAACTTCCCCTAAGAACTGCTTTGGCTGCATAAATTTTGGCATATTGTCTCATTGTTGTCGTGTTTTTGGATGAAATTATCAATTGTTTTTATGATTTGTTGGTTCAGTCCCTCATTCTATAGGGGCAGAATATTAGTTTCAAATTAATTTTTGATCTATTTTTCCCTGGCTCTTTATTATATGTGATTTTTTTTCATCATGATTTGAAAAAGATGCATTTACTATTTCTGCCTTTCTGTATTTGATTTTGAGATTTTTATACTCTAATACATATTCATTTTTGTGTATCACTGATAAAAAAGAATACTTGTTCCTGTCTTCATTCAATTTTCTCCAAATCATACTTATCATACCTAACTTTTCTAAGATTCTATTTATGTCCTTAACTTCTTTCTTATTTATTTTGTGATTCTAGTTATCTAGTTTTGAAAGAGCAAGGTTGACATCTCCCACTAGTATAGTTTGCCGCCTAAAAATTCTTGCAGCTCTCTTAATTTCTCCTCTTGGAATTTGGATACTATATCATTTGGTTCATGCATGTTTAGTATTGATATTACTTCATTATTGATGGTAGCTCTTTAGAAGATGTAATTTCCTTCCTTATATTGTTTAATTAGCTCTATTTTTGCTTTTGCTTTAACTGAGATCAGGAGATTTACCCCTTTTATTTTTTACTTTATCTGAAGCATAATAGGTTTGGATCCAACCTTTTCCCTTTACTTTTGTATATATCACCCTGCTTTAAATGTGTTTCTTTTAAACAAACAATTGTAGGGTTCTGGCTTTTAATCCAATCTGTTATCCACTTCCATTTTATGGGAGAATTTATTCCATTCACATTTACAGTTACAATTATTAACTCTGTATTTATTACCATCATATTTTCCCCAAATTATACTTTTTTCCTTTACTTTCCGCCTTTTCCCTCTCCCCAGTATTTTGCTTGTGACTACCATCTCCCTCAAACAGCCTCCTCTTTTATATTCCCTCCTCATTTCTTATATTTCCCCCTTCTACTTCTATTGTGCCTTCCATTAGCCTTCCCATTTCTTTTCCCCTTTCTCCTTCTGCTATAAGGAGAGACAAATTTATATATATCAAAGTAAATATGCCTAATATTCTGTTTTTGAGCTAGATATTATGAGATTAAGGTTCAATGTTCATCAGCCTCCTTTTTTTCCCCTCAACTGTAATAGAACATTTTTTTTGTCTCTTCATTTGATATTCATTTGAAGATGATGAATTTTCTTCAGGAACAAGATCTATAATGCATTTTAAATAAGTAAGTAATCAGAAATACATAATAACACCATGAAACAATAAAGATACACATATAATTGAATATAGATCTAATGTTTCATTGTAAAATAAGATAGCATTGCCTAAAGTTGGATTCAAAAATAAGTGGATTTTTAAAAGACAATTGCATTTTAGATACGGAAATCAAATAAAACATACCTATCAACAGATATAAAGTATCTTGACTAAAGAAATCTCACAGATTTAAAATATGTATAAATAACCTCCATTTATAAGTAGAATCAATTCTGATGATCAATCATGGTGAAAATGCTTTCCACTGCATCTAAAGCACTCTTCCTCCTTCCAAAATAAAGCATCAAAACTAAACAGTACATGCTTTGTATATACTTTGAAATACATTCTGCATATTTAGATTTTAATATGTTTATGTTCAATAATTAGAGTATCTACAGTATTCAAAACTTTAAATATATCAGAAGTATGTCAATCGATAAGTATCATTTGTCAGCTATTGTGCTAAGTAGTGAAGATACAAAAGAAAAGAAAAAAACTCACCAGCCCCTGCTCTCATGAAGCTTACCTTCTAATGGGGGAGAACACGAAAACAACTTTGTTCAAACAAGATATATAAGGAAAAAAGTTAAAATAAGTGATAAAAATAAAGCACTAGCATTAAGTGGAATCAGGAAATGTTTTTTGAGAAGGTAGGATTTTAACCAGTATTTGAAAGAAGTCAGGGACTTCAAGATTTGGAAATTAGTAGGAAAAGCATTCCAGTTATGGGAAAAATTCAGTGAAAATATTGGAAGTCAGAAGATGAAATTACTTAGGTAAGAAATAGCAAGAAGGTCAGTGTCATTGGATCCCCATGTGTGAAGTAGTAAATTATAAAAAGACAGGTAAAGTAGGAAGGGGTCTGGTGATAAAGGTTTTTGGATGTCAGAGGGCAATAGAGAAGAAGAAGGGAAAGAAGATCTGAAAAAGAAACCTGGATGACATCTACCTTTAGTGAATGTGGTCTGGATGAAGATCTTGCAAAGAAGCATATAAAGGAATAGTAAGTCAGATAAGAAGAAAAGAAAGTGAGAAATTTGCATCACAGAATCTTAGAACAAGGAGGATATTAAGCAGGCACATGTGATCAACTGTGCTAAAGACTGAGAAAGCCTCAAGTCAATTCAGCAAAATTTTATCAGTTATACTACATATAACTTTCTAGGCCAGATATGCCCTAGGAATACACAAAGAAAAAGAAAAAGTAAAGTACTAAATCTTTCTTTGAGAAGTTTGCATCCTACCAGAGAAATGCAACATTCCCAGAAATATAAATGAAGAGAATTAATAATTAGAAGGATTTGGGCAGACTTCATGGTAAAAACTTTCAAAGAACTTTCAAAGAAAATTAGTATTTTCAGAGTTAGGGATGAAGAGTTTGGAGAATCCAAGTAAAATAGAGGGCTTACCACTGCTCTCAATTCTTATGAAGGTCATTGATGCAATTCTCATTATAAAAGAGTTTGAGGAACATGCTTGTAGGAGTCAGGATAAGGTGAAATGGATGTTCATGTATACTGATATGTGGTACTAACCACATGCTTTATGACAGTCTTTTGGATTCACTTTAGTCATGATGCCAGAATTGAAGGTGATGTGAGGTATTGAAAACTATATTAGCCAATTTTGTGCATCCCTTCTTGGTTTGAACAAGTATTTATAAATGATTTTCCACCCTGGCTGGTAGTATCTGTTGATAGGCAATGCTATAAGGGGAGAGACCTTTGTTCTTCTCACTCCCAAGTTTTATGACCCCATAAATATAGAATTAAATTCTGTTCCTGGAAATGTTATTATATTTTAATATATTTGTTTTAATATATTTTAATAAAAGATTAATACGTACCACTACACATCTATCAAATTGGCTAAGATGACAGGAAAAGATAATGGTGAATGTTGGATGGGAATGGGGAAAAGTGGGACACTAATACTTTTTTGGCATTCAACCATTCTGAAAAACAATATGGAAGTATGCCCAAAGGACTATCAAACCCTGCATACCCTTTCATCCGGCAGTGTCTCTACTGGGCTTGTATCCCAAAGAGATCATAAAAAGGGCAAGGACCCCAGGATGAAAAAATGTTTGTAACAGCCATTTTTGTATTGGCAAGGAACTGGAAAATAAATGGATATACATCATTTGGTGAAGGGATGAATAAGTTATGGGAAATGACTTTTATGAAATATTATTGTTCTTAAGAAATGATATGCAGGACGATTTCAGAAAGGCCTGGAGAGACTTACATGAACTGATGCTGAGTGAAGTGAGTAGAATCAAGAGAACACTGTACATAGCCACAACAAGATTATACAAAGATCAGTTCTGATGGATGTGGTTCTTTTCACTAGTGAAGTGATTCTGACCAATTCCAATGGTCTTGTGATAGAGAGAGCTATCTGCACCCAGAGAGAGGACTATGGGGAGGATGACAACATCATATTTTCATTTTTTATTGTTGTTTACTTATATTTTGTTTTTTTTCTCATTATTCTATTTTTGATCTGATTTTTCTTGTGTAGCATGGTAATTGTGGAAATATATATTATATTTCTGACTGTCTAGGGGAGGAGGTTGGGGAAAGACAGGGAGAAAAAAAATGAACACAAGGTTTTGTAAGAGTGAGTGTTAAAACATATATATATACATGTGTTTTGAAAATAAAAACCTTTTTGAAAAGATTAATATGGATATTATGATTTTGTTACCTTCAAAACATAAGGAAAGCCCAGAATTATGAGTTTCAAGTTCATGCAGAATTTTTTTCTGCTAGGCCAGGGTCAATGACCAGAAGATTGACATACATTTTTCAGGACTCAGGTCAGAGGTAGCTGAGATAAGAACTTAGTCATTTATAAAATTAAGTAACATGGTAAAGAAAATTATTTAGGGAAGCTGTGTTCAATCTGAACCTACTCTTTCTAGATATCAAATAGGTATAGAGGAGAAAGTGTGAACATGGTGAACACAGGGAAATGTTTGTACTACTGCTATTCCTATATCTATGAATTAAATGTTAATTTTGAAAAAGCTAATTTATGTTGATATATTGATTGAAATATATATGATCAGCCAATTGTAAATGCTATAATATTATCATCTATTTTCTATCTCTAGAAAGTACAAGCTTTGACAAAAATTGTTACTGATCACTAATAGTGAAGAGATAATATTCAGAATAGAGCTTTTAGCTGATAGCAGTAGAGAAAAGGCACTCTCATACCTCAAAATTACTCTTAGTAACTGAAATGTAGTTATAAGATGTTTCCTATTTCTAGAACAGTGAGGGCAGAAATATTTTATTGCATAAGCTTAGGGCATGGTTTGTACAAATGTAGAAAATAGAATATTTGGTTGTGGAAACAAGTAGAATATTCCAATGTGGGTGGATTCTAGAGTTGAAAAAAAGACAAAAATTAGAAAAGAAAGGAAAAGTAAGCAAAAATTATGTGCCAAACTTGAGACAGTTCAGCCTTAGATTTTAGGCAATGGGAAATATTTAAAGACTATGGGGAAAAGAAGGGTGCCAGAAGTACACATTAAAAAGATTATTTTGATTGGTTCATAAAGATAAGATTAGAGGAAACAGAGTCTGGGGGCAAGAAAGATAATCTACATAAGCAGTGATGAGGATCTGAACTAAAATTATATCTGTGTAATTTGAGAGAAAATAAAAAGTTTGTGAGAAATTGTAACAAGTTTTGGGAAATGATTAAATGTTTGGATAAGTGAAAGGAAAGGTTGGGTGATGGTGACAAGATTGGAAATCTAGCTGACTACAAAATAGTATGAGCTGGTGAACTGACAAGTGAAGATATTTGAAGGATCATTAATATATTTACATTCATCTCTGTCTTGTCCACGGCATCAATAGCATTGCAAAAAAAGACTCATTCTTTGATTCTTTGCTAAAAAGGAGGAAAAGTACACAAAGATAAAAAATAGGTTAAATAAGTAACAAAGAAGAGATTTCCTAAGTGAAAAAGGCAAGGAAGGTTTGAAAGTAATAATGAAAACCAATGAACATTCTAATTCCTCCTAGTGGACTAAGGTTTTTGGTAATTTAAATAGTAGCATTTAACTGATTGAGAATGAGGAGAGGTAGCAAACTCTAACATTTTCTCCTTGGGAAAAAAACACACATTTCTGAATGATAGAAGTTAATGGAGCAGGAGGCAAAATATTGCTATCAATAGGACAGTTAATAAGATATCTGATTAGAACCTCCATCTGTCAAGGATCTTTGATGAAGTATTCATCAAGATATTCTCTCTCCAAACATAAGCAATCTGGATAGATGGTTTGGAGGTAGCAGGAGATTTACCTCAGATTTCTGAATACTTAGGAATAAGACAACTTATTTGTGGTAGCACCTTTGTAACTGATACCCAAGATGATAGGGAATGAAGCAAACAAGAAATGTTTCTTTTTTTTTTAATTTAAAAAATATTTTTATTTAAAGCTTTTTATTTATAAAACATATACAAGGATAATTTTCGACATTCACCCCATACAAAACCCTGTGTTCTCATTTTCCCCTTCCTATCTCCTCACCCCCTCCCCCAATTGGCAAGTGATCTTACACATGTTAAATGTGTAATTTCTCTATACGTATTTCCACTCATATGCTGCACAAGAAAATTATATCACAAAGGAAAAAAATGAGAAAGAAAACAAAATGCAAGTAAACAACAACAAAAAGAATGAAATGTTGTGATTCACATTTAATTGCCACAGAACTGTCTATGAGTGCAGATGGCTTTCTTCATTACAAGACCAGTGGAACTAGTCTGAATTACCTCATTGTTGACAAGAGCCAATAAGAAATATTTACATGTGACCTGTGAACTTTGTTGTGTTTCTCAAGTCCTGATTCTTTTGCCATTGGAACAATGTTTGGAACTTTATTGGGGTGTTAGTGTGATTTTTTCAGCTTACTTTCTTTTCTTGTTCATTCTTTTGCCATTCTATGAACAATCAGCAGAGCCTCTTAGTATTACACCAAAGCATTAACTTTCTTTTGAAACTTAAAGTTAAAATGACTTACAATCAGTCTCACTTTCACCTTCCCTAGGGCATTGACTGATAATTAAATATTTTAGTTTTCAATTATTAACAACAAGTGAAGCATAAAAAAGAAGAAATGTGGACCTTGTTCACCACGGTCATAGAGAAGATGTAGCACACAATTACCACAGAAGAAGATTTCCCAATAGAAGGTAAGATCCATAATAGTTTACTACTGGAATTTGACATTTAGCCTATTGCATAAAGCCCTAGAAATTGTCAATCCCATTAAACATGGATCAGAGGCTCATAGCTAGCATAGAAAGGGAGGAAGAGCCAAGATAGTAGAAAAAGACAGTCATTTACTGATTTCTGCCCCAAACCCTTTCAAAATCTTTAAATAGTGCCACAAAAAACATTCCAAGAGTGGTACAGCCTACAAAAGTATGGGATGAAATAAGTTTCTGGCCAAAGGCAACTTAGAAGTTTGGCAGGAAGGCTCTGTCACACCTGGCTAAAAGTAGAGAGCATGATTCAACACCAGCTATAGCATAGCTCCAGTCTCAGCAAACCAGGAACAGGCATTGGGACCCACTGGACCAACAGTGCCAGTAGTTCTTCTGGACTTTGTAGTTCACAGCCAGTAAAGGTGTCATAGAACTTATCAGGAAATTAACCTGTCTCTTTGTTAGTACTGAAGAAAAAGCCTATTGCTTTACCTATGCTGGCATCTGGGCTGTAGTCCTTGGGACAAGTCCCAAAAGGAGAGGAGTATTGGGACATCTCAGTTTTTGGTTTCAGTGAAGCAGGGATTCTGGTCACAATTTCAGGTAAAAAAAAAAGAGTGCTTTTGGTCACTCACAGACCAAACAGGTCAGGAGAGTAGAAAACACACCTTTCCATAGATCATACACCTTTGGAAGAACTGAAAATTACAAGTATATATATATATATATATATATATATATATATATATATATATATACACACACACAAACATTGATCAATAATAGACAGAACCAGCCACATCCAGAAAAGGAACAGTGGGAAATGAATGTAAACTGTTGGCACTTTTGCCTTTCTTCCCAGGTTATTTTTACCTTCTAAATCCAATTCTCCCTGTGCAACAAAAAATTCGATTCTGCACACATATATTTTATCTAGGATATACTATAACATAATTAACATGTATAATATAACTGCTTGCCATTTAGGGGAAAGGGAAGGGAAAAGTCGGAACAGAAGTGAGTGCAAGCGATAATGTTGTAAAAAATTACCCAGGCATATGTTCTGTCAATAAAAAGTTATAATTAAAAATAAAAAAGAAAAACAAAACAAAACAAATAACCAAATAAATGAATGAATGAATAAAAATAGCTACACAAAAGCCCAAAGTTCAGGACAGTTCACCTACCATTTAAAAGAATAGTCTCACTATAACAAAGAGTTAAAAGTCAATAAGTAATCTAGAAAATGAGCAAACTATAGAGAAAGATATGGATAACAGAAAATTCTTGTGGTGACAAGGAAGATCAACACATACTGAAAAGAAGTAAAGCTTCTATGTCCCAACCTCCAAAAAATATGATTTGGTTTGAGGCCAAAAAAGAATTTTGAAAATCAAGTAAGAGATGTAGAATAAAAATTGAAAAGAGAAATGTATGATGCAAAAAAGTTATGAAAAAAAGAGTTAATAGCTTCATATAGGATACACACACACACACACACACACACACACACACACATACACACAGACCTCTGAAAACAATAGCACCTTAAAAATCAGATTAGGCAAAATGACCTAAAAAGAGGTCAAAGAAAAAAAAAGCCATTGAGGCAAAGAATACCTTGAAAATTCAAAATTAGCCAAATGGAAAGAGAAGAACAAATATTCACTGAAGAAAAAAGAAGCAAAAACAACAGCAGCAACAAACTTTAATAAGCAACAACTTAGAATTGGGCCAATTACAAAAAAAAAATTTGAATTGTGCTCCATTTTTACAGACCTCTTTTCTACTGACTTTTTAAGTTATATTGGCTGGAAAAGAATTTCTTCCTAAACTTTGTAGGTTCTGCAACACTAAGAACTGTTTTATGGCATTGATAAAAAAGTTTTGTAAGAGTCTGGGGGAGAGCTCAGGAAAGGTTGCCTTTCTCTGCCATCTTGGTTCTGTCTACCTTCCCTACCAGCTATGGAATAAAAAGTACAAAACTTACTAGAAAAATTCTTTAAAATTAGAATGAGATTTTTTTTTGTTTTTTGGAGCGGGGCCCAAGATGGCAGAGAGCAGATGTGACTTTATGTGACCTAATTTGACCTTCTCTCGAACCAACAGTAGATTAAGCCTCTAATGACTTGGAGTCACAGAACCCACAAATATTTGGAGTACAACACATTTCCAGAAGAAGATACCTTGGAAGAATTTCAAAATAGTTCTGTTTCAAATGGGCAGGGGTACAGTCTGCTGAGCCCAGATCATAGCACAGAAAGACAAAGGCAAGGATCTGGAGTGGGGAGTCAGAGCGTTATAGTTTCCATGCATCTGGGAATCTTCTTCTGTGACCCTCTTAGGCTACTCTGCCCTGGTTGAAAGTGGGTGATCTACCAGATTTGCTACAAAAGGCAAATTGTAAGCCACTAACCTCCAGAAGAATGTGGGACCTAGTTACCATTACCCACAACTGGAAGTCAATCAGCAGAACTGCCCCAGGGCAAACTAAAGCAGCTGTCCCTCCTTTGCATTAAGAGCAGACTTCAAGCCTTAAAAGATGAGAAAAAAGCAAAATCAAAACCAAAAAGAACTCTCACCTTAGACAGCTTTTATGGAGAGAGAGAAGAACAGATTGCAAATCTTGAGATTACTAAACGAAATTCAACTCCAGATAAAGCCCTGAATAGGAGATATCAGCCAGTCCCCATTTCACAAGGTTTTCTCAGAAGATTTCATAAAGGGTCTTAAAACATACAAGAAAAATGGATAAAGGAAGTGAGATCTTTGCAAGAAGGGATGGGAAAAGCATATAACTAACTCCCTGGGATGGGAAAAGCATATAACTCCCTACAAAATAGATTTGATGAAATAGAAAATCTCACAACTTCTTACAAAATAGATATGTAAAAGATACTAATTCACTGAAAAACAGAATTTATAAAATGGAAAAAAATGCAATGAACACAACAATTCAATTGGGCAAATAAAAAAGGAACTAAAAAGTATCTGAAGAAAAGTAACACACTAGAAATTAGAATTGAACAAATACAAGTGAATGACTTCAATAAGACTTCAAGAATCGTTCAAACAAAAAAAAAAAGAAAAAAAAAAAAAAGAAGAAACTATGAAATACCTTCTAGGGAAAACAACTGATTCAGAAAATATATCTTGAAGAGACAATCTAAGGATTATTGGACTTCCTGAAAATCATGATGGAAAAAAAAAAAAGAACCTAGACATTATCTTACAGGAAAATTGCCCTTATGTCTTAGAATCAGAAGGCAAAATAGTCATCTATTTCTGATGAAAAGACCAGAACTGAACTAAAAAAAATTTAATCTCCAAACAGAGAACTCAAGAGAAACATAAAAAGTTAAAAAGAAAAGAACTCTTGAGAACTATATTTCTGTTATGGGTATGCTTAGAGAGTGCAGGCATAATTTGATTTTATTATGACAATAAAAAGGGAAACTAGAGGTGGAAAGGGAATTGTTCTGGAATAAAAAGGGAAAAGGAGGTAAAATAAGGGGAATTATATCTCACAAAGAGGCAAAGAAGACCTATTATAATTTAGGAAAAGAATGGAGAAGGATGAGCATTGTGTGAATCTTATTCTCATCAGATTTGGCTCAAAGAGAGAATATTAGACATACTTGGTTTCACAGAAAAACTCATCTTGCCTTATTGGAAAATGGGAGAGCAAGGGAAAAGAAAGGGAGAGAGCTAATAGAAGGTAAAAACAGAAGTAGTAGAGGAAAGGTGTAAGAAAGGGGTAAGGGTTCTAAAGGGCAAGGACTGTTTGAGAGACATGGTGATCAGAAGCAAAATACTAGGGAGGAGGGAAGGAGGAAAGGAAAGAGAAAAGCATCACTTAGGGTAAATAAGATGGCAAAAAATACAGAATTATTTATTTTAACTGTGAATGAGAATGGGATGAACTGCCATAAAACAGACATGGATAGCAGACTGGATTAAAAGCCAGAATCCTACAATATGTTGCTTACAAGAAACATATTTAAAGCAGAATGATACATTCAGAGTGGCAGTATAGGGCAAAATATATTATGCTTTAAATGAAGTAAAAAAAAAGCAGGGGTAACAATTCTGATTTCAGATAAAGTAAAAGTAAAGATAGATCTAATTAAAAGAAATAAAGGAAACAATATCTTACTAAAGGGTACTATAGATAATGAAGCAGTATCAATACTAAACATATATGCACCAAGTGCATCCAAGCATCCAAATTCCTAGAGAAGGTAAGAGAGATACAAGAAGAAATAGACATCAAAACTATACTAGTCAGGTATCTCAACTCTGCTCTCTCAGTACTAGATAAATCAAACCATAAAATAAATAAGAAAAGGGGTGGAGCCAAGATGGTGGAGAGGACACACGTTTTCTTCTGACCTTCTCTCATGACCCTCAGACTAATTAGCAAATCCAGCCTCTTAGTTAGGTTCTGAACTGGCAAAATCCACAAATATTGGGAGTATAACAAATTAACAGCAGAAGATAATTTCAAAAATCATTGGAAAAGGTCTATTTCAATCTGGTACAGAGGGAGGCAGGGCAAGTGCAATCAGGCTGAGCAGATTTGGAGTGCAAGCACTGCAAAGTCTGGGGTAGTGTGGCCTTTTCAGGCTGGAAAATCTATAGGGAGGAATCTACAGCAGTGTTGGCTACGCTGCCTTGGCTTCAAGACAACTGTGAACCCCCAAAACACCAGAATTTCATGAGACCTGGCCATGCTTATCCATCACCAGGAGTGACTCAGCACTGATGCAGTGCAGCTGCTGCTTGTAAAGGAAGCTTGCAAAAATCTCCCTTGCCCTTAAAAACAGATCTCAACTTTTAAAAAAATTAATAAAAAAAGGAAAAAAAAATCTGATCATAGAGAGTTTTTGTGGTGAAAGAGAAAAAACAGATTTCAAACCCCGAAAAGACTAAAAGCAGATCATCTCCAGATGAAGCCTGAAAAGGTGTTATAAATTGGTCCCATTACATAAGGCTCTCCTAGAAGAAATTAAAAAGGATCTTAAAAGAGAGCTAGAAGAAAAATGGGGAAAAGAAATGAAAACTTTGCAAGAGGGTTTGGAAAAGGCAATACAAATTATCTGAGGAAAATTCACTACACAATAGACTTAATGAAATGGAAAAAGGATATAACCCTTTTGACAAATGGAAAAAGAAAACAACTCCCAGAAAAACAGAATTTGTGAAATGTAAAAACAAAAATAATTCCTTAAAACACAGAATTTGTGAAATGGAAAAAAAATCTATAGAACAAAAAAAAAAAAAAACTACTTTAAAAATTCAATTGGACAAATACATAAAGAGGTAAAAAAAAAAAGTAAATGAAGAAAATAACTCACTAAAAATCAGAACTGAGCAAATGGAAATGAATGACTCAATAAGACATCAATAATCAATCAAGCAAAACAAACAAAACAAACAAACAAACAAACAAGAAAAAAAAAAAAAAAAAAAACACTGACTTGGGAAAACAAACTGACCTGGAAAATAAATCTAGGAGAGACAATCTAAAGATTATAGGACTTCCTGAAAATTATGATTACAAAAAGAACCTAGACACTATTTTTCAGGAAATCATCAAAAAGGACTGCCCAGATGTCATAGAATCAGAAGATAAAATAGCCATTGAAATTTGGCTTCACAGGCAGAAGCCCTCCCCACCAACACATGGTAACATGGTATCCTACCCACCATGTAAGAGTTCCTGCCCGCTCAGCGGCCACCTCTGGCCCTGGCCTCTTTCTAACTGAGCTTTACTTCCAAATTTCTACAATAAACCTTTTATTTATCAAAAAAAATTGGCTTCATGAAACACCTCTTGAAAGAAAACCCAAAATTAAAACTCGAAGAAATATCATGGCTTAATTTCAGAACTATTGGAAGGAGGGAAAAATATTACAATCTGGGAGAAAAAATTCAAATATCAAGGAGCTACGATAAGGAATACTCAGAACCTAGCAGCTTCCATCTCAAAAAATTGAAGGGACTTGAATCTGATATTCTGAAAGCCAAAGGAATTTAGAATGCAGCTAAGAATAAACTACCCCCCCCAAACTGAGCATTTGCTGTCAGGGAAGATGATGGACATTCAATGAAACAGGTGAATTCCATTTATTTCTGAAGAAAAGACCAGAAATAAATAAACAAGAAAGAAGTTAAAGTGAAAAAGAGAATTTTAGAAAAGTTAGGTATAATAGATCTTTGGAGAAAATTGAATGGAGATAGAAAAGAGTTTACTTTTTTCTTGGTTGCTTCATGGAACATATAAAAAATTGACCTTATATTAGGGCATTAAAAACCTAAAAATCAAATGCAGAAAGGCAGAATTAGTAAATGTATTTTTTTAGGTCGTGATGCAATAAAAATCACATCTAATAAAAGGCCAGGAAAAATAGACCAAAAATTAATTGGAAATTAAATAATCTAATCCTAAATAATGAATGGGTGAAACAAATCATAGACACAAACAATAACTTCTTCCAAGAGAATGACAATAATGAGACAACATACCAAAATTTGTGGGTTGCAATCAAAGCAGTTATTAGAGGAAAATTTCTATCTCTAGATGCTTCCTTCCATAAAATAGAGAAAGAGAAGATCGATGAATTGGTCTTACAACTAAAAAAGCTAAAAAAAGAACTAATTAGAAATTAGAATTAAGCAAATGGAAATTATTAGCTATATGGGAAATCAAGAAACAATAGGGAAAAAAAAACCATGAAAGATTAGAAGACAATCTCAGTGGAAAATATCTCAATAGAAATATCTCAGTGCAAAATATCTGGAGAATAAATCCAAGAGAGATGATGTTAAAAAAAAATAGATTCCCTAAAAGTCATGATGGGAAAAAAATTGGAATTTATCTTTCAAGAAATTATCAAGAGAAAATATCCTGATATACTAGAACCCAGATGGCAAAATAGAAATGGAAAGAATCCATCAGTCACCTGAAATAGATCCCCAAATGAACATTCTGAGTAATAGTATAGCAAAATTCATGTGCTTCAAGGTGAATGAGAAGATATTGCAAGCATCTAAAAGAAGCAATTCAAGTATCATGTAGCCACATTCAGTATGACACAAGATTTAGCAGCTTGTACAATAAATGATCAGAAGACCTAGAAAATGATTTCAGAGGGTAAAGTATCGAGGATTACAACCAAGGATCATTTAGCTAGCAAACTATTTTCCTTCTAGGAGGAAATGAATATTCAATATAATAAAGGACTTTTAAGTATTATTGGTGAAAAGATCAGAACTGAATACAAATTCTGACTTTCAAATATAAGATTCCAGAAAAAAATATAAAATGGTAAATGCACAAGGTTCAATAGTTTACATTCCTACATAGGAAGATAATACTTGTAACTCATAAAAACTTTCTTATAATTATAGTAGTCTCCTCAGGGACACACTCAACGGGTATAGAAGTCTATCTTACCCTACAATAAAAGAGAAAGGGAAAGGAATAAGAGAAGGGATGCTGATACAAGACAGAAAAGATTGGATTAGGGAATAAACAGAAGCAAAACATTTTTGAAGGACAGGGTGAAGCAAGAAAGAAAATAAAATAAATGTAAAGGAATTCAGTAAAGAATAGTAATTGTGAAAAAATGAAGGAAGTTTCTTCAATAAAAGCCTCTTTTCTCAAAAATGAGAACTGAATCTAACTTAATTAATATATATATATATATATATATATATATATATATATATATATATATATATATATATATGATAAATTCAAATTTTTTCAATTGATTTATTGTGCTATAAGAAATAATGAGCAGGGTATTTTCAGAAAAACCAGGAATGATTTCTACAAACTGATGCAAAGTGAAAAAGTATAACCTCTATGGAATTGCTTGCCTTCTCAATGGAGGAATTAAGGTAGGAAGAGAAAGGGCAAAAATTTGGAACTCAAATTTTTAAGAATCAGTGTTCAAATTATTTTGTCATTGTAACATGTAGTTGGAGAAAAAATAAAGTGCTAAATATTTTTAAAGGTTATTATTAATATAACAAATACAGATAAAGGTCCTCTTTGTGATGCCTAAGAGAGAGTAATATAGGTTCACAGTTAAAGCTAGGTCATTTGTTTCCTTGTGTTCCCCTTTTTCCTTTCCCCTTATGTTCTACATTCCTTTACAGAAACATTCACCCAGAATGTAATAAAAATTAGCTCAGAGGAAGAAAAAATTATAAAAGTATAGACAACAAATAAGGTTTAAAGAGAAAAGGAAATTCCTCAAGATAAGTAAGCAATTCCCTTTCACAAGAGAATATTGTGGCCAGGGAAGTGGAGAAAGAAGATAGTGGATCATTTCCTAGAAATGGCAAGGAAGACACAGTCAGGAAAACATCAAATTGTCTTTAGGTAATTCACCCTTTTTTTTTTTTTTAACTTGAAATCTTGTGTTCCAATTTTTCTCCCTCTTTTCCCTCACCCCCTCCCTTTTACAATAAGTAATCCAATATATGTTAAACATATGCAGTTCTTCTATACATATTTCCACAATAATCATTCTACACAAGAAAAAGGGAAAAAAATAGAAAAAAAGCAAGCAAACATCAAGAAGGTGAAACTACTATGTTGTGACCCACATTCACTTCTCATAGTCCTCTTTCTGTCTGCAGATGGCTCTCTCCATCACAAGTTTATGATAATTGACCTCAATCATATCACTGTTGAAAAGAGACATGTCTATCAGAATTAATTATTGTACAATCTTGTGTTGCTATGTACAATCATCTCCTGATTCTGCTTATTTCACTCAGCAGCAGTTCATGTAACTTTCTCCAAGTCTCTCTGAAATCATCCTGCTGAATATTACTGATTATGGAATAATAATATTCCATAATATTCTTATACCATAACTTATTCAGCTATTCTCCAACTAATGGACATCCACTCGTTTCCAGTTTCTTATCACTACAAAAGAAGCTGATACAAACATTTTTTGTACATGTGCATCCTTTGCCCTTTTTTATGATCTCTTTGGGATACAGACCCAGTAGAAACACTTCTTGACCAAAAGGGATGCCCATTGGGCATAGCTCCATATTGCTCTCCAGAATGATTGGATCAGTTCCTTTAATAATTATTACTTGTCCCAGTTTTCTTATATCCCCTCCAACATTCATCATTATCTTTTCCTGTCATCTTAGCCAGTCTGAGAGATATGTAGAGGTACCTCAGAGTTGTCTTAATTTTCATTTCTCTGATCAATAGTTATTTAGAGCATTTTTTTTCATAAGACTAGAAGTGGTTTTAATTTCATCTGAAAATTCTCTGTTCATATCCTCTGACCATTTATCAGTTGGAGAATGGGTTGTATTCTTATAAATTTGAGTCAATTTTCTATATATTTTTGAAATGAGGTCTTTATCAGAACCCTTGGATATAAAATTTTTCCCCAGTTTTTTGCTTCCCTTCTAATATTGTTTAGGCAGATCACTCTGTAAGCTGATGAGTGACTCAGAGGAGAGCCTAAACATCTCATGATTATATCGTCTTTGTGTTAGCAGTGCCTTTCACTTATAATTGACTCATCACTGACATTTGTATGTTCTCTCTCTCTCTCTCTCTCTCTCTCTCTCTCTCTCTCTCTCTCTCTCTCTCTCTCTCTCTCCAAGCTCAGAATTTCCTCAGTATTATACCTGTAACTGCTCCAGTAGCCAATACTATGTAGTTTGAGTGTGAAAGAAGAAGCATACCTACTGCTTCACACAGCTTTGTATCAAAGTAAAGAAGATATATGTACACATTCCAGATACAGGCTTTTCAGGGAAGCCATGAGATTGTGGGGCTAGTTCTAGTGTAGTAGGGCAGGGAGGTATCCTGATACCAACTTTTTAGAGCTAAGATAACTTTTATACTACCATGAGGCAAGTAAGAAGGAATTGTCTGAGAGATGGGAATTATCTCTTGGATATATGAGCTAGGTTCCAGCTAAGCATCCAATTAAAAGCTTCATTGTGGCAATAGAAAATAGTTGGAAAATATTTGTTACTGTTCTTGGGAGTAAGGGAAGGGAAACATTTCTGTCATAATATATCTCCAAGGAGACATGGAAATATAAATGAATGCATTAAGCAATTCAGTTAAATATTCAGTTAAAATAAGACTTAAAATAGTTTCTGTCGGATATCAATTGACCCATCCACAGATATTTATGAAACACCTGAAATGAGCTAAGCACTATGATGAGCACTGGAGCTAGAAAGACAAAGTCTATGTTTAAGTAGTTTTAGAAAATTCTTAATTTGATTTGAATTGAATTGCTTATAAGGATTCCTTATTTTGGGACAGTATTTACTTTATCTTGTAATATAAATACAAGGCATTGCTAATTGTACAATTGACCAAAATTTTATATTAAAGAGAAAGTAAAATGAAAGCATATCAAAATGTTTTCCAACTTTCATAGAAGTGTGTAATGATGTACAAGATAACAATACAAAGAACCTAAAGTACTAAACATTTCAAAAATAATTGAGCATTTGTATAAAGAATTTTAAATTCACTGAATATAAAATTAACAAGGCAGGCTTAGGCTGTAAAACAAAATGACCCATTTTGGCTGCACAGTGAATCCAATTATTCCTCCTCTGCTCTCTGTTTCTATAAATGAAACATCATATAAATATGTGATGAAAGAACTGCAAAGACATTGATTTTTTTTCATATACATTCATTCATTTTCATTTTCATATTTATAAATGAGATAATCATGCATATAGTTAGTATAGCTGAATAGTACAGTGTAATTTGAATGGGAAGATATTGAAGGATAGATGGATAGATGATTAGAGAGTAGATGGGTGGATGAATGGATTTTTAAGAATGACAAAAATGATTTATAATTGAAGACGGACAGTAAAGCAGTTGTTTGGACAATATGTTAAGACTGTGATGCAATTTAACAGTAATTATCTGAATGATTAATTGATCAAATTAAAAAGTGGCCCTTATCCTCCTAAAGGAAATCCTTTTATATAGATCCTTGTTACCATCTCCTTAGGTCTTCTCTAGCCTACTGAAACCATAATAATCTCTTATTAATATTCAATTTCTTCAAGATTCCTGCCCATTATATATAGCATGATAAACTCAGAGACTATTTTTTCTTAAAGCCCAATCCCAATGACAGGCTGGATTCTCAGAAGTTAACTACTAATTCTTTCCTCAAGATTTTATGAAAAAGTGAGGGAGTGGGATTTGTCTTTAAAAAGTCATAGTCAAAAATATATAAATAAAAGAATGAAAATAGCAGAGTTCATATTGTACCAATGGTATGTTTGCCCTTAATTTGCATATGTATCTATTTGTATATATCATTTATATTTGTATGTGAATGTATGTATACATCTAACATACTTGTGTATTTTTGTATGCACAAAGTTATTCATATTTGTGTAAACATTATATAATATAATTGTGCGTATATACTTAAAGTTAGTGGCAATTAAACTTTTGTTGTTAAATTCTCAGTCTTTGACACAGTGACTATCACTATGTTAACAGAATCAGCCTCAACAAATGTCTATTGATTGACACTCTTGTTGATTTAGAAGATAACTGAAATATTACAGCAAGTTATTATCAGGATAATACACCATGATCAAGTTGGATTTATACCAGGAATGTAGGACTGGTTCATATTAGGAAATTATTAGCATAATTGACTATATCAAGGTAACAGAAATCATATAATTATCTCAATAGATGCATAAAAAGCTTTTGACAAAATCCAACACCCATTCCCATCAAAAGCACTAGAAGAGTATAAGAATAAATGGAGTTTTCCTTAAAATGATCAGTAGCATCTATTTAAAACAATCAGCAAGTATCATATGTAATTGGGATGAACTAGAACCATTCTCACAAAAGATTAGGGGTGAAACAGGGTTGCTCACTATCATCATTACTATACAAAATTGTATTAGAAATATTAGCTTTAGTAATAAGAGAAGAAAAAAAAATGAAAGGAATTAGACTAGGTAAACCTGACTAGGAAACCAGATTATCACTCTTTGCAGATGATATGATGTTATACTTAAGAGAATCAAAATACTACTAGAAACAATTCACAAATTTAGCAGTTACAGGGCACACAATAAATCCACATAAATCATCAGCATTTCTATGTGTTAACAATAAAGTCTAATAGCAAGAAATACAAAGAGAGATTCCATTTAAACTTACTGTAGATAATATAAAATATTTGGGAGTCTACTTGCTAAAACAAAATCAGGAACTATAGGAACAAAATTAAAAAACACTGCCCACACAAATCAAGTCATATCTAATCAACTGGAAAAATATTAAGTACTCTTGGATAGGTTGAGTGAATATAATAAAGATGACAATGCTACTAAACTAATCTATTTATTTAGTGTTATACCAATCAAACTCCCAAGAAACTATTTTATGGACATAGAAAAATAACAATAAAATTTTATCTGGAAGAACAAAAGGTCAATAATTTCAAGGGAATTAATGAAAAAAAAATACAAATGAAGACAGCCAAGCTGTATTAAACCTAAAACTACATTATAAAATATTGATAATCAAAACCATTTGGTACTGCCCAAGAAACAGTAATTGATCAGTGGAATAGGTTAGGTTCACTGCACAAAAAAAGTAAATGACTATAATAGCAATCTAGTGTTTGATAAACCCAAAGACCCCAGCTTCTGGCATAAAAACTCACTATTTGACAAAACTTGCTGGGAACATGAGAAATTATTATGGCAGAAAGTAGGCAGTGACCCATACCTAAAACTCTATAAAATATTAGATCAAAATTAGTTCATGACTTATACACAGAATAATATTATAAGCAAATTAGAAGAATAAAGGATAGTATACCTCTCAGATCTGTGGAGAAGGAAGTAATTTGTGGCCAAAAAAGTACAGTATGGAATGCAAAATGGA
The DNA here is from genome assembly GCF_048593235.1 of Sminthopsis crassicaudata. Lineage (NCBI taxonomy): Eukaryota > Metazoa > Chordata > Mammalia > Dasyuromorphia > Dasyuridae > Sminthopsis > Sminthopsis crassicaudata. The sequence continues at coordinate 214,040,397 of NC_133621.1, forward strand.
TAATTTTGATTATATTAAGTTAAAAAAGATTTTGTACAAACAAAGCCAATGCAGACAAAATTGAAGGGAAGTAGCATACTGGGGAAATTTTTTTACATCCAAGGGTTCTAATAAAGGCCTCATTTCTAAAATATATAGAAAATTGACTCAAATTTATAAGAATAGAACCCATTCTATATTGATAAATGATCAAAGGATATGAACAGACAAATTTCAGAAAAAAAACTTTTCTAGTCTTATGAAAAAATGCTCTAAATCATATTGATCACAGAAGTATAAATTAAGACACTACAATACCTTTCAGATTGGCAAAGATGACAGGAAAATATATCAAACTCTGCATTCCCTTTGATTTAGTAGTGTCTCTATTTGGCATGTATCCCAAACAGATAATAATAAAAAAGAAAAAGGATCCACATGTAAAAACTATTTGTATCAGACCTTTTTGTAATGACAGTGGATTGGTGACTGTGTGGATGCCCATTGTTTGAAGAATGGCTGAATAAATCATGATATATGAATGTTATATAATCTTATTTTTCTATAAGAAACTATCAGCAGGATGATTTTAGAGATGCCTCAGAGACTCACATGAATTGATGCTAAGTGAAGTGAGTAGAACCAAGAGAACAATATTCACAACATGATTAATCGATGTTCAATTCTTATGGATTTGGCTATTTTCTTTTTTTTTTTTTTTTTTTTTTTTTTGTTTTTTGTTTTGTTTTGTTTTTATTTTGTTTTTATTTTTTTTATTATATATATATATATTTTATAATATTATCCCTTGTATTCATTTTTCCAATTTACCCCCCCTCCCTCTATTCCCTCCCCCCGACGACAGGCAATACCATACATTTTACATGTGTTACAATATAGTCTAGGTACAATACATGTGTGCGAATATCATTTTCTTGTTGCACAATAAACATTAGAATCCGAAGGTACATGCAACCTGGGCAGACAGATATTAGTGCTAACAATTTTCATTCCCCTCCCAGTGTTTCTTCTCTGGGTGCAGCTACCTCTGTCCATCATTGATCAACTGGAAGTGAGTTGGATCTTCTTTATGTTGAAGATTTCCACTTCCATCAGAATACATCCTCATACAGTATTGTTGTTGAAGTGTACAGTGATCTTCTGGTTCTGCTCATTTCACTCAGCATCAGTTGATTTAAGTCTCTCCAGGCCTCTCTATATTCCTCCTGCTGGTCATTTCTTACCGAGCAATAATATTCCATAACCTTCATATACCACAATTTACCCAACCATTCTCCAACTGATGGACATCCATTCATCCTCCAGTTTCTAGCTACAACAAAAAGAGCTGCCACAAACATTTTGGCACATATATGTCTCTTTCCGCTCTTTAGTATTTCTTTGGGATATAATCCCAGTAGTAGCGCTGCTGGGTCAAAGGGTATGCACAGTTTGATAACTTTTTGGGCATAATTCCAGATTGCTCTCCAGAATGGCTGGATTCTTTCACAACTCCACCAGCAATGTATTAGTGTCCCAGTTTCCCCACATCCCCTCCAACATTTGTCATTATTTGTTCCTGTCATCTTAGCCAATCTGACAGGTGTGTAGTGGTATCTCAGAGTGGTCTTAATTTGCATTTCTCTGATCAGTAGTGATTTGGAACACTCTTTCATGTGAGTGGATATAGTTTCAATTTCTTCCTCTGAGAATTGTCTGTTCATATCCTTTGACCATTTATCATTTGGAGAATGGTTCGGTTTCTTATAAATTAGGGTCAGTTCTCTATATATTTTGGAAATGAGACCTTTGTCAGAACCTTTGTTTTTAAAAATATTTTCCCAATTTGTTACTTCCCTTCTAATCTTGTTTGCATTAGTATTATTTGTACAGAAACTTTTTAGTTTGATGTAATCAAAATCTTCTATTTTGTGATCAATAATGCTCTCTAGTTCTCCTCTGGTCATAAATTCCTTCCTCCTCCACAAGTCTGAGAGGTATATTATCCTCTGTTCCTCTAATCTATTTATTATCTCCCTCTTTATGCCTAAATCATGGACCCATTTTGATCTTATCTTGGTATATGGTGTTAAGTGTGGATCCATATCTAATTTCTGCCATACTAATTTCCAGTTTTCCCAACAGTTTTTTCCAAATAATGAATTTTTATCCCTAATGTTGGAATCTTTGGGTTTGTCAAAGATTAAATTGCTATAGATGTACCCTTTTTTGTCCTTTGTATCTAATCTGTTCCACTGATCTACCGGTCTATTTCTTAGCCAATACCAAATGGTTTTGGTGACTGCTGCTATATAATATAGCTTTAGATCAGGTACACTTAGACCACCTTCCTCTGAGTTTTTTTTCATTAGTTCCCTTGCAATTCTTGACCTTTTATTCTTCCATATGAATTTTGTTGTTATTTTTTCTAGGTCATTAAAATAGTTTCTTGGGAGTCTGATTGGTATAGCACTAAATAAATAGATTAGTTTGGGGAGTATTGTCATCTTTATTATATTCGCTCGGCCTATCCAAGAGCACTGAATGTCTTTCCAATTATTTAAATCTGATTTTATTTTTGTGGCAAGTGTTTTGTAATTTTTCTCATATAATTCCTGACTTTTCTTTGGTAGATGGATTCCCAAATATTTTATACTCTCAACATTTGTTTGGAATGGAATTTCTCTTTGTATCTCTTGCTGTTGCATTTTGTTAGTGATATATAAAAATGCCGAGGATTTATGTGGATTTATTTTGTATCCTGCCACTTTGCTGAAATTTTGAATTATTTCTAGTAGCTTTTTAGCAGAGTCTTTGGGGTTCTCTAAGTATACCATCATGTCATCTGCAAAAAGTGATAGTTTAATTTCCTCATTTCCTACTCTAATTCCTTGAATCTCTTTCTCGGCTCTTATTGCCGAGGCTAGCGTTTCTAGTACTATATTGAATAGTAATGGTGATAGTGGGCAACCTTGTTTCACTCCTGATCTTACTGGGAAAGGTTGCAGTTTATTTCTATTGCATATTATGCTTACTGACGGTCTTAAATATATACTCCTGATTATTCTAAGGAATAATCCATTTATTCCTATACTCTCAAGAGTTTTTAGTAGGAATGGATGTTGGATTTTGTCAAATGCTTTTTCTGCATCTATTGAGATGATCATATGGTTCTTATTAATTTGATTATTAATATGGTCAATTATATTAATAGTTTTCCTAATATTAAACCAGCCCTGCATTCCTGGAATAAATCCTACTTGATCATAGTCTATTATCTTGGAGATGATTTTCTGAAGTCTTTTTGCTAATATCTTATTTAAGATTTTAGCATCAATATTCATTAAGGAGATTGGTCTATAATTTTCTTTCTCAGTTTTCGATCTACCAGGTTTAGGTATCAGTACCATGTCTGTGTCATAAAAGGAGTTTGGTAGGACTCCTTCATCCCCTATTTTTTCAAATAATTTATATAACATTGGGGCTAATTGTTCTTTAAATGTTTGGTAGAATTCACATGTGAATCCATCTGGCCCTGGGTATTTTTTCCTGGGGAGTTGATTAATAGCTTGTTCTATTTCTTTTTCTGAAATGGGACTATTTAAGCAATTTATCTCCTCCTCTGTTAATCTAGGGAGCCTATATTTTTGGAGAAAGTCATCCATTTCACTTAAGTTATCAAATTTTTTGGCATAAAGTTGGGCAAAGTAACTCCTTATTATTTCTCTAATTTCCTCTTCATTGGTGGAAAGATCCCCCTTTTCATTTGTAAGACTATCAATTTGATTTTCCTCTTTCTTTTTTTTGATCAAATTTACCAAAGGTTTATCTATTTTATTGGCTTTTTCATAAAACCAACTCTTGGTTTTATTTATTAATTCAATAGTTTTTTTACTTTCAATTTTATTGATTTCTCCTTTTAATTTTTGTATTTCGAGTTTAATTTTTGGTTGGGGGTTTATAATTTGGTCTTTTTCTAGCCTTTTAAGTTGTAAGCCCAATTCGTTAATCTTCTCTTTCTCAATTTTCTTCAAATAAGCCTCTAAAGATATAAAATTTCCCCTTATTACTGCTTTAGCTGCATCCCAAAGATTTTGATATGATGTCTCATCATTATCATTATCTTGGGTGAAATTGTTAATTGTTTCTATAATTTGCTCTTTCACCCAGTCATTCTTTAAGATGAGATTATTCAGTTTCCAATTACTTTTTGGTCTATTTACCCCTAACTTTTTACTGAATGTAGCTTTTATTGCATTGTGATCTGAGAAGAAGGCATTTATTATTTCTGCCTTCCTACATTTAATTTTGAGATCTTTATGTCCTAATATATGGTCAATTTTTGTATAGGATCCATGAACTGCTGAGAAGAAAGTATATTCCTTCCTATTGCCATTCAGTTTTCTCCAAAGGTCTATCATACCTAGTTTTTCTAATGTTCTATTTACTTTTTTAATTTCTTTCTTGTTTGTTTTGTGGTTTGATTTGTCTAAATCTGAGAGTGCAAGGTTGAGATCTCCCACTATTATAGTTTTACTGTCTATTTCTTCTTGCAGTTCTCTTAACTTTTCCTTTAGAAAGTTAGATGCTATACCACTTGGTGCATATATGTTTAGTATTGATATGGCTTCATTATTTATGCTACCTTTCAGCAGGATATAGTTTCCTTCCTTATCTTTTTTAAGGAGATCTACTTCTGCTTTTGCTTGATCTGAGATAAGGATAGCTACCCCTGCTTTTTTGGCTTTACCTGAAGCATAATAAGCTCTGTTCCAACCTTTTACCTTTACTCTGTATGTATCTCCCTGCTTTAAGTGTGTTTCCTGTAGACAACATATTGTAGGGTTCTGCTTTTTGATCCAATCTGCTATCCGTCTCCGTTTGATGGGATCGTTCATCCCATTTACATTTATAGTTAAAATTACTAATTCTGTATTTCCTGCCATCGTATTATCCCCAGATTATACTTTTTTCCCTTGACCCCCCTGATCCCCCTCCCCGATATTTAATTTACAGACCCCCCTTGTGACGCGCAACCCTCCCTCTTTTTTTTTTTTTTTTTTTTTTTTAGGATCCCTCCCCCCTCCCTCCAAGTCCCTTCACTTATTCTCCTTTTCCTTTCCCCTTTTCCTCTCCCCCCTTTTAATGAGGTGAGAGAAAATTCTCTGAAAAACAAATATGTTAATTATTTACTCTTTGAGCCTCTTCTGATGAGAGTAAGATTCACACAATGATTCTCCCCCTCACTAAGTTCCCTCAGATATGGTGTATTTTCTATGTCTCTTCCTGGGATGTAGTTTCCCTCTTTTTATCACTCCTTCCCCTTTTTCTGAACCGACCTCCTTCCCTTTACTACACCCCCCTTTTTTTTCTTTTATATCAGTAAAATCAAATTATCCTTGAGTATTTTTTATATACCCACAACAGAGTTACAGTTCTCAAGGGTTCTGTGTACCTTTTTCTGTTTCTCTTCAGTCTTGTGGATGTAGATCAAATTTTTTGTTTAAGTCTGGTTTTTTTCTTAGAAACATATAGAATTCCTCTGTTTCATTGAATGACCATCTTCTTCCGTGGAAAAAGATGCTAAACTTAGCTGGGTAGTTCATTCTTGGTTGCAGTCCTTGATCTTTTGCCTTTCGGAATATCGGGTTCCAGGCCCTTCTATCTTTTAATGTGGAGTCAGCCAGATCTTGGGTGACCCTTATTGTGGCACCTTGGTATTTAAATTGTTTTTTTCTAGCTGCTTGCAGGATTTTCTCCTTTGTGTGGTAATTCTGCAGCTTAGCCACAATATTCCGTGGTGTTCTTTTTTTAGGGTCTATTTCAGAAGGAGTTCGATGAATTCTTTCCACATCTACTTTCCCTTCTGTTTCTATTATCTCTGGACAGTTCTCTTTGATAATTTCCTGTAAAATAGAATCTAGGCTCTTTTTTTGGTCATAGTTTTCTGGAAGTCCAATAATCCGCAGATTATCTCTCCTAGATCTATTTTCCAGGTCTATAGATTTTCCCAGTAAGTATTTGATGTTGTTCTCCAGCTTCTCATTTTTTTTGTTTTGTTTGACTGATTCTTGGGTTCTCTGTGAATCATTCATTTCTATTTGTTCCATCCTGACTTTTAAGGAGTTATTTTCTTCTTTCACAGTTTTTAGTTCTTTTTGTAAATGCCCAATTTCGTTTTTAAATGAATTATTTTGCTCTATTGAGTTTTTTTCCATTTCCCTAATTTTTTTTTTTGAGAATTATTTTCTTTTTCCAATTCAGAAATTCTATTTTCTTGAGACTTTTTTATCTTTTCCAATTCAGAAATCCTACTTTCCTGTGTTTTTTTAACCTTTTCTAATTCACTAATTTTGTTTCCCTGCATCTCCTGTGAATTCTTTATTTTTTCCAACTCCAATTTCAGGACATTGTTATTCTCTATCATAACTTCCCTTTCTTTTCCCCATTTTTCTTCGATCTCCCTCAATTTTTTAAGAGCTTCTTCTAGGAGAGAGTTATGTGATGGGGGGCAGGAATCGTTCCCCTTTAGGTTGTTATCTGATTCTCTGCTGTCAACTTCCTCGGGGTTGGACACCCGCTCTTTCTCTGTATAGAAGGAATCTATGGTTTTTCTAGCTTTTTTGCTCATACTTAAAAAAAATCTTTTGGGGTCTGTCCCTGGGGTAGGAAATTATTTACTTCTTTACCAGCTTCCTCCCAGACCGGATGGATGCAGCGGCTCCTGAGCCTGAGCTAAGAGAGAGCTCTGGGAGAGAGTTCCCCACCCTCTCCCTGGGAGTGCCTCAGAGGTGATTAGCACTACTGTGCTTTGAGGGCGTAGAATAGTGAAGACAGCACAAAGCCCAGCCTATGTGTCCGGGTGGGGAGTGGGTGTCTGCAGTAGGTGACGTAAGAAGCCCCTGCGCTCAAACTGGAAGTGTCTGCCAGAAACCCCGGTCCCTAGTTCAAAGGTTCCGCTTCTCTGGGACTTCCTGGAGCTGAGTTCCACTCCCTCCAGCTAAGCTAGGCAGTGTGTGTTGCCTTGGGCCGTATCGGCCCACTTGTCAGTCTCTTAACTATTCTCAGGAGGTAGCTGAGGCCACACCCCCTGGTGCCGAGATCTGTACCTGAGTCACCCCCAGGTTCCGGGGAAAATCTAATCTGAGTTTTAAAATATTTTGGCTTTCTCTTCTGAACTGCTAAATAATTAGCAGAGAAGAGCTAACAGCCTGTGCCAGATTCCTTTACCTCAGTGGCTTCTCTGATCCCAGAGCCCCTCCCAGCGCAATGGGCGCAGTGTGCCCCTACCCCACCGTCTGTGCTGGTCTTTCTTATTCCTCCCCTGAGAACTGACCTTTCCTGCTGAAACTCCAGATGCTCTTCACCTGGTAAGTCGTGCTTCCAGTCCTTGTGGTATCTATCAGTCCTGAGCTAATTTTGAGACTTAATTTATCTAATTGGTTGTGAGGGAGTGAGGACGTTCACTGAGTCGTGTGTTTCTTCTCCGCCATCTTCGGATTTGGCTATTTTCAACAGCAAATTTATTCACACCAGTTCCAATGGTCTTGTGATGGAGAGAGCCATCTGTACCCAGAGAGAGAATTGTGGGGACTGAATGTGGAACAACATATTATTTTCACTTTTTTCGTTGTTATTTGCTTGTATCTTATTTTTTCTCATTTTTTCCTTTTTGATCTGATTTTTTTTGTGCAACATAAATGTGGAAATATGTATAGAAGAATTGCATATGTTTTACATACATTGGATTACTTGCTATCCAGGAAATGGGATAAGGGGAAATGAAGAATTAAAAAAAAATGGAACACAAGTTTTTGCAAGGATGAATGTTGAAAACTAATCAAATATTTTGAAAATAAAAAGATTTAAAAATAAGTGAAATGTTGCTGCTAGGAAATAGGGGAGTCTGCTTTCCAATTTAATAGTTAAATCTTGGAAACTTTTGAAGGAGATTTTTCCAAATACTTAAAGTTTCTTTCTACTATATCCTAGAGATTCTTTTTGCTTTTGCCCCATAGTCTTATTACATAGACCACAAAAAAAAAATAAATTCACAATCAAATCAAAATTTTCTCATTTGCCTTATATTATTTCAGTAAAATGATCATTTCCCTTATATGATATGGACAATTCAGCAACTTGAAGTGAAGCAATCAGCTTATATTGTCTGTGTCAATGTTGTTGATTACTTTATATATCATAATTATTAAAGACCTGATTAATGGGCTCTAGGAACTATCCATGAAAATTATTCTTTGGCTTCTGACAACTTTTTTTTAATATTCCATGGTGGAGCTTCTTCTCCCTTGAGAATAAAAGAGAGAATCCAAATCAATTTTGATGTTTCCCCATATGAAATGATTGTCTTATTCAGAGAGTTAACCTTATTAAATATTGTACTGCAAAAGCAATGATTTGTATTTGGCATTTATTTATCTTTATTGATCAGATTATTTTTGGTGAAATCTATTTATTGAAATAAGGCATTTTTAAAATTCAAGCAAACTGGTGGCTGGATTTAATTGTTTAGTTTTTCTTTCAATTAGTGTGAGAGGCATTATCCTCATGGAACACACTACCTCCATTTTTTGTGCACTTCATTGGATCCTTGTTTATTTTCAAATATGTTTCGGGGCATTGATTTTAATAAGAAGATCCCTGAATGATTCAGGTTCCTATTTGCCATAGGAATCATCTATCATTCTTTGCTGCTCACAACAATTAAAATTAATCAGATCTTTCCTTTCAATGGTCCTGAGATTTAATATTTAATATCCTGGAGGCTTGCACTTCTACATAAGAGAAAAATCTCATTAGTGCCATTCCTTCCCTTTTGGGGAGAATGGAACTGCTCCTTTTTTAGGAATGGAGAAATGGGGGAGGGAGAGTGTATTTTATAATCTTCTTAATTAAGAAAACGTACAATCATAACTTTGTGTGTCTATAACCCAAGAGAGTGTTTAAATTTTGAGGCCCTCAAGTACCACATTCTAGGAAAAAAAAAAGTTTCCTTAGTTTTTTTGTTAAATGCAAAGCAAATAATTTTCATAGAGAAGGGCTAAGATTTCTTTTAGTCATTTTCATTATCAAAAGTAGGGGCCTATTTTGGGATATGCTTCTATCTGACATTTTAATTTGTCATTCAATTTAAGTCTCAGTCTACAAAGCCTTACACCACAAAAGGCCTCACATGCATATTAAAAGTTTTGATATTATGTCTGAAACAGGGGAACTTCTCTGGCTCAGTCTTGAAAGGTGTCTCTTTTTAATAGAAGTACATACCCATTTGGAATCCTAGGTGAATATCAGCTTCTTAAACACTCCTTTCTCTCTACATGTTAGAGGTAGAGAACTTCTAGTGAAGAATGTATACATTGTCAAATTCGGTTTTCACATCAATTATTTTTGCTTGTTTTTATTAGTTGCCACAGAGGGCTCAGTTTGAAAAGGCAAATATTTTTCAAGAAATAATTATAACATTAAAAAACAAAACAGTATCAATAAGACTTGAAAAATTACAGAATAAGATATCACATTACATTAATTAAGACATCATCAGGCATTGATTTATCCCATTGGCAGCATTGACAATTTGTTGTACCATGACATGAAACATGTCTCCTGCTTCAAACACTCACTAGCTGTTTAACCAATCACTTCTGAGCCAGTGAAGTGTTTAGTTTTGAATTTTCACTACCTTCCAGCTCTAAATCTGTGATCCTTTGATAAAAAATATACTCACTTTTAGGAAAAGCACTATTTCAGTTTATTAGGTGATAGCAACTTGCAAAAGGTTTTGCACCTTCTTGTTGTTATCCAGTTATTTTTTAGTTGTATCTGACTGTCTATGATTCCATCTGAGGTTTTCTTAATGAAAGTGATTTATCATTTCTTTTTCTAGCTCATTTTACAGATGAGGAAACTGAAGGGAACAGGATTAAGTAAATTTTCTAGAGACACACAGCTAATAAAGTCTAACTTCAGGTTTGGCACTCTATTCATTAAGGTGCTCACCTAGCTGCCATTATACTTAGTAAATACTTAATAAATGATGTTTGAGCATAAGCAGAGCTGCATATTTTTCTGATTGCCTAGTGATCCCATTCCTCTTCTTTAGATCACTAAGGAAGGCTCCAGTGTTCTACAATTCAGTTTAAAATTAGATCTTTCAATGCAAATTGATCATGCTTACCTCCTCTGGAATAGTTGTGATGAATCTACTATTCTTTGCACCCTCCACTACAGACTGAACTTCATTATGAATAATATAATTTGTTCAGTGGAATGGCACAAATAGTGCAATGGTTACTTGGACATTGGGAAGATCAAACACACCAAGAGTTCTCATTTCAGTAGGGTCCTTTCCTTCTTTTTTACTAGAATAAAATGTCTTCTTGACTAGACTGCAATACATACTAATTACAAACAGATGTAGTTCATAGGTAGACCAAAATATCACAGCAAGGAGAAGAATTAATATTTAAGGACTCATTCCCCCAAAGTGTTTACCTGTCTATTAAATCAACAAATTTCCTTCTTTTTCTTTTGATTAGCACATTTAGGAATTTCAATCAACACAAAATACACCCAGCCATCTGGCTTGGGGGTTTCAGAGGTTACATCTGGAAAGGCCAGCCTAGAGAACCTACAGAAAATTAAACACTAAAAACTAACAATAGTATGCACTAGGGAACTGTGCACAGTTCAAGTGGAGGAAAATACCAATAGAGATGGACTAACTTGAGGATGCAGAATGAAATTTTTGTAAGTGGGAGTAGTCTGGGGAAGAAAAGGTCAAGTAAACAAAGGGAAAAACTTTGGGTGGAAAGATTGTTCATCCATGGAATGAAAGCTAATCTAAAATGTTATACACCCCAGTCAAACTCAATGAATCTGCCATTTCAATTAAGTATGATAAATATTTACTGGAGTATCAAGAAGACAATTGATATTGTAAAGACTCTGCTACTGCAAATTTGAAAGAAACATTTGATGGAGAATTGACCCATCTATTTTGGTGGATATAAATTTCTTTAACATTGTCACATGAGGAATAAAGAACATACTGTTTCTGTTGTAATTGCCTTTTAAATGCAAAATTCATATGAAATTCTTATGAAAAATCACAAATTTATAATTTGTCTAGGATTTGTCCATAAATCTGATATCCTTTTTGTCAAATTTAGTGAAATCATTGACCTGATTTGTTCTCACTAGACAATATTCAGCTGCCTAAAAGAACACATGGTATTTGCTGACTGAATTTTGAACTCCTGGCATTTCAGACACCTTTATATTGGGCTTAGGAAGAAATAAGCTCTTGACTTTCTGTGATCTCAGATCTTTATCTGTTTTTAAACATAACTACCCAAAGGGTCTGCAGAGCTTAAGAAGATTATAGGTCTTTCAGAACTGTAAGAATTCTTGTGACAAACTGTGATCAGAGCAATAATATGGGTGCCAAACTGACTACTTACCTTCCTGTTGTTCCTTCACATGATTTTCAGTATATGTACCAACCTAACTCTCTGCTGAGGAAACGGGGCAATGTTTGAAGAAAGAGGCCATTGTTATGAGCCTACATGACATCCAATTCATGTCTCTCCGTGTTATATGAATCCCCCTCCATAATCATCTAGGTATAAAGACCCTCAGTGGAAATGAACTTTCTTTTTGGAAAAGGATGAAGCAAGGAAGAGTAATATGCATATATCCACAGGACAGATGCTATGAAAAGGTTGCTGTGTGATGATTAGAGCCCCAAGCAACCAAGCATTAATTTGAAAATTGAAAGGAGAAAACATATAGATATTCCAATTTCTGCTCTAGCAAATAGCTTAATCTGGCAACACAGATGCCCATTTTGAAGATATTAGCAAGAAATTGAAATAAGAAGAAAACTTTATTTTTTTTTTTTATTTTTAAGGCAAATGTGGCAAATTCACTTGGGGATGATAAGATTTGCTACACTAATTGTTCTCTCATGGAAAACTTTTCTGCTAATTTGCATTAGATCCTGTAAGAGCCAGCTGTCATTTCAATGAACAACCTGAAAATGTTTCAGGAGGTTTGACACTGAATAGAGAAGTGTACTATAGAAACATAAGTGAAATGCCTTTTCATCCTACAATGTACAATGCTATTAAATAATCTACTATAACTGAGTTCAAAATTAAGAAGAAAAAAAAGAGGGTGAAGATTTGAAGTACCAGGTGATAACATAAGAAATTCAAAACAAAACAAAACAAAACAAAACAAAACAAAAACACTGAAGAAACAAACAAAAAAAAAGACCCTGAGGAAATATACTATGTATAAGTAGACAACTAAATCAACCAACAAGAGCCTGTTAAATTCTTACCACCTTTACAAGACCTGTGCTAAGTCCTGGGGGTACAAATACTAAAGAATAAAGTTTTCCTAACATTATTTTCCCACATGACTCTTGCTAGGATTACCTATCTACCTTCATTCAATTTATTGCACCCGTCAGCTTTGTTGGGGGAGAAATAAAACACCAGCTTTCTTGTGTCATTTCTAAATTATTTAATTCTACCAAACAGCAGAAACATATTTCATTATAAGTTGTTAGGCTGTTAGAAGTTTATACTTGTCATTTTAGGAAACCAAGTTCATATATTCTTCTATTATAATATCATTAGAAAGATGGATAGCTATACTTGCTTCTAGTACATTCAATTAGAAATCATTTGGCATCTATAAACATTAATGCCCTATATATCATGACTTGATGTTTGTTACTCTTAAGATACTCAAATGAAAAAAAAAACTTTATTTTTCCTATCTCATCTTTCAGATTCTATCTCAAAATAAAATGAAGTATATTCATTATACAAATGATTGATCAAGTAAAATGGATTTATTATGCTCCATTGAATTTATTTATTACTCTCGGAGTAACAAAATCAAAGAGAAATCATAATTACAAATAGATAAGGGGGCAGAGCCAAGATAATGCTTGAACTCTTCCTGGGCTTCCCTGAAAAATGGACCCTAGATTAAGCCTCTGAACCTATTTTGGATTGAAGGAACCTATAAACATTCAGAATGTAATAAATCTTTGGAGAACTTCAAGAAAGGTCTATCTCATTTGGGCAGGGGGGAAATGGCCTAGGTGTAGGCTGGGAGGCCCAGAATTGGGAATCTAGTGGGAAACTCTTAATCAAAATAAAGATTGGTTGCTTTGTCTTGGCTCAGAAGACCGCAGATTAGCATTTTAGCTGTGAGACCTCCACAGCAAAATAATGAGCTCATGAATTCTAGCATAACAGGCTGAGGAAAACCTGCACAACAACTGACACCAGCCAGAGCAGATTGAAGTCTCTGTCACCCTTTAGAAGAAGTTTAAGACAAGCTCCCCTCTGCCTTAGGAGCAGATCTCAACCTTTAAAAATTAGCAAAATAGCAAAAAGAGCTCTGACCATAAAAAAATCACTATATAGACAAGGAAGAACAGAACACAAAACCAGTAGAAGACAGTCAAGGAAAAACATCTTCAGGGGAAGTCTCAATGGGGCACATGAACTGGACTTCATCTCAAAAGGCACTCTTAGAAGAGTAGTAAAAGGATCTTAACAAAGAATTAGAATAAAAATGGGGAAAATAAATTTTAAAAATTGGACAGTTTGAAAATGGAAACAGGGGGGAAGTTAGATGACCAGTGAGTAGAACACTGGCCATGAAGTCAGGAGGATCAGAATTCAAATCTTGTCTCAGACACTTAACAATTCTTAGCTATGACCCTGTGTCACCTAACCCAAATTGCCTCAGGGAAAAAAAAGAAGCAGAGAAATTGACTGAAGAAACCAAGTGAAAAAATTGATGAAGTGAAAAAAAAAACACACTGAAGAAAACAAATTCTTAAAAAATAGAGTTGGCTTAATATCAATCAGAGAAATGCAAATTAAAATAACTTTGAGGTATGACTTCATACCACTTACATTGACAAAGATGACAGAAAAAAAAGATTATAAATGTTGGAGGGGATGTGGGAAAGCTGGGACACCGATATTGGTGGAGTTGTGAACTTATCAAACCACACTGGAGAGCAATTTGGTGCTATGCCCAAAGGTCTATCAAATTGTACATACCTTTTGATCCTGTTGTGTTTCTACTGGGTATATTAAAAAAAATAATTAATTACTTTTGTTTATTTATTTTTACTTTTTTATTAATTTTATAATTATAACTTTTTTTGACAGTACATATGCATGGGTAATTTTTTTCCCCTGAGGCTGGGGTTAAGTGACTTGCCCAGGGTCACACAGCTAGGAAGTGTTAAATGTCTGAGACCAGATTTGAACTCAGGTCCTCCTAAATTCAGGGCTGGTGCTCTATCCACTGCGCTACCTAGCTTCCCCATTGGGTAATTTTTTTACAACATTATCCCTTGCACTCACTTCTATTCTGAATTTTCCCTTCCTTCCCTCCACCCCCTCCCCTAGATGGCAGGCAGTCCCATACATGTTAAATGTGTTAGTATATCCTGGATACAATATATGTGTGCAGAACCGAATTTCTTGTTGCACAGGAAGAATTGGATTCAGAAGGTAAAAATAACCTAGGAAGAAAAACAAAAATGCAAACAGTTTACACTCATTTCCCAGTGTTTCTTCTCTGGTTGTAGCTGATTCTGTCCATCATTGATCAGTTGGAACTGAATTAGATTTCTTTGTTGAAGATATCCACTTCCATCAGAATACATCCTCATACAATATTGAAGTTCTACTGGGTCTTTATCTGAAAGAGATCATAAAAAGGGGAAAGAACTTGCATGTGCAAATAATGATACATGTAACTATTGGTGAATATTTGTGACAGCTCTTTTTGTAGTGCCAAGGAATAAGAGCTGAGTGGATGCCCATCATTTGAAGAATGGCTGAATAAGTTATGGTACATAAATGTTATGGAATATTATTATTCTATAAGAAATGATTAGCAGGATGATTTCAGAGAGGCCTAGAGAGACTTACATGAAGTGATGCTAAATAAATTAAGTAGAACAATAAAATATTTAAATACCTACAACAAGATTATGTGATAATCAACTATGATGGACTTGGCTTTTTTCAACAGTGAGGTAATTCAGGGTAATTTCAGTACATGTGAGATGGAGAGACCCATCTGCAATTAGAGAGAGAACTATGAAAACTGAATGTAGATTATGACACAGTGTTTTCATTTTTATTGTTATTGTTTGCTTGCTTTTCCCTTTTGATTAGATTTTTCTTTTGAAGTATTATAAATGTGCAAAAATGTTTAGAAGAATTACATGTTTAACCTATATCATATTATTTGCTCTCTAGGAAAAAGGAAAGGGAGGAGGCAAGGGATATATTTGGAACACAAAGTTTTGCAAGGGTGAATATTGGGAACTATCTTTAAATGTATTTAAAATAAATTAAAAGCTATTATTATTTTTAAAAAGCTAAACCAACGAATCCTGGGTGAAGAAAATTTTCTATCTTGCTTCTAGTCCCTTAAGGACTAAGTCTAGTTCATTGTTCACAATAAAATCTTACTTACCTAAGATTTAAATAATAAAATAATCTGAAGAAAAATATAGAAAAATAAAACAACTCTTTGAAAAATAGAATTGGTGAAATGGAAAAAATGATAATTAAAACAGCCCCTTTAAAAGTACAATTAGCAAAAGACAAAATGACTTTTAAAAGCTAACTGAAGAAAATAATTCACTAAACATTAGAATTGGACAAATGAAAGTGAATGATTCTATTAGACATCAAGAATCAATCAAAAATATCCTCAAATAAAAAAAAAAACAGAAGAAATTATAAAATATATTATTGGAAAAACAATTGGCCTATAAAATAAATCTAGGAGAGACAATCTAATAATTATTGGATTACTTGAAAGCCACAATAAAAAAAGGAACTTGGACATCATCTATCAAGAAATCATTAACAAAAACTTCCTTGATATCTTAGAACCAGACAGTAAAAATAGTTATTGAAAAAAAAAATCTACTGATAATATCCTGAAAGAGGTCCCACAAAATGAAAACTCCAAACAATACTATAGTTAAATTCCAAAATTATGATGTCAAGGAAAAAATACTGCAAGTATTCAAAAAGAAACAATTCAAATTCTGAGAAGCCACAATCAAGATTACCCAGGACCTAGCAGCTTCTACTTTAAAGGATCAAAAGGGTCTGGAATATTATATTCCAGAAGTCAAAAGAGCTTGGACTACAACCAGAATCAAATACCCAGCATAATTAGCCACTGTTTTTCAGGGGGAAAATGAACATTCAATGAAACAGGAGATTTTCAATCATTTTTGATGAAAAGACAAGAGTGAAGAGAAAATTTGATCTACAAATATGCTTCTAAAGAGAAGCATAAAAAAGTAAAAGGAAAAGAAAACTGTTTTTTGAAGGTCAAAATGTTTATATTTCTACAAAATGATACATGTAACTATTGAGAATTGTACCTTTTTGTACAACTTGTAAAAAAGAAAAATTAGGGCTTGAAAAGGGATTGTACTGGAAGAAGAGGAAAGCAAGGTTAAATGGGGGTAAATTACATCACAGGAAGTGACAAAACAATTTGAGGGAAAGAAAGAGGTGGAATGAACATTGTTTGAATCTTAATCTCATCAGATTTGGCTCAAGGAAATGTAATATATATTATTTGATATAGAATTTGTTTCTATATATGGAAAAGTAGAAAGTGAAAGAGAAAAGGAAAATGAAAGGATAATAGAAGGGAGGACAGAAATAGAAGGGGAACTGAATAAGAAGGAGGGGAGAGACAGAAAAAAAGGGAAGACAGAATGAGGGAGCTGGTGGTCAGGAACAAAACACTGGTGAGGAGGGAAAGGGGGAAAGGAGAGAGAAAAGTGTAACTTGGGAAATATAGAATGACAGGAAATACATATTTTAAAAGTGAATGTGAATTGAATGAACTCTCCCATAAAACAGAAGTGGATAGCATACTATATTAAAATCTAGAATCCTATAATATGTTGTTTACAAGAAGGCATAAAGATTGGAGCAGAATCTATTTTGCTGCAGCTGGAAAAAAAAAGTAGGAGTAGTGATCCTGATCTCAGATCAAGCAAAAGCAACATGTATATCCAATTTAAAAATATAAGAAAAGAAACTACATCTTGCTAGAGGGCACCATACATAATGATATAATATCAATATTAAACCTACATATACCAAGTGGTATAGCATCCAAATTCTTAGAGAAGTTAAATGAGAAATAGACAGAAAAACTATACTAGTGGGGATCTTAACCTCCCTCTATCAGAACTAGTAAATCCAATGACAAAATAAACAAGAAAAAAAGTTAAAGAAGTGAATAGTATTCAGAAAAATTAGGTATGATAGATCTTTGGAGAAAACTGAATGGGATTAGAAAGGAATATACTTTTTTAGTTTGTTTGTGGAAACTACACTAATATTGATCATATCTTATGGCATAAAATGCTCAAAATCAAATGCAGAAAGGCAGAATTAGTAAATGAATCATTTTAAAATCATAATTCAATAGAAATTAAATGTAAATAAGGTCCATGAGAAAAAAATAGAACAAGATTAATTAGAAACTAAATAATCTAATCCTTAATAATGAGTGGGTGAAACAGTAGATTATCAAAACGATTTATAATTCCATCCAAGTGAATGACCATAATGAGGCAAAATACCAAAACCAAAGGGATGCAGTCAAAGCAGTTGTTAAGGGAAATTTTATATCTCTAGATGCTTACAAGAACAAAATAGAAAAATAGGAGATTGATGAATTGGGCATGCAAGTAAAAAGCTAGGAAAAGAACAAATTAAACCCTCCCTAATTAAATACTAAATTAGAAATTCTGAAAATGAAAGGAGAGATTAATAAAATTAATAGTAACAAAACTATTGAACTAATAAAACTAAAAACTGGTTTTATAAAAAAGAAACAAAATAAACAAAACTTTAGTTAATTTGATTATCAAAAGGAAAACAAAACAAATAAACAACAACAGAAAAAAGAAACGGCAACAAATGACCAGTATCAAAAAAGAATAAATAAACTTACCACAAAAGAAGAGGAATTTAAGGCAATATTTACCAACTTTTTCTCAATTGCATAATAAATAAAATATAATAATTGTATAATAATAAATCTGAAAATCTAAGTGAAAAGAATGATTATTTATAAAAATATAGATTGCCCAGATTAACAGATGAACAAATAAATTACTTAAATAGTCCCATTTTAGAAAAAGAAATTAAACAAGCTAGTAATGAACTTCCTAAGAAGAAATCAGTTAGGGTATACAATTTTCAGATAAATAAATTAGAAATATTTTTAGTCAAATGAAAAGTGCTCTAAATCACTATTGATTAAAGAAATGCAAATTGAGGCAACTCTGAAGTATCACTACACACCTCTCAGATTGTCTAAGATGGCAGGAAAAGATAATGACAAATGTTGGAGGGGATGTGGGAGAACTGGACACTAATGCATTGTTGGTGGAGTTGTGAACTGAATCAACCATTCTGGAGAGCAATTTGGAATTATTCCCAAAGAGTTATTAAACTGTGCATAACCTTTGACACAGCAGTATTACCACTGGAATTATATCCCAAAGAAATCTTAAAGGAGGCAAAAGGACCCACATGTACAGAAACCCCTTTATGTAGTGGCAAGGAACAAGAAATTGAGTGGATGCCCATCAGTTGGAGAATCATTCAGTAAGTTATGGTATATGAATGTTATGGAATATTATTGTTCTATAAGAAACGATCAGAAGAATGATTTCAGAAGCTAGAAGAGACTTAAATGAATTGATGCTAAGTGAAATTAGCAGAACCAGGAGATCATTGTACACTGCAACCATAAGAGGACTATAAAATGATCAATTCTGATAGATGTGGATCTTTTCAACAGTGAAATGATTCAGGCCAGTTGCAATGGACTTGTGATGAAGAGAGCCATCTACACCCAGAGAGAGGACTGTAAGAACTGAGTGTGGATCACAACATAGTATTTTCCCTCTTTTTATTGTTGTTTGTTTGCATTTTATTTTCTTTCTCATTTTTCCCTTTTTGATTTGATTCTTCTTTTGCAGCAAGATAATTTTGTAACCATTTATGCATATATTGGATTTACATATATTTTTACCATGTTTAACATATATTGGATTACTTACTATCTAGGTGAGAAGAGGGTGAAGGGAAAATTGTAACACAAGGTTTAGCAAGAGTCAATATTGAAAAACTATCCATGCATGTTTTAAAAAAAATAAAGCTTTTAAAAAAGAAATTACCAACAGGATGATTTCAGAGAGGCCTGGAAAGACTTACATGAACTGACAATTAAGTGAAATGAGCAGAACCATGACATCATTATACACAGGAACAGCAAGATTATATAATGATCAATTCTGAAGGACATGGTTCTCTTCTACAATGAGGTGACTCAGGTCTGTACTAATAGTTTTATGATGAAGAGAACTATCTGCTGCTGGTAACTGATGGTGGACAACAACATAGTATTTTTCACTTTTTTTTTTGTTTGCTTGCATTTTTTTTCTCATTTTTGATCCAATTGTATAGGGACTTGTATAAGATATATATTTGAAATTAAAATAATTCTGAGATACCACTTCATATCCATCAAATTGGCTAATATAAGAGAAAGGGAAAACAATAAATGTTGAAAGGGATATGGGAAAATTGAGACATTAATACATTGTTATTGGCATTATGAACTGATTTTTACTCTGCAGAGCAGAGTTCTTGCAATTTGGAACCATGTGCAAAGGGCTATAAAACCATGAATATCCTTTGACCAAGCAATGTAATTACCAATCTATTTCCCCAAAAGATAAAAAAAACACCCATACACACCCACTTACTTGTTTGTTTATAGCAATAATTTTCTAGGGACAAGGAATTTGAAATTGAGGGGACACACATGAGTCAGGGAATGGCAGGTCAACTTGTGGTTTACGATTGTGATGGGATGTTATTGTATTATTAAGAAATGATGAGCAGCATGCTCTCAAAGATCTAGAAAGACTTACATGAACTTATGCAAAGTGAAACTGAAAGAACCAAGAGAACTTTGTATATAAGAACAGCAATATTGAGTGATAACCAACCATGAAAGATTTAATTATTTTTAGCAAGATAATTCCCAAGGGCTCATAAAGAAAAATTTTATCTTAAAAGGACCATGCCTAAGTGAAGTGGCAGGTCAACTCTCCAAGGGCTTCCACAGATGTGAATCATAACTCTTGAAGGAGTCGTGGGGCAGCCTTTACTAACACAGGTGTTGCTTGTGGACTGGGAATGAAATAAATTGGAGGCAAGAGGGAAGAGGAGAGAGGTCAGAGAACAATAACTATGTCTCAGTCTCCTTATATCCTCCTCCTCCTCCTCTTCCTCCTCCTCCTCCTCCTCCTCCTCCTCCTCCTCCTCCTCCTCCTCTCACATGAAGAGATCCAATCTAGAGGTCTGGGTTAGACCTTCAACAGCCCCTGGAAGGTGGCTCCCATATCACAATGATATCTGCCTCTAGAGAAAAAACTGATAGAGAGTCTGAATACAGATTGAAGTATATTATTTTAATTTTCTTGATTTGTGTGTGTACTTTTTCCTTTATAATCTTCTTTCACAACATTACTAATAGAGGAATATATTTTGCTTATTGTGTCAGGGAGGAGAAATGGGGGGATGGAAGGTGAAAATTTGGAACTTAATTTTTAACAATACAGGTTAAAATTTGTATTTACATGTAATTGGAAAAATATTATTAAAAAAGAAGATATATGAAATGTTCTAAAGTTGGGCTTGGGGAAATATATTGGTAAAAATCATAAATTTAATATCCAATGTGATTTTTCATTTCATGTTTACTAATTAGAGAAATTGTCAAAATCTTGTCAATGCAATGTAATTCATGTAAATGTTATTGTTGTAAAATGAAGACATGCTACATATAAAAAAGGTTTTTTTTAAATGTAAAATTTAACCCACCAGATTACCAATGTTTTTTTTTTTTTTTTTTTTTTTTTTCTTTTAATTTTTTTTTATTATATATATATATATATATATATATATATTTTATAATATTATCCCTTGTATTCATTTTTCCAATTTACCCCCCCTCCCTCTATTCCCTCCCCCCGACGACAGGCAATACCATACATTTTACATGTGTTACAATATAGTCTAGGTACAATACATGTGTGCGAATATCACTTTCTTGTTGCACAATAAACATTAGAATCCGAAGGTACATGCAACCTGGGCAGACAGATATTAGTGCTAACAATTTTCATTCCCCTCCCAGTGTTTCTTCTCTGGGTGCAGCTACCTCTGTCCATCATTGATCAACTGGAAGTGAGTTGGATCTTCTTTATGTTGAAGATTTCCACTTCCATCAGAATACATCCTCATACAGTATTGTTGTTGAAGTGTACAGTGATCTTCTGGTTCTGCTCATTTCACTCAGCATCAGTTGATTTAAGTCTCTCCAGGCCTCTCTGTATTCCTCCTGCTGGTCATTTCTTACCGAGCAATAATATTCCATAACCTTCATATACCACAATTTACCCAACCATTCTCCAACTGATGGACATCCATTCATCCTCCAGTTTCTAGCTACAACAAAAAGGGCTGCCACAAACATTTTGGCACATATATGTCTCTTTCCGCTCTTTAGTATTTCTTTGGGATATAATCCCAGTAGTAGCGCTGCTGGGTCAAAGGGTATGCACAGTTTGATAACTTTTTGGGCATAATTCCAGATTGCTCTCCAGAATGGCTGGATTCTTTCACAACTCCACCAGCAATGTATTAGTGTCCCAGTTTTCCCACATCCCCTCCAACATTTGTCATTATTTGTTCCTGTCATCTTAGCCAATCTGACAGGTGTGTAGTGGTATCTCAGAGTGGTCTTAATTTGCATTTCTCTGATCAGTAGTGATTTGGAACACTCTTTCATGTGAGTGGATATAGTTTCAATTTCTTCCTCTGAGAATTGTCTGTTCATATCCTTTGACCATTTATCAATTGGAGAATGGTTCGGTTTCTTATAAATTTGGGTCAGTTCTCTATATATTTTGGAAATGAGACCTTTGTCAGAACCTTTGTTTTTAAAAATATTTTCCCAATTTGTTACTTCCCTTCTAATCTTGTTTGCATTAGTATTATTTGTACAGAAACTTTTTAGTTTGATGTAATCAAAATCTTCTATTTTGTGATCAATAATGATCTCTAGTTCTCCTCTGGTCATAAATTCCTTCCTCCTCCACAAGTCTGAGAGGTAGATTATCCTCTGTTCCTCTAATCTATTTATTATCTCCCTCTTTATGCCTAAATCATGGACCCATTTTGATCTTATCTTGGTATATGGTGTTAAGTGTGGATCCATATCTAATTTCTGCCATACTAATTTCCAGTTTTCCCAACAGTTTTTTCCGAATAATGAATTTTTATCCCTAATGTTGGAATCTTTGGGTTTGTCAAAGATTAGATTGCTATAGATGTATCCTTTTTTGTCCTTTGTATCTAATCTGTTCCACTGATCTACCGGTCTATTTCGTAGCCAATACCAAATGGTTTTGGTGACTGCTGCTATATAATATAGCTTTAGATCAGGTACACTTAGACCACCTTCCTCTGAGTTTTTTTTCATTAGTTCCCTTGCAATTCTTGACCTTTTATTCTTCCATATGAATTTTGTTGTTATTTTTTCTAGGTTATTAAAATAGTTTCTTGGGAGTCTGATTGGTATAGCACTAAATAAATAGATTAGTTTGGGGAGTATTGTCATCTTTATTATATTCGCTCGGCCTATCCAAGAGCACTGAATGTCTTTCCAATTATTTAAATCTGACTTTATTTTTGTGGCAAGTGTTTTGTAATTTTTCTCATATAATTCCTGACTTTTCTTTGGTAGATGGATTCCCAAATATTTTATACTCTCAACATTTGTTTGGAATGGAATTTCTCTTTGTATCTCTTGCTGTTGCATTTTGTTAGTGATATATAAAAATGCCGAGGATTTATGTGGATTTATTTTGTATCCTGCCACTTTGCTGAAATTTTGAATTATTTCTAGTAGCTTTTTAGCAGAGTCTTTGGGGTTCTCTAAGTATACCATCATGTCATCTGCAAAAAGTGATAGTTTGATTTCCTCATTTCCTACTCTAATTCCTTGAATCTCTTTCTCGGCTCTTATTGCCGAGGCTAGCGTTTCTAGTACTATATTGAATAGTAATGGTGATAGTGGGCAACCTTGTTTCACTCCTGATCTTACTGGGAAAGGTTGCAGTTTATTTCTATTGCATATTATGCTTACTGACGGTCTTAAATATATACTCCTGATTATTCTAAGGAATAATCCATTTATTCCTATACTCTCAAGAGTTTTTAGTAGGAATGGATGTTGGATTTTGTCAAATGCTTTTTCTGCATCTATTGAGATGATCATATGGTTCTTATTAATTTGATTATTAATATGGTCAATTATATTAATAGTTTTCCTAATATTAAACCAGCCCTGCATTCCTGGAATAAATCCTACTTGATCATAGTGTATTATCTTGGAGATGATTTTCTGAAGTCTTTTTGCTAATATCTTATTTAAGATTTTAGCATCAATATTCATTAAGGAGATTGGTCTATAATTTTCTTTCTCAGTTTTCGATCTACCAGGTTTAGGTATCAGTACCATGTCTGTGTCATAAAAGGAGTTTGGTAGGACTCCTTCATCCCCTATTTTTTCAAATAATTTATATAACATTGGGGCTAATTGTTCTTTAAATGTTTGGTAGAATTCACATGTGAATCCATCTGGCCCTGGGGATTTTTTCCTGGGGAGTTGATTAATAGCTTGTTCTATTTCTTTTTCTGAAATGGGACTATTTAAGCAATTTATCTCCTCCTCTGTTAATCTAGGGAGCCTATATTTTTGGAGAAAGTCATCCATTTCACTTAAGTTATCAATTTTATTGGCATAAAGTTGGGCAAAGTAACTCCTTATTATTTCTCTAATTTCCTCTTCATTGGTGGAAAGATCCCCCTTTTCATTTGTAAGACTATCAATTTGATTTTCCTCTTTCTTTTTTTTGATCAAATTTACCAAAGGTTTATCTATTTTATTGGCTTTTTCATAAAACCAACTCTTGGTTTTATTTATTAATTCAATAGTTTTTTTACTTTCAATTTTATTGATTTCTCCTTTTAATTTTTGTATTTCGAGTTTAATTTTTGGTTGGGGGCAGATTACCAATGTTGATAAAAAAGGAAATGGCAAATGTAACATGAGTAGCAGGAAAACTAGAACATTAAGGCACAGTTGAAGAAACTGATTTGGTCCAGTGCGGCTTAAAAGCAATTTGAAAAACTATGCCCAAAGTGTTGCTAAACTTATGTACTCTTTCACCCAGTGATTTCAATTCTAATCCTATACCCAAAACAGATCAAAGAAAGAGGAAAACAACACAGATTTATAAAACATTCTGGAGAACAATATGGAACTATGCCCAAAGGGCTATCAAATTGTGCATAATCTTTGATCCAATAGTGTCTCTACTGGGTCTGTAATCCAAAAAAGATCATAAAAGAGGGAAAAAGATCCAAATGTACAATAAATGTTTGTGGCAATCCTTTTTTTTGAAGTGACAAGAAACTGGAAACTGAGTAGATGACCATCAGTTGAAGAATGGCTATATTAATCATGCTATATGAATGTCATGGAATATTATTGTTCTATAAGAAACAATCAGCAGAATGACTTCAGAAAATCCTGGAAAAACTTACGTGAAAGTGAAGTGAGCAGAAGCAGGAAATCATTGTACAAATTAACAACAAGATTATGAGATGATGAATTCTGATGGATTTCACTCTTTTCAGCAATGATATGATTCAAGACAATAGACTTCTGATGGAAAGTGCCATCTGCATCCAGAGAGAGAACTATGAATATTGAATGTGAATCAAAGCATACAATTTTCACCGTTTGTTGTTGTCGCTATTCTTTCTTTGCTTGTTTTTTGTGTTTTTCAGTATTGTCATTTTTTCCCTTTTGATCTATTTTTTTTTTCTTGCACAGCATGAAAATATGTTTAGAAGAATTACACATCTTTAACCTATATTAGACTGCTTGCTATATTGGGGAAGGGAGAAAGAAGGGAGAAAAATTTGGAATACAAGGTTTTGCAAAGGGCTTGCTACATTGGGGAAGGGAGAAAGAAGGGAGAAAAATTTGGAATACAAGGTTTTGCAAAGGTGAATGTTGAAAATTGTACTTGCATATATTTGGAAAAATGAAATTCTATTAAAATTTATTTTTAAAAAGATGTCATCTGAGTGAAGTCTTGGAAATGATAAACAAAAGCAAAAGTTAATCCTTTATGAAACAAACAAAATTGATAAAGTTTTAGCTAACCCGATAAAAGAGAGGAAATTTAATTTAAAATCACAAGAGATTAATGAAAATAATGTTTTATGTACAATTGTAAAATGAAAAACAAAAACATTTTAGATGGACTATTACATGTAAAAAACTATTTAAAATTTGTAATACATATCTCACTCTAAACAATCCTCAAGAAAAAATGAACTAAAAGTCTAAAAGATATTTACTACTAGTACCACCTCTACTATAGTCTTATCCAGAAGGATATACAGATGAATTTTTTCAAACATTTCAAAAATAACCAACACCAATATTACATGAACTAAATTCAATAATTTAATAAGAAAACATACTACCAAACTCCTTGTGTAACATAAATTTGGTTGGAATATATACATTTTCAGAGGGGAGATAAAGAGAGGAAGAAAAGTAGAGAGCAATATTTAATCAATAAACATATATACATTTAAGGTAAAATCCCAATGAAGAGATTGCATGGACAATTATGTATCAAAAAAAATCATTCACTGCTCCAAATTTGTATTTGTACCAAATATACAAAAAGAATGATTCAACATTAGAAAATATTAATATAATTGGTGATATTAAAAAGAGGAAGCAAAATTACATAATTATATTAATTTATGCACAAAAGAATGTTTGATATAATAACTAAAACCTTAAGAAAGATAGCATAGAAGGATCATTTTAATATAATGAAAATTACACATCCAGAGAGTGGCATATAACCCAAGGTGTTCAAAAACAAAAAAAGAAATGATTCTTTTATGGTAAAATATTCATAGGGATTGGGACTGAACCTGTGCTTTTATTAACATAAGGAACACATAAAAGGTGAAACTTCTACTAATGTAGTTCAGCAGTTCTATAGATGGTAATTTCACTGAATTGCCTAGTATACTACTAAGGTTAAGTAACTTAGTCAGGATCACATCTTCCTGACTTCAAGACCTACAATGCCACAATGCTCTATAATTATTATTATTTTTTCTTTTTAAATTTATTTTAACTTAAAAATAAAATATGAACAAAACAAGCATTGTCATGCTCACAATAGAACATGAGAGGTTTCCATATAAAGCAATAAACTTTAATTTCAAGAAAACTTAAGTAATAAATACAACACATTGTTTTCAAAGCTGTTCAACTTTTCTTTTCTTCCTTGGAGGTTTTGTTTTTGTTCTCTCCTGTGCATTTTTAGACTTTATTTCCTCTGCTATCTTTATCTTCCCAAAAAAGTTTACAATTAGGTACAGATATAGATAGGAAGAGAGTCAGACAGATAAATAAATAGATATAGATAAAAATAAATGAAGTTATGTAGATATCTATATAATACAGATATAGGGATATAGATATTTTTACATAAATAAATATACATGAACATTTTTACATATATACACTGATAAACATATATGTAAAATCGTACTATGCTTATTTCTACTTGTTATCTATTCCTCTGAAGGTAAATGACATCTTCCATAAATCCAAATCACATTTGATGTTATGCAAAACATTTCCATAAAAGACATGTTGCAAAAGAAAACATAGATCCTCCCCCCAAAAAAAATCCAGCAAGAAAAATAAAGGTTTTCTAAATAGTAACTTTTTATTTTCTAAATATGTATAAAGATAGTTTCCAACATTCACCCTTGCAAAACCTTCTGTTCCAAATTCTTCTCCCTCACTTCCCTCCCCCCCTCCCCCAAACAGAAGTTATCCAGTATAGATTAAACATATTCAGTTCTTCTAAACATGTTTTGACATTTATTATACTTCACAAGAAAAATCAGGTCAAAGAGGAAAAAAAAGAGAGAAAAAAAACCCAGCAAACAATAAAAAAGTAAAAATATTATGTTGTGATCCACATTCAATCCCCATAGTCCTCTCACCAGATATGGATGGCTCTCTCCATCACAAGAATTGGCCTGAATCACCTCATTGTTGATAATATATTATTTGGGGAATGATTGCCTCATAATTATTAACAAACATTTTTATATTTGAAAAGAATGGAAACAAAAGTAGGTAAAGATTAACTAGGGGAATGACTAAAATCATTGTCATCAGAGTGGCCTTAGAAAATATTTGAGAAAATCCACCATTCTGCCTATATTAAAGAGCTAAGAGACTACATAGTGAAATTACTGAAGTAAATATTATTGATTAATTTTACTTTTGTCCTTTTGTCCTTTTTAAAAAAATATTTACTACAGTGAATACGTCTCTAGGAAAAGGTCAGAGGGAGAATAAATCTGGAAATGCATTTGATATAAAAATCAAAGTTTTCCACAAAAATAATGTATAAAGAAAATTAATCCAAATTGTGATAGGGAATCAAAGTTACAATTTACATTAATAAATTTTTGAGGACAATGCAATAAATAATGATTATTTTCTTTTAAAATATCTCTGACATAACTAATATGACTAATCAGTAGCATATTTAAATAATGAAGTTTTATGAGCTTTTTTTTTTTTTTTGAATTCTTACTCATTTGGATAAAAGAAGATCATCTACATTAAAGACACCTTATTGTTTCAATTAAAAACATGTGAAAAGGGGAA
The DNA here is from genome assembly GCF_048593235.1 of Sminthopsis crassicaudata. Lineage (NCBI taxonomy): Eukaryota > Metazoa > Chordata > Mammalia > Dasyuromorphia > Dasyuridae > Sminthopsis > Sminthopsis crassicaudata. The sequence goes on from NC_133621.1 coordinate 214,068,372, forward strand.
AATAATATATGCAAAATTTAGGGCTGATAAGAGCCTGTATAGGCCTGCTCTTCCTTCTTCCGGCCACTCAACTACCTCAACACTGATAGGAAACACCATCATCAATTGGGGATGAGAAAATAATTTCCTATTGATTGCTGAGTCTGAATAAAAAGAGCCAGTGATTCACTGGATCTTTGTAAAGAGTAAATTCCCCTTTTACTTTCTCCTCTTCTGTTCCCAGATTCAGACCCTGTCAGGAATAATTTAAGCAACTTCTATGACAGGTAATTTGACATATCTTCCTATCCTCTATCTTAGATGCTACATAATTATAAGCATAGTGGAGCTAAAATTCATAGCCTTAAAAAGGATATCTATATCCAGGATTTCCATATCCAGGAAAGGCCATTCCTAGGTTTTCAATAGCTTGTTTTGTGTTTGTTGTTTCTTGATCTTAGAAGAATAATCCTGAGATGACTATGTCCAAATTTGGAGACTACCATATGCATTTAAATGATATGAAGATATGAGTCCCATGAGTAGAGTAGAATAAAGAACCTTTCTTATTAGTTTTTATTAGTTATATAGTTCTTATTAGTACAACAGTAGTTAAGATTAGCACTATTTGATGCTCAGTAGGGAAAACAGTGCTGGAGAGTTTTTCAAATAAAAAATAATGTCTATATCTTTTTTGAATACAAAAATCATGAATAAACTATATGAAGCTGGTTCAGTTTTAATTATAATTAAATTATTTTACCTCTAATACAAAATTATTTCCCATGCATATATGATTATACATATATATTCATGTTTCTATCTTAAAATGTATTAATAGAATCTAAATTATTTACATTGCATATATATGTATATATATATACATATATATATATATACACACACATAGGTAGACTCATACATATATGTTTGTACACAATCCATGTGTGTACAAATTAGGTTGTTATGTATACATGTATCTATGAATGCATGCATAAAGATATTGAACATGGCAGTAGTGATAGGAAGTTGACTTTTAAGTAAAACAATGCCCTGAGTTCAAATTCTACCTTTGAAACCTTCTGGTTTTGAGACCTCTCAGGATTCTAGGCAACTCTCTAACATAATGAATTGTAGGAGCTTTTGTAATCTGCATTAGTAGAAAAACTTCGCTATATCAATTAAATTAGTAGTTCCCTCTGTATCTCCTATCCTATATGATTATTATTACATAAGTCTAATAAGCTGCAAAATGCAACCACATTATGAACCATTTCAGTTTATTCCCACAAATCAGTCTTAAATTTTTTGGGGGGACAGATCATTTTGCCAAATAGTGTCTAACATAAAAGACAAACTGAACAGATATATATTGAGTTCAATATGGGCATAAATATATACGTTTAAATAATTTGTGCCTTACTATTTTTGCAATTGTAAATTAGAGTCTTTTAAAATTAGAGAACCTAAAAGATGGTAAGCAGTTAGTATAAAAGGATGTTTCCTTTAATACAATCTGCCCTGCCAAGTAATCTTTTACCATAATAGTTGATTTACTCATGGTACCAATGTATTTACTGTATTAAAATATATGGAATGAAATAGACATTTGGACAACATTTTCTGTACCATGACACTTGCTTCAACAGGATATTACTATAATGTACTTAACTGTGTAAAGAAAAAGAGAGGAAGAGAGATGCTTTTGAGGCTACTAAGAAATCACATTTCGTAAAATGTCAAGATTTCAGTTGGATAAGAAATTCAATTTCTCTCCCTGTCTCTCTTTATGGAAAGAGAGGTCTTATATGTCTATGAATTCAAGCATAATAGGATTTTAGCTTAAATTGGCTTCTAATAGAGGAAACTAATGTTTTGAGTTGTCACCTCAGTTCCTGACAGTTGTGTCATTATGTTTGTAAATAATAAATAATAGTATGCATGGGAATAGAAATGCAGACTAAAACAGCCTAGGATTCCATTTGTTGAGTTCATGACTGTCTTTGAAAAAAGTACAAAACCTCATTTTAAATCAAGGAAGATTTCTGTGTATGATTTCCCTAGACACAGTAACCACAGTACATTAAAGTTGAATGACTAAAGATTCCTTTAATAAAATGAGCAACTTGTAAAAATGTTTAGTCTAAAATCTTCTGTACTGTGGTTTTTAAACAATCCATACTATTTCATAAAATAAATAATTTATAGGTTATAATATTTTAACTAGAAATAGAGAATTCAGCAAAAGTTAACAAGACTCAAATCATGAAGCATTTTTTACCATTTATATTTCTTACCTGACTAGTAAGTAGCTAGAAATAACACAAACTTTACAAAAAAAAAGTCTTTAGGAAGATGAGTGAATGGGAACATACTTGTCCTAAATATTAAATGACTTAACTATCCCAGATGAGCTCTTCTAAGTACCATATCTTATTAAGATCTGGGAATATGACAGGTTGGAGTACTCCATCAAAAATTACCATTAAAATAATATATCCATACAAGATTAATTTGCACCTAAAAATAAAAGTTGTTTTTGTTAATGCCTTGGATGACTGCCAACAATTAATCAAAAAATTAGTGCCTTAGATGGATATGGGTAGAAAAAAAAAGTGAGTGACCTTTCTTAGATTAATTTTTAAGGTAATGCAAACAAAGAAAAGGAATATCTAATGCTTTGAAATGCTGGTTTTAGCACAAATATTCCTCCTTTTTTTCTCGTAGTATCTATCCACAGTAAATTTATTGAGGAATTTAAAAAAAACTATGATTCTTAGTCATTTAAATTTCATTTATCTATGAGGCCACAAAAATTTTCAAAATAAAGTTCAAACCAACATTTTATTAAGCAATGGGCATTTGTCATGCATCTATTATTATCATAATATCATCATATTATTATTAGCATGTTTGAGATTAATATATTCAATTTTAGTTGATAGTTAAATTTATCTTATTCTGACAAGTAAGCCAGCTGACTAAAGACTTTAGTTTCGTGAGTATAACATGAAAAGGGGGAGAGTATATAAACTTGAGGCCAAGACAAATAACTTTATAAGAGAGGAAATAGCCCAAGAAATGATTTTTTTAAAAGAAGGCAAACTCAAATTTGTAGCTTTTCCCAAATAGAGGGTGACAGATGAGATGTATAAAGGAGTAGAAATTATAAAAAAAAAAGCCCATTCATTTTAGATACTCCTGTAATTAGCATATGTAGAAAGTCATGTAGCATACAACTTTATTACAAAAAAAAGTAATTTTCATCATAAGCTAATTTGCATTTCAAAATGAAGACTCCCACATATACAGAAATGCTCATAAAAAACTTCAAAAGACAAATAAGAGACATAGAAGAAAAAAAATGAGAGAAGAAATGAGAGGAATGAATAAAAGAGTCAACAGTTTGGAAAAGGAAGAAAAATTGTCTAAAGAAAACAACTACTTAAACAGTATAAAACAAAGGAAAAAGATACAAAAGATAACTGAAAAAAAATCATACACTAAAAACTAGAATAGGGCAAAAGCAAGTTAATGACTTGTGAAACAGCAAGAATCAGTCAAACAAACTAAAAAGAATGAAAAAATAAAATAAAATAAATGTGAACTATCTCATTGGCAAAAAAACAGCCAACCTGGAAAATGCAGAAAAGACAATTTAAAAATTATTGTTTTACTTGAAGGCCATGACCGAAAAATGAGCTTGGATGTCATTAATGTTATTAAGGAAAAATGCCCCAATATTATAGAAACATAGGAGGAAATACTCGTTAAATGGATCTATGGATCACCTCTGGAAAGAGATTCCACAAGGAAAACTGTAAGAAACATTGTGGCGAAACTCCAGAACTCTAATATTAAGGGAAAAATAGGGCAAGCTGCCAGACAAAAACAATTCAAATATCAAGGAGCAATAGTGAGGATTACCCAGGATTGGCAGCTTCTACCACAAAGGATTGGAGACCCTGGAATACCATATTATAGAAGGCAAGGGAACTGGGGTTACAACTAAGAAACTACCCATTGAGACTCAGCTCTTCTTTCTGGGGGGCAGATGGAGCTTCAATGAAGTAGGAGACTTCCCATCATTTCTATTGAAAAAAAAAACCAAAAAAACAAAAACAAAACAACAACTAAACAGGAAGTTTAATTTCCAAACACAGGATGCAAAGAAACGATAAAAAAGACAAACAGGATAAAAATGTATGTTTAAAGGTTAAACTGTTTACATCGATAGATAGGAAAACAATATTTGTAACACTTGAGAACTGTATGTATTACTGAGACAGAAAGATGAGGACATCATATGGACTGAGGGTGTAGTTATGAATGAACTTGGATGTAATGAGATTATAGAAAAAGACATAATGGGGTGGGAAATGGTCTTTACAAGAATAAGAAGAAAGGGGAGGGAAAATTAGTTCATTTTACAATCAAGGGAAAGATGGGAGGGAGATGAGCATTATCTGAAGCTTAATCTCAACAGTTTTGGCTGGAAGAGGGAATAATTTCATCATTCATTTGGGTATACGAATTTATCTAACCCTGCAAAGAAGTAGGAGGAGAAAGAGGAGAAGAAAAGGAGGGAGAGGATAGAAGCAGGGGCAAAAACAATGGAGAAAAAGATGAGAAGAGGGGAAATGGTAATAAAAGATAAGATAGTGGGTGGAGTGGGTTTAAAAAACACTACTAAGAAGAGGGAGGGGTAATAGGAGAAAAGTGGATGGAGTGGGTAAAAAAAAAAAGATACCACTAAAAACAGAGTGGAGAGAACAAAAGTATATTCAGGGGAGAAAATAGGATGGAGGGAAATACAGAGCTAATAATCATAACTGTTAATATGAATGGGAAGAATGAATCTTCCATAAAATGAATAGCAGTGGACTAAAAACAGAATCCTACAATACGTGGTTTACAAGAAACACATATGACACAGAGTAAAGGTAAAAGGCTGGAATAGAATTTATTGTGCTTCAGCTGAAATAAAAAGAAGCAAGGGTAACAATTATTTTTATAATTATTATTATTATTTTGGCTGAGGCAATTGGGGTTAAAGTGGCTTTCCCAGCGTCACACAGCTAGAAAATATTAAATGTCTGAGGCTAGATTTGAACTCAAGTTTTCCTGACTTCAGTGCTAGTGCTGTACTGCAGCATTTAGCTGTCCCAGAGGATAGCAATTCTGATCTCAGATAAAGCAAAATTAAAAATAGATTTTATTAAAAGAGATAAGGAAGGAAAGTACATCTTGACAAAGGATACTGTAAATAATGAAATAGTAACAACACTAGATGTGTACACACCAAGTGGTAAAGCAAACAAATTCCTAGACAATGTTTGAAGACAGTTACAGAAAGAAATAACAAATTTTTTAGTGGGCAAAACTGTTCTGGTGGGCGACTTAAATAGGGACAGAATGAAATACACCTTTTTCTCAAGAGTACATGGCAATTTTCACAAAAATTGACTATGTATTAGGGCATAAAAACATCACAATCAAATACAAAAAGGCAGAAGTCATAAATGTTTCCTTTTCAGACAACTGTAATAAACATTATATTCCATAAAGGATCAGGGAAAGATAGACTAAATACCAATTGGGAAATTAAATCTAATTCTAAAGAATGAGTGGGTCAAACAACAAATCACAGAAACAATCTATAATTTTAACCAAGAAAATGACAAAATGAGACAACACACCAAAAACTTGTAGGATGCAGTCAAAGCACTTCTTAGGGGAAATTTTATATCTCTAAATAGCTACATACATAAAATAGAATAAGAGGAGATGAATGAATTAGGTGTGCAACTAAAAAGCTAGAACAAAAACCAAATTGAACACCCCAATTAAATATCAAATTAAAAATTCTGAAACTCAAAGGAGAGATTTATAAAAAAATAATAATTGAACTAATAAACAAAACTAGGAGTTGGTTTTGTGAAAAACTAACAAAATAGATAAAATTTAGTTAATTTGATCAGAAAAAATGAAAGAAAAAAAAAACAAATTACCAACATCAAAAATGAAAAGAGTGAACTTATCACCAAAGGAAAAAAAAATTAAAGAAATAATTAGGATCTATTTTGCCCAATGTATGGCAGCAAGTCCCACAATCTAACAGAAATGGATGAATATTTACAAAAATACATATCGCCCATGTTAACAGAAGAGGAAATAAAATACTTAGTCTCATTTTAAAAAAGAAATTGAACAAGTCATTAATGAACTCCCTAAGAATAAATCTCCAAGCAAATTGGACCCAAAGGGCTATCAAACTGTGCACACTCTGATCCAGCAATGTTTCTATTGAGCTTGTATCCTAAAGAGATCATAAAGGAAGGAAAGGTGCAAAAATGTTTGTGGCAGCTTTTTTGTAGTATCAATAAAGTGGAAAATGAGTAGATGCCTATCGGTTAGAGAATGGCTGAATAAGTTATGGTATATGAATATTATGGAATATTATTGTTTTATATGAAATGATCAGCAGGATTTCAGAGAGGCTTGGAGAGACTTACATGAAATGATGCTGAGTGAAGTGAATAGAACCAGGAGATCATTATACATGAAAACAGCAAGATTATATGATGATCAATTCTGATGGACATAGCTCTCATCAATAATGAGATGATTCAGCATAGTTCCATTGGCCTTGTAATGAAGAAAGCCATCTACACCCAGAGAGAGGACAGAAGAACTGAACATGTACCAAAACGTAGCATTTACATTCTTTTTATTATTATTTGCATTTTATTTCTTTTTAAATTTTTTAAAAATTAATTTTATAATTATAACATTTTTGACAGTACATATGCATAGGTAATTTTTTACATCATCCTTTGTACTCCCTTCTGTTCTGAATTTTCCTCTCCTTCCCTCCACCCCCTCCCCTAGATGGCAGGCATTCCCATACATATTAAATATGTTATAGTATATCATATCCTAGGTGCAATATATATGTGCAGAACTGAATTTTGTTGTTGTTGTTGTTGTTGCAAATATTTCTTATTTTTTCCTAATTTAATATGATTTTTCTTTTGCAGTCTGATATTTGTGGAAATATGTGTAGAAAAATTGCACATATTTAACATATAATTGATCATTTGTCATCTAGACGAGAGGTTGAAGAAGCAAGGAAAAAAATTGGAACACAAGGTTTTCTAAGGATGAATATTGAAAATTATCATCATATGTAAGTTGAAAATAAAAAGCTTCAATTAAAAAAAGGAAAAGAAATAATCTCCATTGCTAGATAGATTCACAAGTGAATTCTACCAAATATTTAAAGAACAATTAATTCTGATACTATGTATATGATATTTGGAGAAATAGGTGAAAAATTAGTATTGCCAAATTCCTTCTATGACAAAAATATTGCCCTGATACCTAAACCAGAAAAGACCAAAACAGTAAAAGAAAATTATTAACCAATTTCCCTAGTGAAAATTGATGCAAAAATTTTAAATAAAATATTAGCAAAAAGATTACAGCAACTTATCAGCAGTATAATACACTATGACCAAGTGGGATTTATACCAGGAAAGCAGGTATGATTTAATATCAGGAAAACTATTACCATCACCAATCATATCAATAATAAAAGCAACAGAATAGATGCAGAAAAAGCTTTTAAAAAGCTTAAAATACAGCACCCATTTTTTTTGAAAACATTAGATTAGCAGAGAGATAGAGAGCTTTCCTTAAAATTATAAGCAGTAGGGGCCACTAGGTGGCACAGTGGATAGAGCAACAGCCCTGAAGTCAGGAGGACCTGAGTTCAAATGTGACTTCAGACACTTAATACTTCCTAGCTATGTGATCCTGGGCAAGTCACTGAACCTCAATTGCCTCAGCAAAAATAATAATAATAGTAATAAGCAGTATCTATCTAAAACTTACAGCAAGCACTATTTGTAATGGAGAGAAGCTGGACACATCCCCAATAAACAGGGGTGAAACAAGGATGTTCATCATCACCACTATCATCCAAGATTGCATTAGAAATATTTTCTTTAGTAGTAGAAAAGAACAAGAAATTTAAGGAATTAGAATAGGTAATGAGGAAATAAAACTATCACAATTTGCAGATGAAATTACATACTTAGACAATCCTAGAAAATCATTCAAAACTTTACTGGAAATAATTTACAGCTTTAGCAAAGTTGTAGGATGTAAAATAAACCCAAACAAATCATCAGCATTTCTGCATATTACTGACAAAGCCCAGCAGCAAGAGATAAAAAGAGAAATTACATTTAAAATTAGCAGGACAGAAATACCAAAACTTTAAAGTCTGAAGTCTGGAAAAGACTTTAGGGTCCAGAAGTTTCTTGGTATGAAATTAAAGCCATTTATATTTGCATGAAAATTTTTTTCTAAATCACTATTTATTAGAAAAATTAAAATTAAAACAACTCTGATGTACCATCTCATAACTGTCAGATTGGCTAAGATGACAGGAAAAGATAATGACAAATGTTGGAGGGGATGTGGGGAAAATAGAATACTAATGCACTTTTGGTAAAATTGTGAAACGATTCTACCATTCTGGAGAACAATATGGAACTATGCTCAAAGGGCTATCAAACTGTGCACAACCTTTGACCCAGCAGTGGCATTTCTGGGTATTTATCTCAAGGAAATCATAAGGTAGGGAAAAGGACCCACATGTGCAAAAATGTTTATAGCAGCTCTTTTTGTGATAGCAAAGAATTGGAAAAGGAGTGGATGTCCATCAATTGGGGAATGCTAAACTAGTTGTTGTATATGAAGGTAATGGAATATTATTATTCTATAAAAATGATGACCAAACTGATTATAGAAAGCCCTGGAAAGATTTGCATGGACCGATTCTGAGCAAACAAGCAGAATCAGGAATACTTTGCACACAATAAAGTAAGAATATGCGATGATCAACTATGAAAGGCTTGGTTCTTTCTCAGCTGTTCAGTGATCTGAAGCAGTCCCAGTAAACTTTGGGCAGAAAATCCCATATACATCCAGAAAAAGATCTAAGGAGACTAAATGTAAAGCAACACATACTATGTTTACTTCTTTTTTTCTGTTTTTTATCTCTCTCTTTGTTTTTTCCCTTTTGCTCTGATTTTCCCTCCCAACATGATTCATAAGGCAATGCTATTAAAATAAACTTACTACAATAAAAAAGAGAATAAGGGTCATAGTTTGCTGTTGTTTTTGGTCATGAGGATAGCACCCTTGTCACATATTAGGCAGTTATCTATTTGTTGAAAAAATCAAACAAAATATCTATAAGACCAGATAAAAACAAATAACATAATAGTGTGAAATTCAAGAAACAAGAACATTGATAAAATAATAAACTTTTCTTTGTCTCAGAAAGAAGATTTTGTTTATTTGTTTTTACTCTAAATACCCATATCTCTTACATAAGTTCCTTCCACCCCCCCATATTTTTCTGAGTCAGGTCTTCAGGGCTTTCTTTCTTAATGTTTGAAATAGACTCCAAAATAATCTCCTGGGACTCAACATCACCTCTCTTCCTTTCATCCTCTAATCAACTGAAATATTCTAAAAATATTTTTAAATGTGTCATGACTTTGCTCAAGAAACTTTAATAGATATGAACCTCTCTATTATAATACCCTTCAAATTTCTCTGTAGCCTATTTTCTAAAATGATTCCCCATTATATCACTTCAGATAAATCTGCCTTCCAGCCAAGCAGGATTAGTTGTTAAACTGGGTGAATGGGAATATTGAGCTAATAATGACACCAGGGCTACAAAATTTACTTGGTTAGAAAACTATTTATTCCTTACTTTCATATTTCTATGGAAAGAGGTTTGGGTTTGGAAAAAGAGATGAGTTCAGTTTATAGCATGTTGAATTTGAGATGCCTTCATAGTCTTCTGTACTAAATGTCCAACAGTTTCTTATCTGGGACTAACTGGTACTCAGGATGTAAATATCTGAGGAGAGACCTAATGAAGCAGCCAAGAGATAGAATGTAGAACAATAAGAAAAATATTCAGAACTGAAACTTGGGGAAGATGATATGAGTGATGATGGCCTTACATATTAGTTATCAGAGAAGATTAGTGACATTAATGTGAATTGGATTTAAGTGATGAAGAATTGCACAAAATCTTCACTCTCTCTTCTAAAGTTACTGAAGTCCAATGGAAAGACAAAGGTGAAACTGGCTGGTAATGATTCAGGATGCCATGAATGGATCTTTAACGTCTGAATGTTCCCATAGTACTTGCCTCAGAGCCTTTATGGCTGTTGGAACAAGACTGAGAAAGAGCAGTTAGTTTCCAGGAGGAGAACCAAGGACAGTTTCATAAAAAAACTTTTTAAAAAAAGTGAAAGCAATTTAAGATTAAAGGTTAGTCAATAGTGTCAAATGCAGTAGTAAGTTTAAGAAAAAATGAGAATGGAGAAAATCATCAGATTTGGGATTAAAGAGACTGTTAGAGAGAATAGTTTCAAGTGACTGATGGAATTATGACTTGCTAGTTTATCACCATTTATCTTGCCACTGTTTTCTATCTGAGGGAAAAATGCTTTTTTAGCCTTTTGATTAGTCTGCTATCTTATATTCCAGTTACTGAATCATAAGTTTCAGTATAGAAATCATATAGTCCATCTTTACCATTTTAAAGATGAGAAAGCTAAGGACTAGAGAAATGAAGTGGTTTGTAAAGTTATACTAGGACTGTAAGAAATACAGGATTCAGGTTCATAGTCTCTGATTTCATATGAATTGCTCAGAATAATAAAATTTCAGAATTGGAATGGACCTTATAAGTCAACTAATCTATACCACTCATGGCTTTACCCAATACCCAAAAGAATATAATAGATGATACAATGTAAAAAGATATTTTCAAATGAAATATTCACAAAATCAATTCTATGTTTTAATTTAATTTTATTTAGTTATTTGCTTTGTTTCTCCACTTCAATTTTCAATGGCTATCAATATTAATTGCCTCCAAAAAGTACTGACCTGGTTTTGTATGTCTTCTATATAAGTTAAATCAATATAGCTCTTAGCTAAACATATGCTAATTGGGGAAGGAAAAGGAAGAGAAAATGAGTATTCTATAGAGTCTATTCTGTGCTAAGTACTTTACATATATATCTCACTTTAAAATGTAATTACTTCCAAAAGAAGCTCTTGATTTGTTTGTTTAACTAATTCCCTTCCAATATCCCTATTGTTAGTATCCTCTACCTCTTGATAGAATGTTGCATTATTTTGTATATTTTATTTAAAGATCAGTGACAAAATATTCACTAATTTCCTTTCAATGACTTTATAGAATTAAAATTTTTAAAACTATAAATTAAATTATATATAATATCAAATTTATAAAATGTTTAAATTGTTAAGAAAAATTCCTTATAGAGAACCAAGATGTGTCTCTCTTTATTTCTAAATATTGCTTTCATTTTTGCCTTATTGGTTAAGCAGAAACTGTCTATAATAAAATCCTGTAGAAATAAAGAATTTAGGGGGAAATATGATAAGGTAAGAAAATTGAAACTAAATAAAAATATTAATGCCATAGCATAAAGAATTAGTGAACCAACCTAGATATTTTAAGCGTGCTCTAGGCAACAATTTAAGATTTTAAGTTGCAGAGAATGTGCACATCTGCATTGATGGAGGGAAATTGCTCATCTGAAATATTCTCTTTTAAACTACAGGTCCAGGCCCTAGGTACAAAAGAAGAAGTCAAAGGCTAGTAACAAAGGATGAATTTAAGAATATGATTCTATTTTGTAAAACTAAAGTCAAAATATCCAAAGTTCAAAATTAGTTGAATTTGGAAAGGGAAAGTAAAAACATTTTTGGTAAACTAGAGAATCCAGACAAAGGAATCTTGAATAGGGAAAGGCAGTGGGCAAATCAGTTATAAAAGAACTGTGAATTAAACCTAGATACATGAAGATTAATAGTACACATCAAAGCTATCTTCAAATGTTTAAAAGATCATTATGTGAGGGAAGGATTAGACAGTTTTACCCAAGAAGGCAGAACTGGAAACAAGGGGTAGAATTTCTAAAAAGACAAATTTAGGATTGATCAGGAAAAACAAAACAAAACAAATCAAACCAACCAGACAAACCAACAAAACCTTACTTCCAAATTACAGCATGAATGTACATTCATTAGAGGCCTTCATATAGAGGCTAGATGGATATAGGCTAGGTACATTGTAGTGATGACTCCTTTATTATTATTATTTTTATTTAAATTTATTTTTATCTCATATTGCTTTATGAATCAGTTGGGAGAGAAAATTCAGAGCAAAGAGGAAAAAACCATCGGAGAGATAAAAAAACAAAACAAAAACAAACAAACAAAAAAAACCAAAAACTGAACATAGCATGTGCTGCTTCATATTGTCTTCTTAGTTCTTTTTCTGGATGCAGATGGCATTTTTTGTCCAAAGTCTATTGGGATTGTTTTGGATCGTGAACCACTGAAAAGAACCAAGTTTTTCATAGTTGACCATTGCACATTCTTGCTGTTATTGTATATAATGTATTTTTGGTAGTATTTGTTTCTCTCAACATCAGTTCATATAAATCTTTCTAGGTCTTTTTAAAAATCAATTGTTCATAATTTATCATAGGAACAATAATATTCCACTACCTTCATATTCTACAACTTATTCAGCCATTTTCCAACTGATGGGCATCTACTTATTTTCCAATTCTTTGATATCACAAAAAGACATTTTTGTACATGGGGATCCTTTTCCCTCCTTTATGATTTCCTTGAGATAAAGATATAGTAATGGCATCTACTGATAATTCCTATAGGTTACATTTGCTGGCTTCTAAGCTTTTTTTCCCCCCAAATGTAGAATTTCATTATTCTATTCTGACTCTGAAACTTGTTTGATGGAAGAGTTAACAAGTCCAGCTTTTGCCCTTTAAAAAGAAGGTTTTAGGAAGAGTTTGCACTCCATACTTTGGTCCTCCAATTAGAGGGAAAAGGAGGCTGAGGGAGATGGCTTCCAGGTTTGAGTTAGCATCATCCTGGTGAGATTAGAGAAAAAGAGCTTAATCTGGGAAGAGGAATTTATAATCAGGCAGAGAAGCTGATATAGAGTAAAATTCTATGTAGATATGGCTACGATTATCTTGAATATTTTCTTATTCCATGACTACACAAAATGAAAATTCACTGCAAGTGGGTAAAAATAAGTCTTTTTGAGATGACAGTAAAGTTCTATGGGCAACTACTGAGCAAGAATTTCAGTGAATTTAGAGTTAGGAGAATAAGTTTGAGTGATCAGGGCTGCTAATTTCAAATAGCTGAATATTGTATGAGTCGCTTAGAATGAGACAGGTTGTTTTCTAATCTGTAAAAGGAACATAATGATATTTCCACTAATATTTGCCATTAATAATAGCTCCTGTAAACTATGCAAAGTATTTTACACATATTATCTCATTTTAAACTTATATTATCTCATTTATCTCACACTCACTCTAGGCAATAGATAATGTAGTTGTTACTAATTCCAACTTCATACTTGGAAAAAAACATGAGAGAGGTTAAGAGACAAACTCCCAGTGATCACCCATATATTATCAGAAGAATGGTTTGGAGCCAGGCAAGCCTGTCACTCTAATCAGTATATGACATTGCTCTCCAGATAACTACCAAGCAGAGTTGTAAGAATAAAATGAGAAAATATATATAATGCAGTGTGAAGTACTATTATAAATGCAAGCAATTGTTATTATTTCTATACTAAATTAATTAAACCTCAGAAGTACTAATACATTTTGTTGCTTTCTTAAATCTCTAGGGAAGTTTATAAGTAGAATGAAGACAGAATTGTACATCTTATAGCATGTTTACAAAAAACAAATTGTCTCAATTCCATGCAATTTAATTTATAGTGATAGTCTGAAATCCCTACTGTCTTTCTCTCCCTACTTCCTTCCCTCTCTCCTTCCTTTTCTCCCTCCTTTCCTACTTTCATCTCTCTCTCTCTCTCTCTCTCTCTCTCTCTCTCTCTCTCTCTCTCTCTCTCTCTCTCTCTCTCTCTCTCTCTCTCTCTCCCTCCTCTCTTGTCTATTCATATAATAGGCTGATTCCGTTCCACAGAATTCTATATACTTATACCTTCTATATATGTGGTGGTGAATCACTAAGTCAAAAAGCATTTATTAGATGTACTATGTGCAGACAACATGTAAATAGGTAGTTACAAACAAGATATAGAAAGTCTAAATATGAAGTAACCTGAGAAGGGAAAAGACTTAAGTGAGACTTAAGTTGAATCTTGAAGGAAATCAGGAAAAATAAGAGATGGAGGTAAGGGAGGAGAGCATTTTAGACATGGGGGACAAACAATAAAAAAAGGAAACATAGAAAACCATCATAAAGAATCTGCAGCATTTCTTTTTTGGAATTTCAGCCTCCTGACATATGATCAGATTGTTACAGGACTTGTTCAAAAACCTGTGGGGATCATTGAATTCCCTGACACATGAAACAATGGACAATAGATTGGTTTTGAACTATCTCTTGGCTGCTGAAGAAGGCGTATGTGTGACAGTTGTTTATATAGCCTTCTTCTAGGATTTCTGGAAATTACCTATTGGATGTGAGATAATGACTCTATTAGCATATATTTGGATAAATGGTTCTTCTCATCATTGGTGTTAAGATAATCATGGGCAAAGATTAGAGGGTGGGGAGAGAGAGGCCAGAGTTACTTAGTGGCAGGAGGAGGAGGAATGAGGCTGGAGACTCGGGACTCCAGAATCCAGGATACATCTTTAGGGAGCCTGGTGGCAGGCTGCCTACTTCCTTCACTTCTTCCCCTAAAGACCACGGACTTTGATTTATCCTGACTCTGGCTAACCCGGAGACCCTCCAGGGAGCTAGTCTGTACTTTACACACACACACACACACACACACACACACACACACACACACACACACACACACACATATATATATACACACACACATATATTGTATCTAGGTTATATTGTAATATATGTAAAATGTATGGGATTGCCTGTCATCAAGGGAAGGGAGTGGAGGGAGGGGGGGATAATTTGGAAAAATGAATACAGGGGATAATGTTATAAAAAGATTACTCATGCATATATATTGTGAAAAAATATAAATAAACAAATTTCAGTTTAAAAAAAAAAGTATTCTTTAAGACATGGTTTTCTTCAGACAAATTCTGTGCTTTCTTTTCCAGAGGTCCCATTTCCCTTTCCCATTTTTCTTCTAATTCTCATTTAAGATCTTTGTTTGAATTTTTAAAAGAGAGCCTTTTGAGGTGAAGACCAACCCATGCCACTCTTTGAGGCTTCATCTGGTGATTTTTTGCCTTTAATGTCCTCAGGATTTGAGGTCTATGCTTCCTTGTCTTCATAAAAGCTATCTATGGTCAAAACTCTTTCTGCTTTTTTGTTCATTTTTAAAGGTTGAAGTATTCTTTTAGGGCAAAAGGATAATTGTCTCAAGGTTGCTCTGCATACAAAAGTTGCTTCACACTGCCCTGGAGTTGGTGTTGCTGTCTGCCTTCCCATGCTGGTTAGCCAGGGCCACATTCTAAATTATGTTGCCTTCTGTAGTTATGTTGGAAGTCTCACAGCGAGTCTGCTGATGGCCTGGCTTCTGAACCAGAAGCTGCTGTATTTTGACTATGAGCCTTTCACTGGAAGTTTCCCCAGTGTGGAAGCCTCTCCACCCTGGATATCTCTGTACTATGCTGCACTAGTCTTCACCCCCGCCCTAACCCCCACCATTGAGTGATTGAGAGAGACCTTTCCTGAAGTTCTTCCAAAATATCTTCTGTTGCACTCTAAATTTTTGTGAATTCTGCCATTCCAAAGTCCATTCAGAGACTTGATTTAGTGTTGATCTGAGGGAAGTCAGAAAGAACTCAGATAAAGACCTGTCTACTCTCTGCCATCATGGATCTACCTTAATATTTTCATTTTACAATTGAGAAAAGACTTAGCAATGTTAAATCACTTAAGCCATTCACAGAACTGATTAATAGCCAAATCGGAGGTAGATTTTCTAGATTTTATGATCTGGAAGCTAGTGTTCCCAGTGTTTCCAGTAATGCTCTATTGTCAATATAATTTTATGAAAAAGGATCAGGCTATAATTAGCAAAGTCACTTCTGTTTTTGTGAAGTTGGATTAGTCACATATATACACATGAATGCTACACTTAATCATTTAAATACATACATACTTCACTTCCAATCAATGAATTCTCTTTTTAGACATAGCATATCTGAAATCAAGAGAGAATTAATTTGTTACCCAAAAATGATTAAGAGTTCTTCAGAAGTTTGAATCTTTATTCAGTTCAAGCATTAGCTACCTTGAGTAAGTCAGTTTCCATGGTGATGAAAAGCATTAAAGCATCTAAGTTCTCTCCTTCAAATGTTTAATTCCTTTTTCAACAATTGGGTTGAATATGTTGATACTCAATCCAGATTTTAAACTTTAGCACAGAAACAATCATCTCTTTCTTAAAGGTTAATAAGTCCTGAATTGTGTTATTATAGAATGATTCATACAGTAATATTAAGTCTTGAACTTATCTAATATACTTTTAAAAAGGATTTAAAAAAAAAAGAAAAAAAGGATCTTTGATAAGGGAAATTGTTTTGACACAATTGTTTCTGATAAAGGCTTAATTTCTCAAAGATATATAGAATGCAATCAAATTTATAACAACACAAATCATTCTCCATTTGATAAATGTTCAAACAAAATGTTTAGATTAAGAAAGTGAAGCTAACTATAATTAAATTTTTAAAAGTTCTAAATTTTTATTGATTAGATGAATGAAAATTAAAACAACCCAGGCATACCATGTCACACTTACCACGTTGGCTAATATGACAGAAAAAATAATAATAAATTTTGGAGAAGATGTGGGAAAATTTAATGCATTGTTGGTGGAATTATGAACTGATCCAGCCGTTCTAGAGACCAATTTGATATCACTGCCAAAAGACAATCAAATTATGCATCCTCTCTTTGATCTGGTAACACTATTACTACAGTTCTGTATCCCAAAAAAATTATGAAAAAGGGGTGGGAAAGACCTATAGGTACAAAAATATTTGTAGCAACTTTTTTTTTTTTTTTTTTTTTTGCATCAATCAACTGGAAAATGAGAGAATGTGCATCATTTGGGGAATGGCCAAACAATTTGGGTTATATGAATGTGATGTAATACTATTTAGCTATAATACATGATGAGTAGATGGATTTCAGAAAAACCTGGAAAGACTTAGATGCATAACTGCTGAGTAAAGCGAACAGAATCAGGAGAATATTGTACAAAGCAACAACATTATTCAATGATCAACAATACACTATGATAAACTTAGTTCTCAGCAATACAGTGATCTGAGAAATTCCAAAAAGACTTGTGATTTAAAATGCAATCCACATCCATATAAAGAATATAAAATCTAATGCATAGTGAAGCATATTATTTTCAGTATTTTTGTTATTTTTTTCCTTTCTCATAGTTTTTTCTTCTGTTCAGATTCTTCTTTCACACTATAAATGATGTGGAAATATGTTTAACATAATTGTACATATATAACCTATTTTAGATTGCTTACTCTTTTGGGGAGGGGGAGGAAAGAAAGAGAGGAACAAAAATTTGGAATTCAAAATCTTACAAAAATGAAAGTTGAAAACTATCTTTATATGTAATTAAAAAATAAAATATTCTTAAATGCAAGAAGTGGATGAGAAAAAAAGTATGAATTCTTAATTAAAAATAAATATTAAACTGTGATTACACACACACATATATAAATAAATAAACTGATTACATATATATATGTATATATATGTAATCACATTTTATTATTTTTTAATTAAATTGCTTGCCTTCTTGAAAGCAAGAATGTTAAAATTGTTTTTATATGTAGTTTGAAAAAAATAAAATATATAAGGCTTTTTAAAAGAAATTATGAACAGGCAGATTTCAGAAAAACCTGAAAATCATTACATGAACCAATGCTGAGTGAGGTATATATAAACAGGAGAACATTATACACAACAATAGCAGCATTGTGCAGTGATATTCTATGATTAACTCTTCTCAGCAACAGAATGTTCCAAGATAGTTCTAAGATGAAAAATGCTATTCACATCCAGAGAAAGAGCTATGGAGTTTGAATGCAAATTGAAGCATACTATTTTCACTTTTCTTTGGTTTTTGTGGATTTCCCCTGTCATTCTGTTTCTTCTTTTACAGAATGACTAATGTGCAAATATGTTTACATGATTGCACATATCAGATTGCCACCTTGAGGTGGTGGGATGGTAGGGAAGGAGAGAGGAAAAATTGAAATTTAGCATCTTATTTAAAAAGAGAATATAGAAAACTATCTTTACATATAAATGGAAAATCTTATTTACCAAATAAATAAATATTTGATGAAACGTCTTTGACTTCATAGGCATTGTCAATTATATTATGTTAAAACTGTGGAGCAAAAAATTGCTCATTATTTTAATTTATTTTATTTTAACAGTATACTTTAAAATTACTTTTTTACAGATCAAAATAAAATATATGGCTTTTAATACAGATTACCATTTAATTCAACAAACACTTATTAAATATTTGCTTTTGTGCAGCTCACAATCTAGCAGCCGCCCTTTCAGCTTTCACACATACTAATGACAAAAGGATAGATGTTTCATAGCTACATATTTTTTATTTTTATTTGGTTTTTCAGAAACTGAAAATATTTAATAAAGAGAAAATGAACACATATGAGAGTCCTCTTTTTAAGTTTGATTGATTTCATTATTGAATGAATTTTGAAGAAAGAGAAAAAAATGGGATTCTATGAATTTCCTTCCATGCTGTAAATATTGATTTGATATCTAAATCAATGGGAAGAAAAACATGAACGAAAACTATATATCATTTTTTCCTCCTCTCCTGTTCACTTCTCTCTTCTCCTGTCCTGTCCTGTTATTTAAAGGGTGATTGCTGATTCACATGGGAACTTTGACCAGCTTCATTTCCAACCTGGGTTATCCCATTTCTCTCTAGGCAACTTGATAACTGCATAGTTCTAGGAATCTTCTTAAATTAGTACCAGACTTAATTTGGACATCAAGCAGTCTAGAACACTAAAAGTTCAATATTCCAACTTCAGTCTCTTCAGTATCAGAGATCAAAGTAATGTGGCAGCATATTCAGCTCAGGAAATTTTCTTAATTAAAAAAATAATGTATAATTTCCCCCAATCACATGTATAAACAATTTTAACATTTTTTTTATTTTGAGTACCAAATTTTTTCTCTCCCTTCTTTTCCACTCTCACTGAAAAAGGAAACATTTTGACATAAATTATACAGGTACAGTCATGAAAAAAAAAACACATTTCATGAAAGAAATACAGAAAACAAAGAAGAAAAACATAAAAAATTAAAGGAAATGTATTTTCAATTTTTTTTTCTTTTGAAAGTATCAGTTATTCCTCAAGAGATGGACAGCACCTTTCATCATTAGTTCAGGTCGTTTTCCATAATGATTTATGGATATTCAGACTCAGACCTAACTCAAGCCACACAGTCTAATGACTCAAGCATGGAATTAGAGCATAATGATATGCCCTTGAACAATGAAGTCTTTAACAAACAGAAATCTATTCAGAACCAGAAAAGAATATTATGGATTCAAGTGACCTATTTCCTCTTTGCTCCTGGATATGTCACTGCAGTGTCTTGGATCAGAAATATGCTGACTCCCATCACAAGGAGGATTCCATCAAGGCTGAAAAGTCCTAGCATCTTATAGTCTGGTCTTTTTATGCCTCAGATAATCAGGAAGATATATCAATAGTTGGAGCACCAGTCTCCCAGAATAATGAAGATTCAAGTATGATGACCATTTTGCCCTTTAAAGAGAAAGCAACAGTGCCTATCAAAACAACAACAAAAATGAACAAAAAAACCCTAACCCCTAATGTTTCTCCTATTACAAGATAAGTTTCTATTATGAAATTGACTAAACTTCAATAGTCACCTAAAATAGTTCAAAATCTACTTTTAGAATATAAAATATATGTCCATGTTATTATTATATATTAAATAAAAAACTAATTTTCATTTTTTCTCAAGCATGCCTGTTTAAAATGAAGAAAGCCCTTTTCTGATTTTTGAATTTATGTCCAAATCTCACTGATGTCAAAAAAAATTCCATGACCATATGTGAAGGCAGTACTATGATCATATAATAAAATACACATATAGATATGGCATTGTTCCAAGATATAAACACATCTGTATATGTTGTATAAAGTAAAATAGATTACTCTAGACAAAATTCTGAAGCTATTTATATATTATTTTTGTCATGTTCCAGTTCTGTACTTTGATGGTTAAAATGATATCTAATGCCATCACCTATAGCTCCCTCAAAGATGTAAAATTAATAGAATAAAAGCAGTACTGCAATATGTTTTTACTGGCAGGTCAGTAAGGGGGTGGAAGGAGACAAGGACAATTTCAAGATGATCATGAGTTTCAATAGTGAAATCTCAGAGAGGAAGCAGTTCCAATAGCTCCAAAATGAGCATGAGCTTCAACAGTCAAACAGATTCAACAGCAGAGATAGACAGATGTGCAGTTCATTCTGCATTATGCTTTGTTTTGTTAGTGTCCAATTGAAAGCTGAAAAGTATGGCATTGATTGGGAGGTTAGGTCTTTCTAAGCACAATAGTGCTTTCTAAATACTTTCACAGTACTTTTAAAGTACCTTATTGTGCGGTTCTGGTTGTAATATCCTGATTTCTGGAATTTCACTATTCAAAAATGCAACCCTGTGATGTAAGAGTCACTGTCCTGAAAATGTCTAATAATTGACCCTCTCCCATCAAAAATGCCCCTTATACTTTTAAATTTAATCTAAAATATTAGCATTTCCATAATTTTTGAAATGTAGAAAAATAACAAAACTGAAATTAAGCCTGCAAATTTTCCATTTTTCCATTTTCTTATTTAGCAAATTCTGAATCTGATAATGGTTAAGAAGTCCCTCATATCCAAGTAAACCATGGTACCAGGACTTATAAATGATTCCAAGAATAGAATTCAGCTATCCTGGATAGCAGTTGTCTAATTGAGTTCAAGTCTCCAGGTCTACAGGAATGGTGGAGAGAGTGTCAGGGAAAGGAAACGGGCATGCTTAGTTTATTCCAGTCACAAATTCTAGAGTCAGTACTACTGATCACACATTTTTGCCACTGTTTCCCTTTCTGTCCACACTCCTTTACCAGTTTGGTTTCTGGTATTCTTATATTCACTAGGGCTTCAGAAACTGATAATATTAGGTTCCTTTAACTCTTACATCACTACCCTAAGCAGTGGGACAAGAAGGTTTTTGAAAATGAGCCATTTCTTGCTAGAAATAGTGGTAAGAACAATATGTTAAATTCTGACTGAATGGACTTAGAGTTCTTCCTTAAAACATATTAAAATCACCCTTCAGAATTAATTGGTTCAGAGAGTTAGAAGCTCAGGCTGCAAACATCACTTGCTGATTATTTGAACATAAACGATCTCCAAAGTGCTCTAAGTCACTTTCTGTGATGTTTGAACAGTTAGGTACATCACTATGGGAAGCCCAGAAAAAAGAGTTTCACTCATCTGAATCAATTAGATGTCCTTAAAGACTATTTTCTTAAAACTGCTTATGGTTAAGTAAATCTCTTTTTATTAACTATCCGTGTTCTATTATGGAATCTAAACTACTCACTAAATGTCACAGGTCACATTATTATAATATTAATATTACTTCATTAATTATTTCTTATATTCATTATTTGTTATAATTATAATTATACATTATATTCATTTTATAATAAAATATATTTATTATCACATAATTAATTAATTACAATTAATTTTAATATGTCATTTAAAAGGTTTTTTTTCAAAATTGATTACATTAAAAGTCTTCACATGGTCATACCTACACTTTCCATTTTTTTTTTTATTGGAGGAAAAATTATCTTAAAATCACATTCAGGTTCAACTTATATCTCATATATGAGTTAAGCTAATAAGATTCCCATTTTGAAACTCATAAATAAATAATGATAGAACTATTTTCTACATTTTATTCCTTTTGGGCCTTGATATCATGTATTCCTGAAACATTGGTTTGTGCCCATGAGATAGCCTGAAGACAGGGAGGTTTGCAATGTACAATTCTTGTGGTTAATCTGAATCTCGTCTTTCATTGGAATAATCTTTGGGTATTATGTTCCATAATTTTAATTATTATTTTAAATTTCCATTCTTCCTTTATTTTATATTATATATATGTACATATATATATGTATATATATACATATATATATATGTATATATATATATGTATATATATATATATATATATATATTATATATATATATATTTAAAGCTCTCGTTGGTGTATATTTTGTTTTATTCTGAAAATATATTTTTCCCTAAGAAAAGGAAGAACCAAAGCATTTCCCCACTCAGTAGAGCACTTTAAAAAGACATGGAGCAGACAAAAAATTAGCAATAAAAGATTTTCATTTGTGTGGGGTAAATTTCAAGGCTTTTCTGATGCCTTTCTTGCTTTTCTCTAATCTTGTGGATTTTCCTCAGTGACAGCAATAGCTTATTTATCAAAAAACTAATATTCTGATGAAAATTGAGTGAAAGAACTCAATGAAGTTTAACCTTTGTACCTTCCATTCCTCTTTTGATTCCTAGTTTTTTAGTAACTATATAATTATTGATGTATATTACTAAGCAAAGCAAGTCTCTTTTGTTAAGAAGGGCACTTGAAATTTAAGTCTTTATTTTTCTTTTAAAATTCTGTTCAAGGCAGGAGGAATTTATATTGTTTTATCTAGCTTTAGAATCTCTTATTTTAAAAAAAGAGAGAGAATATCAGTGACTTGATCTCCTAAATGTATTGATCTCCTTGCTGTCTAAGCTTTTGAGTAATCCTGACCATGAAAAATACCGATGCACTTTTTTTTCAGAAATATGGAAGTGGGGATGGGATATATTAGAATATTTTAAATGATTTACTGTTTTTGTAGCTCATGAATTTCCAAGTATACTCCCATATGCAATGAATCTTCTTCATAATAAAAATTAAAGAGAAAATAAATGACATAATGATTATATTAGATGATATGGAACATTCTGCACCCATAATCACCCCCACTTCCACCCCAGCAATGAAAGAACATACACATTTTTATTTCTTTCCATGTTGTAATTTAATCTTTATAGTTCTACAGCATTTGGTATTTATTTTATTATTATTTATATTTCCATTTTTGAAGTCATATATTCATTCATGTACACATATGTATATAAATATGCATGCATATATGAGAAAGCAAATGTGTGCACATGTATTTTTTCTTGATTTTGTTTTGTATCAATTTCCATAAATAATAACTTCCCCCACAAACCATGAACAATGGCCTCTTTTGGCAAAAAACATATATATATATAATACAATTTATTATTGCATTCTATTGAATTCATGTCCTACAGTTCTTTAGCTGTTCCTTGCTAAATGAGTCCCTCTTGCATTTTCAGATCTTTCTACCATAAATTGTGAAACTATGAATATTTTGGCATATATGGAACATTTCTTTCTGTGTTTTTTTATTTTTATTTTTTACCTGATATGGGTATATAAGCAGTAGTGGATAAATACATAAGTATCTATGTAAAGCAATGTAACTTTCATATTTAAGTAGAATATCTATTTAGACCTTATTGTGATATAAAGTATAAAATGTTACTCTAAGGCTATTGCTAAATTACTTTTCTTTTTCTTTTTTTTCAAGCAGCTTTTCCTTAGATAAAGAAATTCTAACTCCAAGAGACTTTCTGAAGTTTACTGAAAATTGAACTTTCTACACTTAGTCTAGATTCTATGACTTAAAACATATTTATTGGGTATGTCATCACTTACTTTAAACCTAGATAGGGTCACTTAATTGAATAAATGAATCATCCACACCCTTACATGCAGTTTGGTTTTGTCTTGAATTTAATTTTATTGGCTGAACCAATCTGTTGTTGTTATTGCTGTTGCTGTTGTTGAGTTGTTCAGTTATATCAGATTCTTCCTCACCCTTCTAATTCTTCTAACTTCCACTATCTCTTGAAGTCTTTCTAAGCTCATGTTCTTTGCTTCCATGATAATATCTATCGATTTTATGTCCTATACTGTCCCTTCTTCTTTTCTTTTCAATCTTTTCCAATACCAGTGTCTTTTATAATAAGTCCTGTCTTCTCAAAATGTGACCAAAGTATTTAACTTTCAGCTTCAATCTTTGATCTTTAAATGAATATTCTAATTTATTATTATTACTTTAATAAGGAGAAAGGTGAACCTCAAAGTTTTATTGTTTTAACAAAAAAAAATAGATTGCATCAGCAGATATGTACTGGCATATGTCACAATGACAAGTACATACATCTTAAAGCAAACACGATTTAAACAAACCAGTTGTAAAGAACGTGTCCCTTCTATTAGACTGAGTTCATCCCTTTATCTAAGTTTTATGTTTGTTTATTTGTTTTGTTTTGATTTTCATATTAACCTTCAAGCCAGCTTTTATACTATCATCTTTCACTCTCTCAATAGGTTTCTTAATTTTGCATCATTTTTTGCCATTAAGGTAGTATCACCTATATATCCAAAATTGTTGGTATTACTCCCAACAAACCTCATCCCAGCATTTGAATCACCCAGCCTGGCATTTCCCATAATGTATTATGCATATGAATTAAATAAATAAGGTTGCAGTATGCAACCTTGTATTGTTCCTTTTCCAGTCTTGAACTAATCAACTGTTCTATATTCAATTCTATCTTTTGCTTCTTGGCCCATGTATAGGTTCCTCAAGAAACAAATAAAATCAAATGGTACACCCATCTCTTTGAGTATGTGCCATATTTTGTTGTAATCCCCACAGTCAAATGCATTAGAATAGTCAGTTAAGCAGAAGTAGATTGTTACCCCTCTGGAACTTCCTTGTTTTCTCCATAATGTCTATAATGTTCATAATGTTGACAATGTAGTCTGAAAATCCTCTGCCTCTGAAAACCAGCTTGCTCTTCTGGAATTCAATTCACATATTGCTGAAGTCTGGCTTGCAGAATTTTAAGCAAAATCTTGCTGGTATATAAAATGAGTGCAACTATTTGATAAGTTGAATGTTCCTTGTCATTGTTTATTTTTATTGTTGTTGTTGTTTGTTTTGATTTAAATGACTGGGACATAACCTATTTTTAAACACATTTTTTAAAACAATTGAAATTACCAAATATGTTGACATTGAGTGCAGCATTTTTAGAATTTTAAATATTTCTGTTGGAATTCTGGCAACTCCATTAGCCTTGCTCTTAGCAATGTATTCTAAAACCCATGATATCTTGCTCTAAATCAATAACCATCTCATCATGGTTATCAGTGATGTTAAAACCTTATTGTATATTTTTATGTGTATGACACCTCTTATTAATCTTTCTATTTACATTAAATTCCTACCATCTTTGTCTTTTGACATGCTAATTTTACATGAAATTTTCCCTTGATATCTCTAATTTTCTTGAAAAGAATCTTGTTTTTCCCATTCTGTTTTTTTTTCCCTTTATTTCTTTACATTCTTCATATAAGGAAACTTTCTTCTCTCTCCTTGCTATTCCTCTGGAATTCCAATATTGAATCGAATATCTTTTCTATTTCTATTTTTGCCTTTTTGTTTTTCTTCTTTCCTCAGCTATTTACAAAGATTCATCAAATAGCCATTTTGCTTTCCTATTTTTCTTATTCCTTAGGAATGTTTATTATTGTTTGTGCTGTTACTGCCTCCTATACAGTAATAAAAAACCTTTGTCCACATCTCTTCAGGAAGTTTAGCTACCAGATCTAATTGCTAAAATCTATTCATCATTTCCACTTTATATTTATAAATGTCATATTTATTTATATCATATATATATATATATTACATATATATATATATATATGTATACATATACATATATAATATATACATATATATTAATATATATATATGTATATATATATACACACACACACATATATATATATATATATATGTATATATATATATATATATATGGTCTGATGGTTTTTCCTACTTTTTCCTATTTAAGTACCAATTTTTTCATAAGAAGCTCATGATCTGTGCCAGTCATTTCAAGCTCTTATCTCAATTGACTGTATAGACATCTCCATTTTTGGCATAATTAATCTGATTTTAAGAATAACCATTCAATAATGTCCAAGTGTAGAGTGACTGTTTGGGTTTTGGGGGAAAATATTTGCTCATTACATTGAGTTATCTTGGCAAAATTATATTAGTCTCTGCCCTACTTTATTTTGTATTTCAAGGCCAGACTTGCCTGTTATTCAAATTGTCTTTTATTTTCTTATTTTAGCATTCAAATATTCTATTATGATAAATGTGACCTCTCTCACTCCCATGGATTTGAACATATAATTATCATTTTAAAGATTATACCTTAATACTGCTTTTCTCAGTCTTTTTTTGATTGTTATTTTTTTCTAAGGGATTCTTGCTCACAATAATATAGGAAATGATCACCAAAATTTAATTCACCCATTTATATCCATTAAGTTAATTTAACGAATATAATATATTCGACCCTCTCTTTAGGAGTCAGCATCCTTTGAGACTGAACATAATCTTTTTTAGACATAAGGCCAAAGAGAATAACAATGATGGTAATAATAATAAGTAATATTTACAGGGGCAGTTAGGTGACACAGTGGATAGAGTCCCAGACTTGAAATCAAGAAGACTCACTTTTATAAGTTTAAGTACAGCTGTGTGACTTTGAGAAAGTCAGTTTTTTCATCTGAAAAATGAGCAGGAGAAAGAAATGGCAAACCATTCTTACACCTTTGCCAAAAAATCATAAATGGGGACACAAAGAGTGGGACACTACTAGAATGTACATCAAAAATATTTGTTACAACTACTATGTTCCAGGCACTGTGCTAAGTGCTTATAAATATCATATATTTATATTTATTATTTTATATTCTAGTTTTATTATTTATTTATTTTCATTCATTTATTTTATTATTTTATGTTATATTTATATTATATATTATATAAATACAGATTTATTATTATATATTTATTAAATTATATATATATATATATATATATATATATATACATATATATTAGCTCATTTGATACTTAGAAACAATGTGGGAATTATGTGGTTTTATTGTCTCATTTTACAAATGAGGAAACTGAGGTAAACAGAGTTGAGTGACTTCCCCAGAGATATACAGCTCACAAATATCTGAGGTTAAATTTGAACTCAGAATGAGTAGAACCAACAGAACATTATACACAGCAACCAGAAGATTATGTGGTGATCAATTCTGATGGATGTGGTTCTTTTCAACAATGAGGTGATTATCCAGTGGTCAAATCCAATGGTCTTGTGATAAGAGAGCCATCTGCACTCAGAGAGAGAGAGAGCACTGTGGGGACTGAACGTGGATCACAACATAGTATTTTTGTTGTTGTTTGCTAGTTTGATCTTTTCTATCATTTTTTGTTTCCTTTTTTGTTCTGATTTTTCTTGTGCAGCATGATAAATGTGGAAATACATTTAAAAGAATTGTACATGATTAGCCTATATCATATTACTTGCTATCTACAAGGGGGGAAGGGACAAAGAGGGAGAAAAATATGGAACACAATGCTTATATGAAATACAAGGTTTCGCGAGGATGAATGCTGAAAATTACTTTTGTATGTATTTTGAAAAATAAAAGCTATTATAAAAAATCTGAGATATATCAGTGCATGAATTTTATTACCCTAAGACTTAAATATATAAACAGAACCACAACCATGAGAGATAAACTAGTGAAAGAATGATTACTGCCCCTATTTATTTTCATCAGAACTTGTTGATCAGAAATAATTATTCCTATTAACTAGTGGATTTTGAGTTTTCTTGAGTTATTGAAATTAAATTCGCTTGTGTTATCATTATTTTCTTATCATATAACTTCAAACTTAAACTTTCAAGTGAAATATGAAAACAATATATCCATATGCCTTTGGACTATTTATTGTGAACAATTGGTTCCTCTTATTCTTGTTGCTTTTAAGATATTTTAGAGTCTGCAAATGGCAAATATGATATCCCAATAGAGAAAAAACAAGACATTAGAAACAGTAAAGAAACTGTTATAGGCAGTACAATGAGACTAGTGTCTCATGATAAGAAGAGAGCAGTTGGGGGAGGGGAGATCTTCAAATCTAGAACAAATTTCTGAAGCTTTTTGAAAAAAAGAAAAATCTATTTATAAGTTCTTCCTTTTTCCTCCTTCTCCCTCCCCACACATATACATTAGCTGAACCATTAGGTGACCCTCTCTCTCCCAAGAGATAAGAAATATACTTCTTTTCCAATCTTATGAAACTATGATTCATTATCAAATTGATCAGTACTTTTATGGCTTTTAAAATTGTTTTCCATTTTACATGGAAATGTGTATGTTTAAGATTGACATAAATAATTAAGTAGCTCAAAAAAAAGATTGGGGCAAAGTTAGTATGAACTGACTCTAAAAAGAAAAAATATCTAGGAAAAGGTAAAAATAGTAATTATGTTATCCAATTAAGGTACAGAGGAAGAATAGACACAAAGGCTGTAGAGGGGGGGAGGAGTGCTCAAAATTCTGAAAACCTATTCATGTTGGGAATGGGTTAAATAATCAATATAATCTATATACCTGAGAGGGTATGTATAGCACCTTCCAAAATCTATAAAGAAATAAAGGGAAAAGAAGGAGGGAGGAAACTAGGATAAGGTGGGGTATAGAAGGATTTGTAGGTTTATGACATTGGGACAAGTTATGCAGATTAATTGGTAAGGGATAAAGGATAAGATGGAGTTCAGAAGGGAGTATAGAATAATAGTATTGAAATAAAGTGTGTAGATTAATGGAAAATACATACAGGAGGGGAAATGGTAGGATAGAATAAGGTGGGATATTCAAGGGTGTTTAGATTAAGCAGAATGTGATAATCAAGAGAGAACTCTACATTATATGTCAGTCATATTAATATTATTATAGATACATGTTTACATAGGGGTAAATACATATGTCTCTATATTAGTGGTCCAATAGTGGGCCCATCTCTTAACAGCATTATCAACAATTGCTCTTTCTATTTTTTTTATGTGTGTCAGTCTGATGGTTGAAAATATATTATGTAAATAATGGTTGTAAAATAAAATATGGTTGTAAATAATTATGTAAATATATAAATTATATATAAATATATATTATATAAATAAATATAAAAATATAAACTAATTTTGTGCTTTGGAGTATTTTTCGCATGTAATGTAGTTATTTATAGTTTACATTTCTTTCATTGAAAAATTTTTGTTTATAGAAATGGAGTGGAAGCCCATTAATTGGAAAATGGCTGAATAAGTTATGATATATCAATGTTACAGAATATTATTGTTCTATAAGAAATGATCAGCAGGATGATTTCAGAGAGTTCTAGAGAGACTTACATAAACTGATGCTAAGTAAAGTGAATAGAACTGAGAGAACACCATACATAGAAACAGCAATATTACACAATAATCAATTCTGATGGACATGGTTCTTTTCAACAGCAAAGTGATTTAGACCAGTTCCAATGGTCTTGTGATGAAGAGTGCCATCTGTACCCTGAGAGGATTGTGGAAACTGAATGTGGATCACAACATCGTATTTTAACCTTTTTATTATTGTTTGCTTGGATTTTGTTTTCTTTCTGTTTTTTTTTTGTTTGTTTTTGTTTTTGTTTTTGTTTTTTTTTTCCTTTTTGATCTGTTTTTCTTCTGCAGCTTGATAATTATGGAAATATGTATAGAAGAATTGCACATATTTAACATATTGGATTGCTTGCCCTCTAGTGGAGAGGATGGGGGAAGAAAAGGGGAAAAAAATAAAACACAAGGTTTTGCAAAGGTGAATGTGGAAAATTATCTATGCATCGGATTTGAAAATATAAATATTTAATTAAAAAAGAATGAGAGCTTTGCAAACCTTAAAAAATTTTGTTTCTGTCTATTAATCATTTGTCTTTTTGGAAATTGCTTTTGTTCCTATATTTATATTTCAACTCCCTTTGTGTTTTACATGGCAGAATTTTCTCAGTGAAATTTACTGTAATCCCCTCACCTACATTAAATATATTTCTTCTATTTCTAACTGAAAAGATTTTGTTTGCACAATTTGTTTTCAATTGAATGTAATTCAAAATTCCCATTTTATCTTTTAAGATGTCTTATGATTACCTTTACTTCTTTTTCATCAAGAATTAATCCCCTAATGATGATTTGAAAAATGCATCCCTCATTCCTTCTTAAATATATCTATGATAAGACTTCTATTTAGGCTATGTATAAATTTGGAGTTTATTGTTATAAAAATCTTAATCCAAATTTAACCTCTTCCTGAATGTTTTCATTTCCTTAACAAGTTTTGGTGAACATTACGTCTCAATTGAAGGAATAAATGTCCTTAGGTTTATTAAACACTGTGATATTGGGTCTTCTAGGTCAAACATACCTAATCACTTTAATTAATTAACTATTCTATGACCCTATATTATGTACCTTCTTGGTAGCATATACCTAATCAGTTATATTGATTACTTTTTCTACTTTTTATTTAGTACCAAATAATTTTGATGACTACTCAGTCAAATATAATGTGTAATTTAGGTTATAGATTTTCTCTTCTATTTCTCTCTCTCTCTCTCTCATTCTCTCTCTATGTCTGTCTCTCTTGTGTTATGAACCTATAACTTTCTTAACTTTTCTTTCTTTATCTTATATGAATGGAATTTTCATCTTCAATCCTTTGCACTTGTATTTTATTATTATGTGGACCAAAGTTCTAAAGTCTTTCAAAGTTGTTTTTCTATATAATACAGTGACAACTGTACAAATTGCCCTATTTCTACTCACTTAATTCTGTGTGTCTATATTTACTGATGCCTTGTCTGAGATCATAAATTGTCACCCCTGCTTTTTTGATTCACTCAAAGCATTATAAATTCTACCCACACACATCTGTTTGAGCTTTTGTGCCTTAAGTACAATTCTTATAGATAGCATACTACTCCTTTTAGCTTTTTAATCCATTTTGCAACCCTCTTCCCTTTGATGGATGAGTTCATACCATAAACATTAATGGCAATTATTTTTATCATGGTTTAATTAATTGGTTCTTTTTCTCTTCATCATATTCTATTATGATTTTTGCTCTCTTTACCCTTTTTCCTTCTTTAGAAAGGAAAAGGTGAAGACATAAAACGAATGAGATCAAACTTACAAATATATAACTTAAGTGGTATCATCCCTTTCCTTTACTTCTCTCTTTGACTAGTGTAGGTCCTAATCATTGTCTTTTAAGCTTTTGTTTTCTACTTCGTGTATCTGCACAGGAAACACTCTTTTCTTTGGTTTTTTGAATGAATTTCTACTCCAACCTCTTCTTTAGATGCATGTGTTCAACCTGCCTGTGTCAAGTTCAGATAACAAGGAAGTTCATGAAATGTGAGTTCCTTTCCCTCACTTCCATGTGTATAAACCTTTCTGGGGTCCCCCTCCCCATCACAATTATAAGAAATTATAGGTTATTCGGTCTTCATTATTTGTCCTAGCAATATTTTCCTTTCTTTTTTTTTTCTTTCTTAAAAAACGAAAGAAACATGATATAGCATATATTCTACTGAACTCAGGTCATATTAACAAAAATTCATTTTGAAGTACCTTGTTATATCTCTCACAAGAGTTCTCCCAGTATTATGACCATCTTATTGTGCAGTACTAGATTGAATAGAAAAACTTACTGGTTATTTTTATTTTGTTTTGTTTTAAATCCAGCACTACTTTATCTGGTATTGTTTTCAATTGTTGCTAGAGAATTTTTTTACAGAAGTGTGTTTAGCTATTGCCATTCTTGGAGTCATAATTGCTGCATATTTCAACATCACTTTTTGCAAAGATATCTCTAAATGATCAAGACTATTAGATTATATTTAGTATTTCCATTGGGAAAATTACCAAACTATGCTTTATAATATGTGTAGAAAATACTCAGCTATCCAAAATGGAAAGCATATTTCAATGAAAGAAAAAATAATCAATGTGAGAATAATAATCAAATTGAGAAAATAGGAAGAGGGGAGAAATTTATAAGAAGATTTCTGGATAATATAGTCACAAAGAATGTCTGAAACAATGGTGGTAGTGGTTGCAATAGTCATTGACAGGTTAAGTTGGGAATGGTATGAATTATAGGCAAATAGTTTGAACAAAGTTATCAAGCTTATATACACAGGTTTTATATTGTGGATACAAATTTCAATTTAATATCACAGTGAAATTGTTGTTTGATTATCCCTTTGGTGCTTCATAACAGCTCATTATCCCTTCTCTATGATTTTATTGTGTACTAAGAATAGAGTGATTTTGCCCTGCAAAATAGCCACTACTGTAACTTATAGTAATTTGCAATCTACAACTTAACTGTGTTTTCATTTGGTCCATTCAACTAGCTCTCTTGAAGGCTCTGTACATCATCATGAAAACAGATTTAAAAGAAATGGAATGAAATTAAATTTCAGACATCACCCAGAAATATAAAACTCCAGCAACTATTTCCATATTTCAAAGTGTTTTGTTCCACTTCGAGACTATCATTTATAAATACCTTTTAAACAAATGATGTAGCTTTGCCACACAGTTATCAATGAGCCATACTATAAACTGAATGTTCAATAAATCTTTGCAGATGTTAATGCTATTACAGTGTTGCTGAAACAAGTGTCACTGATATTGATATATTAGAAATCATTGCATAAAGTGCTATTGCATTCAAGAAACAAATTAAATATTAACTAAACATCCTTTGTATCATACTGCAACAGGAACTTAAACAATTTGTATTGGCACAATAAAAACATGATAGTGACATATATCTGTGTAACACCTACTCCTCAAGGTCTTAAAATGATCATAAAATCTCTTTAGCTATGACTTCATCATACTGGGAAATCAAAAGTTATAAAATGTTTTCAGTAAAGTGTTATAAACCTTGTGAATATGTGAATAATTCCAGGACTTCTAGAGGACATAGAATGAGGAGAACTGTGAGAATGAAAATTGTAAGCATTTGTTTTTAGCACTTTTCACACATCTAAACTCTCTCAGTTTAGGAACATATATACATGACATATATCTTCCTTTATTCGTAAAATCATGCCAGATAAATTATGTTTGAATTATTCAAGCAATAATTATAAGTATACTGATAGAGTATAGTTTTGCATGTTTTTAGTTTTTATTACTAACAAAGGGACATGATGTTGAATTTTTAAGAAAACAGCACTTCTTTGTATCTCCTAGTTTATGAGAAATAGGCAAATATTTCAGAACTAAGGGGAAAATAAGTGTGCTGGGGGGGGAAAAAGTTTTGTCTTTTTACATCATGCCCTAATAGTGTCACAGATAAAATCAATGAATAAATGTTTATTAAGCATCTACTATGGGATGGACACTGTACAAAATGCTAGAGATACAGACAGTAGAAAAGGCAGCTCTGTATTTAGTAAGGTTATAATCTAAAGGGAAAAACCAATGTGCAAACAAATGGCATCAAAACCAGATGTAATATACAGGATAAATTAAAAAAATAAGAAACAGAGGGACTGGGTAAGGCATCAGGTAGAAAGAAGAATTTTAGGTGACTCTTACTGGAAGTGAGGAAGGTAAATGAAGCAGAGAAAGAATATTTCAGAGATGCAAAATAGCCAGAGAAAATGTCAGAACTGAGATTCGGAGTGTTTGTTTTACAGAAAGAAAGAGGTTAGTGTCACAAGGTCAAATTTTATATATATTGGAAAATAAAGTATAAGAAGATTGGGAAGGCAAGAGAAGGCAATGAATCAAGAGCAACTCCTAAAGTGCTAGCCTAAGGAATTAGGAAGGTAGGAAAGGCAGGAGGGATGGAAGAGGAAGAAAGCGAATAAATTCTATTTTCTATATACTATATTAAAGATATCTTCTGCAAATCAAGATCAGGTTGGGTCAGGTATAAAAGAAAAGAGGAAAAAAGGAAGAAACAAACAAAAAAGAAAGAAAATTAAGGAGAAAATTCAAGAAATACAGCTCTTCAAGGGATAATTTACCTATTAAATATTTGGAATTTATGACAAAGAAGTAGAGAATATTATAAAAAATGAACAGTTTTGATTACCTTAAATTAAAAAGGGTTCGCACAAACAAAACAACTAGAAACAAGATTAAAAGAGAAGTACAAAGCTAGCATAAAATGTTCACAGCCAGTGTTTCTGATAGAAGTCTCTTTTCTAAAATATATAAATAACTGAATCAAATTTATAAGAATACAAATCATTACCCAATTGATAAATGATCAATATGAATACACAACTTTCAAATGATGAAATTAGTCATTCATAATCATATGAAAAAATGTTCTTTTCTCTTTCCTCTCATTAAGAAGTCAAGCAATTTGATAAAGTACTGCAAATATTTCCAAATCAGAACATCAAAGAAAAAAAAGACAAAAAAAAGATAAGAATAAGCTTTAAAAAAGCAGTATGATTTTATTTGCATTAGATTCTTTCTTTGGATTTGAACAGAGTTTTCATCATATATCTTTTAGAATTGTTTTGGATCTTTATATTATTGAGAATAGCTAAGTAATTCACAGTTGATCATTGTACAATATTGATGTCATAGTGAACAATATTCTCCTGATTTGGTTCACTTGACTTTGCATCAGTTTGTGTAAGCATTCCTAAGTTTTTCTGAATGTAATTTCTTATATCACAATAGTATTCCATCACAATTGTATACTACAACTTGATCAGTCAGTCTTTAATTAATGGATACCTGTCAAGTTCCAATTTGTTGCTACCAAAAAGGAGCTGACATAAATATTTTTGAACAATTGATCCTTTTCCTATCT
Source organism: Sminthopsis crassicaudata (assembly GCF_048593235.1). NCBI lineage: Eukaryota > Metazoa > Chordata > Mammalia > Dasyuromorphia > Dasyuridae > Sminthopsis > Sminthopsis crassicaudata. The sequence goes on from NC_133621.1 coordinate 214,103,490, forward strand.
AAAATAATTTATTTGGGACTATAAGAGGTATAACTTAGTATGTACAGTTTTATAGAAATTTGGGCACAGTTCCAAATTGCTTTCCAGAATGGTGGTTTATAATTCCAACAAAACTCCAAAAGAAGTATATCATTGTCCCAATTGTTTTCAAATACTTTCCAACCTTTATAATTTTCCTTTTCTATCATTATTTTATCATATTTAACATCACATCAATTTATATGTCTTTCCAGTTTTTCTGAAACCCCTTTGTTTGCTATTTCTTCTATCACTATAGTATTCTATCACAATCTTATATCACTACTTGTTCAGTGATTTTTCAATTGATTGCCATCTCCAAAATTTCCAATTCTTTGCCACCACAGAAAATAGCTGATATATTAATTTAATCATATCACCAAAATTCTCTAAATCACTATTGATTAGATAAATATTAATTAAAATAATTCTGAAGTACTATCTCACACCTAAGAAGACAAAGCAAAGCAATCTAAAGCAAGTAAGAAGTAAAATCTAGTGATTATATTAACTATGGGAAGATATCCATTAATTGGGGAATGACTGACTGAACAGGTTTTGGTATATAATTGTAATGGATTACTGCTATACTACAAGAAATGATGAATAGGATGCTTTTAAAAGAAAAAAATAGAAAGACTTACATGAACTGATGTAAACCAAAGAGAGCAAAACTAGGAAGAACATTTGACACAGTAACAGAAATGCATACTGTATTCAAAAGTTAAAAGATTAGATAAGTAGCTAGGTGATACAGCCTTAAGTCAGAAATACTTTTCTTATTAAGTTCATATCTAACCTGAGACACTTATTAACAGGTTACTGGGAAAATCACTTCATCCTGTTTGCTTCAGTTTTGTCATTTGTAAAATGAGCTGTAAAAGGAAATTTATTTTATGCACTTAATATCATTATTCTGAGGGTCCCAAAGCTTTAACTAGACTGCCATGGGGTCCATGGAACAAAGGGTAAGAAACATTATTCTATCTCATAGCTATGTCTTGCTTAGCAAAATCTCAGAATGAAAAGAGACATTATCATGTAATAGCTAGAAGGCTAGATTTAGAACTCAAAAGACCTGAGTTCCATTTCTGACATAGATACTTACTAGCTATGTGACCAAGATCAAATAAGTGACTTGATCTCTGTAATGTGTTCACCTACAATTTGAGGATTTGCCACTAGATGACTTTTTATATCCTTTCAACCTTTATATTCCTGATCCTATCGGAGAAAATCTTCTATATTTAAACATAATACATATATACATATGTGCATAAACACATATAGGTATATATGTATATATATATATATACACATATATACCTATTCATCTATTATGCTGTAATAAATGAATTACCTAGCTTGTTTTGTACATAGAAAGAACTGAGTTTAAATCTTCCCTCTAAAACATTCTTGATCTCTGACTTGGGTAAGATACTTTACTTTTTGGTAATATAGGAAACTTGCTGTGACTCTAAGTTAAAGAGGCTTTAACTTGGCAAATGATATTTTCTTATAAAACATTCTCTTACATTTATTAAATCATAGATTTGGTCCTAATCCTTTTTTTCTTTCTCTATACAAATCTTAAATATATTTCATGAGCATTAATTAAGAAAAATCAAGAGGAATTAACATTAGAAGTATTTTTAAATCATTATGCTTTCTGAAAGAATTCATATAATTAAATCTTATATACTCTGAAGTTCATTCACTTTGTCTTTAGTGATTCTTTTAAAAAGAAAAAAAGCTAAAGAATTCCCACAATTGCAATTTCTTCCTATACATACAAATCTATCCATCTATAAAAATTAACAAGACCATGCTTAATTTATTGATTTAAGTTAAAATGTTATTCATTGTCACCATTGGTAGTCAACTTTCTATTGCTAAAATTTTCTTTTATCTTCAGACTGAGGGTCTTTGGCACTAAAATTGATAAGTGACATCATCAAGCTTTACTAGAAAAGGAAATATTATTGTACCCATGTCGGGAAAATGAAAAATAATAACAATGTGAATGCTGTAAATTATTAAAAAGATGGAGATATTGAATACATAAGGAAATTGATCTTTGATACAAGAGTTTTATAGGCAAAAAGTGGTATAGAGGTTGAAAGATTTATGAATTGAGAGATTTACTCATCAGTGTATTACAGGTTGAGCCAATTGTCAAGTATAGTATAGATTCCATTAATATTGAAATAGAAATTCTTGTACCCACCTTCCCAAATCTCTCTGACCCTGTGTTCTTCTATTTACATTGGTGAATTGCTCATAAACCTTCTACTTTGAAGATGGGAACATGTTAGCCAATTTTTACTCTTTCTCCAGGTCTACTTCTGATGTTCCAGACTTCATCATCACACTTTAGTTACCTAGCTCATCCTTTTTATCTATTGTGGGTACATTAACTTTCCCAATTAAAAAAAATCTGCCTGAAGACATGGGCTGTTTTGTTGTTTTTGTTTGTATTCATATATTCAGCATTTGGCACAATATTTGACAATATAATTTTATTATCTGACTGATGCATTGAGAAATAGTTGCTATTTCCAGACAACTGTTCACAACATAACAAACTTTGTTATGATAAGTTAAATGTAAAACTTCTTTCCATTATAAAATTTCACTTGCTGACAATTCCAGGAGAATATCTTGCTCTTTCAATTGCTTGTTTTTCTCCTTGATCTCTTCTAAAATTGAAATGAATCACTGTTATATGTGATTGCTTGACTCCTTTGACTCCGTGTGGATATTTATTGGCATCACTATAAAGGTTACTCAAGCAACAGAAGAAGGATGATATTTACATGAAAAATTCCAAGAAAACTCTACTTTTACTTTCTTCAAATATCTCTATACTCACTTCCTTGAAGAATTTTTAAATGATATCCATTCAGTTTTGGATATGTGAAATTTCAAATACTACTAGAATGCATATTATTTGTATGGCTATCTTAGAAACATTTAAGAATCCCTAATTCATTTGACAATATTTTCAAATCATATTTGCTCCTTTCTAACTCAAAATAACTTGAAGTGTGGAAATGATTTTCTCAGTTAGAAATTGATCTTTCCATTTTGCCTGAGAGAAAAGAAAATGTAGGTTAGTTTCATGGCCAAATTGCATATAAACACGTTTCCACATCATATAAAATTGGATAAATGTGTCCTCATGACAGAGGCAAAAACAATAGTTTTTATTACTAGACATGGCTTGTGAAGATCAAAAAAGAGAAAGATTATTCTCTTAGAATAGAATTTTATCCAGAACAAGTTATGCCAAATTAGCCTTGTCTCCTTCCCTGCCCCTTTTTTGGATAGTAGAGTATACATCTCAAATCCATAATCCAGTTAAACTAAATTTTAGCAAATCATTCAGCATAAATTGTCATGTTACTCATATAGGCGAGTAGAGATATATGGGTTAGCGATATTAGAATTACAATTGGCCGATTTGAACCTGGTTATTAATATAGAAATAACAACCTAAAGAGAATTCTCACTTTTGATTTTTTATTGGTTAAGATTTCTTCCATCATCAGGGGGCGGAGCCAGGATGGCGGAGAAGATACACGCCACTGTGTAAGCTCCTTTCTTCCCTCACAACCAATTAGATTTAATCAGCCTCAGAAATAGCGCTGGACTGATAGAATCCACAAGGACTGGAAGCACGACTTACCAGCTGAAGAGAATCTGGAGTTTCAGCAGGAAAGGTCAGCTCCCAGGGGAGGAAGAAGAGAGGCAAGCGCAGACGATGGGGTAGTGGCACACTGCACCAGTTGTGCTGGGGAGGGCTCTGGGATCAGAGAATCCACTGAGATAAAAGAATCTGGCACAGGCTGTTAGCTCTTCTCTGCTTATAATACAGTAGTTCAGAAGAGAAATCTAAGCAACTTTAAAATTTAAAACCAGATTGGATATTCCTTGATCCCGGGGGTGACTCAGCAGATCTCCGCACTGGTGGGTGTGGCCTACATAGGCAATCCAAGCTTTCACCTGGGGGTAGTTAAGAGATTGAAAAGTGGGCGGGGCGGTAACTCATAGTGCCTGGCTCAGCTGGAGGCTGTGGAATGGAAGTCCCAGAGAAGCGGAACCTTTGAACTAGTTTGAGCCCAGGGGCTTTTCACTTCACCTGCTGCTGACATCCACACCCCACCAGGATGCATAGGCTGGGCTCTGAGTCGCCTTCACTGTTCAGTCTCAAATCTCAGGGAAGCCGCTAAAACACAGCGCCTTCAAAGCACAGCAGTGCTGATCAACTCTGAGGCACTTCCAGGGAGGGGTGGGGAACTCTCTCCCAGAGCTCTATCTTAGCTCAGGCGCAGGGGCCGCTGCGTCCATCCTGCCTGGGAGGAATCTGGTAAAGAAATAAATAAATAATTTCCTACCCCAGGGACAGACCCCAAAAGATTTTTTAAGTATGAGCAAAAAGCCCAAAAAAACTATAGATTCCTTCTACACAGAGAAAGAGCGGGTATACAACCCCGAGGAAGTTAACAGCAGAGAGTCAGCAGATAACAACCTAAAGGGGAACAATTCCTGCCCCCCATCACATAACTCTCTCCTTGAAGAGACTATTAAAAAGTTAAGAGAGTTTGAAGAAAAATGGGGAAAGGAAAGAGAAGCTATGATAGAGAATAACAACGTTCTGAAATTGGAGTTGGAAAAAATAAAGAATTCACAGGAGATGCAGGGAAACAAAATTAGTGAATTAGAAAAGGTGAAAAAATCACAGGAAAGTAGGATTTCTGAATTGGAGAAGATAAAAAAGTCTCAAGAAAATAGGATTTCTGAATTGGAGAAGATAAAAAAGTCCCAAGAAAATAGGATTTCTGAATTGGAAAAAGAAAATAATTTTCAAAAAAAAAATTAGGGAAATGGAAAAAAATTCAATAGAGCAAAATAACTCATTTAAAAATGAAATTGGGCATTTACAAAAAGAACTAAAAATTGTGAATGAAGAAAATAACTCCTTAAAAGTCAGGATGGAACAAATAGAAATGAATGATTCATTGAGAACCCAAGAATCAGTCAAACAAAACAAAAAAAAAAAAAAAATGAAAAGCTGGAGAATAACGTCAAATACTTACTGGGAAAATCTATAGACCTGGAAAATAGATCTAGGAAAGATAATCTGCGAATCATTGGACTTCGTGAAAACTATGACCAAAAAAAGAGCCTACATTCTATTTTACAGGAAATTATAAAAGAGAACGTCCAGAGATAATAGAAACAGAAGGGAAAGTAGATGTTGAAAGAATTCATCGAACTCCTTCTGAAATAGACCCTAAAAAAAGAACACCACGGAATATTGTGGCTAAGCTGCAGAATTACCACATAAAGGAGAAAATCCTGCAAGCAGCTAGAAAAAAAACAATTTAAATACCAAGGTGCCACAATAAGGGTCACTCAAGATCTGGCTGCCTCCACATTAAAAGATAGAAGGGCCTGGAACCTGATATTCCGAATGGCAAAACACCAAGGATTGCAACCAAGAATAAACTGCCCAGCTAAGTTTAGCATCTTTTTCCATGGAAGAAGAGGGTCATTCAATGAAATAGAGGAATTCCATATGTTTCTAAGAAAAAAAAACAGACTTAAACAAAAAATTTGATCTACATCCACAAGACTGAAGAGAAACAGAAAAAGGTACACAGAACCCTTGAGAACTATATCTATGTTGTGGGTATATAGAAAGTACGCATGGATAATTTGATTTTACTGATATAAAAGAAAAAAAAAGAGGGGGTGTAGTAAAGGGAAGGGGGTAGTATCAGAAAAAAGGGGAGGGAGTGATAAAAAGAGGGAAACTATATCCCAGGAAGAGGCATAGAAAATACACTATATCTGAGGGAATTTAGGGAGGGGGAGAATCATTGTATAAATCTTACTCTCATCAGAAGAGGCTCAAAGAGTAAACAATTGTCATATTTGTTTTTCAGAGAATTCTCTCTCACCTCATTAAAAGGGGGGAGAGGAAAAGGGAAAAGGAAAAGGAGAATAAGGGAAGGGACATGGAGGGAGGGGGGAGGGATACTAAAAGAAAAGGGAGGGCTGCGTGTCACAAGGGGGGTCTATAAATTAACTATTAGGGAAGGGGTTCAGGGGGGTCAAGGGAAAAAGCATAATCTGGGGATAATATGATGGCAGGAAATACAGAATTAGTAATTTTAACTGTAAATGTGAATGGGATGAACGCTCCCATAAAACGGAGACGGATAGCAGACTGGATCAAAAATCAGAACCCTACAATATGTTGTTTACAGGAAACACACATAAAGCAGGGAGATACATATAGAGTAAAGGTAAAAGGTTGGAGCAGAATCTATTGTGCTTCAGGAAAAGCCAAAAAAGCAGGGGTAGCTATCCTTATCTCAGATCAAGCAAAAGCAGAAATTGATCTAATTAAAAGAGATAAGGAAGGAAACTATATCCTGCTGAAAGGTAGCATAAATAATGAAGCCATATCGATACTAAACATATATGCACCAAGTGGTATAGCATCTAACTTTCTAAAGGAAAAGTTAAGAGAGTTGCAAGAAGAAGTAGACAGCAAAACTATAATAGTGGGAGATCTCAACCTTGCACTCTCAGATTTAGACAAATCAAACCACAAAACAAACAAGAAAGAAATTAAAAAAGTAAATAGAACATTAGAAAAACTAGGTATGATAGACCTTTGGAGAAAACTGAATGGCAATAGAAAGGAATATACTTTCTTCTCAGCAGTTCATGGATCCTATACAAAAATTGACCATATATTAGGACATAAAGATCTCAAAATTAAATGTAGGAAGGCAGAAATAATAAATGCCTTCTTCTCAGACCACAATGCAATAAAAGCTACATTCAGTAAAAAGTTAGGGATAAATAGACCAAAAAGTAAATGGAAACTGAATAATCTCATCTTAAAGAATGACTGGGTGAAAGAACAAATTATAGAAACAATTAATAATTTCACCCAAGAAAATGACAATGATGAGACATCATACCAAAATCTGTGGGATGCACCTAAAGCAGTAATAAGGGGAAATTTTATATCTTTAGAGGCTTATTTGAAGAAAATAGAGAAAGAGAAGATTAACGAATTCAGCTTGCAACTTAAAAGGCTAGAAAAAGACCAAATGAAAAACTCCCAACCAAAAATTAAACTTGAAATACAAAAATTAAAAGGAGAAATCAATAATATTGAAAGTAAAAAAAAAACTATTGAATTAATAAATAAATCCAAGAGTTAGTTTTATGAAAAAGCCAATAAAATAGATAAACCTTTGGTAAATCTGATCAGAAAAAAGAAAGAGGAAAATCAAATTGTTAGTCTTACAAATGAAAAGGGGGATCTTTCCACCAATGAAGAGGAAATTAGAGAAATAATAAGGAGTTACTTTGCCCAACTTTATGCCAATAAATTTGATAACTTAAGTGAAATGGATGACTTCCTCCAAAAATATAGGCTTCCTAGATTAACAGAGGAGGAAATAAATTACTTAAATAGTCCCATTTCAGAAAAAGGAATAGAACAAGCTATTAATCAACTCCCCAGGAAAAAATCCCCTGGACCAGATGGATTTACATGTGAATTCTACCAAACATTTAAAGAGCAATTAGCCCCAATGCTATATAAACTATTTGAAAAAATAGGGAATGAAGGAGTCCTACCAAACTCTTTTTATGACACAGACATGGTACTGATACCTAAACCAGGTCGATCGAAAACTGAGAAAGAAAATTATAGACCAATTTCCTTAATGAATATTGATGCTAAAATCTTAAATAAGATATTAGCAAAAAGACTTCAGAAAATCATCCCCAGGATATTACACTATGATCAAATAGGATTCATAACAGGAATGCAGGGCTGGTTTAATATTAGGAAAACTATTAGTATAATTGACCATATTAATAATCAAATTAATAAAACCATATGATCATCTCAATAGATGCAAAAAAAGCATTTGACAAAATCCAACATCCATTCCTATTAAAACTCTTGAGAGTATAGGAATAAATGGATTTTCCTTAGAATAATCAGGAGCATATATTTAAGACCTTCAGTAAGCATAATATGCAATAGAAATAAACTGCAACCTTTCCCAGTAAGATCAGGAGTGAAACAAGGTTGCCCACTATCACCATTACTATTCAATATAGTACTAGAAACGCTAGCCTCGGCAATAAGAGCCGAGAAAGAGATTCAAGGAATTAGAGTAGGAAATGAGGAAATCAATCTATCACTCTTTGCAGATGACATGATGGTATACTTAGAGAACCCCAAAGACTCTGCTAAAAAGCTATTAGAAATAATTCAGAATTTTAGCAAAGTGGCAGGATACAAAATAAATCCACATAAATCCTCAGCATTCTTATATATCACCAACAAAATGCAACAGCAAAAGATACAAAGAGAAATTCCATTCCAAACAAATGTTGAGAGTATAAAGTATTTGGGAATTATTCTACCAAAAAATAGTTAGGAATTATATGAGAAAAATTACGAAACACTTGCCACAAAAATAAAGTCATATTTAAATAATTGGAAACACATTCAGTGCTCTTGGATAGGCTGAGCGAATATAATAAAGATGAAAATACTACCCAAACTAATCTATTTATTTAGTGCTATACCAATCAGACTCCCAAGAAACTATTTTAATGACCTAGAAAAAATAACAACAAAATTCATATGTAATAATAAAAGGTCGAGAATTGCAAGGGAACTAATGAAAAAAAAGTCAGAGGAAGGCGGTCTAAGTGTACCTGATCTAAAGCTATATTATATAGCAGCAGTCACCAAAACCATTTGGTACTGGCTAAGAAATAGACCGGTAGATCAGTGGAACAGATTAGATACAAAGGACAAAAAAGGGTACATCTATAGCAATCTAATCTTTGACAAACCCAAAGATACCAACATTAGGGACAAAAATTCATTATTCGGAAGAAACTGTTGGGAAAACTGGAAATTAGTATGGCAGAAATTAGATATGGATCCACACTTAACACCATATACCAAGATAAGATCAAAATGGGTCCATGATTTAGGCATAAAGAATGAGATCATAAATAGATTAGAGGAACAGAGAATAGTCTACCTATCAGACCTGTGGAGGAGGAAGGACTTTATGACCAGAGGAGAACTAGAGATCATTATTGATCAAAAAATAGAAGATTTTGATTACATCAAACTAAAAAGTTTCTGTACAAACAATACTAATGCAAACAAGATTAGAAGGGAAGTAACAAATTGGGAAAATATTTTTAAAAGTAAAAGTTCTGACAAAGGTCTCATTTCCAAAATATATAGAGAACTGACCCTGATTTATAGGAAACCAAACCATTCTCCAATTGATAAATGGTCAAGGGATATGAACAGACAATTCTCAGATGATGAAATTGAAACTATTTCCACTCATATGAAAGAGTGTTCCAAATCACTACTGATCAGAGAAATGCAAATTAAGACAACTCTGAGATACCACTACACACCTGTCAGATTGGCTAAGATGACAGGAACAAATAATGATGAATGTTGGAGGGGATGCGGGAAAACTGGGACACTGATACATTGTTGGTGGAGTTGTGAAAGAATCCAGCCATTCTGGAGAGCGATTTGGAACTATGCCCAAAAAGTTGTCAAACAGTGCATACCCTTTTTTTTTTTTCAGTTTCCAAGACTTATTCTTTTTTTTTTTTTTTTTTATCATTTCTTCTTTTTTTTTTAATTTTAATTTTATTTTATAATTATAACATTTTTTGACAGTACATATGCATGGGTAATTTTTTACAACATTATCCCTTGCACTTACTTCTATTCAGATTTTTTCCCTTCCTCCCCCAACCCCCTCCCCCAGATGGCAAGCAGTCTTATGTATGTTAAATATATTACAGTATATTCTAGATACAATATATGTGTGTAGAACCGAATTTTTTGTTGCACAGGAAGAATTGGATTCAGAAGGTAAAAATAACAGTTTACATTCATTTCCCAGTGTTCCTTTTCTGGATGTAACTGGTTCTGTTCATCATTAATCAATTGGAATTGGATTAGCTCTTCTCTGTGTTGAAGAAATCCACTTCCATCAGCATACATCCTCGTACAGTATCATTGTTGAAGTGTATAATGATCTTCTGGTTCTGCTCGTTTCACTCAGCATCAGTTGATGTAAGTCTCTCCAAGCCTCTCTGTATTTCTCCTGTTGGTCATTTCTTATAGAACAATAATATTCCATAATATTCATATACCATAGTTTACCCAACCATTCTCCAATTGATGGACATCCATTCATCTTCCAGCTTCTAGCCACTATGAAAAGGGCTGCCACAAACATTTTGGCACATACAGGTCCCTTTCCCTTCTTTAGTAGTTCCTTGGGGTATAAGCCCAGTAGTAGTATGGCTGGGTCAAAGGGTATGCACATTTTGATAACTTTTTGGGCATAATTGCAGATTGCTCTCCAGAATGGTTGGATTCTTTCACAACTCCACCAACAATGCATCAGTGTCCCAGTTTTCCCACAGCCCCTCCAACATTCATCGTTATTTGTTCCTGTCATCTTAGCCAATCTGACAGGTGTGTAATGATACCTCAGAGTTGTCTTAATTTGCATTTCTCTGATCAATAGTGATTTGGAACACTCTTTCATATGAGTGGAAATAGTTTTAATTTCATCATCTGAAAATTGTCTGTTCATATCCTTTGACCATTTATCAATTGGAGAATGGCTTGATTTCTTATAAATTAAAGTCAATTCTCTGTATATTTTGGAGATGAGGCCTTTATCAGAACCTTTAACTGTAAAATTTTTTTCCCAATTTGTTACTTCCCTTCTAATCTTGTTTGCATTAGTTTTGTTTGTGCAGAAACTTTTTAATTTGGTGTAATCAAAATGTTTTATTTTGTGATCAATAATGGTCTCTAGTTCTCCCTTGGACACAAACTCCTTCCTCCTCCACAAGTCTGAGAGGTAAACCATCCCATGTTCCTCCAATTTATTTATGATTTCATTCTTTATGCCTAAATCTTGGACCCATTTTGATCTAATCTTAGTATGTGGTGTTAAATGTGGGTCCATGCCTAGTTTCTGCCATACTAATTTCCAGTTTTCCCAGCAGTTTTTGCCAAATAATGAATTCTTATCCCAAAATTTGGGATCTTTGGGTTTGTCAAAGATTAGATTGCTATTTTTATTCACTATCTTGCCCTGTGAACCTAACCTATGCCACTGATCAACTAGTCTATTTCTTAGCCAATACCAAATGGTTTTGGTGACTGTTGCTTTATAATATAGCTTTAAATCAGGTACACTTAGACCACCTTCCTCTGACTTTTTTTTCATTAGTTCCCTTGCAATTCTCGACCTTTTATTCTTCCATATGAATTTTGTTGTTATTTTTTCTAGGTCATTAAAATAGTTTCTTGGGAGTCTGATTGGTATAGCACTAAATAAATAGATTAGTTTGGGGAGTATTGTCATCTTTATTATATTCGCTCGGCCTATCCAAGAACACTGAATGTCTTTCCAATTATTTAAATCTGACTTTATTTTTGTGGCAAGTGTTTTGTAATTTTGCTCATATAATTCCTGACTCTTTTGCTGTTGGATTGTGTTGGTAATGTATAAAAATAGTGCATACCCTTTGACCCAGCATTGCTGGACAGGGACCTGTATGTGCCAAAATGTTTGTCGCAGCTCTTTTTGTTGTAGCTAGAAACTGGAAGTTGAATGGATGTCCATCAATTGGAGAATGGTTTGGTAAATTGTGGTATATGAAGGTTATGGAATATTATTGCTCTGTAAGAAATGACCAGCAGGAGGAATACAGAGAGGCTTGGAGAGACTTAAATCAACTGTTGCTGAGTGAAATGAGCAGAACCAGAAGATCACTATACACTTCAACAACAGTACTGTATGAGGATGTATTCTGATGGAAGTGGAAATCTTCAACATAAAGAAGAGCCAACTCACTTCCAGTTGATCAATGATGGACAGAAATAACTATACCCAGAGAAGGAACACTGGGAAGCGAATGTAAATTGTTAGCACTACTCTCTATCTACCCAGGTTACTTATACCTTCGGAAGCTAATAATTAATGTGCAACAAGAAAATGGTATTTACACACATGTATTGTATCTAGGTTATATTGTAACACATGCAAAATGTATGAGATTACCTGCCATCGGGGGGATTGAGTGGAGGGAGGGAGGGGATAATTTGGAAAAATGAATAAAAAAAAATAAAAGGTGAGATTAATAAAAAAAAAAAAAGATTTCTTCCATCATTTACTTTTATCTTAAGTTTGAAAAGCTTGAAAATACATAGCAGTTTCCAGCATCCAGAACGTCATGGCTAATCAAAAAAACAAAACAAAACAAAACAAACAAGCAAAAACAAAATGACTGTTATATAGTAAAGTCCTTAATATTTTTCCATTCATTTATTCCTTTATAGATTGAATCAAAAGATAAAAAATAATACATATACTTGAAAATAATGTAGAAAAGGGAATAAATGTTTCTTAAGCACATAATATGGTTCAGGCACTACATAAACTTTACAAAAATTATCTCAATTAATTGTCACAGCAACACTGAGAAATAAATACTTATTATTGTCCTCATTTTATACTTAAGGAAATTGAGATTGACAGTTAAATGACTAATCTGAGTTCAAAAAGCTAGTAAATGTCTGAAGTAAATTTGAAATCTAGTCTTTTAGATACCATACCTTCCATTCTATCCATTTTACCACCTTGCTTCCTAAATCTCTGCTCATGTTTAGAAAATGGATACCACAGATACAGCATAGGAAGTGTATCACCAACAGATTATCTGAAAAGTGGTTTAGAGATTTAAAATTCACTATGAATTGATGATATGACACATAAGCCAAAATGATCTGCTGCAAACTACATATTAAGTATTTTGTTCATTTCTGTATCCCATGAATTAATGTTCCAGCTAGCTTTCTGGAGGTCTTTCAGATGGACCTTGGTCTCAGAGGGATAAATACTATGAGAATGGTCAGGAATAGAGTCTAGAGTATTTTTTGTCTTTTTCACAGTCTGTCTCTATCACAGTCTGTCTCTGTTACAGTCTGACCCAGTCTTGTTTTTAGTGGAGGAGGCAGGAGGCAGGAGACCTACCAGGAGGATCTTCAAAAATGGAATGTCTCATTTATAGTCCTTCTCAGCCCTTAAATACCTTGATATGATTACATCATTACAGCATACTGATTTATGTGTAAATTAGAGAACCATTACATCACCATGTTAGGTACTAAGTAATGTAAACCAAAGAACCATTATCTCATCAATTCAACTGAGTTAACAGCTTGTTGTAAGTATCCCTGTTTCAAGTATACTTCTCCAAAGTTCCAGACCTCTACAAGGAAGGAATTAAATAACAGAAGAACATCTTGGAATCAATGACTCAGTTTGAGGTTGACTTTGAGATCATATGATCCAATGATTGCCTCAAGTAATTAAGGATGTTATAAATAGTAACTAAAATAATTGGATATACAAGAGTATGCTAAAGTTAGCTCAAATGGAGTCAGAGAAGTAGATTGTTAAATTCCCAATATGAGCATTTAGAATGTGTAAATCTAAAAATGCTAAAAATCAAGGCTTGATTTATTATTTTATTCATTGTCTAACTTAAAAAGTAATGGAGAAAAGGTTAATGATGCGCATTAAATTTTCTTTTTTTTCCTTCAAAATAAAAAAAATTCCTAAGAATTATTCAAAATACAATGAGCTGTCTTAACTAAACTGGGCTTACTAAGCAGATATATTTTAAATAATGTCTGAATGATCATTTATTTGGAAGACATTTTTGAACCCCTGAGATTTTGTGATTTTTACCTATGGCAAGATTGTAGATATCATTTCTTTAAGAATTGTCCACAGAGTAGACCTGTCTCTCATATTACCTATAGTTGTATTTCTATTATCAGAACATTTTCTCAGAAGTTCAGACTCTTTTTCTAAAGAGAAAGACGAATTGGAAAGACTCTGGATTCAGAAATGGAGTAGTCTCCTTAAAATTTCCTTTCCTAAGCTATTGCAGTTAGAGTGTGTGATGCAACTTTTTGCCATTGAGTTGTTGAGATACTTTTCAAACTAACAGAATTTATTTCTTCAAAACTATAACCTGCTATTGCCTATACTGTTATCTTTGAATTCAATAAATTATTATTTTATTATGCTTATTATTTACAAAATGGGTAATTTTTCAGCATTGACTCTTGCAAAACCTTCCATTCCAACTTTTCCCTCTTTCCCTCCACTTCCTCTCCTAGATGGCAGGTAGATCAATACATGTTAAATATGTTAAAGTATATGTTAAATACAATACATGTATACATACCCATAGTTATTTTGCTGCACAAGAAGAATCAGACTTTGAAATAATGTAAAATTAACTAGAGAAGGAAATCAAAAATGCAAGAGGAAATGTTATGTAGCTGGTTCAATTCATTATTGAATAAGTGGAACTGATTTGGTTTATCTCATTATTGAAGAGAGCCACGTCCATCAGAATTGATCATCATAGAGTATTGTTGTTTAAGTATATAATGATCTTCTGGTCCTGCTCTCAATAAATTATTTTTAAAGATGAAGTTCATTCTCCTTAATAGAAATAGCTTAAAATAATGAGGAAAACATTCCAACCAATTGTAAAAGACATTAGCCAAAATTTACTGTTTATTTTCTTGCTAAAATTGTTAGTATCTAAACCAATATCAGCATGAGGATGAAATGAGGGAGATAGTTTTTTACAATTTTAAATTGGACTGAATTAAAGGATGATGACCTATACACAAAAAAGTTTAGAAAGTATGATAAAATTCAGTCAATAAAACATTTCAAAACAAAAACAATTATTTGACCAGATCCAAGCATTCACACTTTCATTGGATCCCAAGATTAGAGAAGTAGAGTTCAAATGAATCTTTAGGGACCTCAGGTTCAATTTTCCATTTAGATAAGAGAAAGAAGAAATGGAAGCAGTTAATAACTTATCCAAGCTTACTCAGCTGATGTTTACCCACACTATTTTGGGAGCTACATAGCTTAAATAAACATAATTTGAAGTCAATACACTGAGTCACTACTCACTCAAATTTTGAGGTTTCTATATTTTATTTGTTGATTACATCATCACTTAAGTTGCATAATACTTGATAAATTTATAGTAAAGTTATTAAAGCAGGCACAAATGCAGTGCAATGGTTCTAGAGATACTGCTTATGGGTCTTCTTTGATCTTTAAGCTCACAGTAATACTTTACATATAAAGCAAGGCATGAATACTGTGTGATATAAGCTAATTATCTACTTTCTTCAGATAAGGAACCTGTCCCTGCAGGTGTATTATAGAAAGGGAATAGGATAGAAAAACAAAGAAAACAGTGTTTCAGAATGCTTTCATTCAAGTAAGTGCACTGAATTTAATTGTTCCAATTTAAAATTGTGAAAAATATTACTGTTTATTCCACCCCCTGTTCCCATCCTTGTAAAGATATGAGCATGTGAATTTGAATCATGCATATAGTTGCTTTTCTGGCAAGTAAAGAAATATTATATCAATGCTTAGGAACCTGAGCATTCAGTATAAATATAAGCAAAGGATGTTTCCTAGTGCCAACTGATACTAGTCTCTAAACACCAGTGATTCTTCTTCTCTGAGGGCTTGGGGCAAATGTGTAGGTGTCAGATCATAAAGGTTACTCCCTGACATGCTCCCCAGATAACCAGTTCTAGGGTCACATCATCATGCATCACAGACTCACAATATAAGTACAAAATAAGTGTCTGACTGTTCTATTGTATGCTTCCCCACAGCCCCAAAGTCTCTTCACCCAGGCAGCTTCCACTAGAGTTACACCCTCTTGTTCTTTTCATCTCCTGTAAACTGAATTAATCTCTTAGGGGGGCTCTCAGATTCATGTGACTAAAATTCTACTTTATACTCTACTGTTGGCAAGACTAATCTTCTCCCAAACAGGCTTGCGCAGTCAGCATAAAACCAAAATGAAATTTAGGAACCCTTTTCCTCACCCATGGCAGCTCTTTCAAAAGATGACAGATAGAATAGATCATTGGATCCACCGTGCTGTACCTTATACCCTGTCGTCTGCCTATTTCCTAGACGCTATTAATATATTATACTATGAATGGTTCAATAAAGAAGAATCCTGCAATGTAGCACTTTTTAGAAAAAGTCTACCAGCCAGAAAATAAGTTCCAGAAATGGTGGGACCCTTTTAAAAACAAGGTGCTTTTGTGATTAGCATTCTTTACCTGAGAATAAAGATAGCAATGGATTATATTTCCACCAGTGGACACTCTCTAATTGTTACCTTGTTTCTCATTTAGTGTTTCAGAAAATTTAATAAAAATTTTCACAAGTATAGCTTGAATTAATTTTTAGTTCCATATAACTTAGTTTTTTAGAATAATAAACTGATGGAAAGCATTGATTAAACACTTACTGTATAAGCACTATGTTAAGGACCAAGGATAAAAACTAAAGACCAAGATAACCATATTCTTAAGGAGTTTATGGTCTAAAGGGGAAAAGAATATATGAAAAGGATTTACAGAAATAGTGAGTGGAACAATATGGCAGATAGCAAAAAGTTGGCCGGGCTGAACAAATGAAATATAAATATGGTCTGAATTCTGAGGTCAGCTAGATAAGTGGAATACCTGGTCAGCTAACCCATGAACTAATATATTGCAGCTCCAAGGAGATGGTTATAAAACTGGATAAACCACTACAAGATCTTGGGAGGTCCAATGAGGTTTAGAATTATTGTATTCAGACAGGAAAAAACCTTGGAGGCCATCTATTTTCCCTTCCTAATTTGATGGTTGGGGCAACTGAGTCTTGGAGTCATTCATTTTCAAAGATTGAATAAAACATTTATTAAAAATCTATGTACATAGAATTGTGCTAAATGCTGGAGATGAAATAAAAAAGTAAGAGTTCCTACTTTAAGGGTGAGTATGTGTTTGTATGCAGTTTTCAGCTTCAAGTCAGATAGTAGTCTCTTTTGTTTCAGTCCAAAAAACCAGATTTTTTTTTTAATATTATTTTCACTGACAAAATCATACCCATTTTTGATACTGAACCACTTGTTAATTCCAAGGGCTATGGTGAAAAGAATTTTCTTTTCTGGGTCTTTCTTCTCCCACTCCTAAATCTCTTGTATTCATCACACAAATGATAAATGCTAGTACAGGTTTTGAATCTAGATTATCTGTAGTCAAATAATGGTTTTTCTGTTGCACCATTCTGTATGTCTGCCTTACGCAGTGGTAGGAAAGATGGCTTAAAATGGCCTTTTAAAAATTAATTCAGTCATAAAAAATTTCCTTGATATTTTATTAGTATAATACTTTCCCTTGTTATGTCTTCTTAAAATTCATCCAATTTTTCTTTCTCTTATCTTTTTACTTAATTAATTCCCAATTCCATTTGGTTAAAATTTAATAACCCAAACAACCATGCTTGTGAAACTCCCAAATTATTAAGCCTAATTTTAATAATGATTAACCTTCAAGAGGGAAATAATCATTGTAAGGAGAACATGTCATCCAATTATCACTTCTTAAAAAACTCTCTTTAATTCTTTGTGTTTACTGATCATTTTACCCTTCTGTTTAAAATCCTGGTTTCCTAGCAATATTATCTCAAGCATTTTTTAAACCACTTTATCTAAATATCAGAGCTGAAAGGCTTCCCAACTATATTTTACTTTTGATCAACTTTCAGTATGTTCAAATATAAGGATATCCATTCTTTCATGTATTTATCAAGACTGTTGAGCACCTTCCAAAAAGAATTAGAATGGTCAAAGAAAACATCAACATATTTTAGGGACTAACAGTTTTATATAACAGTTTTATATAAGGCTAAATGTAGGGAATTTTCAAAAAGCAAGAGATAGCTCTTTTAATTATGTATTTTTCAGAGAGTTTTCTAATTCAGTTAAGTATTATCACCCTTATATATCAAAGTGTCTGGGATTCTCTCACTCATGTCTCCTAAATAATGATTTATAAATTTATTTTGCTTGCACACTCTTTCCAATAAAAATGAGTATGTAATGCTAATAAATAATATTTTACTTACTAATAATATATATATATATATATGTGTGTGTGTATATATCTACATACATACATTTATGTATATAATTACAATATTGGTATTGATTACATATGTTTCAAAACAAAAAATAGAAATTTGGGAAATATTTAAATTTTAGTAAAAGGGAAAATACTTAAATATAAAAAAAACCCCACATGTATGTGGGGAAGATACAGGGTTAAAAAAAAGGAGTAGATTACTACAGATTAAATATATAACCTTCACAGTGTCAGAGGCCTGGTTCATGTGGCTAGGTTCATGTGTTGATTTTGCAGTAATGCAGCTCTTTATTAATCTGCCAATGAAGTCCTGGGAATGGAATATCCTTCTATGGAATATCACAAAATAGAAATTTATAAATATCAATATGGCAAATATACAAAAGATGAATTCAAGTGGGAAGAGTCATGAAACACAAAACACAATTAGGAGATTAATGAAAAAAAAGTCCAAGTGATATTGATCTGAAGAAAACTGGTAGTTATGTGTATTTAGAGAAGGGGTTGAATGTTAGATATGATGAACAAATAGAATCCACGTTATCCCGTAAGTGATTAATAGTACCTTAGGCATTAAGTTAGATCTGCAAATCAGTGGAGATATTAAGATTGAGAACATCCTAGAAAAAGAGGGGGAAACAAAAAATAGAAATGTCACCAGAAAGAGAAGTATTAGTAAAGGCAATGAATTTGCTTTTGTATTCAAAGTTTGTTTGTTTCTCCCCCTCCCCTTTCCTGCTCTCACTATCTTGTAGTTGTCTTTTTCTGGAAGAAATAAAGAAATTTAGAATTTAAATCGTCTGGAAGGGTTATACACATCACCAGGATAAATATTTCATATTACTTAATTTTAATAAAATAATCACATAAAAATGTTACAAAATGATTACACAAAAAGACACAAGTAAATAGAAAAAACCTTAAAATATAATCCTTTGAAATGTCATCTCATGTTTCTTTCTTTACCTCTATTGTCAAGCACCGGACCTCTCTTCAAGACTTTCATTCTATTTTTTTTTTTTTTTTAATTCCCACTGGATAGAATAGAACTTGGTTCATAATAACTATTTCATAAACATTTTTTAAAAAGTGATTATACTTATTACATTACATTTTAATAATGTATGGCTTGGTTAAAAGACAGAATGACAGTGAACTCTAGCATTAAAAAGATAATGTCATTGTAATACATTAAATACGTGTGTGTATGGTGTTCACTATTTAAACTATTCCTGATGTAAATTTTCAGAACTATCAGCCTTCCTGCTGCTCTAATGTTTCCATGTCACTTCTTCCTCTGCATCTCTTTTTTTTTTATTATTATTTTTACCTTTTTCTAGATAATTTTGCTTTTTGGGATCATAATGTTCATCAACTCTACCCCAATTTTATTTTTAACTATGCAATTATTCATATCAATCTCAAACATATGGTATATATTTTCAGATTAAAAAACAATTTGTTAATGTTGAGTTTCTTGAAATTAAACTTTGATATTGGTTCTTATTTTTTGAATCTTCTATTAAGTTTAGATTTAGTTGACACAAAGTCCTTAAAATCTTCAGATTTCTTGAATGTCCATTTTTTCATTCAATATTATGGACAGTTTTGTGGGATATGACGTTTTTGACCACAGGACTAGTTCTTTTGATTGACAGCATATATGATTTCAGGATCTCCAGTCTTTTATTGTGACTGCCGATAAATCCTGTTCAATTTTAACTGTAAGTCTAGAATTGTTGATTTTTATTGCTGTTATTGTTTATTTTTGTTTTGTTTGTTTCTTGAAAAATTTCTCTTTTTTTTTTAATTTGTTTTTGTAAATTGGGAAGAATATAAGTTTCAAGGCTTCTCTTTGAGGTGCTGATTGGTGGATTTTTTTCAATTTCTGCTTTCCTCTCACGTTCTCTCACTCCAGGATAATTTTCTTAAAATTTTTTTCTTGCATTGTTGTGTCAAAATTCTTTTTTTAATTATAGCTTTCAGGTAGTCCAAATATTCTTATATTTGTTCTCCAAATCTGTTATTTTTCTTATGAGATATTTCACTTCTATTTTTTATTGTTTACATTTTTTGTTATTTTTCAGTCTTAATTCATTACTTCCTCTTGTCCAATTTTAATTTTCAAAGAATCATTTTCTTCTTTAAGACATTATCTTTTTTCTAGTTGATTGAATTTTTCTTCTATAATCTTCTTGTTTTCCTTGATTGGTTTTTATTTTTTAAAGTTTTCCTCAAGTTTTCTCAAATTTTTTAAATAAAACATTTTATTTTCAAAACATATGCATATAATATTTATTTATTTATTCTTATTAATTTTATTTTATCATATATTTTAAGATTTTATCATGTGTTTTGACAGAAGACAGTTCTATTAATACATATGGTATGAAATACAAATATAACTTTAATCTAGTCTTACATAGCAATCACAAAGGCACTCTATATATCTTGTAAGATTAATTCTAATTTAATTTTAAACTAATCATCTACCCCTCCCTTACTGTCAGTAATTGACCTTGTAGAAATTAATTATAGATCTCCATTCCTTGAAGAAAATTATGAAGGTCATTGAAGTGTTCTTCAAATACAGCAGAAATTTCAGATATATTCTTGTCACATAGTGCTATAACATTGGACCCACTGTTGGAATCAAGGAGTTTTGCTGTTTTGCTTGCTTGTATTTATTCCCAAAACTCAGAAAAGATGCTGACACATAATGACACCACTGAAAGTAGTAGCTCTGGGAATAATAGCATTGGGAAGTTTCAATTCCTGACCTTAGGAAAGAGGAGGGAACTGATTCTCCAGAGTGATGCCTAAACAAGTTAAAAGTTTCCCTCAATTATTATTTTAGAAAAATATAATCCCATTTTGGTATTTGGAGTATAATACATAACTATTAAAAAGTGTAAATATACTCAGCATACCTAAATTCTACCTGACTAATATAATTTTAAAGCTTTTTATTTTCAAAATATATACATATATAATTTTAAAAATATTGATCCTTGCAAAATCTTGTCTCTATTCACCCAACTAAAGAATTAAGGGTGCTAATAATAGCTTCAGCTCTCCTCTCTGATCTGGAAGCCCAAACCAAAAGCTCCATCTTCTTGCAGCATTCCTTCACCATTAACCAGTGGCATTCCTGCTCCATTGTCTCTGCACTCACTAAGTGCCCTGGTTTCTTCTTGCCCAGGACCATGTCTCAAAAACACAGCTGGACCTGATATTCCTAATCATCAGAGGTTCCCTCAGTCTTTTGGGCCTCAGACTCCTGACTCCCCACACTGTCCATCAATATTCCTGTGGTCCCAGGTGAGGATCCAGCTAGAACCACCCAGTTCAAGAGTTCCTATAGTTTCTATAGAGCTAGGCTGGAGGAGTTTGCAATTTACATAGTCTTGCTGTCTTTCTTTGAGTCTTCACAAGTTATTCCTGTTCTGCCCCAAGTTTTCCAATTGATGTTCATCCTGAAGAGCAAATTTGTTTGGGGGGAAATCTGGAAAAGCTGAAATTTTCCGATTTATCCCATCATCATCATCCCAGAATCCTTTTTTTCTTTCATTTTTTTTTCTTGCTTGCAATTTTATTTGTGAGAGCTCATTTTTAATTTCAAATGATTTAGGAAACCTCTGGGTACATAAACTCTTGATATCCAAATCAATTGGCAAATAGTCTGTAATTTATACTTATACTTTCCCAGCTATTGATATGTTAAATAGTTATCCCATGGCCACTCAGCTACTATGTGTAAAAAGTAGTTTGTCCTAAATGAAAGATCAGTGCTCTATACAGTATACAAGGCTATCTTTTGGTGATTCTTTGGTCCTCTTTGAGAATGAAGGGTAACAACCAACTTTTAGGAAGGATTTGCATGCATTTAGCCTTAAGAAAAGAAGACTCAAGGGGAAATACAATAGTTAGTTTCAAGTGTAGGAAAGAATTTCATGTGGGGAAATAATATTATTAGATTTAGTTTCTATGTATAGTCACAGAACACAAAACTAGGAATAAGTAGTAGAAGTTTCAAACTGATAAATCTATGCTCAGTGCAAGGGAAGGCATGCAAATAATCAAATATACTCAAAGGTGGAATAGGATGCTTCAGAACATAGTGAGTTGGTGGAACTCATTCCTTTCCTAAAGGTCATCAAACAAAAACTGGATAACTACATATCAGGTATGTAGTTTTTTTTTTTTTTTTGTTTCTGAGTCAATTGGGTTTAAGTGACTTGCCCAGGGTCACAAAGCTAGTAAGTGTTAAATATCTGAGACCAGATTCAAACTCAGGTGCTCCTGCCTTCAGGGCTGGTGCTGAGCTGCTTTTTTATGATTTAGACTAGATGAGCTCCAGGATCTCTTTCAACTCCATAATGAAATACTTTTGTGGGTTTCTCAGTGCATTGTAAGATCCTTGAGGATAAGGGCTACTTCACATTTCATTTTTAAAACCCCCAGTTCCTTATACATAATATTACACATATTATGGCTTAATAAAACTGAATTGGATTTGAATGTGCATATTACTAAATGAGCAGAGAACAGAAGCCTTTTAATATATCTGTTTTATTATTACCTTGTTTTCTTTTTATGTTAGAATTCACATAAAAATTTTGAAATAAACCACTATCCTGTTATTATTTAAGATTCTAAGATTATATGCACAAATAATTAAATGTTTTTGTATTTTAAAATATTATTAGAATATAAGGTAATCAAATATAGTCTTACCAAAAGTATTATTAAACTGTAGTACCAACAGGAATGAAGATGAGATATATCTCATTTTCATTCCCTTTAATTTTGATTCAGTCTCTAGGTTTTTATATTTAAAAGCTTTTTGCTATATGTAACTTGGATAGTATGTGTATTCAGCATGCCAGCATCGGTTAAATGATAATATTATGTTTTTTATGAATTAGTGTAATATATAAAAGATGAAAATCAACTATAATTTAATATATCTTATAGTCTACTTCCAGAATAGTTTATGAACTGAATTATCTAAATTATTTTCATATCTGTACTTATTGGATGAAAAAATAGTCATCTATTAAATTATGAAACAAATGTTTTTTTTCTGCCTTTGTATGGGGTGAGCATTATTTTTCTAAACATCTGGCAATGGTGTATTGCACATTTCCTACCATTTCCTTTTATAATTTGCATTGGTCATTAAATCTGCATTCCTTAAGAATGAAACACTTTCAATATTTAGAGGTAGTAAGCTAGTACTCAATTGCCATTGTTACCACAAAAATCAGAATAACAACCACTTATGGGAAAATTATGTGTTGATATATTCCTAACTGAGTTCATGTGGCTATCACCCATGATGTAATGGCATTCTTAGATCATAGTCATTTCATAGTCTAGAGATAAACCTGTTGGGACTACAACAGGTATGATTTATTGGTATGATTTTTTACTTCTTCAAGTCTAATTTCTAAAATGGACTTTCCTATTTATCTCATTATTAAGGGTACGTATCAATCATCTTGAACTTTTTAAACAAGAATATTAATATTTTCTATAGCTACTAGGATAGAAGGAAATATTAACTTAATGTTATGTGGATTTTGTTAGGATATTTTCTAAATCTGTTGTTCCATTTCCAGCATTCAAAAATATGTTAAAATCATATTGCAAAGATGATAAAGGTGCTACTTCTTTTAAAAGGGATATTCCCAATGAATTTTGATTTTATGATACCACTAAATATCAAGATAACCTATCTGAGACTTCTCTTAGATATCTTTTGCCTCATAAATCTTTCCTAGAGGATATCACAGCAAATGTAGATATAAGTTTGTTTGTTTGTTTGTTTTTCCTTTAGGTTTAACATGATCTCTATCTTCAAACTTAAAGCTTTCATTCTCCCTCTTTTGTTGGAAGTTGTTAAAGATTCTAAACCAATAAGTTCAAATTACATTTTTATATCTCTGGAGAAAGATTTTTTTTAGATCAAGGTTATGTTTAATATTCTTTTAAGTAGATCTTTTTTTGGTGTATATGGTATATGTATTAAAACATATGCATACATATTATATATATGTATATATATGTATATATATATATATACATATTATATATGTATATATATATATACATATATATACATATATATATGGTAACATGAGGTACTCCATGATTAACTTAAGTAATTAACTTGATTTTTTTTTATTCAATTCCTCCTATCTTGGGATATAAGCTTAGTTATATGTAGGAGAGATTATAATGAATAAAAGGCTTGGAAAAACCTAATATTCTTTAAAAACACTAAAAACATCACATTTATATCATATGATCTTGATATATTTATTGGTGGAATGTTTCAGAGTAATGAAGAGTTTGCGATAGTGAACGGGTTATACAGTCCTGCACTGCTGTAGGAGGGGGGTCGTATAGTGTATGGGGACATGGATCAATTGTCGAGACGTAATATATACAGTATCAACTATACACATACTCACATCTCACACTCACTCTCAGTAGTGATGAGTAGTAGTAGTAGTAGTATATATATATATATATATATATATATATATATATATATATATATATATATACAGAGAGAGAGAGAGAGAGAGAGAGAGAGAGAGAGAGAGAGAGAGAGAGACTCATATCCAAAATGAATTCATATGTATGCATACATACCCATATACAGAAGGGGAACAAGAATTGAATATAAAACTGAATTAAAGGATTTGTGGTAATCATTAAAGACCTTTTTGTTATCATAGGGCTTTCAAACAACAAATAAATAACTATCAAAAATGTTTTAACTTAATATAATCAAAATTATCTATTTTGTGTTCAATAATGAACTCTAGTTCTTCTTTGCCCACATTTTTTTTCTTCTCCACAAATCTGAGAGGTAAACTATTCTTTATGCTATCAATTTGCTTAAAAGATCACTCTTTGTGTAAATCATGAACCAATTTGACCTTATCTTGGTAACTAGGATGTTAGGTGTTGATCATTGCCTAATTTCTGCCATACTAATTTCTATTTTCCTGAAAGTTTTTGTTGAATAGTGAGTTCATATCCCAAAAGCTATTACCTTTGGGTTTTTAAAACAATAGATTACTGTAGTCATTGACTATGTTGTCCTATGAACCTAACCTATTCCACTTATTGACTATTACTTTATTTCTTAGCCAGTATCAAATGGTTTTCATGACTGCTGCTTTATAATATAGTTTTATGTCTGGTATAGTTAGGCCACCTTTATTTGCATTTTTTCGTTGATCTCCTTGACATTCTTGACCTTTTGTTCTTCCAGATGAACTTTGTGATAATTTTTTCTAGATCTATAAAATAATTTCTTGGAAGTTTAATTGGTATGGCACTGAATAAGTACATTACTTTAGGTAGTAGTCATTTTTGTTATATTTGCTCAGCCAACCCATGAGCTTTTAATAGTTTACCAAATGATTATATATGATGTTATTTGTGTGGAAAATATTTTGCAATTGTGTTCATATAGTTCTTGACTTCGTCTTGGCAAGTTGACTCCCATATATTTTATAATCATCTGTAGTTATTTTAAACAGAATTTCTCTTTGTTTCTCTTGCTGGACTTTGTTGGTAATTTATAAAAATTCTGATGATTTCTGTGGATTCATTTTGTATCCTGCAACTTTGCTAAAGCTGTAAACTGTTTCTAGTAGGTTTTTTTTTTTAGTTGATTCTCTAGGATTCTCTAAGAATACCATCATATCATCTGCCAAGAGTGATGATTTGGTCATTATCTATTCAAATTGGTTTAATCTCTTTTTCTTCTTTTCATGTTAAAGCTAACATTTCTAATACAATATTAAACAGTAATGGTGATGTGGGCAACCTTGTTCACTCCTGATCTTATTGGGAATGTTTCCAGTTTGTCCTTATTACATATGATGCTTTCTGATGGTTTTAAATAGATGTTATTGATCATTTCAAGGAAAACGCCATTTATTGCTATACTCTCTAGTGTTTTTAATAGAAATGGGTGTTTGATTTTGTTGAAAGCTTTTATTGCATCTACTGATAAAATTACATGTGTTTTGTTTGTATGGTCATTGATATAGTCAAGTATGGTAATAGTTTTTTTATAATATTGAACCAGCCCTGCATCGCTGGTATTAAATACTACTTGGCATTGGGGTATTATCCTGAGGATGAGTTGCTGAAATCTCTCTGGTAATATTTTATTTAAGTTTTTGCATCAATATTAATTAGGGAAATCAGTCTATAATTTTCTTTCTCTGTTTTGACCCTAATTGGTTTCACTATCAGCACCATATCTGTGTCATAAATGGAATTTGGGTAGGAATCTTTCTTCCCCTACTTTTTTCAAATAGTTTTTAATTGTATTAGAATTAATTAAATTTCAAATTTCAAATTTGGTATTTAATTGGGGTTTTTAATTTATTCCTTTTTCTAGTTTTTTTTTAGTTGCAAGAGCAATTCTTTCTTCTTTCTCTATTTTATGCAAATATGCATCTAGAAATATAAACCTTCCCCTAAGAATTGCTTGAGGCAAAGCCAAGATGGAAGACAGGACACACATTTCTTTCTGAGCACTCACTACCCTCAAACTACCCTCACACTAATTACAAAATTCAGTCTCTGAAATAGTGCTGGACTGGAAAAATACATGAATATTACAAGTGCTGCAAATTATCAGCAGAAGATAATTTTGAAGATCACCAGAAAAGTTCTGTTTTAGTCAGTCTCAGAAGGTGGCCAGGCACAGGCAGGGAAGCAGAGTACTGAGAGCAACTTAAGCAGACAAGAGTCAGAGGAGGATCTCTGCCCAGCAGTTCAGACTCCACTCTGCAGAGAATCCATGGGGAGGACTCTACCACAGTGTTGGCTACTCTGCCCTGGTTCCCAGTAGATCAGCAGAGAAGTTATAAAATATCCAACACAAACATAAAAAATAGTGAACCCCAAAGCCCTGGAGTCTCATGGGACCTAGCCATGCCCATCTAGCACTAGGTGTGACAGCCACTGTTGCTTCCTGGTGCCTATAGAGGAAGTTGGGAAAGCTTTCCTTGCCCTAAAAGCAGAAACCAACTTAAAAAAAAAAAAAAAAAAAAGCAAACTCTAACTATAGATAGTTTCTATGGCAAAAGAGAAGAACAGATTCCAAAATGAGGAGATTAAAAGCATATTGTCTCCAGATTAAGTCACAAAGGGTAATATAACCTGGTCCCCATCACACAAGGTACAAGGTTCTCCTAGAAGAAGAAATTTAAAAGGATCTCAAAAGAGAGCTAGAAGAAAAATGGGAAAATGAAAGGAAAACTTTGCAAGAGTGTTTGTAAAAGGCATATAACTCATAAAAAGATAGTTTTGATAAAGTGGAAAAAGAAAACAACTTCATGACAAACAGAATATGTGGAATAGAAAAGGTAAAGAAATCCCAGAAAAACAGAATTTGTGAAATGGAAAAAGAAAATAACTCCTTAAAAACTTGAGAAAAAAATCCATAGAACAAAACAACTCATTTAAAAACTCAATTGGACAAATTAAAAAAAAAAAAAAAAAAAAAAGAACTGAAAAAAGTGAATGAAGAAAATAATTAAAAATCAGAACTGGATAATTAAGGGCAATTGGTGGGGGGTGAAGCCAAGATGGTGGAGAAGCCACATGAAAATTTCTAAGTTCTCTCTTACTCTTACTACCAACTATTTAATTCAGCCTCAAAAATAGCACTTGGCTGGTAAAACTCATGAATATTAGAAGTACAACAACTTACCAGCTGAACAGAATCTGGAATTTCGTCAGAAAAGGTCTGTCCTGGGCCAGGGGAGGGGGGGGGAAGACTGGTGTAGACAGTGATAGACTAAAGGCTAGCATATTGTGCAAATTGGACTGGGAAGGCCTCTGGGTTTAGAAAAGCCACAGAGACAGACAACTCTGGCATAGGCTAAGTGCTCTACTCTGCTTACAAAACAGAAGATCATCAGAGAAATCAAATAACTGCTTATAGCTACCCCAAACCGGAAGTAATTCAGCACAGATCCTGGCAGGGCTGTACAGCCCAATTGTGCCATATGGAGTTTTTCCTTGGGACAGTTAAGAACCTGCACACCAGGGGGACACAGCCTGGGTCAGCCTCTAATTTGCACAGTGTGGGGCTCAGCCTGAGGCAGTGAAACTTCCACAGCAGTAAAACTTCTGCAGCAGTGATTGTGCTTCCCAGGGCAGAGACACTTCCAGTCTGTGCACAGGAACTATTTGCTGGTGAGCTGCTAATATCCACAGCCCCACGGGGGGGGGGGGGGGTTGGCCTGGGGTTGTGACACTTTCACTGTGCAGCCACTAGCCTCAGGGAAATTGCTAGGCCACACAGCAGGGGTTCTTCACTGGGAACTTCCACAGCCCAGCCTGTGCTAACCAGCTCTGAATCACTTCCAGTGGGAGGGGTAAATCTCTCCCAGAGCACCCATTAAATTCACCTGTTTCATTGAATGTTCATCTTTATCCTTGAAAGATAATGCTCAATTTTGCTGGATAGTTGATTATAGGCTGCAATCCAAGTTTTTTGTCTTTAGAAATATAAGATTCCTTGGCCTTCCGTCTTTTAAAATGGAAGATGCTAGGTTCTGGGTGGTTCTGATTGTGAATCCTCAAAATTTGAATTGTTTCTTTCTGGCTACTTGCAATATTTTCTCCTTGATTTGGTAATTCTGAAATTTAGCTATAATATTCTTTGAAGTTTTAATTTTGTGATCTCTTTCAGGAGGTGATTAGTGAATTCTTTCAATGGGTATTTTACCCTCTGGTTCTAGGATATCAGGTCAGTTTTCATTGATAATTTCCTGAAAGATGATTTATAGGCTATTTTTTTTTTCATCATGGTTTTCCAGAAGTCCAATAATTCTTAGATTGTCTCTCCTAGATCTTTTTTTCAGATCGGTTGTTTTTTTTCCAATGAGGTATTTTATATTTTCTTCTTCTTCTTTTTTTTTTTTTCTTTTTTTTCTTTTTCAGGGGTTTTGTTTGATTCTTGAAGTCTCATTGATTCATTCACTTCCATTTGTTCAATTCTAATTTTTTAATGAATTATTTTTTCAGTTAGCTTTTTTACCTTCTTTTTTATTTGGTCAATTGAACTTTTAAATAAAGTATTTTGTTCATAGCATTTTTTTTTCTATTTCAAAAATTCTGTTTTTCAACAAATTGGTTTCTTTTTCATATCTATTTTGTATGGGTTTTTTTTGCCTTTTCCATTCATCAAATCTATTTTGTAAGGAGTTATATGCTTTTTCTGTTTCATGAAATCTATTTTTAAGGAGTTTTCTTCATATAATTTCTGTTTTTGTTTTTTTCCTTTTCCAATCTCTCTTGCCAGGTTCCCATTACCTTTCCCCATTTTTCTCCTAACTCTCTTAAGAGTCTTTTTGAATTCTTTCCAGAGAGCTTTGTGAAATCGGGACCAACTCATATCACCCTTCGTGGGTTCACATTGAGATGATTTGCCTTTAGGATCCTCATGTTTGAGATCTGTTCTCTTTCTTTATAAAATTATTTATGGTCAGAGTTGTTTTTGCTTTTTTTCTCATTTTTTAAAGGTTGAGATCTACTCTTAAGGGAAAGGGGTGACAGACACCCACTTTAGGTTGCCTTGGAGTGGTACTGCTAACTGATTTCAGGTGCTCAGTGGGCATGGCCAGGTCCTGCTTTTTTTTTTTTTTTTTTTCCCCCGGGGTTCATAGGCTCACTATTTCATTTGCCTGTATCTTTTGGTATCTCACACTTTATCTGATGATCTTGTAACAAGGGCAGAGAATCTAAGAGCCTCCCAGTAGTTTCCACAATGTGGGACTTTGCAAAGTCCTGGATCCTCACCCCGGGGGCTCCTTGTACTGTGTCTGCACTTGACAGCCTATTCCCATGCCTGACTGAAACATACCTTTTCTTAAGTTATTCCAATTTTTTTTCTGGGAAACTTGTTATACTCTAAATCATTTGTGGGTTCAATCACTCCAAAACTAATTCAGAGGCTTGATCTGGTGTTGATCTGAAGGACACTGGGGGAGCTCAGGTAAAGATGTATCTAATCTCCCATCATATTAGCTCTGCCTCCAATTCTCTTCTTCTCAGAAAGATAATTTTTAAAATATTTCCTTCCCTGCTAAGCCACTAATTTAGCTCCAAACTCAGGAATATCTTCAACTAAGAGATAACTGCCATGGTTGGAATTGGTGTCTAGCAGATCTGCATAGCAAAGGAAATTCAATGAAAGTCATAAAAACAGAGTCAGAAGTCTCAAAGTTTCATTTCAGACTCACCTAGACAGGTTTAGATCAGGCAGGGTTTCCTTTTACAATAACCTTTCTACCTGTCCTATTTCTCAATCATCAGGATTAAAGCTAAGTAGCAATTGAGGCAAAGAATCTCCTCCTTCACCCAGTCCAAACAAGATCTACATGAATAAATAAATAAATAAATAAATCTGGAAAGAGAAGACACTCCAGGTTTCTAAGGAAAGCAGAAATAACTTCTATTTACATTCAATAAAAGTCAATCAGGACCCAAACAATGAACCATTGGCGTTTGGCCTGAGACTTGTTGGTGGACAATTAGAATCAGATTGGTTTTGGTTTAAGGGTCTGGTCTTGTAAGAGAAAAATCCAGCCAGTAAACCCCAAGATATCCTCAGAGGGTTCAGAGATTCTCAAGAGACAGCACTGAATATAACAATTTTTATATATTTTAAAACATAAACAAATTATACATTATAGTGAATTACAGTTTCATCACTAATTCATTTCTGCTCTATTTTTGTATCATGTAAATGATTTTAGTTGATGTTTTCAAGTAAGTAAAGGTATGATATTCTATGTGGATAGATGAAGGAAAGAAGGGAAAGAGAAAAGGAAGGAAGGAAGGAAGGAAGGAAGGAAGGAAGGAAGGAAGGAAGGAAGGAAGGAAGGAAGGAAGGAAGGAAGGAAGGAAGGAAGGAAGGAAGGAGGGAGAAGGGAGAAGGGGAGAGAGGGAGGGAGGAAGGAAGAGTGAAGATGCCTTCCAACTGATCAATTCCAGTTTGTGGGTGGTAATGCTAGTATTTTAGGACCAATCAGGAATTCAATTTATTCTCCCAAGGAAAAAAAAATATTATCTATCAAGGGATCCTTTCCTCAGTCCAGCTCCCTGAGAGATGACCTTTGCTAACAAAGGTTCATGTAATATAATATCATCAAGTAACCTGGATATAGTGGGTGGATGATGAAGACTAATGGAATAGAGTAACTGTTCTGCTACATAAGTATGGACAGAAGTGTTCATGAGACCACTCAGGGGCATTTGCTTTGAATGTAGGGCAAAACATGTATAAAGAATTGGCATATTAAAAATATTTTAAAAAGTTTTCTTTTAAGGGAAAAGAAATTGAAATGAAATAGAAATAATATTTAAAACATATAACTTCTCTAATTACAATACAACTTTTATTAGGCAAATTAGTATGATATAACATAAATTTAAATGCCTTTAATTTCAAAGAGCTAAGTTTCATAACTTGTCATAAACCTTACTAACTGCATTTATGTTATTGGTCTTAAATAATGTAAGTCAGATGTCTACTGTTTTCAGGAAGAAAATAAGCCTTTTTATACTAGGAAATAAAGGAGAATGTGGTATATGGAAAGGGGAAAAGGAGCCAGGGCTAGAATTGCTAAAGGGCAAAAAAAGGAGGTTCATTGAAACTGTTTTAGAAATCTATAGGAAAGAATGAAAGGTAAAATAAATCACAAACAGTTAGGACAGATTTGAATATAACAATTTTTGTATATTTGAAAACATAAACAAATTATACATTATAGTGAATTACAGTTTCATCATTAATTCATTTCTATTTTTGTATCACATAAATGATGTTTAGTTGATGTTTTTAAGTTTTGAATTTTTAAAAATAAGGGGAAAACACAAAAGTATTTACTTTCTCAAACCATTTTTTTAAAGAAAATTTAAAATAAGTTTGAACTTCTTTGGAGCTCTAGCACTACCATATCATTTGAATATACATAATTATATCCACAATAACAATTCATAAGAAAACATTAAACTATGTCACAAAAAAGATTTTAAGTGGTTTAACACATAAACTTAATTCAATAAAATAATGATAATATTTTCTAAAGACTCTTCTAATCTTCTTGAGAATATAAAACCCAGTCTTTTTCAAAATTGAACAATAGTGACTGAAATGAGATTTATCTGAGGTGGAGTAAAGGGAACTCAACATCAATATTTTCACATATAAAAATAAAAAAAAAGATAATTTGAATTCACCATATAATGAAGTCTATTGATTCATTTTTTCTATTAAATAACGAAAACAAAATGAGTGGAAAAATTCTATTAATATTTTATTACTTCCTATCCCCCAAATTTTGAATGCCCTTATAATTAATTCTGTTTAGAGTTTTATTCAACAGAGTTCCACCTCTAAGTTTGAAACAGCAATCTTTTATCGTATCTTCCTATCATTTTCTAGTTCTTTGATTTGCAGTTTTCTTCATGAGTGGCTAATTGATATTCACCACTCTTCTCTCCCTTCTC
This sequence comes from Sminthopsis crassicaudata, assembly GCF_048593235.1. Taxonomy (NCBI): domain Eukaryota; kingdom Metazoa; phylum Chordata; class Mammalia; order Dasyuromorphia; family Dasyuridae; genus Sminthopsis; species Sminthopsis crassicaudata. The sequence continues at coordinate 214,136,242 of NC_133621.1, forward strand.
CAAATATACTCAGAGTGTAAGTCAATAGGCACTAAATAGGGAATATAAATGTTTAGCACCTTTCAGATATTTAAAAGAGTAGAGGTGACATCCAAATTAAAATAGACAAAATCAGTGAGATGGAAAAGCTAGATGACATTAACATTTTCTTTTCTGTATCTAGGATACAATCATTTCTGAGACATGACCATGCACATGCACATATCCATACCCATATACAATAAATAGATACAATGCTAATTATAGATAGCTATAGTTATGTATGTGTGTATAAACATACATTATATATACATATGCACATGTATATACATTTGCAATATATGTGTATAAGCATCTACATTTATATTTTATATTGAAGACATTCTAGAGAAATTTATATAACCTTTGGGTTAAATCTACAACTAGATTGCTAGCTAATCACCATTAGGCCCTGACAGTTGCATGGAAACTTTTCTACTCTTTCCCAGCTGATATTATAGAGTAGAACACATTCTTCATAACATCCTTTAAAGAACTTTTCAATGAACTAATCAACAAACAAATATTCATTAAACACTTAGCAAGCCGTTCTCTATGTCCTAAGAATACAAAAATTATTTCCTTAAAGAATGTATAGTCATGAAAGAATGAAATATATTTATGTGTATAGGTATAATACATATATCTATATTTACATGACATGCATGTGTAGACAAGTAGCATATATACTATATATGTAAATATGTAATATGTATATATTTATGTATAGATATGTGGATAGATAGATAACAGAGAGATAGATAAATAGATAAATAAATAGACAATAATTTGGGGGGAGATATTAGCAGCTGAGGAAATCTGGAAAAGTTTCCTGTTGAAAGTCATACTCAAACTGAATTTTGAGAGAAACTAAGGATCCTAAGAAGTGGGAATGATTGGGAGGAAGTGCATTCCAGATGCATCTTTTGTGGAAAGAACACTAAAAAGTCCAATTTGAGTAATTCATAATGAGTATCAGAAAGGATATTATGTGAAAACCCTGAAAAGTTGGAACAGAATTGTATTGATTGAAACATTAAAATGCCAAATATAGTCTATAATGTATTACATAAATATTAGGCAGATGATGGAGTTTGTTGAATTAGTGAGTAATATGGTCATACTTACACTTTAACGGAGAAAAAATAAAAAATAAAAAACAATAACTGCGTGGAGGATGAGTTGGAATGGGAACATGCATCAGACAGGAAGACCAATTAGGAAAATAGCACAATAATTTAGAGCTGATGAGGATCTGAATGAGAGTGGTAGCTGTTGGAATGGAAAGAAGAGAATGGATTTCAGGATTTTGTAGAAATGACAATGACAATATTTGTCCACTGATTCAGTTGAAATTGTATCTAGCAAATCCATTGCTATAACATTATATATACTGATAACTGAGTTTATGACTCACTCAGGTTATGAAACTGACTAGAAAAATCATTCTGTCTTTAAGAAAAAAAGCAGGGAAATTTGAAAGGGTGAGTCTGTGAATAAGAGCAAATAAATTCTATTATGTATACATGTTTACTACACCTACATATCCTCTAGTTTGAAATGTCTAATAAGCCATTGGTTATATATAGTGTGAAGGTCCAGAACTCTGGAAAAGTATATTTGAAACAAGGATACTTAAAACAGGGTGTTTACTCAGTGTGAGTGATGAGATAATGGTTCTCTAGTTTACATGTACTTAGTATGTTATGATGATGTGATGGTTCTATAGTTGGCACATTTCAGTGTGCTGTAATAATGTAATTGTACTAAGGTATTTAAGGGCTTAAAATAAGCAGACTCCAGTATGAGTGTGCTCAAACTCTATCTCAGACTCCAGACTCCAGACTTTATGCTTGACCATCCTCATGGTGACTCTCCTACTAACACCAAGACCTATCCAGAGACCTTCAAGAAAGCTAGCCTGGACATTACAATATAGGACTAATGTTTAGGAAAAAGACTGCAGTTTATTGCTACCTCTTACTAGAGGATATTGCCACAAAATTAAATGAGAAAATGAAGACCAATCATTGGCAATTCATTTTTCTCCCTACTTTTATAACTTAAAACATTTAACCACATTCTTCATTTTTTTCATCTTTTACTACTCTTTGATAAATAAGCAGCCCTTCTCCACAAGAAGAGCTGTCTATTTAGTTTGTACAATCTGGACTTTTCTGCCATATTGCTCAAAAATAACCCCCTCTGACTCTAGTTTTCAGATGTCTCCTTATTGTGACAAGACATCTGAAAACAAACTCTTCATCCTTTAAATTGTGGTTCTATGTACTCAGGGAACTATCTCATGATTGATCCTAAGGATATGAATCAAAAGGAATCAGGGCTTCTTTCTGTTTTTTTTTCCCTAGACTTGAATAAAAGTGGGAAAAAAATTTCAAAAAGCTTTGGTGTTCTCAGGTCTAGGATTTCCCAAAAATAGTTAACAAGGACTCCTTCTTTAAATGTGCTTAATTTATAATATGAAAAGTACAGAAACTGCATAAAATTTAAAGGATATAAATATATATACGTATATATATATATGTATGTATATTTAAATAATACAGGAACCAGATTTCTCAAATGGATCATTGTATTCATTATACTTGCTTTATAAATCAAAGATAATTTGTGTGAATGTTAAACAAAGAGCTCACATTTACTGCAGATTTTCATTTTATTCTTCAAAGTAAAATGGCTCCATGAAAGTTTGTTAATTAATAAAAACCTAGGTCTTCATAATGATAATATATTTGAGTCTTAATTAAAAAAAAAACCCTTCTACTTAGAAGTAAGGCCATAGTGTGAGATAATGCCTAATGGTCTCAGTCAATATATAAACCTCTATTATTTTTTCACACCATTAATCTCAGTATTCAAAGTGGAGGGAAGCACATGCTTAGACAAACTATCCATGAGGTGCATGTGTAATAAATATACAAATATCCAAGATAACTTACACCTCTGGCACTAGAAACTTCAGTGTTGAGGGACTACTGGAAGCAGAGCTAAGATGGTGGAGATGATAGACTTAGTGAAATGGAAAAAAGTATATAACTCATTAAATGATAGATTTGATAAAATGAAAAAGAAAGCAACTTCCAGAAAAACAGAATTGGTGAAACAGAAAAAGAAAAGGATTCCTTAAAAAACAGAATTTGTGAAATGGAAAAAAATTCCATAAAACAAAATAACTCATTGAAAAATTCAATTGGACAAATACAAAAAAAGTAAATGAAGAAAATACCTCACTAAAATTCAGAATTGAATAAATGGAAATGAATAATTCAATGAAACAACAAGAATCAGTCAAGCAAAACCAAAAAAAAAAAAAAAAGAAAAAAAAAAAAGAAAAAAAAAAGTAAAATATCTAACTAGGAAAGCAACCAACCTGGAAAATGGATCTAGGAGAGACAACCTAAGGATTGTTGGACTCCCTGAAATGCATGGTGAAAAAAAGCCTAGACACTATCTTTCAGGAAATCATCAAAAAGAATTGCCCAAATATCATAGAAACAGAAGGTAAAATGACCATTGAAAGAATTCACGTAACACCTTCTGAAAGAGATCCCAAAATTAAAACCACAAAGAATATCATGACAAAATTTGAGAACTATAAGACCAAGGAAAAAATACTACAAGCAACCAGAAAGAAAGAATTCAAATACCAAGAAGCCACAATAAGAATTACTCAGGACCTAGCAGCTTCTGCTTTGAAGGATCAAAGGGCCTGGAATCTGACATTCTGAAAGGCAAAGGAACTCAGAATGAAGCCAAGAATAAATGAGTGTGCTAAACTTAGCATTTTCTTTCATAGAAAAAGATAAACATTCGATGAAACTGGTGAGTTCTATTTATTTTTTATGAAAAGATAGAGCTAAACAAAAATTTTACTTCCAAATACAGAACTCAAGAGAAAAATAAAAAAGGATGAAAAGAAAAAAAAAAAAAACACAACTCTTGAGTACTGTGTTTCTGTTATGGGTATATATTGAGAGTACATGTATAATATGATTTTGCTGTTATAATATAAAAAAGAAACCAGAGATGGAAAGGGGATTGTGACAGAAAAAAGGGGAAATTGGAAGTAAAATGATGGAAATTACATATCAGAAAGAAGCAAAGAAGGGAGGGGAAGAAGGGATGAATATAGTGTGAATCTTACTCTCATCAGATTTGGCCCAAAGAAAGAATATTAGCTATAATTGGTTTCACAGAGAAACATCTCTCATCTTATAGAAAAGTGGGAAGGCAAAGGGGAATAGAGAAGGGGTAGGCTAAATTGAAGGGAAAAGAGAAATAGTAACTGAAAGGTATAAGAAAGGGAGAGGATCTCTAAAGGGGAGGACTGCTTGAGGCAAATAGTGCTTATAAGTAAATTACTGGGGATGAGGAAAAGGGGAAAATGAAAGAGAAAAGTATTTGGGGTTAATAAGATGTCAGGAAAAACTGAATTAGTAGTTTTAACTGTAAATGTGAATGGGGTGAACTCTCCCATGAAATGTAAGTGCATAGAAGACTGGATTAAAAGGCAGAATCCAACAATATGTTGTTTATAAGAAACACATTTAAAGCAGAGTGATGTATATAGAGTAAAGGTAAAAGGGTGGAACAAAATTGATTATGCTTCACATAAAGTAAAAATTAAAAAAAAAAAAAAAGCTGGTGTAGACATCCTGATCTCAGATGAAGCAAAAGCAAAAACTGATCTAATTAAAAGAGGAAGGAAACTATATCTTGCTAAAGTGTACCATAGATAATGAAGCAATATCAATGTTAAACATATATGCACCAAGTGGTGTAGTATCTAAATTCCTAAAGGAGAAGCTAAGAGAGTGGCAAGAAGAAATAGACAACAAACTATAATAGTGGGAGACCTCAACCTTGTAATCTCAGAATTAAATAAATCAAACCATAAAATAATTAAGAAAAAAGTTAAAAAGGTAAAAAGAATACTAGAAAAATTAGATATGATATATCTTAAGAGAAAAATGAATGTAGACAGAAAAGCATACATTTTCTTCTCAGAAATTCATGGAACTATTCAAAAATTGACCACATATTAGAACATAAAGATCTCAAAATTACATGCAGAAAGGCTAAAATAATAAATGCATTTTTCAGATCAAAATACAATGAAAATTACATTCAATAAAAGACAAGGGGAAAATTAGACCAAAAAGAAATTAGAAACTAAGAAATCTCATCCTAAAGAATGAATGGGTGAAACATCAAATCATAAACACAATCAATTTTTTCATCCAAAAATATCACAATAATGAGACAACATGCCAAAATTTGTGGGATGCAGCCAAAATGGTAATAAGGGTAAATTTTATATCTGTAGATGCTAACTTACATAAAATAGAGAGAGAGAAGATCAATAAATTGGGCTTACAATTAAAAAATCTAGAAAAAGAACAAATTAAAAACCCCCAATTAAATACTAAACTTAAAATTCCAAAAATAAAAGATCAATAAAATTGAAACTGAAAAAACTATTGAATTAATAAATGTAACTAAGACTTGGTTTTATAAATAAATCAACAAAATAGATAAATCTTTAGTTAATTTGATTAGAAAAAGGAAAGAGGAAAATCAACTTGTTAATCTCAAAAATGAAAAGGGAGAACTATCCACCAATAAAGAGGAAACTAGAGCAATTATCAGGAGTTACTTTGCCCAACTTTATGCCAATAAATTTAACAACCATAATGAAATGGAGGAATACCTACAAAAATATAGATTGCCCAGATTAACAGAAGAGGGAATAAATTACTTAAATAGTCCCATTTTAGGAAAAGAAATAGAATAAACTATTAATCAACTCCCTAAGAAAAATTCCCTAGGACCAGATGGATTTACATGTGTATTCTACCAAACATTTAAAGAACAATTAACTCCAATACTATATAAAGAGTTTGAAAAAAATAAGGAATGAAAGATTTCTACCAAATTCTTTTTATGACACTGTATTTATGATATAGTACTGAAACCTACACTAGTTAGGACAAAAACAGAGAAAGAACATTATAGACAAATCTCCCTAATGAATATTGATGCAAAATTCTTAAACAAAATATTAACTAAGAGATTACAGATAATCATCCCCATGATAATACACCACAATCAAGGAGGATTTATACCAGGAGTGCAGGACTGGTTCAATATTAGGAAAACTATTAGTATATCAATAACCAAATTAACAAAAAACATATGATTATCTCAATAGATGCAGAAAAAGCATTTGCTAAAATCCAACACCCATTCCTGTTAAAAACACTAGAGAGGACTTCCGGCCAAGATGGCGGCGTGGAGGCAGACAGCTGCTTGAGCTCCTCGTTTTCTCTCAGAACTTACTTCATGACAAGCCTCTGACTTGATGCTTGACCCAGAAAGAAATCCACAAATTATCACCAAGAGAAGACATCCTTGAAAGTCGCCAGAAAAGGTCTGTGTTTGTTCGGGGGAGGGTCAATCAGACTGGGCGCAGACTGAGGGCAGACAGCCAGAGCAAGACAGGCAGCTCACACAGCTCAGACCTGAGGGGGAGGGGTGTGATCTCTGCCATTTCTGCGAAAGGGCTTTTGCCCCAGTGTGGATGCTCCGTCTTGGCAGCAAGCCAGGAGCAGCAGAGAGGGTGTAAACACCGGAGGTGAACATTAAAACCCCAGAAAGCCAGCGTCTCTCAGAGCCCGGCCACCCCCAACCCCCACCTGGACTGACTCGGTGTGTTCTCATTGCTGTTCTGTTAGTGGCTCTCTGCTGCCCTAGCCCCAGTCTGTAGAGCAAGCCCATTAATAACATCCAGCCTTATCCCCCGCAAAACAGACCAATTGTTTCTCTTGTCAGTTTGTTTTCTTTGATTCCTACTCTGACAAAATGAACAAAAAATTCAAAAGGGCTCTAACCATTGACAGCTTCTGTGTGGAGAGGGAGCAGACTTCAAATGCTGAGGAGACTAGGAACAGAATGTCCCCAGATGTATCCCCTGGGAGGGATATAAGCTGCTCCTCAATACAAAAGAACCTCATAGAGGAAATCAAAAGGGCTCTCACAAGAGAGCTGGAAGAGAGATGGGAAAAAGAAAGGGAAGCTTGGCAAGAGAGCCTGGAGAAGTCATCCCATGCATTCAAAGACAGAATGGATAAAGAAATCAAATCATTGAGAAACAAGATTAGTGAGCTGGAAAAGGTAAACAACTCCAAGGAAAACAGGATTAGTGAGCTGGAAAAGGTAAACAACTCCAAGGAAAACAGGATTAGAGAGCTGGAAAAAGAAATCAGCTCTCTAAAAAATAAAATGGATACAATGGAAAAAAATTCCATAGAAGATAAAAACTCAATTGGACAATTACAAAGAGATATAAAAAAAGTGAGTGAAGAAAATACATCATTGAAAATTAGACTGGAACAAGTAGAAATGAATGACTCAAGGAGAAACCAAGAGGGAGTCAAGCAAAACCAGAGAAATGAAACAATTGAAAAGACTGTCAAGTACCTTACCAGAAAGACAACAGACCTGGAAAACAGATCCAGGAGAGACAATTTGAGAATAATCGGACTCCCTGAAAAATGGGAGGAAAAAAAGAGCTTGGACACCATTTTCGAGGAAATTATCAAAGAGAACTGCCCAGACGTTTTGGAAACAGAGGGTAAAATAGACATTGAGAAAATTCATCGATCACCTACTGAAAGGGACCCTAAAATCAAAACGCCAAGAAATATAGTGGCCAAGTTCAAGAACCATCAGACAAAGGAAAAGATATTGGAAGCTGCTAGAAAAAAACAATTCAGATATGGAGGATCCACAATAAGGATAACACAGGATCTAGCAGCATCCACATTAAAAGAACGCAGGGCCTGGAACATGATATTCCGAAAGGCTAAGGAACTTGGTATGCAGCCAAGAATAACTTACCCAGCAAGAATGAGCATCGTTTTCCAGGGAAGAAGATGGACATTTAACGAAATAAATGAATTCCATCTATTTTTGATGAAAAAACCAGACCTACATAAGAGGTTTGATCTTCAAATACAGAACTCAAGAGACTTCTAAAAAAGGTAAAAAGAAATCTTGAGAACTATACTTCTGTCAAAAAAATATGTAAAGAACATATGTACAATTTGTCTTAGAAACTAGAGGTGGAAAGGAGATTATATCATAAAAAAGTATAAAGTGGTGGTACTACATCTCATGAAGAGGCAAAGGTAACCTATTATATCTGAGAGAAAGAAAGGAGGGAGATGAACATAGCGTGTATCAATAGACATATTCGATTATGGTGAAACTTCTTCCACTTCATTGAAAAGTGAAAGGGAAGGAGTAAGCTAAGGGGAAGGGAATACAGTAATTTCGAGGAAAAGGGGTAAAATAAGGGGAGGATCTTTAAGGTGGGGGAGGGATCCTAAAAAGGGAGGGCTGTGAAAAGCTTCATGACAAGCCTCTGACTTGATGCTTGACCCAGAAAGAAATCCACAAATTATCACCAAGAGAAGACATCCTTGAAAGTCGCCAGAAAAGGTCTGTGTTTGTTCGGGGGAGGGTCAATCAGACTGGGCGCAGACTGAGGGCAGACAGCCAGAGCAAGACAGGCAGCTCACACAGCTCAGACCTGAGGGGGAGGGGTGTGATCTCTGCCATTTCTGCGAAAGGGCTTTTGCCCCAGTTTAATACTGGATAGGAGGGTAAAAGGGAAGGAAAGGGGAAAAGCATAAGCAGGGGTTAATAGGATGGCAAGCAATATAGAATTAGTCCTTCTAACCATAAATGTGAATGGGGCAAACTGCTTCATAAAGAGGAAGCAGTTAGCAGACTGGATTAAAAGTCAGAATCCTACTATATGTTGTTTACAGGAAACACACCTGAAACAGGATGAGACATTCAAACTAAAAGTAAAAGGGTGGAGCAGAATCTATTATGCTTCAGGCAAAACCAAAAAAGCAGGAGTAGCCATCCTCATCTCAGATCAAGCAAAAACAAAAATTGATCTAATTAAAAGAGATAAGGAAGGGCATTATATCCTGCTAAAGGGAAGCATCAATAGTGAAGCAGTATCAATATTAAACATGTATGCACCAAGTGGTGCAGCATCTAAATTCTTAAAAGAGAAATTAAGAGAGCTGCAAGAGGAAATAGATAGCAAAACTATAATAGCGGGAGATCTCAACCTTGCACTCTCAGAATTAGATAAATCAAACCACAAAATAAATAAGAAAGAAGTCAAAGAGGTAAATAGAATACTAGAAAAATTTGATATGATAGATCTTTGGCGAAAGCTAAATGGAGACAGAAAGGAATATACTTTCTTCTCAGCAGTTCATGGAACCTATACAAAAATTGATCATATACTAGGGCATAAAAACCTCAAAATCAAATGCAGTAAGGCAGAAATAGTAAATGCATCCTTTTCAGACCATAATGCAATCAAAATAACATTTAATAAAAAGCCAGGGGAAAATAGACCAAAAAATAATTGGAAACTAAATAATCTTATACTAAAGAATGATTGGGTAAAACAACAAATCATAGACATAATTAATAACTTCACCCAAGAAAATGACAATAATGAGACATCATACCAAAATGTGTGGGATACAGCCAAAGCAGTAATTAGGGGAAGTTTTATATCTCTACAGGCCTACCTGCATAAAATAGAGAAAGAGAGGGCCAACGAATTGGGTTTACAACTAAAATTGCTAGAAAAGGAACAAATTAAAAACCCCCAGACAAACACAAAACTTGAAATTCAAAAAATAAAAGGTGAGATTAATAAAATTGAAAGTAAAAAAACTATTGAATTAATTAATAAAACTAAGAGTTGGTTTTATGAAAAAACCAACAAAATAGACAAACCCTTAGTAAACCTGATTAAAAAAAGGAAAGAGAAAAAGCAAATTGATAGTCTTGAAAATGAAAAGGGTGAACTCACCACTAATGAAGAGGAAATTAGAACAATAGTTAGGAGCTACTTTGCTCAACTTTATGCCGATAAATTCGATAACTTAAATGAAATGGAAGAATACCTTCAAAAATATAGCTTGCCCAGATTAACAGAAGAAGAAGTAAGTAGTCTAAATAGTCCCATCTCAGAAAAAGAAATAGACCAAGCTATTAACCAACTTCCTAAGAAAAAGTCCCCAGGACCAGATGGATTTACAGGTGAATTCTACCAAACATTTAAAGAACAACTAACTCCAATGCTATGTAAACTATTTGAAAAAATAGGGATTGAAGGAGTCCTACCAAATTCCTTCTATGACACAGACATGGTACTGATACCTAAACCAGGTAGATCGAAAACTGAGAAAGAAAACTATAGACCAATTTCCTTAATGAATATTGATGCTAAAATCTTAAATAAGATATTAGCAAATAGACATCAGAAAATCATCCCCAGGATAATACACTATGACCAAGTGGGATTTATACCAGGAATGCAGGGATGGTTTAATATTAGGAAAACTATTAGTATAATTGACCATATTAATAATCAAATTAATAAAAACCATATGATCATCTCAATAGATGCAGAAAAGGCATTTGATAAAATCCAACATCCATTCCTACTAAAAACGCTTGAGAGTATAGGAATAAATGGACTATTCCTTAAAATAATAAGGAGCATATATTTAAAACCTTCAGTAAACATCATATGTAATGGTGATAAACTAGAACCTTTCCCTGTAAGATCAGGAGTGAAACAAGGTTGCCCACTATCACCATTACTATTCAATATAGTACTAGAAACTCTAGCCTTGGCAATAAGAGCCGAGAAAGAGATCCAAGGAATTAGAGTAGGAAATGAAGAAATCAAATTGTCACTTTTCGCAGATGACATGATGGTATACTTAGAGAACCCCAAAGACTCTGCTAAAAAGCTATTAGAAATAATTCAGAATTTTAGCAAAGTCGCAGGATACAAAATAAATCCACATAAATCCTCAGGATTTTTATACATTACCAACACAATCCAACAGCAAGAGATACAAAGAGAAATTCCATTCAAAATAACAGTCGATAGTATCAAATATTTGGGAATATATCTACCAAAGGAGAGTCAGGAATTATATGAGCAAAATTACAAAACACTTGCCACAAAAATAAAGTCAGATTTAAATCATTGGAAAGACATTCAATGTTCTTGGATAGGCCGAGCGAATATAATAAAGATGACAATACTCCCCAAACTAATCTATTTATTTAGTGCTATACCAATCAGACTCCCAAGAAACTATCTTAATGACCTAGAAAAAATAACAACAAAATTCATATGGAAGAATAAAAGGTCGAGAATTGCAAGGGAACTAATGAAAAAAAAGTCAGAGGAAGGTGGTCTAAGTGTACCTGATTTAAAGCTATATTATAAAGCAACAGTCACCAAAACCATTTGGTATTGGCTAAGAAATAGACTAGTTGATCAGTGGCATAGGTTAGGTTCACAGGACAAGATAGTGAATAAAAATAGCAATCTAATCTTTGACAAACCCAAAGATCCCAAATTTTGGGATAAGAATTCATTATTTGACAAAAACTGCTGGGAAAACTGGAAATTAGTATGGCAGAAACTAGGCATGGACCCACATTTAACACCACATACTAAGATTAGATCAAAATGGGTCCAAGATTTAGGCATAAAGAACGAAATCATAAATAAATTGGAGGAACATGGGATGGTTTACCTCTCAGACTTGTGGAGGAGGAAGGAGTTTGTGTCCAAGGGAGAACTAGAGACCATTATTGATCACAAAATAGAACATTTTGATTACACCAAATTAAAAAGTTTCTGCACAAACAAAACTAATGCAAACAAGATTAGAAGGGAAGTAACAAATTGGGAAAAAATTTTTACAGTTAAAGGTTCTGATAAAGGCCTCATCTCCAAAATATACAGAGAATTGACTTTAATTTATAAGAAATCAAGCCATTCTCCAATTGATAAATGGTCAAAGGATATGAACAGACAATTTTCAGATGATGAAATTAAAACCATTTCCACTCATATGAAAGAGTGTTCCAAATCACTATTGATCAGAGAAATGCAAATTAAGACAACTCTGAGGTATCATTACACACCTGTCAGATTGGCTAAGATGACAGGAACAAATAACGATGAATGTTGGAGGGGCTGTGGGAAAACTGGGACACTGATGCATTGTTGGTGGAGTTGTGAAAGAATCCAACCATTCTGGAGAGCAATCTGCAATTATGCCCAAAAAGTTATCAAAATGTGCATACCCTTTGACCCAGCCATACTACTACTGGGCTTATACCCCAAGGAACTACTAGAGAAGGGAAAGGGTCCTGTATGTGCCAAAATGTTTGTGGCAGCCCTTTTCATAGTGGCTAGAAGCTGGAAGATGAATGGATGTCCATCAATTGGAGAATGGTTGGGTAAACTATGGTATATGAATGTTATGGAATATTATTGTTCTATAAGAAATGACCAACAGGAGAAATACAGAGAGGCTTGGAGAGACTTACATCAACTGATGCTGAGTGAAACGAGCAGAACCAGAAGATCATTATACACTTCAACAATGATACTGTACGAGGATGTATGCTGATGGAAGTGGATTTCTTCAACATAGAGAAGAACTAATCCAATTCCAATTGATTAATGATGGACAGAACCAGCTACATCCAGAAAAGGAACACTGGGAAATGAATGTAAACTGTTATTTTTACCTTCTGAATCCAATTCTTCCTGTGCAACCAAAAAATTCGGTTCTACACACATATATTGTATCTAAATTATACTGTAATATATTTAACATATATAAGACTGCTTGCCATCTGGGGGAGGGGGTTGGGGGAGGAAGGGAAAAAATCTGAATAGAAGTAAGTGCAAGGGATAATGTGGTAAAAAATTACCCATGCATATGTACTGTTAAAAAATGTTATAATTATAAAATAAAATAAAAAATTAAAAAATAAAAAAATAAAAAAATAAAAGAGGTGACCTAGAAGGTCTAAAAAAAAAAAAAAAAAAACACTAGAGAGTATATGAATAAATGGACTTTTCCTTAAAATAGACAGTAGCATCTATTTAAAACCATCAATAAGCATCATCTGTAATGGTGATAAACTGGACCCATTTCCAATAAACTCAGGAATGAAACAAGGTTGCCCACTATCTCCATTACTATTTAATATTGTGTTAGATATACTAGCTTTGGAAATGAGATGAAAAAGAGATAAAAAGAATTAGAGTAGATAATGAGGAAACCAAATTATGACTGTTAGGAGATAATATGATGGCATACTTAAAGAACCCCTAAAGAATTAACTAAAAAGCTGTTAGATATAATCCACAACTTTAGCAAAGTTGCAGAATACAAAATAAATCCTCAGCATTCTTATACATCACTAACAAAATCCAACACCAAGAGACACAAAGAGAAATTCCATTTAAATAAATGTTGATAATATAAAATATTTGGGAATTTATATGCCAAGGGAAAGTCAGGAATTATATAAATAAAAATACAAAATTCTTTCACACAAATAATGTCAGATCTAAGCAAATGGCAAAATATTAAGTGCTTTTGGATAGATTGAACAAATATAATAAAGATTGTAGTGTGCTGATGTCTCCAGAAACTGCCAATCACTCTCTGGTCTAGAAGAGAGACTTCTTCGTCCAGAGAGCTGCCTCATCTCTGGCCCAGATAAGACTCTATCTCTTAAGTGCTGCCCTCTTTTATCCTCCCAGTGAATGGGCATGGGATAACTCAAGGGCTTCTGGAAAAATTACTTCAACCAATGAACTTGCTCCTCCTAAGCATGCAAGCTCCTCCCCAGAAGGTCAAAGGGGTTAAACTCCCATTAAGGCTGGAACTAGAGAATTGTTAAGTATAGACTTAGCACTTAGTAAGAACCTAATATCTCCCCCTTTCTTTTGATTTAGAACATAAATCCATCAATATGGGAGGCATTACACATAATTACATAGAGTACATAAACACATAGTAACATAGTACATACTAGAAGTATGTAACAAATAACATAATCAAATAATCATAAATTGAGAATTTATAAATGTCCATAAGTCCATTGTCCATTAGTCTCATCTTGTGTTAGGAAATCCAATGATTCCTGATGATTGTAAAGTTCTTTAACAGTCTTCTTACTAGCCATGCTCTTTCAGTGTCAAATGTTTCTTAGATTTTCTCCTCTGTTTTGAGATCTTTCTCTTTTTCTGTCTCTCTCCAGGCGCTTGTTGCCACCCATCTGTTTCCTTCTTCATCTGTTTCCTTCTGTCTGTTAAAATACAAGCAAACCTTCTCTCCCAGGCAGTTAACCCATTTGATTCCTTCTCCATCTGAAGAAATACAAGCAAACCCTCTCCCCCAGGCAGTTAACCTATCTAATTTCCTCCTACTTACCATTTTCTAAATCTCTTCTCATTATCAGGCAATTACATTGGAGTTGTTTGCACTGGACACAGCCCTGTTGGCTTAAAAGGCCTGTATTCTCCCCAAGTGTAATCCATTTTTGCAATCTGATTGCCTTTTGGCTGACTTATCAGGTAATCCCTTTTTTACCATGTGATTGCTTTTCTGCTGGTTGATCAAATCAGAGTCCTGACCTTCTAAAGGCTCTTTGGGTGTAACATCAGCTGCCAACATGCCCCAAGTCTTTTTTTGCCTGAGGCCCTGGACTTGGGCCCCTCATCCCATTTCCCTGAATTATTCTACACTCTGATGCCCAATGGAGTCCTCTGTTGCATTTTGGACATGGGGTTTTAGGTCTTCTTTCACCCTGTCTTCTCACTCTATCTCCATATTTACACTGAGCTCTCAGATGTCCAATTTTTCCACATTGAAAACATCACCGAGTTTCTCTAGAAGTCCCTTGCCAGGAGGGACCATTTGTTCCCACTATGGCCCCACGTTGGGTGCCAATATGTAATGTGCTATTGTCTCCAGAAACTGCAAATCGCTCTCTGGTCTAGAGGATAGACTTCTTCCTCCAGAGAGCCGCCTCAACTCTGGCCCAGACAAGACTCTCTATCTCTTGAGTGCTGCTCTCTTTTATCCTCCCAGAGAATGGGTGAGGGATAATGCAAGGGCTTCTGGGAAAAATTACTTTAACCAATGAACTTGCTCCTCCTAAGCATGCAAGCTCCTCCCCAGGAGTTCACAGGAGTAAAACTCCCCTAAAGGCTGGAACTAGAGAATTGTTAAGTACTGACTTAGCACTCAGTTATAACCTAATATCTCATTATCTCATTAGCACTTAGTAAGAACCTAACAAAAGATGACAATACTTTCTAAACTAATCTATTTATTGCTATACCAATCAAAATCCCAAGAAACTTTTTTACAGATCTAAAACTATATTATAAAAGCAGCCTTCATCAAAATCATTTGGTATTGTCTAAGAAATAGATTAATTGATCAGTGGAATAGGTTAGGTTCACAGAACAAAATAGCCAATGATTATAACAATCTAATTTTTGACAAACCCAAAGGCCCCAGCTTTTGTGATAAGAATTCACTATTTGAAAAAAAACTGTTGGGAGAATTGGAAACTAGTATGGCAGAAAGTAGGCACAGACTTACACCTAACACCATATACCAATATAAGGTCAGAATGGGTTCATGATCTAGACATAAAGAATGATACTTTAAGCAAATTAGACAAACATTGGATAGTTTCCCTCTCAGACCTGTGGAGGAGGATGGAATTTATGACCAAAGAATAACTAGGTATCATTATTGATCATAAAATAAATAATTTTGATTATATTAAGTTAAAAAGTTTTGTATAAACAAACTAATGCAGAAAAGATTAGAAGGGAAGCAATAAACTGGGAAAACATTTTTACATCCAAAGGATCTGATGAAGGCTTCATTTCTAAAATATATGGAGAATTGACTCAAATTTACAATAATTCAAGCCATTCTCCAGTTGATAAATAATCAAAGGATTATCAGATGAAGAAATTAAAAGTATTTGTAGCCACATGAAAAGGTGCTCCAAATCTCTATTGATCAGAGAAAGGCAAATTAAGATGACTCTGAGATATCACTTACACACCTGTCAGATGGGCTGAGATGATAGGAAAAGGAAATGATAAATGTTGGAGGGGATGTAGGAAAACTGATGCATTGTTGGTGGAACTGTGAATGGATCATTCTGGAGAACAGTTTGAAATTATGCTCAAAAAGTTATCAAAGTGTGCATATCCTTTGATCCAGCAATATTTCTACTGGGTTTATATCCCAAAGAGATCTTAAAGGAGTGAGTGGGACCTGTATGTGCAAAAATGTTTGTGGCAGCTCTCTTTGTAGTGGCAAAAAACTGGAAACTGAATGTATGCCCATCAATTGGAGAATGGATGAATAAATTATTGTATATGAATGCTATGGAATACTTTGTTTTGTAAAAAATGACCAACGGGATGATTTCAGGGAAGCTTGGAGAGACCTTCATGAATTGATGCAGAGTGAAATGAGCAGATCCAGGAGATCATTAAACACAACAAGATTATATGATGACAATTCTGATGGACGTGGCTCTCTTCAGCATTGAGATGATTCAGACCAGTTCTACTTGTGCAGTGATGAAGAAAATGCGGAACACAACATTGCATTCTCACTCTCTGTTGTTATTTGCTTGCATTGTGTTTTCTTTCTCAGTTTTCTTTTTCTTCCTTCTTGATCTGATTTTTCTTGTGCAACAATATAACCTTATAAATATGTATACATGTATTATGTCTAACGTATTTCAATATATTTAACAGTATTTGACTACCTGCTAGCTAGTGGAGGGGGTTGGGGAATTAGGGGAAATTTTGCAATAAAAGGTTATACAAATGTCCCTGTTGGAAATATTTTCTATGCATATGCTTTGTAAATAAAAAGCTTTAATAAAAAAAAAAAAAGAAAAGAAACTTCAATGTTCTGATTATGTATTGGGAAATGTTCACAAAAGCTTTTCTGTTGAACAAAGGCTTCTACTTTTAAATTGAGCTGATCTAATCTGTGCTTAACCTTACTAAATATGATATCATAACTAAATTAATCAAGCGGGTGTGCAAATTCTTTGTTTTTCTGTTTTTAAATTGTTCTTTTGCTCAAATATACTTACTTCTTCAAAGAAACTATCATATCTATCACTTTCAGCTTCAAACTCAGCTGACAATTTTGAGAAGTCCTAGAAGAAGGTTTATGAATAATAATCACACATACACCTCCTTCAGCAGCCAAGAAATAGTCCAAAACCAATCTATTGCCCATAACTCCATGGGTCAAGGAATCCAATGATTCCTGCAAGTTTTGAAGTCCTACAACAGTTTTATCACATTAGCGATTCCTATGATTCCTGATGGTTTTCAAGTTCTGCAATAATCTTATCCTATCTCAGAGAATCCAATGATCCCAGTGTGTTTTGAAGTTTTGCAACAGTTTTAGCAACAATTTTTGATGTTCATGAGTCAACTGCCATACACATTAGGTTAACATTCATGCTTTTTCAGTGGTACATGTAGTCAGAGATGGAACCACCCAATGTTTCTTTAGTTTTCTCCTTTGTTTCAAAATTTTTCTCTTTTTCTATCTCTCTCCAATGGACAAGGCTTGTTGGTACCCATCTGATTCCTTCTCCATCTGTAGAGATACAAGTCAACCCTCTCTCCCAAGCAGTTAACCTATCTGGTACCTTCTATGCACCACTTTCTGGATCTCTCCACAGCAGTAAGAGATTACTTAAAGAAATGGAGCTGCTCCCACTCTACACTGCCCTTCTGTCGGGTTATAAAACCTGTATTCTCTTCAAATGCAGATCATGTAATCCTTTTTTTTTTTTTTTTTCATCAGATTGCTTTTTGGATGATAGATCATGTTGTCTGAATTTTCAATATTGAACTGCTAAAGATTCTCTGGGTGTAACCTGTAATCATGCCACCTGTTTTTTGCCTGGGGCCCTGGAGCTGGGCCCTGCTTTCCATTTCCTTAAGTCAATCTACATTCTTATGCCCAATGGAAGCCTCTGTTGCATTTTGGACATAGGGTTTTGGGTCTTGTTCTCTCACCCTGTCTTTTCACTCTATCTCTATGCCAACACTGATCTTTCAGATGCCTTACTTTACCACATTGACAGCACTGACAAGTCTCAACTAATTGAATATTACAATGATAATGGTCCTGATTCAATTCCTGAAGAAACATTCTATATATACAAGATAATACAATTTGCTTTAAGGAATTACATAAGTATTTAGCATATACTTTAACATATTTAACATGTATTGGTCTACCTGCCATCTCGGGGAAGGAGGAGAGAAATAAGGGAAAAGTTGGAACAGAATGTTTTGCAAGGGTCATTGCTGAAAAATTACCCATGTATATGTCTTGTAAACAAAAGCTATAATAATTTAAAAGAAATGAATTACATAAGCATTAAAATAAGGGGAAAAAGGAGAAAGAGCAGGAGGGGGGTGGTATTGACAAAACAGCTGAAAAGCATGAAGAATTATAGACAAGAAAGGAGTTAAGTACAGTGCTGATGCAATTAAGGAGTGTGGTCTTCACAGCAGATGCTATTAGGGCATTCCCCATTTCATCACACTCCTTCCTCAACTTCCCCTTCCTAGGTGGAGGGAGGGGGGGGGGGCAGTGACACAATCAGCACTATCCATGCAGCAGCTTTGTCCACCCCCTATGAAATGTTTAGAAAAGGCACTAATAAAAGCTAAAAAAGGACAGGATATATCTGATTTAAGAATAAAAGCATACCCTGTGATTGAAGAATTTGATTCTTCAGGTCAAGCCTGGAGAAGATGCATTTCTTTTGATCTGGAAATTATTAAATATCTAAAAAAGGGTTGCACTCTTTATGGGGCTACATAGTGATTGGAAATCTATAGCAAGGAAATGTTTAGACATGGACAAAACTTGTTGTGGCTTTCTGAGTATAGTGAACTCTGTAGAATACAAGACCAATGAAATAGGCAACCTGGAATTAATATACCAAACACCTTTGACCAACCAGCAGGTATAGGTCACTGTGTAGACACTTTAGTGAAGATTAATTACCCTTTGATAACATATGAGCAAATTGCTGCTGCACCTATCAAAGCATGGGGCTCCCTCCCTGGAAAACAAGATAGAGGGGAAGCCTTCACAAAAATAGAGTAAGGTCCAATGAACCCTTTTTCTGATTTTGTGGGACGTCTGCAGACATTTGTCATATAAACTATTGATGAAAATGCAGCAACAGAAATTATGATAAAAACAACTTGTTAGAGAAAATTCTATGATGCAGAACATGGGAAGACAGAGTCCCTTTTGCCAAGGGAATTACAGAGAGACTCGTCTATGCTTTCAGTGTGGTAAAGTAGGGCATTTGAAATCTCAATGTTGGCATAGAGATAGAATGAGAAGACAGAGTAAGAGAAGAAGACCTAAATCCTATATCCAAAAACAGTTGGAGAATGATTGCAGCTGAGGTTACACTCAAAGAGTACAGTAGTCTGATATGATCAATCAGCCAAGAAGCAACTTGATGGGAGAAAGGGATTACAATTGGGGAGAATAGAGTTGTATGCAGCTGGAACTACTGAGATATATCCTGGTGAGGTGGAATCTGTTCCTCTCCAGCCTAATGGATCCCTTGCCTCCAGGCACAGTAGGCTTGACCATTTTCCTGAGAGTACTTACACATTAGTGTTCATCCATACACTGATATGGGAAGCTACTAATACAGGTAGACAACTTATCAACCAGGAGAAATAGTAGCATCAGGTTTACTGTTACAGACTCCTAAGAGGCAATCTGGTGATATTTGCCAAGATTTTGACTCTCAGAAACAGAATCCAAGAACATTCTGGACAGCAGCTGTTATAGATGACTGACCTATGCTCACTATCTATATAAATGGCCTACCATTAGAAGGATTGGTAGACACAGGTGCAGATTGTACAGTAATTAGAGGTGATAACTGGCCCAGCCACTGTCCAAAGATTAAGGTAGACACCTATATGTCTGGCATAGAAGGATCAATAACAGCTGAAATTAGTGCTATCCCTATGAGATGGACATTTGAAGGTGAAACAGGAGTTTTTACTCCTTTTGTAGTAGAAAAAATCTCCATCAATTTATGAGGAAAAGATATTTTACAACAGTTAAGATTAAAATTGAGTACTTAGGCTTTCTAAGTAGGGCTGCTGTTGAAGGCCTGCTTGCACTCTTGCCTGTTCCTATTCAATGGAAACCTGATCCACCAGTGTGGATAGAACAGTGGCCCTTAACAAGTGCAAAAATTCAGGCCTTATTAGATATAGTACAGGAACAACTTGACCAAGGACACTTGCAACCTTCTCTAATTCACTGGAATTCCCCTGTATTTGTTGTAAAAAAAAAGAAATCTGGAAAATGGAGAATGCTAACTGATTTAAGACAAGTAAATTAACAGATGGAAACTATGGGGATTTTTCAGCCTGAACTTCTATCTCCTACTCAGTTGCTTAGAGAATGGCCTCTTTGGGCTATAGACATTAAGGATTGTTTCTGTTCTAGATAAGGAGGATAGAAAAATTAGTAATTTTTGTTCCCAAAAAGTTAAGGCTTAGGGAAACATGATAGCTGTCTTCAAGTACCTGAAAGGATATCATGTGGAAGACAAATTTGCCTTCACCTACTTGCAAGGTATTAGCAACTTTGTAGAAGATGAATTGTAGAGCAGATTTCAAAGGGTTCCAATAAAGTATACATAGTATTCAAATTTCTAATAGTTTTCAGTAAATTGAATAAAAGAGATGCAAAATTAGCCATAATAAAATTTGAATATATAAGGGGGAATTATTCCAATGAAAAAATTTCTATGATAAAATTGAATTAAAAAATTCACATGTGGAAAGAGGAAAAAAGGATAAATGATTAATGAGAAAGTAATAAAATTCTACATATGAATGCTATGAGAAGTACCAAAGACCAAAATGATCTGAAGTTTATGATCATGGACCATATAAATGATATTTTAAAAAATCTGTCAAAATCTGGCCCAGTGGATAGAACATCAGTCCTGAAGTCAAGAAGACCTGAATTCAAATTCAGTTTCAGATACTTAATACTTCCTAGCTGTGTGACCCTGGGCAAGTCATTTGATCCCAATTGTCTCAACAACAACAAAAAAATCTGTTAAAATCAAACTCAAAGATAGGATGATGAAAATAACAGATCAGATACAATGAGGAATTTGAACATGAACAACTCCATGATCATTTAGTCTGTTTTTTTCCAAGAAAATTGAACTTTATAAAACATCTTTTGTCTAAGAAGAATTGAACACAATAATTTAGCAATGATGTAAAAAAGTAATACTTGAAAGAAGTCAGGAAAACAGTGTCCAGTTGAACTTAATGAATTCAACTTACAAATCTTGAGTTACTATTTAAAACATCTTGGACAGAGAAACCCAATGGTAATAAAAATATAATGATGATTATTATTATGATGATGATTATATAATAAGTTATATCCTATAATTTAATGACCAGGGAATTTTATTTTTATTCCTTGAAGAAATTTCTACCTATGGAGGGAGAGAAGAACATTGAATTGGGGGTTGGAAGATCTGAGTTTGAAACTTGTCTCTGGTATTTATGCAATAATCCCATTTTTGGGTCTCCACCCTAACCTATATTGCCTTTTACAAGTCTCACTCTGTGAATGTCAAGATCTAGGTTCTGACTGTTTTCTTTTATTCTTAGTGTTCTAGGCATAACTGAGGACCTGGGATTTCTAGAATTGTTGCTGTGGGTCCCCTAGAAACATAATTTCTATTATTATCAATCAATGAGTCTTCAATTATCTTTTAAAAATAGGTATATACTAACATGAAAACATAAGTTGGTATAATATCACCACCATCACCACTACCAACCCAAAGGTGCATACTCTCTCAGAAGCATACACAAAGTACAAGGAAAAAGGGAGATTCACAAATACTTTTGTTGAATCTCTAGCCAGTATCCTTCTTTGGTCCTAGAGGTCACATTATATGGAGTTATTCCTCCCCCTCAGCCCTTTATTTTTCTGTCCATCTGCATCTGTTTATCTTTCATATATCTCTGATATTTTTCCAATCTCTCTCTCTGTCTCTCTGTCTCTCTGTGTCTCTGTCTGTCTCTGTCTGTCTGTCTCTCTCTCTCCTCTCTCTCTCTCTCTCTCTCTCTCTCTCTCTCTCTCTCTCTCTCTCTCTCTCTCTCTCTCTCTCTCTCTTCTCTCTCTCTCTCTCTCTAACATGACCAGTGATGATTGGAGAAGGGAAAGGAGAGAAATTCTCCCTTTCCCCCAAATCCAATTCTCTTTTAGAGTTTTGATTCAAACTCTCAAAATTGAGTAATCATCAGCTCCAGAACTTGATATCTTCACTAGATGGACTTATCTCATTGCTGGACTAAATATTTTTTTTAAACGTAGCCCAAGCTGTATACGTCGATATTCTAAATCATCCAAGTGACAATTTGGAGTATTAACTGTCTTCTTTCTGGTGGTTCAAGACACTATGATTATTTCAAATTAATCAAAGATTTGTTCAACCATTGGGATGAAAAGATGGGAAAATAGATTAATACCTAGTTTACTTTGTTGGTTGACTGGTTATTCATTGGGGAGATATGACCTTGAACTTATACTTTCTCTATGACCTTAGATATTCCTAGGCCTCAACTTTATCTTAAACCTTAAAGGATTTGAGTAAAAGATCTCTAGTTTTTTTTCCACCTTTTTATCTATGATCCTATGATCTTTCAGAACAAAATATCAAAGAAATGGTTTGTGAACATTAAGAAATTAAAACATGGATCATTAAAATCTTAGCTTTTCCAATTGAGCTGTACACACACACACACACACACACACACACACACACACACACATATATATATATATATATATATATATATATATACATATATATAATTAGTTTTCAAATTTAGGGATTTTTAGGGACAAGATAGAGAGATATGGGCTCAGTGATAGTGTAATTACATAATTTTAGAACTGGTTGAATGATCAAATAGAATATCAGCATGAAGGATTGCTTTTAACAGTTTTCTAATGAATTCTCTTTAATATTCTACTATTCACATCTTTTTATCAATGTTTGAGGTGAAATCATTAAAAACAAACTTGCCAGATTTTGAGACATAGGGAGAATAGTAAGACATCATAGAATATGCCTGAGGAATATTAAGTGGACAAATATGGTGAGGAGACAGCACATGTGAAGGGAAATAAAACAAGACAAAACAAAATGAGAGTACTAGATCATTTATGACTTTGAATATCTAGACAAAAATAATGTTAACAATATTGCATCTGGGATGTGTCTTCATAGCATCAGGAGTCAGAATTCAAGACAATTCAGGAAGCAAAAAATCCTAGGGGCAGAGGGCCTGAAGACCTGGCAATCCCAATTGATGGAGCCAAAGATGAGGGGCAGAAGAGAAAACAGGGGAAAAACACTTAAAGCGGGATAAGGAAAATTGTTAATCTTCATTCTCTGGAATATATAATGCTAACCTGTCTGTTCATGGCCTAGTTAACTTTACCTGGGCACTGCTCATCAAATGCCATCTTTCATCCATGTGGCCCAGCCTACGCTGCTCTATAATTGCTAAATCTCAATAGAATTGTGAGATTTTCTCTCAACTTTAGGAGTATGTTCAGGGTAACATCCTTATCTATTCAGGACACCCTAACTGTGCTATTTAAATCTTTGTACTGGTATTCTCCCTTCTTAGAATGGATTCTTTTCTTAACTTTGCCTCTTAGAATTCTTAGTTTACTTCAAGTTTTAAATCAAGTGTCACTTTCTACATGAAGCCTTTCCTGGTCACTTTAGCTTCCAGCACCCTCCTTCCCCACATAATATGTACTTTGTAATGTTTGGAGATAGTCAGGGACATTCATCCTCATCTCTTCCAATGGAGCACTTGACCTAGAAGTATGTACTCTGCCCCCCCCCCCACCAGACTAAAGCACAATTTAGCAAACAAGCCTAACCAGACATGTTTTTTTTTTTTTTTTCATTTGATTTGGTACAATTCCTTTTTGCTTACTTTTATTCCTATAATTCTCTCCCCATTTCCATTATTTGGGAAAAATAAGGTAGTATCACTGTATCAAATGAGATTGAGGATTAAAACAGAAGTGTTGCCCACTCACTAGATTTTTAAGAGAAACACTTTTTGGCTTTTTTTTTCTGTCTTTCTAACTTCTATAGAAGTGGCATAGAATAAACGCTCAGACTTTTTATATTAGGATGTGGAAAATATTTCTCCCCTTTAGCCCCTTACCCTCATCCCTTGTTTTTCTGTCTCTGTCTCTCTATTTCTATTTTTGTTTGTCTTTCTCCGTCTCACTGGCTCTCTTGCTGTCTTTCTTTCTCTTTGTCTCTCTGTTACTATGTCTGACTGTCTCTCTGGCGTTTATCTGTCTTTTCCTTTCTCTCTGCATCTCTCTCTCTCTCTCTCTCTCTCTCTCTCTCTCTCTCTCTCTCTCTCTCTCTCTGTGTCTCTTTCTGTCTCTCTGTCTCTGCCTCTCTCTCTCTCTCTCTCTCTCTCTCTCTCTCTCTCTCTCTCTCTCTCTCTCTGTCACACACACAAACACACACACACACACACACACACACACACACACAATTAAGACTGGACCTTTGGATTCTGGCTGATTCTTTAGTTTTGTGTTTCTTTGGAGGTAATTGAACAATGATCCAAAGATAGAGATTTCTAGAATTTGTGGAAACTTAATGAATCTGAGGAGTGGGAAGTATCCAATTCTGTGGGATAGTTATCCAGAAGGATGTATTTTCTGTTAATTACTATAATAATTCTTAAAAGTGAAGGAAGATGAGTCAGGAACTGACTTACCAGAAGATAATAACCTTGAGTATGGTATCAAAATATCCAGAGAGACAAGATAAAAATATATATTCAGCAACACTACAAATTGTTTCATATTTTTATACTATAAATATCAACCTCCTTTGAGAATATATTAGGAGCAATAAGTTGTTTCATATATATATATATATATATATATATATATATGAAACAACTTATTGCTCCTAATATTTGGATATTCCCTCATCTACTTTGCCCAAATGTCAAACTAAAATATAGAAAATTCCACAACACAACAGTAATTCTAAGTTCTAATACACAACATAACTACTTAATGCCCACAATTCAATATACACATTGATAAACATAGTCATCTCAGTAGATCAGATGGAGCTCTATTAAACATTCCAGAGCGTTTTTCTAAATAAACCCTTTCTAGTCCAACAAGTCTTCACTCAAGATTCATAATCCTCAGTGTCTCAAAATGCCTATTCTTGTCCTTATAGTCTTGGGCATTAAATTCATTTTCATCAGATCAGCAGATTTTAACAGATAAAAGAAATGGAATTTGAGAGATAAACATCATAGTCTGTATTGTGCAGCTGAATCCTGGATATGGAATTGGACTTTGTACTTGGAATAAGAATTGGGGGAGGGGGAACTTATGTGTTATTCTATCCATTGTGTTTATTTTTTTCTCCAAGTCTGCATATCAGATCAATTATGGTTAATAAAAACACACATTCTTTCTCTTTCAACCAGGCTCCAAACTGCCTAAAGCTTTTATAAGTTGGTCAAGGAATTTAGTTATGACAGATTGAATAGAATGAATCAATCTATTAAGTTGATTAAACATGTTTTAATTTTGGACTAAACTATTAAAATAATGTTCTTGGGTTTGAATTATAATCCTTTGGCAGCAAAGACAAAAGTAGATTATAATCAAGAATTTGATTTGTTAGTATAAAAACTAAATACCTTAAATGACCAATAAATTCAAGTGAATTGTAAAGAAAAAACAGTTAAACAAAGATTTAACAACATGATACTATGGAAAAAGTACTGTATTTGGAGTCGAGATCCCAGATTGGGATCTTAGTTTTGCCAGTTACTACTTATGAGAACTTAGACAAGTCTCTTTTAGGACATAATTTTCCACCCATATCTGTATGATCTCTAAGATGTAATCGAGTCTATGAATATTTTGGCCCTATATAATTTATTTATACACATGTATATAGGTACACAAGTCTATAGTGAGTATATATTTAAATAGCTTCTCTCTTTTTTTTTAATTTTAATTCCTATGATTTATTTTTTTCCATTCTGCTTCAGTTACATGTGGAAATGATGACTCCCTTGATTTTGCTGTCATGCAAAGTATTCTAATTCCATGATCAAGCACTGTAAAATTTCATTTATATCATACTAATCTCTTATTCTGTCTATTTTTTCAACTTTTTTTCATTTTTAATATTAGTTCCAATCCCTCTACTCTTCTACTCTTTCATACTTTCTCCAGCCATAACTCCTTAATCTTTACTTCTTAGTGACAAAGTATATACTACAGTCCCCTCCAATTCTTTGCTACTTTTACCCGTATAGCTAAGACTTTGTAAAACTTTATCATTTTATTATTCCCCCAATCTATCTCCTTATTCCTACTCACATTCTGCTAAATGGAGCAGAATTAATGGAATTTTAATAATTAGATTCACTAAAAATTTATGTAGTCTAATCTCAATTGAGTCTTCACTGAAAGAAGGTAATACTTTTATTATTGCCTAATTGTTTTTTTTATGCCACTTGCCAACAACTCTTCTAAATTTCCTCCACTAATGCATATCTAACAATAAGAAATTGATGTCTCTACCCTTGATTTGTCCACATGATCAGAGTAAAGTATAGTCTCTAAAAAGAAGGCTATACTCACTCTTTTTTATACCATTTCATTTATTATATCATCACTCTGGCATTCCAGGAGAAAATTACTTAAGGTTTATGTTGACTTACTACTAGGGTTTTCCACAAAAGAACAGGAGAATTAGAAAGATTCTCAAATAAAAATGAAATATAGGACAACTATTTATTTCCAGAAAACAAAAGAAATACTAAATAATCAGAAAGGTATGATAGAAATATTTAAATTAAACAAATTAAATATTTATACTGTAATAAGGTTAAGATTTAAACTTCATCGAAACATAAAACAATTTTTGAGACTGCTGACAAAGCACTGTTATAGTTTCACCTCATCTCTGGATGAACTCCACCTCCCAGAGTCCATTTTTATTACACTCTTTTAGGCCAGGGTTTTGAATCTTCCTCCTTCTCCTCCTCTTCCTTTTCCTCCTACCTCTCTTTTCTTTTTCTTCTTCTTCTTCTTCTTCTTCTTCTTCTTCTTCTTCTTCTTCTTCTTCTTCTTCTTCTTCTTCTTCTTCTTCTTCTTCTTCTTCTTCTTCTTCTTCTTCTTCTTCTTCTTCTTCTTCTTCTTCTTCTTTCTTCCCTCTATTTCTCTATCTCTCTGTCTCTGTCTGTCTGTCTGTCTCTATGTGTCTTTCTGATGTTAGGAGTTTGCTATTAATAATTAATTTTAAACAATAGACTCAGTATCTTGAAATATCTGTAATTCAGAAGGTCATTTTCAAGCCTGTATGTGTAGAGATGGACACATCTCTACCACACAAGAAAGGGAAAATAAAGCATATAAGATATCTTGTTTGAATCTCTTTGCTTTATTTGCCATATGTCATATGAAAAGAGTAGCCAACTGTTAGATTTGAGGAAGAGCACAAGCCCAATCCCCCTACCTCTCAAGTGAACGGTTCATGTGGCTTACTCAGCAGCCAAAAGGAGAAAGTAAGAGACTGATTAAGGAGGATTCTTCCCTTATGAGTTCCTTGAGATACAGACTCAGTAATATCACTGCTAGGTCAAAGGGTATGCACAGTTTGATAACTTTTTGGGCATAATTCCAGATTGCTCTCCAGAATGGTTGGATAATTTCACAACTCCACAACAATGCATTAGTGTCCCAATTTTCCCCCAACCTTCCAACATTATTATCCTTTCCTGTCATCTTAGCCAATCCGAGAAGTGTGAGGTGGAACCTCATATTTGTTTTAATTTATATTTCTCTAATGAATAATGATTTAGATAATCTTTTCATATAACTATAAATGACTTTAATTTCATCACCAGAAACTTATCTGTCCATATCCTTTGACCATTTATCAATTGGGGAATGATGCATATTCTTACAAATTTTGACACAGTTCTTTATGTATTTTAGAAATGAGACTTTTATCAGAAATACTTGCTGTAAAGATTTTTCCCCAGATGTGTACTTTTCTTTTAATTTTGTTTCTGTTGGCTTTGTTTGTGGAAAAACTTTTAATTTAATATAATCAAAGTTGTCCATTTTGCCTATCATAATGTTCTCTAGTTCTTCTTTGTTCATAAATTTCTCCCTTCTCCAAAGATCTGATAATTTACTTATTATCTTTTCTTCTCCTAATTTGCTTATGATATCATCCTTTATTCCCAAATCATTATCTATTTTTTACCTTATTTTGGTATGAGATATATGATATAGGTCTATGCCTATTTGCTGACATAGTATATGATTTTCCAGTTGTCCCAGCAGCTTTTTTTCAAATAGTGACTTCTTAGTCTAGAAGCTGGAGTTTGGGGGTTTGTCAAATACTAGATTTCTATAGGCCTTAATTATGGTGCCATGTGTATCTAATCTAGAGAAATTAATAAAATTGAAACTAAGAAAACTACTATACTTATTGAAAAGTTAAAGTTGCGTTTATGAAAAAACTAACAAAATAGATAACCCTTTGGTTAAATTGATTGAAGAAAGGAAAGAAAAAAAAAAAAACAAGAAATCATCAGCATCAAAAATGAAAAGGGTAAACTTACTACCAATGAAAAAGAAATTAAAACGATAATTAAAAGCTATTTTGCCAACTTATCGCAACAAATCTAACAATCTAACCAAAAGACATGAATATTTATTTAAAAAATATAAATTGCCCAGATTTACAGAGAAGGAAATAAATTACTTCAATAATCCCATTTCAGAAAAAAGAAATTGAATAAGCTTTTAATCAGTTCCCTAAGATAAAATCTTCAGGACCACATAGATTTACAAGTGAATTTTAGAACAATTAAAGAACAATGAATTCCAATTCTATGTAAACTATTTGGAAAAATATGTTAAGAAAGAATCCTGCCAAATTACTTCTGTGATAGAAATATGGCACTGATATCTAAACCAGAAAGGACCAAGACAACTATAGAAAAGTATAGATCAATCACCCTAATGAATATTGATGCAAAAATTTAAATAAAATATTAGCAAAGAAACTACAGTAATTTACCAGCACTCTGACCAATTGGGATTTATACCAGTAATGCAGGAATGCTTCAATATCATGAAAACTATTGCCATATTAATAACAAAAACAACAGAAAGCATATTATAATCTCAATAGGTGCAGAAAAGGTTTTTGACAAAATAAAACATGCATTCTTATTTTTAAAACTGGAGAGAATAGGGATAACATAATAAGCAGTCTCTAAAACCTACTGGAAGCATTATTTGTAATGGAGAGAAGCTTGCACATTCCCAGTAAGATCAGGGGTGAAACAGTGCCCATTACCATTACTATTTCTGATTAGAGAATCCTAGAAAATCTTCCAGAACCCTACTGGAGACAATTCATAGCTTTAGCAAAATTGCAGGATATAAAATAAACTCACACAAATCATCACCATTTTGATATATTATTGAAAAAGCCCAGCAGCAAGAGATAGAAAGAGAAATTCCATTTTAAATTACTGTACACAAACTGAAATACTTGGGTGTCTATCTGCCAAGATAAACCCAAGAACTATATGAACACAATTACAAAGTACTTCTCACACAAATAAGATCAGACCTAAACAATTAGAAAAAGAAAAATTGTTCATGGCTAGGCTGAGCTAATATAATAAAATGACAATTCTGCCTAAATTGGTAGACTTGTCCAGTGTCACAACAATCAAACTGCCAAAATATTACTTTATAGAACTAGAAATAATAATAAAAATTCATCTGGAAGAAAAAAAATTTAAAAATCAAGGAAATTAATGAAAAAGACAAACATATTTACTAGTACCAAACTTAAAATTATATTGTAAAGTAGCAGTCATGAAAACCATTTAGTACTGGATAAGAAACACATATGACACAATAAGCAAGTTCTATACCAATCTAATATTTGATAAACCCCCAAACTCCAGCTTCAGCAATAAGAACTCATTATTTGACAAACATTTCTGGGAAAACTGGAAAGTAATATGTCAGCAATTCCACATAGATCTACATCTCACACTCCGTTCCAAAATAAGTTCAAAATGGATACATGATTTGGGCATAAAAGATAATACCATGAACAAATTAGGAGAACAAGGGGGAATTTACCTATCAGAACTTTGGAGAATGATAGAATTTATAACTAAAGAAGAAGTAGAGAACATGAAAGTCAAAATGGACAACTTTGATTACATTAAATTGAAAAGTTTTTGCACAAACAAAACCAACTGAAATAGCATTAAAAGGGAAGTACAAATATGGGAAAAATCTTTACAGCCATTATTTCTGATAAATGTCTCATTTCTACAACATATAAATTATAATTGAGAAATGGTCAAAAGATATGAATAAACAATTTTCCAATGATGAAATTAAGGCCATTTGTAGTTATATGAAAAAATGTTCTAAATCACTATTGACTAGAGAAATACAAATTAAAGTAAATGTGAGGTATCACCTCACACTTCTCAGATTGGCTAAGATGGCAGGAAAGGATAATGATAAATGTTGGAGGAGATGTGGAAAAAACTGGGACACTAATGCATTGTTGGTGGAATTGTAAAATGATTTAACCATTCTAGAGAACAATCTGGAACTATGCCCAGTACATACCCTTTGACCTAGCAGTGCCTCTACTGTATCTATAACTCACTAAATCTTAAAGGAGGGAAAAGGACCCACATGGGCAAAAATGTTTGTAGCATCTCTTTTTGTAGTAGCAAAGAATTAGAAAAGGAGTGGATGCTTTTAAATTGGGAATGGCTAAACAAGTTGTGGTATAAGAAAATAATGGAATATTGTTGTTCTATAAAAATGATGAACAAAGTGATTTCAGAAAGGACTAGAAAGATTTACATGAAAAGATGCTGAGCCAAAGAAGCAGAATCAGAAATACATTGAACACAATAACAGCAAGAATGTGTGATAATCAGCTACAAAAAACTTGGTTCTTCTCAGTGCTTCAGTGATCTGTAACAATCCCAATAGAGTTTGTACAGAAAATACCATCTGTATCCAGAAAAAAAGAACTAAGGAGACTGAACATAAATCAAGACATGCTATGCTTACTTCCTTTTTTTCTTTTTTAAAAATCTATCCCATGGTTTTTCCTGTTTGCTCTGATTTTTCTCTTCCAATATAATTTATAAATCATGCATTAAAATCATGTATTAAAAATAAGTAAAGGAACAAAAGGAGAATTCTCTCTTTAAAAGATCCATTGAATCAACAATTCTTACAGTCATCATCACTAAAGTGCCCAAGCATTGAGAAGCTTCACAAAATCAGCCAGAGTCTGGGCAGCTTTTCATATGCCTAATTCAACGCCTTAGTACTGCAATCAGCTAGAAATTTTCCTGCAACTTCTCTAGTTTGTGAGGTGAATACCTATTTATATAATGCCTATTATGTACCAGGTGTTGTGCTATTAAAATGAACAACAACACATTATTTAATTTACCTCATAAGAACCCTAAAAGAGAAATGTTATCCTGATTTTATAACTGGAGAAACTGAGTAAAACAGACTGACTTGATCTTGTTGTGTAATTGGATTTGAACTCCAGTTTTCTTGACTCCAGGAGCAGTACTATACCACCAGACTCAGTAAGTCACTGCCAATTTAGAAGCTAAATGATTTGATTCAAGTCAAGGCTAATTTTCTTTACCCTATGCTATGCCCCTCAAAAAGAGCTATTAAATATTAAAATTATGTACTATATATGCATATTGAAAAATTATATTGTTAAATATTTTCACAATGTTTGCATGATGAAAATTTACACAAAATTGCAGTGACAGAGAATAACAAGATTTTTAAAACAAAAGTTCAATGAACTCTCAATCAACTTTGTCACCTGTAGCCCAGAAGAAAACCCCAAACTCCTTTTATTTTATTATAGCTTTTTATTTGCAAGATATATAATGGGTAATTTTTTAGCATTGATGATTATAAAACCTTTTGTTCCAACTTTTCCCCTCCTTCCTCCCACCTCCTCCCCTAGATGGCAGGTTGGCCAATACATGTTAAATATGTTAAGGTATAAATTAAATACAATAATGTACATATGTCCAAACAGTTATTTTGCTGCACAAAAAGAATCGGACTTTGAAATATTGTACAATTAGCCTGTGAAGGAAATAAAAAATGCAGGTGGATAAAATAGAGGGATTGGGAATTCTCTGTAGTGGTTCATAGTCAATCCCCCAAAGTTCTTTCACTGGGTGTATCTGGTTCAATTCATTACTATTCTATTGGTGGCCATGTCCATCAGAAATGATCGTCATATAGTATTGTTGTGAAGTATATGATGATCTCTTGGTCCTGCTCATTTCAGTCAGCATCAATTCATGTAAGTCTCTCCACAACCCCAAACTCCTAATAAAAGTATTACTCTTTTGATCAGTGACCATATTTAATTTTAAGGGGGATATCCTGACCTCAAAGGTAATGTGTCAAATTCATTTTCATCTTCTCTGCTCTTGAACACTATGCTAGTAAGAGTTGTGAGGAAGTGTTCTTAAAATCTTAGGTATGATTAATATATAAAATATCTTTTAAAAAGAATTTAGAATCTCTAAAGAAAAAAAAAGAATATAAAGAAGGAAGAAGGAAGGAAGGAACAAAGGAATGGAAAAAGGGAAGAAGGAAGAGAGGGAGAGAGGGAGGAAAAGAGAGAAGGAAAAAAGGAAAGGAGGAAGAGAAAGAAGGAAAGAAGAAAGGAGAGAAGGGAGGAAGGAATAGAGAGAGGGAGGGAAAATATAGAATAGCAATTTATTTCACCTACCATAACCTCATATTTTAAAAAAGCTAGTTACAAGGTCCTTCATTGACAGAAGTAGTTGGGCCAGGGATTTAGTTGTGGAGTCACAGTGTTTATTAATTGTCTTGTCCTTTCATCACATTTGATGCACTAAATAACATTGCTTCTTTTTAATGATGTTAGTGTCCAGTCATTTTTCAGTAGTGCCCAATTCTTTATGAATCCATTCAGGATTTTCTTGGCAAAGATACTGGAGTACTTTGCCATTTCTTTCTCCAGTTTATTTTTAACATCTACTAAGTATCTGACACTGGATTTAAACTAAGGGAGATGAAAATTTCTGATATTGGACCTAGTGTTCTATCCACTGCTATTCCTAGTTGTCCATTTAATAATTGTTGTTTTATATTTAATAGTGAAACAATTACACTAAAATCAATTAATTACCTCTTCTTTGATTAGAGAAGCTGCAGAAAGTTTTCTCATAGATCTGTGTAAGTACTATTGAACAAGGGATACGGAAAGCTGCCCTTTCCTAATTCTGGCTGATCATATATGCCAACTCATACACTGATGATTATGAAATTCCTGCCACTTCTGGCCATGGTGACTCAGCCATCTTCCTCTCTGGTCACTGAATAGCAGCTATTTAGAGACTCATATGAAGAAATTTTCAATCACTTAAAAACTTAAAAACCAAGTAAGATTCCTTCCAAAAATCTTCCTCTGATTTTATCTAACCCTCTTTCATGAATTTTATTTTTTTTTTGTGGTAAATTTCTAATGCCTTTCTGATATTTTTAAAACATTAAAATTTTAGAATGTGTTTTACATGCATTATTTCATTTGAGTCTCAAGATTTTGAGAAGATAACAGATATTATTATTCTATTTTACATATAAGGAATCTGAGATAAGGGGTACTTAAAAGATTTGCCTCCTCAGAAAGTTCACATGTATTAAAGAAGATATTTTAAGCCTCTTAAAGAAGTCTCTTCTGTCTCCAAATTATTTTTTAAAGTTACAATTAATTAAAAATAATAGTTCATATGTAAGCAACTACTTTGTGGTACAAGAATTGATTCCCAGAAAAGTTGCACAATAAACTAGACTTGGATTCAGAAAAAAAATCTGAATTTAGATCTATTCTTACAGATGTACTCCCTGTGTGATTCTGGGGACATCACTTCAGTTTTTTGTGCCTCAGTTTCTTCATCTATGAAATAGGGATAATAATAATGCCTATTTCCTAGGTTTGCTTTAAGAATAAAAAGTGGTGAAATTCAGTATTTTATAAGCCTGACATTTACAAATTATAGATATTATCATCTCTTCCCCTTTCTATTTTACTAGTGAAGAGAAAATTATTTAGAGACCTTTAAAGTGTTTAGCCAATGATATACCTAGCTAATTGGCTAAGACTCCTGCAAGCATCCAACCTAAGTCTTCCAACTTTCCATTTCTGTGAGATATTTAATGGATTTGGTGTCTTATTCTGCCTCAAGCTTCTCTCTTTCTCTGCTCCCATAGTGTTCTGAATATGGCAAACATTTAATAAATATTTATTTTATTTTATTATATTGTTTTACATTGTGTCGTGTTATATTTTAGTATGTTAATCCATAGTGTAGCTGATTTAAACTAGTTAAGAGATGACAAAAGACCTTCTAGTCAAATATTTATTTTTTTAAAAATTGTCAAATTGAATATATTCTAATGATTTTTTTTCGAGCAACATGATAAAGCGTCCTAAAGAATTTCAAACAATGAATATCAGATGACACAAGGTGTGAGTGTGTATGTGTGTGTGTGTGTGTGTGTGTGTGTGTGTGTGTGTGTGTGTGTGTGTTGAGGGGTTGGTGGGCACAGGCACCCTTTTTATGTCTATTAAAGTAGGCTATTAACTACTTCCCTTAAATATAAACTCAAACAGGAAGAACACATCCACTTGAACTTTTTCAAGCAATGCTTATAGCATCAACATAACCTCTTGGACAGTTTTAGTAGCTGTGGTCTAGTAAAGATCCTATCTATCATGCAACAACCAGTATGCTAAAGAATGCCGACTGCCTAGCACTTAATGATAAAGCAAAAACATTATGAGAAGTGAAACCTCAAATTGGATGTTTTTTATTGATCTGTTTCACAGCAAGGCCAAAAAAGACTGCATTAGTTATCTGGCAGTAATGTTAGTATCCCAGATAAGCCAGAAACCTAGCCATTTTTAACTCTGATGATCAATTCACCTTGGAAGAGAATGTACCACGGCTTTTGAAAGGCTGCTACAGAGGCTCTGATAAAATCATGGCATATTTAAGGAAGGTTCTCTTGAGAGAATAAAGGATAGCAGCTCAAGATATGGTGTGGGAGAGGCAGGAGACATCAAAAGAAATCTGTACAGTTTTTTGCACACTAGAGAACTTACCTGTTTTCATTTCAAATCAAATGCAAGAAAGTATAAGTGCTATAATAATAGTTTCTGATTAAGAGAAGGAGTCATACTTTTAAAATTCTCATCTTCTGAAGGGAAGAAGTCCACCCCCCAAAAATAACAATAACAACAAATAAACTTTTTACCTTAATGAGAAAGAAAGATCTACATGGAAATATATATTTAAAATGATGATTTGTCAAGTCCCTACATTAAGGTCCTATTTTGTTATATATTGATTTTAACTTTGTACTTTTACATCAGACAATATTCAGAGGAATCACTATTGTACCTTCTAAGGACTCAAGATATCATATGCTGAGTCAGAAAAGTACAGCAAGTAATTTAATTTCATTGCATTTCAGAACAGAAGGGATGCTATTGAGTTCATCTGGTTCAATCTCTGAATTTTTTAGGTGAGGCTCAGAGAAAGGTATCCAAGGACACATAGCTAGTAAGTGACAGGGACAGGACCAGAATATATGTCTCCTAATTCTTAGCATTCATTCTTCTTGATACAAGATGATAAAAGGTAACAAGTGCTTACAATTACTGATGATATTTGTTTAATATAATGGATTTGTGATCTAACCAATGTAAATATTCCCAACGATGATGGCTTTATCAACCTATCTATACTTGCCCATAAAATGTGACTCATTTTCTAGTGAATGGACCATATGGAGCCTATATAATAAGATGAAAGCCTTCTCTAGTTTTATTGAAGTGGTTAGATTATTAGTTCAGCAGAAAAGCTATTCCTTCTACATAAATAATTCCTCTCCTTCCCCTACAAATATTTTTCATTGATAATATCTTTTTACATATTTTCTTATGCAATACCTTATTTATAATTTATTGTACAGAATATCATGGTAAGTAATAATTATTACACTAAGCATATTTCTTCATTATAAATAAAATGATAAAAAAAGATTCATTCATATCAATTGGTATATTCTCTCCTTCTCTCTCCTATGCTTTCTTTATCTCTTTATCTATCTGCCTGTTTCTCTTCATTTCTCTCTCTCTTTCTCTCTCTCTCTCTCTCTCTCTCTCTCTCTCTCTCTCTCTCTCTCTCTCTCATCCACACACACACATACCTTCCATTATAACTGAAAATCTATATTTTACTAATTAGACACCAAAGTTAAATAAGGAATGAGAAGTTAGACATTTGGGTAAAGAGTTTTGACTTAGTGAAGACTGGGAGTTTAGCACATTCTTGTAAATTCCTTGCTACTCGAGATTATTAGATCTCTTGAGTTTGAGAATTCTGAATTGCAGTGGGCAGTCAAACTATGGTCAGCACTGTTTAGTATTATTATGATGAGCCATTGTAAATTGGATCATCAATCTGCCAAAAATGGAACAAATGGCACTGGTGGAAAATGGAATATGTCAACAACTCCATGCCAATCAGAACAGAAACAGGTCCTTTGCTTACTTACATTTTGAGCCAAGAGGAAGAGAGCCAGAATTTTTTAAAATGGGGAAGAAGGGGAGATTTTGTTTGTAATCAAGCATAGTCCCATCTTCATTATTTTGTTTTAATATCTAAATCTCCCCCTTTCTTTATTTTCTCCTTGACATTGCTTTTGAATCTTTTCCCTGATTTTTTATACTCCTCCTCTCTGTTTAACTTCATACTTCTTTGGCTATAATAAAAGGCATCTTTCCCTAATTGTCTTCTGTCTCTTCATCCATTTCTATTTCTGTCCCGCATCTATTTTGATTGCCTAGATCAGTCTCCTCTTCCTTCATTTCTGACAAGATTCTTTTATCTTCTTTCAAAAAATTTCTTCCCACAGAAGCTTATCTAAAGTGACCTTAAGTTAAACAAATTGTGGGGCAAGAGAGGGGAAAAAGCTTATATATTCTCACATCATCAAGCCTACTCTTTCCAGTCTCTCATTTGTCTTCTGTAATTTCAATGAAAATGAAAGATAAGTAAGAGAAATGAATCAGAGTGAAGGAAATTTACTGGAATATAGTCCCAACCTTCCTAGCCCACTGGTATACAATTTAAAGTTATTTATCAATGATCCCAAATTCTCTGCCCAATAAGGTAGAGAAACAGGTTGGAGATAGGCATATTTTACTACAACTGTGCATGTTTTTGAGCAAACCAGGATCACATATTCCGACAGTAGCTCCACTTCATATCTACTTATTTCAAGCTGAAAGAAAATATTAAACAAAAAAAAATAAGAGGGAGGAAAACAAATTCTTATACATTTTCTGCCTAGGAAATCCTGGAAGAATAAAATCTTATTAGTCAATAAAGACTTTAACACTTCAGTGTTCATTTATGACACTTAGAGAAGTGT
The DNA here is from genome assembly GCF_048593235.1 of Sminthopsis crassicaudata. Classification (NCBI taxonomy): domain Eukaryota; kingdom Metazoa; phylum Chordata; class Mammalia; order Dasyuromorphia; family Dasyuridae; genus Sminthopsis; species Sminthopsis crassicaudata. The sequence continues at coordinate 214,174,002 of NC_133621.1, forward strand.
GTCTGTTTCCTGAGTGGCACTTAACAGAGAATGGTCCTTTAATTAATGATGATCTTTCAAGACTAAATTCTAATGACTCACTTTAAATTTTATAACCTCTATAGTGACAACTTAGAACCTCTTTCTTAGTGTTGAGACAAGTGACAGGTTGATAGTTCTCTTTATTTAAGTGTGGAATAGCTTAAGATTTAAAACTGAGACAAATGGTTGTCTACTTGAAAATATCTTGGAGACACATTTACAATAGTAGACAGTCAGAGACTCTAAAAATTTTAGACCTTTTCTATTAACCCTTCTTCATGTGACCACAAGTGAATCACTTAATTTCTCTAAGACTTGGTTTTCTCGTGCAAAATAAGAATAATACTTTCAATAACTGCTTTGTGGTATTGTGGTTCAAACTGAGATGATATGCATTTTTCTGGGCAAAATTTAAAATGCTATATGAATGCCATTTATTATTTGAATCCCTTTGAAAAGATTAGTCAAAACACTAGGGAGTGTGCTTTAGGTTTTTTTTGTTTTTTTTTTTGTTTTTTTTTTTGTCAGAAAAAATATGCACTGGGAATTTGTGGATTTGATGACCACTAACACTGGGTTTTCTTAGCATGTCCTTCAGCACTTTAATATTATCAACAATATTTAATATTTCTCAAAATTTCTTATTCCTAACCTATGGAGAAATGGTCTAATGCTTCCACGTTAGGAATTAACATAAGGAACATAGGAAATGACTAGAGGCTTGCAAATAATTTCTATCTTTTATTTTTAATAATAAATGTCTTTCATTCTGACCTTAATATCAAACCAAGTTGAATTTTAGACTATTTAATAACAAAAACATGCAAAAGCAGTCATCTCAGTCCATCTCAGAGTTAAAGGATGAACATGTTATGTCTTCTATATTCTTGATCTTCCAGGAAAAGAAATAACAGTAACAAACAACAGCAGAAAACTACACTATGGTAGTTGTGGACAATGCAAATACTAATCCAGGGCCACAGGGCCACAGAAAAACTGGTATGAGTCAGAGATTGAAACTGAAATTTTAATGTTATTTATTCTGTTTGGTGTCAACATAAACACAGTTATGGGACTGGAGGAGCTTCCAGCAATATAAATATAACATATTATTTAAAAGTCATAAACTTTCATACTCATTAGCTGTGGAGACAAATTATTGATGGAGAATGATCAAGTATATATTGAGCAAATTGATGAGCAAATTATTGGATAGGGATTCCACTTTGAAGTTGCAATTAATACCTTACCAAAAGAACACAGGAAAAAGTGTGGCAGGGATCTTCTGGATTTTCCTTTATTTTGCAGGAATTCATTGGAGAAACTGTGTTTGGAAGCACATTTTGTTTTGAACTATATGTGGGAATTACCCATGGAAGAAATTTTCACCTATAAAATTTTGTTTCTCTCCTGACTGTATTTGATTTTCATTCAACATCAGTTCTAGAAGACCTGTTGGGAGAATCAGAATAACAAAATGGAAAAATTAATAGAGCAATGAATCTGAGTTCTAATTATTCATCGGATTATTAATAGCTGTAATTTTGGACAAGTTAACTTTTTTGGGCCTATGTTCCTCATTTATAAAATTGAAAGCATTAGATGCATGCTTGTAAATATCTTCTCCAGTTCTATTATTTTCTCTTCTTTTATTTTATTGCATTTTTGTAAATTATTTTAGATATCAATCCATAAGAACTTTCATAATATACCTGCTTGTTTATGTACTTATGTTTATGTGCCTGTATATTTATAAATAAATGTAAACTCCAGGTCAGTGAGTAGTGAAAGGTTTAGTATCTTCTAAAAGACAAGTTTGAGAATATCAAAAAATAATATCATTTACTTTTTTGGGACTGAGCACATGCCACTCAGGAGTCAGTGAAGGACTGATTCAGCCCAAATGAACCTTTCTTACCTCCATAGGTTCTCATGAAATGTCTCAGTAATTGAAATTATAGAGCAATGTGCCCTCAAAGCAGCTTGGTCAAACTTTCTGAGATAGCAAATATTTTACTGGTAGAAAACACTTCATTAATTTAATGATTGTTCCAATATATTGAGATTAAAGGTTGTAAATCTTTCTTAAAGTGGCAACTCCTATGTAGTTGGACCCTAGCACAAGAACACACTTAGCTTTCCACGGATAACAAGCATTAAAGTTTGTTTCCAAAATGATTAACGACAAATTCAGGAAGATAGGAGTGAAGTTCATCTGATGAGGAAAAAAAAGGCCAAAATAAAACAAACAAAAAACAACTGTCTTTGAACATGTTTTATACAAGTAAGCTGTAAAATGGCCTGTTTTCTTTTCATGTACTGCCTGTCCCTAGAACTTCCTGACTAGCAGTGCAGAAAGATGAGGGAGCTTTTTTCATTTCTCTACTTGGACAATAGAAATTGATGACTGGTAGAAGCAGAGGGAATTGTCTCTTAAGGACCTCAAATTTCTGATTTGCTTTTCTATTCCTTTTCTGAAATTAATTCTTTACAAGTCCTAGAGTTTTCAAAAGATGGTGCATTTTCCAATAGGAAAATTGAATATCAATCTCTAGAAGAAAATTTCCTCAACAATATCCTTATTGGAGGAAAAGTACCAAGAATTATGTATGACTCTGAAATAGTAAAAACTGTGTCATGAGGGAGCAGGAACACTAGATTTAGTGTTATTGGCATGTGTTGTATTTTTTTTAATAGAAAAGGATATATGAAAAATGAAATAGTTTATTCAGAACCTTGATGTATGTGATTACTTTCAAAGGTTAGGGTCTAATGAGCCTGGTGGGTTAGTAGACTGTTTTATGTTTCTATATTTGTTTAGGATACCTGAATCTTTGTATCTTGACTATTCCCTATGGTAGATGAAATAAAACAAACTGCCTACCCAATGTCCACACTGTAAATTAGGTGTCTATATGGGAGCTTATTACCTATATTTTGGAAAATTAAATAAAAGCTATACCCAAGCTTTATTTTGCAGATTCCTCCTGACTAAATCTCTAAGGTCAGAGAAGAGAAATTGGTTTATTTAAGACATAGGCTCGGCCTGGAACCTGATATTCCGTAAGGCAAAAGATCAAGGACTGCAACCAAGAATGAACTACCCAGCTAAGTTTAGCATCTTTTTCCATGGAAGAAGATGGTCATTCAATGAAACAGAGGAATTCTATATGTTTCTAAGAAAAAAAACCAGACTTAAACAAAAAATTTGATCTACATCCACAAGACTGAAGAGAAACAGAAAAAGGTACACAGAACCCTTGAGAACTGTAACTCTGTTGTGGTTATATAAAAAGTACTCAAGGATAATTTGATTTTACTGATATGAAAGAAAAAAAAGGGGGGTGTAGTAAAGGGAAGGAGGTCGGTTCAGAAAAAGGGAAGGAATGATAAAAAGAGGGAAACTACATCCCAGGAAGAGGCATAGAAAATACACCATATCTGAGGGAACTTAGTGAGGGGGAGAATCATTGTGTGAATCTTACTCTCATCAGGAGAGGCTCAAAGAGAAAATAATTAACATATTTGTTTTTCAGAGAATTTTCTCTCACCTCATTAAAAGGGGGGAGAGGAAAAGGGAAAAGGAAAAGGAGAATAAGTGAAGGGACTTGGAGGGAGGGGGGAGGGATCCTAAAAAAAAAAAAAAAGAGGGAGGGTTTCGCGTCACAAGGGGGGTCTGTAAATTAAATATCGGGGAGGGGGATCAGGGGGGTCAAGGGAAAAAAGCATAATCTGGGGATAATACGATGGCAGGAAATACAGAATTAGTAATTTTAACTGTAAATGTAAATGGGATGAACGATCCCATCAAATGGAGACAGATAGCAGATTGGATCAAAAAGCAGAACCCTACAATATGTTGTCTACAGGAAACACACTTAAAGCAGGGAGATACATACAGAGTAAAGGTAAAAGGTTGGAACAGAGCCTATTACGCTTCAGGTAAAGCCAAAAAAGCAGGGGTAGCTATCCTTATCTCAGATCAAGCAAAAGCAGAAGTAGATCTCCTTAAAAAAGATAAGGAAGGAAACTATATCCTGCTGAAAGGTAGCATAAATAATGAAGCTATATCAATACTAAACATATATGCACCAAGTGGTATAGCATCTAACTTTCTAAAGGAAAAGTTAGGAGAACTGCAAGAAGAAATAGACAGTAAAACTATAATAGTGGGAGATCTCAACCTTGCACTCTCAGATTTAGACAAATCAAACCACAAAACAAACAAGAAAGAAATTAAAAAAGTAAATAGAACATTAGAAAAACTAGGTATGATAGACCTTTGGAGAAAACTGAATGGCAATAGAAAGGAATATACTTTCTTCTCAGTAGTTCATGGATCCTATACAAAAATAGACCATATATTAGGACATAAAGATCTCAAAATTAAATGTAGGAAGGCAGAAATAATAAATGCTTTCTTCTCAGATCACAATGCAATAAAAGCTACATTCAGTAAAAAGTTAGGGGTAAATGGAACAAAAAGTAATTGGAAACTGAATAATCTCATCTTAAAGAATGACTGGGTGAAAGAGCAAATTATAGAAACAATTAACAATTTCACCCAAGATAATGACAATGATGAGACATCATATCAAAATCTTTGGGATGCAGCTAAAGCAGTAATAAGGGGAAATTTTATATCTTTAGAGGCTTATTTGAAGAAAATAGAGAAAGAGAAGATTAACGAATTGGGCTTACAACTTAAAAGGCTAGAAAAAGATCAAATTATAAACCCCCAACCAAAAATTAAACTTGAAATACAAAAATTAAAAGGAGAAATCAATAATATTGAAAGTAAAAAAACTATTGAATTAATAAATAAAACTAAGAGTTGGTTTTATGAAAAAGCCAATAAAATAGATAAACCTTTGGTAAATTTGATAAAAAAAAAAAGAAAGAGGAAAATCAAATTGATAGTCTTACAAATGAAAAGGGGGATCTTTCCACCAATGAAGAGGAAATTAGAGAAATAGTAAGGAGTTACTTTGCCCAACTTTATGCCAATAAATTTGATAACTTAAGTGAAATGGATGACTTCCTCCAAAAATATAGGCTCCCTAGATTAACAGAGGAGGAGATAAATTGCTCAAATAGTCCCATTTCAGAAAAAGAAATAGAACAAGCTATTAATCAACTCCCCAGGAAAAAATCCCCAGGGCCAGATGGATTCACATGTGAATTCTACCAAACATTTAAAGAACAATTAGCCTCAATGTTATATAAATTATTTGAAAAAATAGGGGATGAAGGAGTCCTACCAAACTCCTTTTATGACACAGACATGGTACTGATACCTAAACCAGGTAGATCGAAAACTGAGAAAGAAAATTATAGACCAATCTCCTTAATGAATATTGATGCTAAAATCTTAAATAAGATATTAGCAAAAAGACTTCAGAAATTCATCTCCAGGATAATACACTATGATCAAGTAGGATTTATTCCAGGAATGCAGGGCTGGTTCAATATTAGGAAAACTATTAATATAATTGACCATATTAATAATCAAATTAATAAGAACCATATGATCATCTCAATAGATGCAGAAAAAGCATTTGACAAAATCCAACATCCATTCCTACTAAAAACTCTTGAGAGTATAGGAATAAATGGACTATTCCTTAGAATAATCAGGAGCATATATTTAAGACCTTCAGTAAGCATAATATGCAATAGAAATAAACTGCAACCTTTCCCAGTAAGATCAGGAGTGAAACAAGGTTGCCCACTATCACCATTACTATTCAATATAGTACTAGAAACGCTAGCCTCGGCAATAAGAGCCGAGAAAGAGATTCAAGGAATTAGAGTAGGAAATGAGGAAAATAAACTATCACTTTTTGCAGATGACATGATGGTATACTTAGAGAACCCCAAAGACTCTGCTAAAAAGCTATTCGAAATAATTCAAAATTTCAGCAAAGTGGCAGGATACAAAATAAATCCACATAAATCCTCGGCATTTTTATATATCACTAACAAAATGCAACAGCAAGAGATACAAAGAGAAATTCCATTCCAAACAAATGTTGAGAGTATAAAGTATTTGGGAATCCATCTACCAAAGAAAAGTCAGGAATTATATGAGAAAAATTACAAAACACTTGCCACAAAAATAAAATCAGATTTAAATAATTGGAAAGACATTCAGTGCTCTTGGATAGGCCGAGCGAATATAATAAAGATGACAATACTCCCCAAACTAATCTATTTATTTAGTGCTATACCAATCAGACTCCCAAGAAACTATTTCAATGACCTAGAAAAAATAACAACAAAATTCATATGGAAGAATAAAAGGTCGAGAATTGCAAGGGAACTAATGAAAAAAAAAACTCAGAGGAAGGTGGTCTAAGTGTACCTGATCTAAAGCTATATTATATAGCAGCAGTCACCAAAACCATTTGGTATTGGCTAAGAAATAGACCGGTAGATCAGTGGAACAGATTAGATACAAAGGACAAAAAAGGATACATATATAACAACCTAATCTTTGACAAACCCAAAGATACCAACATTAGGGATAAAAATTCATTATTCGGAAAAAACTGTTGGGAAAACTGGAAATTAGTATGGCAGAAATTAGATATGGATCCACACTTAACACCATATACCAAGATAAGATCAAAATCGGTCCATGATTTAGGCATAAAGAGGGATATAATAAATAGATTAGAGGAACAGAGGATAATCTACCTCTCAGACTTGTGGAGGAGGAAGGAATTTTTGACCAGAGGAGAACTAGAGATCATTATTGATCACAAAATAGAAGATTTTGATTACATCAAACTAAAAAGTTTCTGTACAAATAATACTAATGCAAACAAGATTAGAAGGGAAGTAACAAATTGGGAAAATATTTTTAAAAACAAAGGTTCTGACAAAGGTCTCATTTCCAAAATATATAGAGAACTGACCCTAATTTATAAGAAACCGAACCATTCTCCAATTGATAAATGGTCAAAGGATATGAACAGACAATTCTCAGAGGAAGAAATTGAAACTATATCCACTCACATGAAAGAGTGTTCCAAATCACTACTGATCAGAGAAATGCAAATTAAGACCACTCTGAGATACCACTACACACCTGTCAGATTGGCTAAGATGACAGGAACAAATAATGATGAATGTTGGAGGGGATGTGGGGAAACTGGGACACTAATACATTGCTGGTGGAGTTGTGAAAGAATCCAGCCATTCTGGAGAGCAATTTGGAACTATGCCCAAAAAGTTATCAAACTGTGCATACCCTTTGACCCAGCAGCGCTACTACTGGGATTATATCCCAAAGAAATACTAAAGAGCGGAAAGAGACATATATGTGCCAAAATGTTTGTGGCAGCTCTTTTTGTTGTAGCTAGAAACTGGAAGATGAATGGATGTCCATCAGTTGGAGAATGGTTGGGTAAATTGTGGTATATGAAGGTTATGGAATATTATTGCTCTGTAAGAAATGACCAGCAGGAGGAATACAGAGAGGCCTGGAGAGACTTAAACCAACTGATGCTGAGTGAAATGAGCAGAACCAGAAGATCACTGTACACTTCAACAACAATACTGTATGAGGATGTATTCTGATGGAAGTGGAAATCTTCAGCATAGAGAAGATCCAGCTCACTTCCAGTTGATCAACGATGGACAGAGGTAGCTACACCCAGAGAAGAAACACTGGGAAGTGAATGTAAATTGTTATCACTAATATTTGTCTGCCCAGGTTGCATGTACCTTCGGATTCTAATGTTTATTGTGCAACAAGAAAATGATATTCACACACATGTATTGTACCTAGACTATATTGTAACACATGTAAAATGTATGGGATTGCCTGTCATCGGGGGGAGGGAATAGAGGGAGGGGGGGATAATTTGGAAAAATGAATACAAGGGATAATATTATAAAATATATATATATAATAATAAAAAATTAAAAAAAAGAACAACTAAATACATGTAGGGAATTGAAATAATTAAACTTCAAATGATTTAAAAAAAAATGAGCCTGCTGCTGAACCTGCTGAGCAGTTCTTGTGGACAGGCAGGAAGGTTTCTGTATCTTACACAGAATAAAGCAACAAGGAATTGTACTGACACCTAATAGGAAATTGGCCCACTATAAAATGGTTCTCAGAGACTGAGGAAGCTATTCTGACTATTAATTAGGAAAACTAATTCTTCATCTTTAGTATCCTCAAGGAATAAACTCTTATCTAGATGAAAAAAAAAAAAGACATAGGCTCCAAGGATGGAATCCTATGGGATTAATATCAGAATTCTTTCCTTAAAAGGGAGAGAGGAGAGCTCTCGATTGTAGGCACCATTTGTATAAAGAATTTTGATGAATTAAAAATACTATTGTGAGTAGACAAAAAGGAAAAAATACTTTCCAAAAATACCAAATACATTTATACTGAAACTTATTATCCACAGTATTCAGACGACCTAAATTATATGAACAAATCAAACAATAGCAACAACTATAATCAATTATGATTAAATATATTGTCACTGACATGTGCATAAATGACTGGATCCATTACAATATCAGTTTACAAGAAGTAAAATATCACAGGAGCTTAGAGATAGAGACACAGTACATTGCAAATAGCCTTCCATGTAGTCCAGCTTTGGCTATTTCTAGAGGTAAGCAGAGATTCCTAATTTTGAGATGATACTATAAAAACAAAACAAAACATTAGAGTCATTTTGGTCTTGGTTATTTACTCATTTTTGCTAGGAAATATAGCAGAGTGGTAAATATTGAGGAGTTCTTAATGATTCTTGGTCATGAATCACTCTGTCAGTCTGGAAAATCTATAGGTGCCTCAAAATGATGTTTTCGCTTGCATTAAGTAGACTCTATAGGATTACAAAGAAAATCAACTAAATGTTAATAGTTATAAAAATCCATAAACCCCAGAAGCAGCATCTAACTTTAAGTACAAATATAGATTTTTGTATCTATATGTAGGTATGTATACATATACATGCACAATATACATATATACACATATGTGTATATATCACATGTGATGTGTATATTAATCAAGCTATTTTTCACTGTATTAGTGACATATTGTTTTAGAGTTGACCAAGTTTAGGAAAGAAGAGAAAAACGTTTAGAAGTATAAGGAAGATAAGAGTCTTCCCATTAAATTTTTCTGAAAGTGAATTTCCATTATATATATTAGATATGGTGAAAACTTTTGTTTTCTAAGCTGGATATGATGTGGGCAACTAGTCTAAACTGCTTGGATTCCCAGAGAATGTGACACAAATTCACAGATTTTTAGAAATTTATATTCTGAAGATATAAGAATCTTATAATAAGAATAATTATGTTAAGAATCTTATAAGAATAAGTTGATTCTTATAATAATCTTGTAAGGTAGGCTCTTGCATTATTTCCATTTTACAGATGATTAAATTGAGGCTAACAGAAATTGGTTAAGTCACTTTCCTGGAGCCATAAAGTTAAGAAATAACCAAGGCAGGACTTGGACTTCAAGCTCAACTCTCCATACACTATACCACCTTGTTGTTATTATTTTTCCTCCCTTCCTTCCCTCCTTCCTTCCCTCCTTCCTTCTTTCCTTCCCTCCTTCCTTCCCTCCTTCCTTTCTTCCTCTCTTCCTCCCTTCCTCCCTTCCTCTCTTCCTCCTTTCCTCTCTTCCTCTCTTCCTCCCTTCCTCTCTTCCTCTCTTCCTTCCTCCCTTCCTCCGTTCCTTCCTCCCTTCCTCTCTTCCTCTCTTCCTTCCTTCTTTCCTCTCTTCCTTCCTTCTTTCCTCTCTTCCTTCCTCTCTTCCTCTCTTCCTTCCTTCCTTTTTCTTTCTTTCTTTCTTTCTTTCTTTCTTTCTTTCTTTCTTTCTTTCTTTCTTTCTTTCTTTCTTTCTTTCTTTCTTTCTTTCTTTCTTTCTTTCTTTCTTTCTTTCTTTCTTTCTTTCTTTCTTTCTTTCTTTCTTTCTTTCTTTCTTTCTTTCTTTCTTTCTTTCTTTCTTTCTTTCTTGTATAAACCTACCTTTATGAAGCTTTACATACTGCTCTCAGTTTTGCTCTTTAGGGCCATGAAGGAAGAAAAAATCTATTTCCTCTTCTATATCAGAGCTCTTAAAATAATTGAAGATGGCAATGGATAATATCTTCTTTAAGTATTCTTTCTTTTAGGTTAAAACCCCATAGCTTCTTCACCCATTCCCTTCATTGTACATACTCCAATTTGTCAATAGCTTTCTAAAATTGTGACATCCTCAATTGAACATAATAAGCTAGATGCAGGCTGGCCAAATTAGAATACAGAGATATAATCATTAGGTTGCAATTCATTTGATCTATGATGGTCTTCATTTGGGGGGGCTGCAATGACATCAATACTCAGATATACTGAATTTGTATTTTATTAAACTCTCTAACTTATACCTGTGAAGGTGATTTTAATTGAAACACCAGTGTAGGCCTCTATATAGAGCTTTATGTCGATGCTTACTAATTTTTTCTTATATGTGTGCTTATTGTAACTTTTAAAAGTTATATATTTTCTTGGTTTTTTTTTATGCAGCATAATAATTATTCTATTTCTTTTCTTTTCAATGGGAAGGGAGATATCGAAAGAAAGGGAAAGAATTAGGAACTGAAAATTAAAAAAAATCTAAATAAAAATTTAGAAACAAATCAATGAATACAGGAATGAATGAATATATGAACAAGAGGGGAAAAGAAAATTTGTGAGTTAGGAGATACAATGTCTTGTTTGAGGAATAACAAAGACCCAATGTCCCTCTACCATGTAGAATATGAAAGGAAAAAAAGGAATAAGTAAATTATATTATAGTAGGTAGGGCTAGGTTATTATAGGCTTTAATTTTATATTTGATCATGGAGGTAATAGCAAGGTTTGGTGTGTGTTCAGTAGGAAGACAACCTGAGCACATATGTGCTTTAGGGCAATTCTTTTGGCAATTAATAGAAAGTGGAATATGCTGGAGGAAGACTTGTGCAGGTAGAGAAATCAAAAAGTTATAGCAGTAGTTTAGTTGTGAGGTGATGGTGGCCTTCATCAGTAGCAGTATCAGTAGATAGAAATGGACATAAATAAGACATATGCTGAGGTAGAATCAACTGGAATTTCTAATTACATGGATAGAGATGGTAAGACTGAGAATCAGGGGTCAATGATGACAATTAGATTGTGAGCATGTGTAGCAAGGAGCACAGAAATATCCTTTTTTATAACAGGAAAATTTTGATAAAAGAAACAATTAAGAGGAAACAATTCATTTTTGAATGTATTGAGTTTATCTATGAGGCATCTAATTTGATATTCATTTTTTTCCTTACATCTAAAACTCTTTATTTAAAAATTGTTATTATGTTTAAAGATTTTTATTCTCAAAATATAGGCATAGATAATTTCAACATTTACTCTTGGAAAACCTTGTATTCAATTTTTTTTTCCTTTCCTCTATCCCCCAAGATGACAAATAATCCAAAATATATTAAATGTGTAATTCTTTTATACATGTTTCCACAATTATCATGCTGCACAAGAAAAATCAGATCAAAAAGAAAAAAAAAATGAGATGGCAAAAAGCAAACAAACAGCAACAACAAAATAAAATACTATGTTTGATCCACTTTCAATTCCCATAGTCCTCTCTCTGGATGCAGGTGGCTCTCTCCAGCACAACATCTTTGGAATTTGCCTGTAACACCTCGCTGTTTAAAAGAGCCATGACTATCAGAATTGAGCATTGCTATGTACTGTCTCTATTTACTTCAATTAGCATCAATTCATATAAGTCTCTCCAGACCTCTCTGAAATCTTCCTGCTGATCATTTATTACAGAAAAATAATATTCCATTGCATTCCTATACCATAACTTGTATAGCCATTCTCCATCTAACGGGAATCCACTCAGTTTTCAGTTCCTTCCCAATTAAAAAATGGCTGCTACAAATAAATATTTTTGCACATATGGGTCCCTATCACTCATTTAACATCTAGAGACAATGCTGGATCAAAGAGTATGCACTGTTTTATAATCCTAAAATTATAGTTCCAGATTGCTTTCCAGAATGGTTTGATCAATTCACAACTCAACCAATAATGTATTATTGTCCCAGTTTTCTCACATCCCCTCCAACTTTCATCATTATATTTTCTTGTCACCTTAGGTGAGAGCAGTTTCAATTGAATGATGTAATCAGAAGCCAAACTAAACACAGGCTTTGGAAAAGAAGGCGAGGAGAGGAAATGGAGACACATAATTGTGGATGATTTTCTCAATTGATTTAATTTAAATTAATTTAATGAAAGATTGGGAAGATAAAGAAAGATAGCAGGAACAGACAGCTTGAGTGATTTTGTGTTTTTTTTCAAACAATACAGGAGATATAGATGTATTTACATAGGCAGTAAAAAAAATAGCCAGTGATCAGGGAAAGAATTTAAATTATGAGAGGGTAGGGATGACAGAAGAGGCAAATGTCCTAAAAAGATAAGATAAAATAGGTTCAGTAGGATCCCATAGTTTGAAGAACTCTTCATGTTTCTATTCACCAGAATTTTATTTAAAATGTGTTATTCATTAATTCCCAGATCTATAATTCTCTTATTATTCTTTATCCTTCCCTGCTTTAGACATTAAGGCTATATTTTATAGAAAGGATTTTGTTAGAGTGTAATTATCTGTAATACTTCCCATATTGATGGATTTATGTTTCAAGGTCATGACTGTCCTATGTTCTAAATCAAAAGAAAGGGGGAGATGTTAGGATTACTAAGTGAGAACTGAGGTTGTCTGGACAGTGACAAGGTGAGAATTCAGGTTTTCTGGACAATTACAAGGTGAAAACTCAGGTTGACTTGATAGAGGGGGCAAGCTCATTGGCTGGGGTGGTTCTTCCCAGAAGCCCTTGCATTATCCCACGCCCATTCTCTGGGAGAATAAAAGAGAGGACTCTCAGAGAAAGAAGAAGACTCTCTGCATTACATCAGGCCTGACGGGGCTCTCTGCAGTGCTTGTGGCTAGGATTTTATTAAAGGCTATTAAGAGAGTAACACAATTATCTGGAATAAGTCCTGAAAAAATATACACATTCTATACTAACGCACAAATTAATGTATGCTGTGAGACCATCCCAGAATGGCAAATTTTATTAGCCACCGCTCCAAATTTTGCACATGGATCTCCATTAAAGATTACCCGGCTACTACATAATTGGCGATGGATTTTTGAAGAAAAGGTTTCTAAGGTTCCTCTTAAAGGACCAACAATCTTTACAGATGCCTCCAAAGAAAATATTTGTGCCATATACTCTCATGATTTAACCATAAAGAGAGTAATCATGACTCCTTTTCAATCCACTCAACAGAATGAATTATTTGCTATCATGCTAGCTCTCACTTATTACCCAGGAGACGTAAATATAATTACTGATTCAGCCTATTCAGTAGGTGTAGTACAAAGAATTGCCACAGCCCAAATAAAATTTGCAGCCTCCAATATTTATCAGCTCTTTAAGGAACTTCAAGAGCAAGTGAGAAAACATCCAGGCAAGATTTATATCTTGCATGTCCACTCACATAGTGGACTTCCAGGTCCCATTTTTGATGGAAATTCAAAGGCAGATAGCCTTCTAACCATGTTAGCCAGTAGTCCTTTGTTTCAGGAAGCACAAGAATCTCATTCTAAATATCATCAGGCTGCTCGAGCTTTACGTTTACAATTTGGAATCACAAGAGAGGAAGCTAGGAGCATAGTAAAAAGCTGTACAGCTTGTCTTCCTTTCCATGCTCCTACACTCCCTCCAGGGAAGAATCCTCGTGGTTTGAGACCCAATGAAATCTGGCAAATGGATGTGACCCATTATAAATCTTTTGGTCGTCTATCTTTTATTCATGTCGTGGTAGACACCTTTTCAGGATTCACATTTGCAATGCCAGCAGCAAAAGAGACAGCCCGAGTGGTCACTGAATTCCTTATACAAGCTTTTGCAATTATGGGTGTGCCACAAGCAATAAAAACAGACAATGGACCTGCATATACGTCCAAACATTTTACACACTTTTGTGCACAGTATATGGATGGACACTGTTTTGTAGGCACTCTCAGAAGGTGAAATGGTCAAGCCTACTGTGCCTGGAGGCAAAGGATCCATAGGCTCAACAGGAACAGATTTCACTTCTCCAGGGAGTATCTCGGTAGTCTCTACTGCACACAACTCTATTTTTCCTAATTTCAATCCCTTTCTTCCATCTGATTGCCTTTTGGCTGATTGATCATGTCTTAAAATTCTCTGGATGTAACCTCGGCTGCCATCATGCCCCACTTGGGGGGCTGAAGCTGGGCCCCACCTGTCATTTCCCTGGGTCAATCTACATTCGGAGGCCCAGTGGAGGCCCTTTTGACATTTTGGACATGGAGTTTTAGGTCTTCTCTCACCCTGTCTTCTCACTGTATCTCCATATCTACACTGAGCTCTTAGATGCCCAATTTTTCCACATTGAAAACATCGCCGAGTTTCTCTAGAAGGCCCTTGCCAGGAGGGACCCTGTCTTTCCACATTCATCATTGTCCGGGTGTAAAAAGCATTTGTTCCCACTGTAGCACAGCGTCTTATGATCTCCTCTAAAGGAGCATCTTTGTCTAATTCCCATATAATTCTTTTGCAAATCTCATTGGCATTTTCCTTAGCCAGATGTCTGGTCATTATTTCTGTAGCTGAATTTTCTCCAATAGTTCTTTTGACAGCAGTTTGCAAACGTCCCACAAAATCTGCAAAAGGTTCATTGGGACCTTGCTGTATTTTAGTGAAAGCCTCTCCACGATCTTTCTGTCCAGGAAGGACACCCCAAGCTTTTATTGCAGCCTTAGCAATTTGTTCATATATTGTCATGGTATAATCAGTCTGTTCTGAATTCTCTCCATACCGACCTTCACCAGCCAAATGCTCAAAAGTGAATTGTGTGTTAACTCCTATTTCCAAATTGCATCTGACTTGAATTTTACATAATTCATGAAATTCCGAAAGCCATAATAAATTTTCTCCAGGTTCCAGGCATATCCTTGCTATGGATTTCCAATCATTTGGGGTTAGGACTTCATAAGACAAACCATCTAGTAACATTTTGACATAAGCTGATGTAGCCCCATAAAGGGTACAACCTTTTTTCAAATCCTTAATTTTATTCAAATCTAAAGGTGTATATCTTCTCCTTTTTTTACCTACAGAATCAGTATTTTCAATCACAGGATATGCATGTATAAAATCACTTATATCCTGTCCTTCTCTCTTAGCTTTAACCAATGCTTTTTCTAATCTTGTCATAGGCTTAGACTGCTTAACAGACAATTCTGTTTGTGTTTCTGCCTCTTCCTCTCCTCCTTCTTGCTCCACCCCTGAAGGGTTAATTGAAGGAGGAGATGGGAGGTGCTCCTGTTGCTGTTGCTCAGAATTGTACTTAACTTCATTGTTATCTGATTCATCCTTTTCACCTAGTTTAGTTGACACTTCCCCATTTTGCTCCTTCATCTCTTCCTTTAGAATAACATTGTTTAAAGCCAATTGGATTACATTGTATATATGAATTGTATCTTTGGAAATTGAGTTTGGCCTGGAATTGTAGTGTTCACCTAATTGCTTTCCTACTAATTCCCATTCATCTGGATCCAATTCTTCTTCCAGAGAAAAAGAAGGACATATGACCTTCACAGTTCTTAAAAGTTCAGTAATCTCCTCTAAAATTATAATCAATCCTTGGCTTTTCATAACCTTGATGATGCTCTCTAAACATTTTCCTTGAACAGAAGGTGTTTGTCCCATTTCACTATAGAGAGATTCCTGGTTTAGCCCTTAACAAGTTGAGTTCCTTATTTATCTATTAGCACGCTCACTTAATCTTTAACAAAGTTTCCTCGTTACTCACGGTTCTGGGTCAGAGAGACTGAGATCTGGATGGGAGGCTTTTCCATTGGAATCAGGACTGTGTCTGTCCCTGTTCGGGCGCCAAATTGCAAAGGTCTGGTCTAGCTCCTCTTGTCAGGATAAGCAAAAGTCCTTGCCCCACGTGTGGACGCCAATTGTAGCGAGCTGTCGTCTCTAGAAGCTGCTGGATCGCTCTCTGGGAAGAGATCTGCTGTGTCTACTCAAATCTCTCCGACAGATTCTTCTTCCTGTAGTGAACCGTTGTCTCCAGGCAGTTGCTGTTAACTCTTGTCCTTAGAAGTGACTTCCCTTCCTGCAGAGAGCCCCGTCAGGCCTGATGTAATGCAGAGAGTCTTCTTCTTTCTCTGAGAGTCCTCTCTTTTATTCTCCCAGAGAATGGGCGTGGGATAATGCAAGGGCTTCTGGGAAGAACCACCCCAGCCAATGAGCTTGCCCCCTCTATCAAGTCAACCTGAGTTTTCACCTTGTAATTGTCCAGAAAACCTGAATTCTCACCTTGTCACTGTCCAGACAACCTCAGTTCTCACTTAGTAATCCTAACATTAGAGTGCTGCCTTCTCAGTTATTTATTATAATTTGTGTAATATAGGTATTGATTCTCCTTCAAAAGTTTAATAGAATTCTCATGTAAATGCATCCAGACTAGGATTCCACACCCCTTCCAAGTAGTTGATTTACAGCTAGTTCAATTTTCTTTTATGACACTGGATTATTTAAAGCTTCTTCTTAGTGTTATATTAATTTGGACATTTGATGCTTTTTGACGTTATGCTATTTTTTTCAATATTTGGATTTGTTGACATATAACTATGAATATTAGTCATCATCATTATTATATGTCTTCTGTAGTATGATTATACCTTTTCATTAAAAGTGTTAATTCTTTTTCCATCTTCTATTTAACCAAGCAAGCAATATGTTTACCAATATTTCAAACCTAATAAATGAACCTGATTTTTGTTTAATCAGTTTCATAAGTTTTTATTTTCTAACTTATGTATTTCTATTCTGATTTCCTGGTTTATGCTTATTTTACTGGCTTTCCAGGCTTGAAAAGTATATATTCAATCCATTAATCCCTCTTTATTTTGCTATTATTTGGCTTTAAGGATTTCTTTTCCTTTCAGAATTGCTTTAGCTTCATAGACATTTTGGTATATTATTTCATCATAACTTAGTTATTTTTGTTTCTATGACTGGTTTTTTGATTTATTTATTAGAATTCATTATTATGTTTCTTAATAAATTCATTATTGAATGTCTATCTGTATAAGGTTTGTATTCCCTAAATTGATTATAATTTTAGTTGAATTATAGTCTATAATATCTTTAATATTTCTGCTTTTCTGCTTTTATTTGTAATTTTCTAAATTGTAATGCATAACTTACTTTTTGTACAAGTGCCATTTAGTTCAGTTAGTAGATATTATAATAAAAATTTTACTATTATTATGTTTTTGACTTTTTTCAGTTATTTATTGTCTTATGGAAAAATAACATTTTTTGTGCTATCTCACTTTGTCGATTTAAGCTTAATATTGATATTAATCTACATTTATAGTTTCTTTTACCCTAATACAATTTTAAACTGAAATAAATGTCAAAGGGAAAGGCTAATTTAAACTAGGTGATGCATTGAATATTAGACATGAGATAAAAAAAGAGTCAATGCTGATGTCAAGATTTTACACATAAGAGATGGGATGATTAGAAGTACCATGGCAGAACTAGTGAAATCAGAAAGAGTAGCAAATTTTAAAAGATAAAATTTAAATCATGTTGAGTTTTAAATGTCATCTGAAAATGCAAATAAAGTTTGTTAAATCAGTTGGAGATACATGCCAAAAGATCTTTGAAATCTTTATATTCATATAGGTCAGTTTCAAAATTATTTTATTTTTTAAAATTGACCAATCATCCTACTATCTAGTTTGTTGTTCTATTATAACAATTATAATAATGATAGCTATTATTTTATATCACTTTAAGTTTTGCAAAGCTCTTTAACAATTTGTTGTTCTTGTTTGTCCTTCAATCTGAAAGAGTATCATGATCTCAGGAATATTATATGAAGACCTGCAAATGAATTGGATTTAAGTAAGAGAGGATAGCCTGCACAAGTTCACCTGCCTCACTTTGTCTTCTGGAGCCATGCAGGTCCGGTGGCCAGAAAAAGATCAGAATAATCTGGATGCAGTAAAATATCTTGGTCTTTGTAAACTAAGGTCTTTAATAGGTCTCAGTTTGACTGAGGGGAAGCCCGTTCAGTGGTTATAGGTAGGAAAGAAAGAAATGAGACAAACTGGTTGTTATTTTTTTAACCTAGTAAAAAAAGCCATTAAAATAACAACAGTTGCTATTTACATTCACTCTGAGGCAGTTGCTCCAAACAATCACCATGTGGGCTTAACCTGGGATCTATTTTGGTGGCAAATCTAAAAACTAAAAAAAATGAATGACCAACTATATACCTCCTGACTTCACAGTAGAGACAGTATTTTTTTAATTTGACAAAATAAACCATGGGAAGTGATTTTGATATACTCATCATGAATTCCCTTTCTTAATCAATCACTGAATCAACACAAACATTTATTAAAGTCCTATTATGTGCTAAGCAATGAGACTTTAATGAAAAATAATAAAGCACCCCTAGCAATCACATAGTTTATTATTTTTTGGGAATTGACATGATTTTTAAAAATTAACAGTACTTTTTTCTCTTCATACATATAGCTTCATGAGAAAGGAAGAGAAAAAAAAAAGAAGGAATAGAAGAAAATCAATAACTGGAAACATGTGTAAGACAGGCAGGAACCTTTATTAGGTTATTTTTTTAAATTCTGCTTTAAGAAAGAGTTTGAACAATTTTTATGTTAACTATCCCTACTGCTTCTATAGATTTAATTTACATGAATGTCACAATCTTATAACATAATGGGAATGAGTAGCATTCTGGATAAAAATTTTAGGGCTACTCTAGATCTCAAATAAACCAATATTTGCTAGTTTTATTATATTGTTTGTATTTATGAGCACTGTTTTAAAAGCATATTTCTCTATTTAATCAGAATGTCCTCATTTACATATTCCCAATTTCCTTGGCATATATAAATATTTATAATTATGTATTTAGTTGGAGCATTTAGTTGATTTTCCATAGCACTAAACTCTTGAAACATAAATGTTAATTCTTATGAAATTTATTTTAAAATTCATCCTAAAAGGATAGTTTCCATAAACAAATATATATATATATATATATATATATATATATATATATATATATATATATATATATATATATATATGTTTAAACTTATAGCCTTGTTTTTAGCACATTTACTTTTGTTTAAATATGAATTGCTTAATTCTTGTACATTATTAAACATGAATAAAGCTTTTAATAGAAAGGAGTATACTGCCTTCCCCTAGGGATTCAGTGATTAAATCAGAAACTAAATGCCACTGAATTTGTCTATTTTATGCTATTGAAGTTCTTCATTTACAAAGGCACTAGATTTCTCAGTGATTCACTTTCTTTATTTGGTAAAACAGAGACATGTACAATGTAAGTATAGGGAGATTATGAAGTCTAGAGGAAATACAATGAAATGAAACTTAGAAGACACATGTGCAAATCACAGCTTGATCAATGACATATCTAATCAGAAGAGATTTTTTTATGAAAATGCTAAAGTGGTTTATGCAATCTTGTGATACGGAAATGTACCAAAATGATAATGCAAGCTAAGTTTGGGAGGGGAAATCACAGGCTCTTTAACCTAAATTTGATGAAACATTCTCTATTAAATCTCCCCAATAAGTATACAGTTTCTCTCTCTCTCTCTCTCTCTCTCTCTCTCTCTCTCTCTCTCTCTCTCTCTCTCTCTCTCTCTCTCTCTCTCTCTCTCTCTCTCTCGCGCACGTCTAAGATCAGTTTTGAATTTAAGTCCTCCTGACTGCAGAACTGCACCTTTACCCATTGTACCATCTAACTGCCACAGTCATTTTCTTCTTAGAGAATTACATTGAAGGTACTAAATATTAAATTTAGACCTTCCATTTATATATAGATGAATTTCTAGAAATTCCTTAAATTATACTTAAATTTAGCTCTCTGAAAATTGTACCTTTTGTTCCAAGTTCTGTTCTCTTAGACTAAGTAAAAGGACAAGACATTCCAATAAGCAATTGAAGCCTTACATTTTCTGTATTTATAATTCACATTTGTTTCATCCAGCCCTTATATCACATATTTTATATTCATCTCACCATCATGATTATCCTCTTCTAGATGTACTATTCCTTACCTATAATCTTTCGCTAATGTAGACTGATGATATAATAGAAAGAATTTTTGTTAAATATAGATTAGATTAGAGAATCTGTTATTTCCCTTCTTAGCATGCAGTATGATTTTGATGCATTATTATATAACAACATTTCATATTCCATTTTAACTTGTGTATCCCTAATGTCTTCTGATCAGATTTGTCACCGGAGGAGCAATGATATGAGATTAGGTCTTCTGATTCTCATTCCAAATGAAACTTCAAAATTTAGCTGGTATGAAGTGGAATACAATGTGATTAGCATGTTCCATATGTGATCAGAAAATATGTACATAAACCCCAACTAATTCAGGCAGTCAAGAATAGGAAGTACTTATGATGTGCCAGGGCAACAAGATGGCATAGTTGATATAACCCTAAGCAAGTCACCTAGGCCTATTTTTCTGAGTTGCTTACATATGAAATGAACTGGAGAAGGAAATGTGAAGAATTCACAGTGGCATTCTTTTTGCCAAAAGGTATTTTTATGTATGAGAAGTGACAATCTCTGGACAAAATAGATACCAGGAATGGTAAATATGAAACAGTATTGAGAGAGCATATAGTTAGTAAGGAATGGGGTTTTAACAATCAACAAAGGAAAAGACAAGTTCCCAGGTGGAACTCATAATTAACCAGAAGAAAGGGGATATGATATGCCTTGAGCTGGGAATACAGCACCAATTGGCAGACTAAATCCATAGAAAAATTAAAAGATGAGAAAGAGTTAGCTCTAATAAAGGGAATATGAGGCACGGGGGAAAGTGAAGAAAGACACCACAAGGCTGAATGTCATAATGGGCTAACCCCAAAAAGAGTTCAACAAAAATGGCATAGCCATGGAGAAATTTATAGAGGAAATTAGCACCTGGGGATTGATACCATAACTTGATTTTATGATTAGATAAAGTTGAGTTTCCCAATACCTCCAAAGGGGTAAAACTGTAAATTTGAGCTAATTCCAATCAGTGCTGCCTCTGTTTGCCTCAGGGAGTATTATATTCTTACCAGTATTTCAGGCTTTCTTTGCCAACCTCATCTAGTTACCAAGGACCTCATCAGGGTCAGGAAGAGAAAGGTGGGGCTAAAATGACTGAACAATGATGGCAAGTATGTTCTAAGCACTGTGCTAAATTCTGAGACTATTGTTATTATCCATTCTTTGTTTTTGAAGAGAAGCAATAACATCACAGAATAATGGTTTGACTTGTGAATGAATTCGATTTAACTGAAGTAGAGTTGGATAACGTTATTTAGAATATTAAAAAAAAGTGACTTGCCCAGAATCATGAAATCAGTACATGTCAGAGGTAGAATCCAGTTCTTGATGTCTGCTAGGTTAACTACCACTCTACTATACTGGCTTTCACAGAATCAATATAAGATAATTTTGAGAGGAAGGTACCAGCCTGTTTGGGGATTCTATAACAGGTGAAGAAGGAGTGAATTTCAGGTGAGAAGAATTCCAATGCAAAGGCTGAGATGAAAAACTAAAGTGTTATACATGAGAAACCTTTTTTGTTTGTTTGTTTACTAGTTTGACTAAATTAGAACATGTTTAAAAAAAGTAATGTGCATTAAATCTGAAAAATAAAATTTGACACAAAAACTTCCACTGCCCAAAAGAAAAGTTTATAAGTGAGCCTAGGAACAAGAAATTGTTGTGTGTGACACAGTAAAAGGATGACATGTTTAGTCCTACACATTTAAAAGTTTGAATAGCAGAAGGTACAAGAGAAATTTTTGAATAATTGCATCAGAACCATTAAGCCAAGTCACTTCAAATCTCCAATTTGGAATTTCATCATATTTAAAATGCAGACTCTTTGATTATATTCCATCAATCCAAAACAACCTGATTATACTGTAGCTAATATTTCTCTGTATTATCCATACATAGAGTACTTAGAGTTTTCCAAAAAAAATGTACACACATATATAATATTATATATATATATATATTTTTTTTTTCCTAAATCTAGGGATCTAATGTCAAATTAATACAAATGAAATTAATGTGCTGGGAACTGTTTTAAAAGGAGCCATAAAAATTTTTCATGATCAATGTTTCCATTTTTCAATTCTTAGTAATTAACTCGAATAATTTGATATTTACTAAGAGTATAGTTTACACTCATTGATTTCTACTATGCAGACTCTTTTCTTCCCTTTTATGAAAAGTGGAATATTTACCTTCTTCTCCAGTGACACTACTTTATTTTTCAAAAAGTTTTAAAGATTATCAAATTCAGTTCAGTAAAAATATGTTGCAGGTCTTTTAATATCTGAAATTAAAGTTCATATAGTTCTGACACCTTGAAATCATTCAATAAAATGAGTTGTTACTTTACTTTCTCACTTATCTTGGATTCCCACCCATTGCTGAGTATTTTTGTCCTTTCTTTGGAAGAGAAAACAGAAACAAAATCAGTAGACAGATTGAACTTTCTTAGGTTTCTGTGTGCTCCAAGCAACGATCCTTTTCTCTTTTATCTTTCATTTATACCTAACAGCTAAAACAAAATTAAAGAAACAAATGAAAATAGTAGTTGCTGTAATTGTTGTTGTCCTTGGTCTTAATGGACAGATTTAACTTATTTTGGGTTTACTAATATCCATATAATTTTACAGGTATTATCTATTTTTTTCTATTCGTGACTTAAAAATCCTGACTTGGTAAGTGTTCCTTGCATAGGTTTATCATTTCAGAAAGACATTTCTTTATCTCCTATACTAGTATGATCAGAATATTATCATTCAGAATTTTACATTGCATGGGAACTCACTTGTCCTGAAAAAATCTTAGGTTTTGTGTTCCACTCTTCTTTTCTTGACTATTTTGAAATTGACCTTTTAAATTTACAATGAATCTACTCATGTCTTTCTTCCCTTCAATTGTAAATTCTGTGGTAGATTACTAATTTAATTTCAAGATTCCCACAATTCCCACTAAAGCAATGTATTTGTCTTAATTGGTTGAAATTAGTTCTGTGGTCATTTTCTTTGCCTTTTCAAAGAAGAAATTATTATTATAACAATTCAAGAAATCATCAACTATTATTCTCTGGTTGGAGGAAAATGTCATCAATGGTTTGGAGAGTAAATTTGACCTGATTATTTTTCTTGTCAACTATTTAAAGTCTATTTCTGAACCTATTTTACATTATGTGTGTGGATACCCCATTCAGTCTGTAATGCTGTATCTTATACCTTTTACACAGAATGAGTGGATACCTATTCACTATTAGATTTTTCTTCCTTTTATCAACCTACTCTCATTCTGGTACTTCTATGTTACTAGAGAAATACTACCTGCATATGGTTACATTGTCAGTCTTAGGAGAAATCATGTTTAAAAATGGAGCCTTCCCCCTCTTTACTTTAGCTCTGGAGTTACCATGAATGTGCCTTTATGAATAATAATAAAAATAAAAATAATAATAATAATAATAAAGCAATAACAGCAACTAAACACAAAGACCACCTATGTGGATCTTAAACATAATTTGTTAGCAGTAGCTAAAAAATCCATAATATTGTAGGCACTCATAATTAAATTAAGTAAAAATAACACAGAAATCACAATCTACATATTTGCTCACACTATGTCATTCTTTCAATTTATTTGGTATTTGTCAGGGAGAGTGGGCATACATTTGTGAAAACAGGCCCAGAAAGTGCATGAATGAAGAATTCATATTCGAATGGCAATTCACAATTTTTGAAAGGCAAATTTTGTTGACATCTGTCTTAAGAATTGTAAATAAAAGTTCCTTGATGAATGTAGCAATTTGGATTGGGTGAGATTCTTCCATGAAAATCTGAATTTATCCATGATCTGCTTGACTAACTTCTATCTATCAGGGGGTGTGGTATAGTCAAATGTGAATTTTCATTATTCTTAAATTCAAATATATCTGCTCTTCAGCAACAAGTGTAGTCCTCCCTTAAAAAGACCTACATTCAAATCCAGCTTCAAATAATTACTAGCTATGGGATCTTCATCGATTCATTTACCCTCTGTCTGCTTCTGTTTATTTAATTATAAAATAAAGTTAATAATAATAGGGTCTACCTTGCAGGAGTGTTGTGAGAAAATATTTGCAAAGTATTTAGTACTGGAAGACAGTAAGGGATTAATAAATTCTTATTTACTTCCTTTCTTTTTTATTAACATAGGTTCATTTTGCCTTCTCTCTCTCTCTCTCTCTCTCTCTCTCTCTCTCTCTCTCTCTCTCTCTCTCTCTCTTTGTGTATCTTTCTTGTCTGTCTTTTGCTTTTCTCTCTCTCTCTTTTTCTCTCTGTCTTTCTGTCTCTGTCTCTGTGTGTTTCATCTCTCTGTCTCTGTCTAGCTCTGTCTCTGTCTTTTGCTGGGACTCTGTGTTTCTGGCTTTATCTCACTCTCTCTTTCTCTCTGTTTCTCTGTCTTTATCTTTCTGTGTCTGTTTTTCCCTCTCACAATTTTTGATAGCTTTGGAAGTGTATGAATTCAACAGAATATGTACTTATACACAAAATCTTCTATCATAACAAAAAAATCACTAAAAATAGTATGCTGCAATCAAATAGACATAAGACTTGATCACTGCATGAATACTTCCACTTGAACATATGACAACACTACATATGTCATTCTGACCTTTTAAGTGGGTACTGGAAAATGTCATGTCTTCCCCTGCACAGCATACTGTATGCACACTGAACTGTACAACAATATTTAAGCATTGGACAAACAAGGACAATCTGTCAGGCCAGCTGTTCACACCTCTTCATAACACTCTTTCATCCTAGAAACAAAATATACAAGATGATATGATGATAATCTCATTTGTGCAGACATTGGACACATTTCCCAGCCTCCTCTTCTCCCTTTGAATGTGAACTTTGACTTGAAGATCATTTTCCAAAAAATATTATAATGCCTAACATGAAATTATATATACATATATATATAATATATAATACATATATACCAACTGTTTAATTTATTACCTTTATTTTATTTTAATTTACAGAAGGCATTTGATTTTTGTAGGTAGCGAACTGATTTTACATGTCCTATGTGACATTTAACATGTTAATGTCATCTAGAAATAGTGATAATAGGGTGAGAAGGATAAGACAAATATTCTTACACAGAACAGAATCTCTTTTTCTGAGATTCATGCTGTCTGCCACTTTATAGGAAAATGGGAATTAAGTCTGTGTGTTCACAACAACGTATCAGATTATAAACAATTTTTACTTATGTGTCTTCTATAAGAATACTTATGCATACAAACACATACATATCATACATTTCCCAGATAGTTTCCTAGTATTTGTGCATGTGCATGTATTTTTTTTAAGGTATGTGTGCTCCTACGTAGCTAGGCAGCACAGTGAATAAAGTCCTAGTCCTCAAGGCAGGAAAAATCACTCTCTTGAGTTAAAATCTAGCTTCAGACACTTATTGGCTGTATCACCCTGGGCAAATCATTTAATCTTGTTTGCCTTAGTTTCCCCATACGTAAAATGAATTAGAGAAGGAAATCTTAAGCCACTCCATATTTTTGTCAAAAAATACCAAATGGGATTTAAAAAGCTGGACATAATGGAAAAACCATACTTGTATTTATAAGCACGGATGTTATAAAAATAAAAATAGACACAGATATAGAAACAGATATAGATACAGAGATATATGCATACATAAATATAATATGCATATACGTGTGCAGATGTATAGATACACACATATGATATATATAGATATAGATAGATATATAGATAGATAGATAGATATCACTTTCCTCATCTACATACTATGATGTAAAGACTAGATGCTTTCTATGATCCCTTATTTGGTCTCTCTTTAAAAAAAAAACTTTTTGGAAACTGCCAAGTGGAACAATTGATATAATTCCTTCTATGGAAAGAGATAGTCATGATTTTTGTCTATATTCTTTAAAAATGAGAACATTTATACTAAGTGTTCATTATTCTTATATGATATGTAAGATCAGAAAACTGCTTTGGGACTGATTGAAGATTTCTTTAGCAAAGAATTTTAATGTCGGTCCTTTTTATATCTTTTTATCAATCAATTAGTCAATAAACATTAAGTAAGTGGAAAGTTAATATCAGATAGGCCACAGACCAGAATCAAGTTTTTTGGATGATCACTTAAATCCTTCTTTCTCCTATACTATATTGAGTAGGTTAAGTACATTGAAGCACAAAGAAGCAAATACATCATAAAGATGATTTATAATATGACTTTGAGAATTTGTTTTTAATATGGAAAATGCACATTTATAAAGTAAAAGGAAACATTTAAAATTGTCTAAAGGTTGCTTTACTGGTTCATTTTTACTCAAATAAATTCTTCGTGTATCGTTAGATGGTTGAGCTAAAAATTAAAAGTAGAAACATTATATTCTGGCTGCTTTTTTATAGATAGGAAAACTTACTTTCTGGAACACATAAAGAAATAACTTGCTCAAGGCCACAAAAGTAACTAAGGAAAAAAGTTAAGATTTGAACCCAAATTTATTAGCTCCATGACAAGTACTCCTTCCACTACACAACACTTTCTGTGTGCATTTTTTTTCAGGAGGAAAAGTAATATAATATGGTTAAATAATTTATTTTACTTGTATACAAGGAAAGGGGAAAAACTGATTATTAAAAACCTTTTTTATTTGTAATTATTGTCCATATTGCTTATAGTTTTCCTTCAGTTTCCAATACATATATTCAAGTAAATAAAATACTTCCTTTAAGATAAAATATTTTTCTGGTTTATATTTATGAGAAATATAGCAATGCCTTCCACATTACAATTTTCCCTATCATGAGTTCCACATATTGCATGTCAACATAAAAAAATTAACCTGGAATTTTTGGGGTGCTTTACAGAAATTTCAGGTAGCACACAAAGACCAGGAGATGGCACAGAAAAAAAGTTTAGAAATTCAGAAATACTGCGTGTGTGTGTGTGTGTGTGTGTGTGTGTGTACAATTTTATAGCATGACCTATGACTAATCCAAATTTTATATTAAGGTATTGTAAATTCTCCATAAAAGAAAAAATCAAACTTTCTCTAGTATGAAGAGAGGACAAAACAATTTTACACCACACTCCTGTAATGTGGAAGGAATAACTAGTCGATATCAATTTCAATGTTAACTATGTGCAATGTGATAATTAAATTGACTTATTTTGTCAAACATTTTATCATGAACAGTTTTAATACTCAATGTTAATGTCATGTATATATTGTAGAATCTTATAAGATTTCATTATATCTTATTGAGAACATGCATACTGACAGAGTAAGTATAAATTTCAAGCTCTCCATATTTTCCCCACAAACAGAACAAATTTGTACCTCAGGGAAAATAATAAAGAGGACTTGGGGCAAATCAAGGGTCCTCCTGGTACAACTCAAGAAGATCCAAGGAAAGATCCCCAGCTAAGGATTAACTAATATGAAGTACACATCCCTTCAGGCTAGCTCTTCAGAAACACCGAGTGGGAGCCCTGGGGTGAGCTGGGTGTTCCTGAAGTCTTAGCAGGAACCACAAAAACTTTCACATCCCAGACAGCATAAGGAGTCAGGGGCCTTAGGTGGGGAAGATTGAGGGAACCTCTGTTATTTAGGAATGCCAGGCCCAGCTGTGCCAGAGAGGTGGTCTTGGGTGAGAAAGAACCAGCATCCCAGGAGTGCCCAAGCAAGGGGGCAAGGATGCTGCTGGCTGCTGGCACTTGCAAGAGAGTGAAGCTTTTGGTTTGGGGTTCCAAGACAGAAGGGAGAGCAGGAGTAAAGTTAGAGACATCTCCCATCCTAGGATTAGAGGAGTTTATACATTTCATTTAAAAAAATGAATTGGCAAAGAATAAAGAACCCAACCATAGGAATTTACTATGGGAACAGGAAAGAATAAGGTTGATGCTCAGAGGAGGACACAGAAACAAACAAACAAAAAAAAAAAAACCAAAAAAAAAAAAGGGAAAAAATGCTTCTTCTATCCCAAAGAGTAATGTTTAATGGCTCCCTACCCAGAGAGAATTTACAGAATAAGAAAGACTTTAACAATCAAATGTTAGGGATTTAAAAATAAAAACTAAAAATAAATTCACGAAAAATAAAAAGATTATGAAAAAATGTTAATCAAGTAGAAAAGGAGATACAGAGTCTTAAAGAAGAAAATAGTTCTTTGAAACTTAGAATTGGGCAAAGGGAAGTCAACAAAGCTATAAAACCAAGAAATAACAAAACAAAATATAAATAATGAAAAATAGAACAGAATGTGAAACATCTTATGAGAAAAACAACAGATCTGGAGAACAGAGCAAAAAGAGAAAATATATTGGACTACCTGAAACCAGTGGCCAGATATAGATTAGGAACACTGAAAATGGCCCCGGATGCATTGGGGGACCTTGGCCTTTTTAAGGTAAGATTTTCAACAGGTATCAGTTTGACTGAGGTCTAACCTATTCAGTAATTAAGGCTAAGTAGCAATTGAGGCAAAAAAATCTCCTCTTTCTCCTAGTCTAAATAAAATCTAAATAAATAAATAAATAATCTGGGAGGGTAAAAAGCTCAGGGTTTCTGGCCAAAGCATAAATGACTGTTATTTACATCCAATCTGAGTCAATCAGGGCCCAATGACAAAATGGGGCTTGATTTAGGATTACTTGGTGGTTAATTAGAATTAGATTGGTTTTGATTTAAGACCTAGTCCTTAGGAAAGAAGTCTAGCCAGTAAACCTTAAGATATCTTGGGAGCATTCAGAGGTGCAAATGAGAAATTAATGTCTTTAAGAGTCTTTGTAGGTAAGGATAAGATATCTTATGTGAAAAGAGGGAAGACAGAGGGAAGGAGGAGAAGGAAAGGGAAGAGAAGGGAAGCAAAGGAAGGAATGAAGGAATGAATGAATGAACAAACGAACTGTTGAGGTTGGAAAGATTTGGGGTCACAGACTGATATTGCAAAGAATTTGCAGGCTTGAGTCCATTTCCTTGTCAAGGGGCAAAGTTTGCTGTAATTGTAATACCTTATAAGCAGACCAAATTCCAAGAGAATTCAGCAGAAAAACAGAAGCAGGAGAGTATTTTATCCAGCTATCATTGATGTACTAATTTTCATGACCCAGAGAAGTGGTTTCCAGAATTTGATTAACACTCACCAGATTATCAGTCAGCAATGAATTAAGGAGTGCTCTATTCACAATCAGTGGGCATGAGAGTTTCTTAAGCAGACTTCAAAATCAGAACCAAAGCCAGAAGATTTAGAATTACTGATTTATGTTAGAACAGAAGCCCCTTTAAAATTAAAGGACCACAAAATCATTACTATATACATTTACCTGTATGTAAACAGGCACTTAAAACAATAATAATATGACTGACACGTTGTAGATTTCTCTCTTGATTGAATCTTTAGGTCTGACTTTGCTTAAGATCAAAGATTGCTAGTTCTACTTTTTTCCTAGTAAATTCTTTTTTTTTTTTTTTTTTTTTTAATTTTTATTTTATTTTATAATTATAACATTTTTTGACAGTACATATGCATGGGTAATTTTTTACAACATTATCCCTTGCACTTACTTCTATTCAGATTTTTTCCCTTCCTCCCCCAAACCCCTCCCCCAGATGGCAAGCAGTCTTATATATGTTAAATATATTACAGTATAATTTAGATACAATATATGTGTGTAGAACCGAATTTTTTGTTGCACAGGAAGAATTGGATTCAGAAGGTAAAAATAACAGTTTACATTCATTTCCCATTGTTCCTTTTCTGGATGTAGCTGGTTCTTTCCATCATTAATCAATTGGAATTGGATTAGCTCTTCTCTATGTTGAAGAAATCCACTTCCATCAGCATACATCCTCGTACAGTATCATTGTTGAAGTGTATAATGATCTTCTGGTTCTGCTCGTTTCACTCAGCATCAGTTGATGTAAGTCTCTCCAAGCCTCTCTATATTTCTCCTGTTGGTCATTTCTTATAGAACAATAATATTCCATAACATTCATATACCATAGTTTACCCAACCATTCTCCAATTGATGGACATCCATTCATCTTCCAGCTTCTAGCCACTATGAAAAGGGCTGCCACAAACATTTTGGCACATACAGGACCCTTTCCCTTCTCTAGTAGTTCCTTGGGGTATAAGCCCAGTAGTAGTATGGCTGGGTCAAAGGGTATGCACATTTTGATAACTTTTTGGGCATAATTCCAGATTGCTCTCCATAATGGTTGGATTCTTTCACAACTCCACCAACAATGCATCAGTGTCCCAGTTTTCCCACAGCCCCTCCAACATTCATCATTATTTGTTCCTGTCATCTTAGCCAATCTGACAGGTGTGTAATGATACCTCAGAGTTGTCTTAATTTGCATTTCTCTGATCAATAGTGATTTGGAACACTCTTTCATATGAGTGGAAATAGTTTTAATTTCATCATCTGAAAATTGTCTGTTCATATCCTTTGACCATTTATCAATTGGAGAATGGCTTGATTTCTTATAGATTAAAGTCAATTCTCTGTATATTTTGGAGATGAGGCCTTTATCAGAACCTTTAACTGTAAAAATTTTTTCCCAATTTGTTACTTCCCTTCTAATCTTGTTTGCATTAGTTTTGTTTGTGCAGAAACTTTTTAATTTGGTGTAATCAAAATGTTCTATTTTGTGATCAATAATGGTCTCTAGTTCTCCCTTGGACACAAACTCCTTCCTCCTCCACAAGTCTGAGAGGTAAACCATCCCATGTTCCTCCAATTTATTTATGATTTCGTTCTTTATGCCTAAATCTTGGACCCATTTTGATCTAATCTTAGTATGTGGTGTTAAATGTGGGTCCATGCCTAGTTTCTGCCATACTAATTTCCAGTTTTCCCAGCAGTTTTTGTCAAAT
This sequence comes from Sminthopsis crassicaudata, assembly GCF_048593235.1. NCBI lineage: Eukaryota > Metazoa > Chordata > Mammalia > Dasyuromorphia > Dasyuridae > Sminthopsis > Sminthopsis crassicaudata. The sequence goes on from NC_133621.1 coordinate 214,205,221, forward strand.
AATGAATTCTTATCCCAAAATTTGGGATCTTTGGGTTTGTCAAAGATTAGATTGCTATTTTTATTCACTATCTTGTCCTGTGAACCTAACCTATGCCACTGATCAACTAGTCTATTTCTTAGCCAATACCAAATGGTTTTGGTGACTGTTGCTTTATAATATAGCTTTAAATCAGGTACACTTAGACCACCTTCCTCTGACTTTTTTTTCATTAGTTCCCTTGCAATTCTCGACCTTTTATTCTTCCATATGAATTTTGTTGTTATTTTTTCTAGGTCATTAAAATAGTTTCTTGGGAGTCTGATTGGTATAGCACTAAATAAATAGATTAGTTTGGGGAGTATTGTCATCTTTATTATATTCGCTCGGCCTATCCAAGAACATTGAATGTCTTTCCAATTATTTAAATCTGACTTTATTTTTGTGGCAAGTGTTTTGTAATTTTGCTCATATAATTCCTGACTCTCCTTTGGTAGATATATTCCCAAATATTTGATACTATCGACTGTTATTTTGAATGGAATTTCTCTTTGTATCTCTTGCTGTTGGATTGTGTTGGTAATGTATAAAAATCCTGAGGATTTATGTGGATTTATTTTGTATCCTGCGACTTTGCTAAAATTCTGAATTATTTCTAATAGCTTTTTAGCAGAGTCTTTGGGGTTCTCTAAGTAGACCATCATGTCATCTGCGAAAAGTGACAATTTGATTTCTTCATTTCCTACTCTAATTCCTTGGATCTCTTTCTCGGCTCTTATTGCCAAGGCTAGAGTTTCTAGTACTATATTGAATAGTAATGGTGATAGTGGGCAACCTTGTTTCACTCCTGATCTAACAGGGAAAGGTTCTAGTTTATCACCATTACATATGATGTTTACTGAAGGTTTTAAATATATGCTCCTTATTATTTTAAGGAATAGTCCATTTATTCCTATACTCTCAAGCGTTTTTAGTAGGAATGGATGTTGGATTTTATCAAATGCCTTTTCTGCATCTATTGAGATGATCATATGGTTTTTATTAATTTGATTATTAATATGGTCAATTATACTAATAGTTTTCCTAATATTAAACCAGCCCTGCATTCCTGGTATAAATCCCACTTGGTCATAGTGTATTATTCTGGGGATGATTTTCTGAAGTCTATTTGCTAATATCTTATTTAAGATTTTAGCATCAATATTCATTAAGGAAATTGGTCTATAGTTTTCTTTCTCAGTTTTCGATCTACCTGGTTTAAGTATCAGTACCATGTCTGTGTCATAGAAGGAATTTGGTAGGACTCCTTCAATCCCTATTTTTTCAAATAGTTTACATAGCATTGGAGTTAGTTGTTCTTTAAATGTTTGGTAGAATTCACCTGTAAATCCATCTGGTCCTGGGGACTTTTTCTTAGGAAGTTGGTTAATAGCTTGGTCTATTTCTTTTTCTGAGATGGGACTATTTAGACTACTTACTTCTTCCTCTGTTAATCTGGGCAAGCTATATTTTTGAAGGTATTCTTCCATTTCATCTAAGTTATCAAATTTATCGGCATAAAGTTGAGCAAAGTAGCTCCTAACTATTGTTCTAATTTCCTCTTCATTAGTGGTGAGTTCACCCTTTTCATTTTCAAGACTATCAATTTGCTTTTTCTCTTTCCTTTTTTTAATCAGGTTTACTAAGGGTTTGTCTATTTTGTTGGTTTTTTCATAAAACCAACTCTTAGTTTTATTAATTAATTCAATAGTTTTTTTACTTTCAATTTTATTAATCTCACCTTTTATTTTTTGAATTTCAAGTTTTGTGTTTGTCTGGGGGTTTTTAATTTGTTCCTTTTCTAGCAATTTTAGTTGTAAACCCAATTCGTTGGCCCTCTCTTTCTCTATTTTATGCAAGTAGGCCTGTAGAGATATAAAACTTCCCCTAATTACTGCTTTGGCTGTATCCCACACATTTTGGTATGATGTCTCATTATTGTCATTTTCTTGGGTGAAGTTATTAATTATGTCTATGATTTGCTGTTTTACCCAATCATTCTTTAGTATAAGATTATTTAGTTTCCAATTATTTTTTGGTCTATTTTCCCCTGGCTTTTTATTAAATGTTATTTTGATTGCATTATGGTCTGAAAAGGATGCATTTACTATTTCTGCCTTACTGCATTTGATTTTGAGGTTTTTATGCCCTAGTATATGATCAATTTTTGTATAGGTTCCATGAACTGCTGAGAAGAAAGTATATTCCTTTCTGTCTCCATTTAGCTTTCGCCAAAGATCTATCATATCAAACTTTTCTAGTATTCTATTTACCTCTTTGACTTCTTTCTTATTTATTTTGTGGTTTGATTTATCTAATTCTGATAGTGCAAGGTTGAGATCTCCCGCTATTATAGTTTTGCTATCTATTTCCTCTTGCAGCTCTCTTAATTTCTCTTTTAAGAATTTAGATGCTGCACCACTTGGTGCATACATGTTTAATATTGATACGGCTTCACTATTGATGCTTCCCTTTAGCAGGATATAATGCCCTTCCTTATCTCTTTTAATTAGATCAATTTTTGTTTTTGCTTGATCTGAGATGAGGATGGCTACTCCTGCTTTTTTGGTTTTGCCTGAAGCATAATTGATTCTGCTCCACCCTTTTACTTTTAGTTTGAATGTCTCATCCTGTTTCAGGTGTGTTTCCTGTAAACAACATATAGTAGGATTCTGACTTTTAATCCAGTCTGCTAACTGCTTCCTCTTTATGAGGCAGTTTGCCCCATTCACATTTATGGTTAGAAGGACTAATTCTATATTGCTTGCCATCCTATTAACCCCTGCTTATGCTTTTCCCCTTTCCTTCCCTTTTACCCTCCTATCCAGTATTAAACTGGTAAACACCACTTGCTTTTCACAGCCCTCCCTTTTTAGGATCCCTCCCCCACCTTAAAGATCCTCCCCTTATTTTATCCCTTTTCCTCGAAATTACTGTATTCCCTTCCCCTTAGCTTACTCCTTCCCTTTCACTTTTCAATGAAGTGGAAGAAGTTTCACCATAAATCGAATATGTCTATTGATACACGCTATGTTCATCTCCCTCCTTTCTTTCTCTCAGATATAATAGGTTACCTTTGCCTCTTCATGAGATATAGTACCACCACTTTATACTTTTTTATGATATAATCTCCTTTCCACCTCTAGTTTCTAAGACAAATTGTACATATGTTCTTTACATATTTTTTTGACAGAAGTATAGTTCTCAAGATTTCTTTTTACCTTTTTTAGAAGTCTCTTGAGTTCTGTATTTGAAGATCAAACCTTTTATGTAGGTCTGGTTTTTTCATCAAAAATAGATGGAATTCATTTATTTCGTTAAATGTCCATCTTCTTCCCTGGAAAATGATGCTCATTCTTGCTGGGTAAGTCACTCTTGGCTGCATACCAAGTTCCTTAGCCTTTCGGAATATCATGTTCCAGGCCCTGCGTTCTTTTAATGTGGACGCTGCTAGATCCTGTGTTATCCTTATTGTGGATCCTCCATATCTGAATTGTTTTTTTCTAGCAGCTTCCAATATCTTTTCCTTTGTCTGATGGTTCTTGAACTTGGCCACTATATTTCTTGGCGTTTTGATTTTAGGGTCCCTTTCAGTAGGTGATCGATGAATTTTCTCAATGTCTATTTTACCCTCTGTTTCCAAAACGTCTGGGCAGTTCTCTTTGATAATTTCCTCGAAAATGGTGTCCAAGCTCTTTTTTTCCTCCCATTTTTCAGGGAGTCCGATTATTCTCAAATTGTCTCTCCTGGATCTGTTTTTCCAGGTCTGTTGTCTTTCTGGTAAGGTACTTGACAGTCTTTTCAATTGTCTCATTTCTCTGGTTTTGCTTGACTCCCTCTTGGTTTCTCCTTGAGTCATTCATTTCTACTTGTTCCAGTCTAATTTTCAATGATGTATTTTCTTCACTCACTTTTTTTATATCTCTTTGTAATTGTCCAATTGAGTTTTTATCTTCTATGGAATTTTTTTCCATTGTATTTTTTAGAGAGCTGATTTCTTTTTCCAGCTCTCTAATCCTGTTTTCCTTGGAGTTGTTTACCTTTTCCAGCTCACTAATCTTGTTTCTCAATGATTTGATTTCTTTATCCACTCTGTCTTTGAATGCATGGGATGACTTCTCCAGGCTCTCTTGCCAAGCTTCCCTTTCCTTTTCCCATTTCTCTTCCAGCTCTCTTGTGAGAGCCTTTTTGATTTCCTCTATGAGGTTCTTTTGTATTGAGGAGCAGCTTATATCCCTCCCAGGGGATACATCTGGGGACATTCTGTTCCTAGTCTCTTCAGCATTTGAAGTCTGCTCCCTCTCCACACAGAAGCTGTCAATGGTTAGAGCCCTTTTGAATTTTTTGTTCATTTTGTCAGAGTAGGAATCAAAGAAAACAAACTGACAAGAGAAACAATTGGTCTGTTTTGCGGGGGATAGGGCTGGATGGTATTAATGGGCTTCCTCTACAGACTGGGGGTAGGGCAGCAGAGAGCCACTAACAGAACAGCAATGACTGTACTGAGTCTGCGCTCTGAGGCTCCGAGAACGCACCGAGTCAGTCCAGGTGGGGGTTGGGGGTGGCCGGGCTCTGAGAGACGCTGGCTTTCTGGGGTTTTAATCTTCACCTCCAGTGTTTACACCCTCTCCACCGCTCCTGGCTTGCTGCCAAGACGGAGCATCCACACTGGGGCAAAAGCCCTTTCACAAAAAACGACAGAGATCACGCCCCTCCCCCTCCGGTCTGAGCTGTGTGAGCTGCCTGTCTTGCTCTGGCTGTCTGCCCTCAGTCTGCGCCCAGTCTGATTGACCCTCCCCCGAACAAACACAGACCTTTTCTGGCGACTTTCAAGGATGTCTTCTCTTGGTGATAATTTGTGGATTTCTTTCTGGGTCAAGCATTAAGTCAGAGGCTTGTCATGAAGTAAGTTCTGAGAGAAAACGAGGAGCTCAAGCAGCTGTCTGCCTCCACGCCGCCATCTTGGCCGGAAGTCTTTCCTAGTAAATTCTAATCCTGATCCTTGTTGTAGTATTTATATATATATATATATATATATATATATATATATATATATATATATATATATATATATATATATATCTTATTTCTTATATTTGAGAACTATTTTAGCTTAATTCTTGCCTTACTATTACTTAACCTCTTCTCACCCATGTAACCCTTCCTTATCTTCTCCCTTTAACCTTTTCTTCTATCTTTGTTGTATTTCCATTAATTTACACACCTTATCCCATTCTGATTAATCAAAAAATCCTTCTGTATCCTCACCTTATTTTATGCTAGTCTTCCCTCCCTTTATCCCTTTCTTATTAATCTACATACATTGTCCCATTACTATTGCTCTATACATCCAGTCATCTTAATCTATATTTTGCCACTAGACTCAGATGGAAAAAAGTGAGGCAGTCCCCCTTTACTTAAATCCAATTCCCTTGCATGTCATGGCATCACCTCCCAGATGCCATGGTACTCTTCAAGAAGGAAGGACAAACAACAACCTCCATGAGTAAAGCTAGCCTGGAATTGGTCAGTTGGACCTGACCTTCCTCCTTTCCATCCTTTTTTTCTTTCTCCTTCCCTTCTTTTTTCCTCTCTTCCTTCCTTTTTCCTTCCTTCCTTTCTTCTGATATAATATAGAGCAGCTTCTGTTCTTTTTTTTTTTTTCTTTTTCCTGAGGCAATTGGGGTTAAGTGACTTGCCCAGGGTCACACAGCTAGAAAGTGTTAAGTGTCTGACACCAGATTTGAACTCGGGTCCTCCTGAATTCAATGCTGGTGCTCTATCCACTGTGCCACCTAGCTGCCCCCTAGAGAGGCTTCTGTTCTAACAATAATTTAGTAATCCTAAATCTTCTTACTTTGGTTCTGGCTTTGGAGTCTGCCTCAGGAAACTCTCACTCCCGATCTGTCTGATTCTGAATAGACCACTCTTCAATTCATTACTGACTGATAATCTGCTCAGTGAGAACCAAATTTTGGAGATTACTCCTCTGGGCTCTAGAATTAGCATGTCAATGGCAGAAAGCTGGATAAATATGTCTCCTTGCTTTTCTGTTTCTCTGCTGAATTGTCTTGGAATTTAGTCTGTTTGTATTTGGTGTTACAATTACAATAAACTTTGGCCCTGGACAAGGAAATGGGTTCAAGTAATGCTTTTGAGACACCTTGCAATACCAGCCTATAACCCCAAACTTTTGGGGTCCCCTTCTCAATCTCAACATTTGGTGGCCCATATGGGGAGAGTCTGTTTTTTCTGACTTGTTGCCCTCCTTATCAAGGTAAGCCCCCATTTTTCCCCTATAATCCTAGAGAGGGACATCCCAAGCCACTGGGAAAAGGCTTTTCTGGGTCTGGGTCATCATGAAATCCACACTCAGCTTGTCCCCTTTGACTAGGGTCACTCTGACTTGGAAATTCTTGCAATTTTCAGCAAAATTTCTAGAGAAACTTTGCAAACTTTTCACCTTCTCTGAGATGTCAAAAGAAGATGAAAGTGATATAGGATAGCTTTTGACAAAGTTTTATGGCTTTTGGGAAAAATGGGGCTGTCCCCTTTCATTTCATTTTGTCTGAGTCTGCTTCACTGTTTGTTCTGTGAGCTAGATTTTGTTACCTGGAAAGATTTAAAATGCAACCAGCAAAAAATGCCTTTAAGCTGTAGTTTAAAGGCTGGGGCAGAAGGAGGAAAGATGAGGCTATCATGAATGCCTCTCATCCAAATAGCTTTTCATAGCATAAATACCATAGAATGTTCCCTTTCCTAACTTCAACATATATGCATATACATAAACACATATATCTATCTGAGAGTATATGTGGGTATGTGTGTATATATATATATATATATATATATATATATATATATATATATATACATATATATATATACATACACACACATATTATATATAATGTGTGTGTGCATATAGATAAATGTATGTGTGTATGTGGATTGAAAGAATATGTATATGTATATGTATATATATGCATATATATATATATATATATGTTTGATATGTTTGTGTGTGTGTGTGTGTATGTAAGTGCACATACATATATATGAGCTTAACCATAACCTGCTTGGGGCAGTAAGTAGGATAAAGTGAAAAAAAAAAAGAATAAAGTAAAAAGTGCTCAGCAGAGAACCAAAAAATCTATAAAGAAGCAAAGAAAAGATGGATACACATGAATATATTTTCTTCTATTATTATATTGCTTTCTTAAAATAGAAATTTATTGTTATATATTTTCAATTCTCCCTGATATTTTCCTGGGCACATGAAAAGTTTTGTTTTGTTTATTATTTTCCTTTTCTGTTTTTATTTTTTCAATTTTTTTGTACTTAGTTCATTAGATTTTTAAAAAATTCATTTAGAATTATTTGATATTAAGTCTTTCAGTAGGCATCTCTCCTCCAATCCTCAAATGATTTCAGCAAACTTATAGATCTCAATGAAAGATAAAAAATGATCCAATAAATAGTCAGAATTAAAATGATTCTTTTCTATTTGAGTAAATTTTAGACCAACACAATTTTTTATTTAAGCAAACAACTTTTTTAAGGGAATCAGATGTTTGAAACTAATTTGTAGAAGTCTAGAGATAAACTCAGAATTTAGTAGAAAATCATTTTCATGAAACCCTACTGAAATTCTTGACCATGTTGTGTCTTTGTGTGTTCTCAAAAGATTGTATCAGTAGAGCATAAGCTCCAGTTGGTTGCTCTATTATATGAAGACTTATAATAACTTAATAACAGATGGTGCCTGTTTTCCCCAAACCAGGCAAGATAAAATTCAGAAAAAACTTGTCACCACTAGTCTATCAACTTCATGATGAATTCTTTGGATACAGCAACCCACAAAATAAAGAACTTTCAATTCTATAAAGCCCATTCTTGTAATGAAGATGATGAGTGCCAACATGGAATGTACGGATTGCTAGCAATCTCATATTTTAATGATATCGTAATAATAATTTACTTATTATTGCTCCAAATATGAAAACTTGACCCTATAATCAACACATGGACAGAATAATATAGGAACTGAATTATCCATTTTTCAATTTCCACTATAAAGAAACTAGGGGACAAAATGAAGTTGTGGGAAATGAAAGAACAACTACCAGTTTGTCTTGGAAGGAAAAAATAAAGGCCTTTATAGAATCACAGAAATTATGAGTTGGAAGGGATATTAGTGGCTCTCCAATCTATCATGTACCAAGATTCATTTCTGCTTGGGGACCTATACCAAGAAGAGGAAGGGTCACCATTTCTTGAGGCAACTCGTTACAGTTCTGGATATCTTTAATTGTCTGAATTATTTTACTGACATCAAATTTCAGTTTGCCTCATCAAAACACATCTACTGCTTCTAATTATGCCTTTTGGGGCCAAACAGAGCAAGCTTAATCTTTGTTGCACGTGATACACCTTCCAATGTTTAAAGACAGCTACCTGGTTCCCTTTTAACTTTCTTCCCTCTAAATTATCAACACTTCCTTCAACCTATTCTCCTAAATCATGGATTCATAATTCTCATTATCCTCTGGGCATCCATTGGCTTATCAGTGTCTTTAAACTTTAATGTGCAGAACTGAACAAAATATTCTAACTGGGACTGGATGAAAGCAGAACAGAGTGGAACAATCTCTTCTATATCTCTAAATACTATCTTTTTTTCTTAATGCAGTGTAATACTACATTTTAAAAACTGTTGACAATCCATATTACTGAATCATATTGAGTTTACTGTGTACTAAATTCCAAGATTTTATTGTTGCTGTTTTATTGTAAGGACAACTGTTATATAGCCATTATTCTTCCATATTTCACTTATGAAGTTAATTTTTGTACACAAATATGAGATCTTATAGCTCTAGCTATTTATTATTTTTTTCAACCTTTATTTTCTGGGGTGTTAGCTATTCTTCCCAGCTTTGTGCCTTGTACATTTTCACTGAGCATGTCATTCTCCATTTCACTGATAAAAATATGAACGAGTTTAGAGCCAAGCACAATTTCCTGAGTTAAAATTACATGGTAATATTGACCAAGGTAATATTGGATAACTACTCTTTGAATCTGTTTATTCAAACAATTAAAAAATTGTTGTCAATGCACATTTCTCTCTATCAGTTCCATAAAAAGTATGTGAGATAATTTATTAAAAACTATGTTAAATTTTGGCAATCTATAGTCATAGCATTTCCCTTATCTATTAATTTAGCAAATCCATAAAAATACAAATATAAAACAAAAAGGAAAACTGTAGAACAATGAATATTTTATTAGTAAATCGCACATAAAGAATCTAGAATTAATCCATGGGTCAAATTTTCATAATGAATCCTCAATATTATCTAATAATGAGATGAATGGACTATAACAACAAAATCATCTATAATGCTGAAGACATTACCACATAATTAACTCTGAAAATTCCTATCTGAAAACTGGAGTGAATATGTAGAACTCAAGCAGAAAAGTGTGCAAATATTCTTTCCATGTACTTTAGGGGGTAGGAAAAAATCCAGTGAGTTCATCTTTTAACATCTTTTTTGAAAGAATCACTTGGAAGAAGGTTCCTTCAATTTTCCACTTTCATTTGTAGTCAGGATGATTGAATTCATAGAGCAGAGTGGCTAGCTAAGCACTACTGGGTTATGACTATTGATGCTAGTATCTGTATTAATCTTTGTGTTTTATCTGACACTTCATTTGGATCCAACTTCAAATCTAGATGAAAACTATCTTCATAATATCATAAATAGGTTCTTCCATTCTCAATGTCATTGGGTCCTCTGCTGGGTATCAATTTCTAGTAATGGTCATAACTCTAGGCCAGGATTTCCTCCAAAGAAGGAAGAAAAAAAATTAATACACAAGATATATAAGCATGAATAACATATAGGACACGTGATTTATTTGCACTTGTTGCACCCCAAAAATTAAATGCTGATTTTTTTTCAAATCATCCTAGGAGGATTAGAATTCATTAACATCAACATTAATACAAACATTTAAAAATTTAATATTCAAGCCTAATTGAGGCATGGATTTGTTTTCCAAGACTACTAATTAGTCCCATTTAACCTCCATTGAGCCTAATCTTATCACATCACTCAACAGGATTATTATTCTACTCAACCCTCATTCTCTTCTAGATACAAATTCTTGCTTTTCCATCAGTGGTGCAAGGTGCTTTTCTTAGCACTAATACCAAAAATTTACATTAGGAGAAGAAATCTAAAGAGGGAGTCAAATGTAGCTAGAGACTCCATTACAGACATTCTTTGGTTTCCCTGTGTTAATACAATGTGGACATAGTTGAGAACTCTGTGATAGTAAAAGACGTTATTTCTCTCTATTTCTCATTGCCTATCTCATCTTTTCCTCTAGGAAGCATCAGGCAAAGGGAGTTATCATCTAGAAATATCATCTTTTTTGAGGTAAAACCCTGCCCCATTGCTGCTGTCATGATGATGGAGAACAACTAAGAAACCACTTGGGGTATACTTTGAGACTACTGTGTTATTCTAGAGGATCAAAAAAGTCTTCTAAATGTTGATCCATCCACTATAAATCTTAAAAAAAATTTTACAAGATTGTTAAAATAGCCATGCAAAGTAGAAAACATTTTGACTTCAGATGTAAACAAGTGAGCCTCCACCCCCAAATTATTAGAATAAAATAACATGATATACAGATTAATAGGCAGATGGGGTGAATACATTAATGATGAAGTAATCCTTATTTAAAGATTGATTGACAAAATGTATCAAGTAGCTGTAGTTAGAAAACAATATACTTTGTACTTAAGTGAATATATAAAAATAAACATTATATATATATATATATTTATATGTAAATATATAACAAATTATTCACTTTAGAATCAATTGGCCTGAATTCAAATACTGACCCTGTCATTGACCTCAATGATCTTCACATGTAATTTAACATTCCATAGCTTCAGTTATTTTTCAGTTATTTAAACTCTGTGTGTGTGTGTATGTGTATGCATCTGCACATGGATGAACTCAATGCATCTGAAAATTTTAGTTCTCTTATTATATTCAGAATTACATCATAGATTCGGGATTATGTATCTTCCCAAAAATAATTTCCATACTGCACTTAGTGAAAACAATGTGAACTTTGCAGACACCTTATGAAAGCAAATTGGCTTTGGCTTTTTAATGAGTAGATTTAGTCAAAATACATCCTACTGAAATGTTCATGATTCACTTTGGATTGATTACTTAGGCTTCTGTATTGAAATACTCATTTTTCCCCAAATGGTTGTAGAGTAAAAAAAAAAATTAGTATAGTAAATTATCTGCTTGCCAAATACTCCTCCTCAGGCTCTCCATTCTTTTTGATAATGTATATTATTGTAATTGCTACTTTAACATATCTGTAGGTTATATATAATCTGCAAAATTAGTGTTATCTAATATTTACATAATCAATAAGTTTTAGCTCACACACAAAATCTATTTACTCAGACTGAACTTTTAAAAGTATACTTTTTTAAAAAACAAACAAAATTTGTAATTGTCCTTAGACTTTCATATAATGGATATTCTTTCCAAAAAGATTATTATAAAAACCTTCATATTGTGGGTTTATAAATACAATATAATTATTCTTAAACATTAAAGTCACCTTCCTTAATTTCCTGATGAAAATCTATTCATGGTCATTGTGACAAAAGGCAAACTAACAAATTATTAATACAGCTTAAAAACTCAAGGATCCATACCTTAAAACTTTTTTTTGAAATTTAAATATTTTTATGAATTAGGTTTGGGATAATGCAAGTAAAATGGAAAGAAACATATACTTTCTCCATCCTTTGGCCCCCACCCTTGGAATTTCAGTGTTATTGCTCAAGTCCATAAACTCCTTTCTTCTTTCTACCTACATGTTCCCCTTCTCTAGTCACTAAACTTGAATTCACCATTTAAGAGAATTTTTCCTGACCAAGAATACAGGAAGAATACAGGAATACCTGGGGGATACAACCTAAAAATTCTTCCAAAAAAGAAATACTTATTGGGTCACTTTAATCTGAGGGATAACAAAACTCATGAGTACATCTAGACTCTGGGCCTTGAAAATTTAAATGAAAATTAATAAGTCAAAAATCATCTAAGTTGTCCCTTATTTAGATCAGTTCCCTAGTTTTTAAGGAGAAAGTAGCACCTTTCAAAAAAAAATTAAACCTTGCTCCTTTTATTTTTTTTTTGTTAAATCTTTCCATTTCAAAATCAATTCCTTTACTCTTTTTTTCTTCCTTCACTTTACCAATATTTAATCACAAATCATTAACCATGAGAATCAATTGCATTTTATGTAACTGGAAAAATTAAAATTCTTGGGCATGAAGATGGCTTTAAAGTAAAAGCTGTAGAATAAAATTTTGTTGTCTTGTACAAAATAACTGTGAGGGAGGAGCTAAAGCTTAGCACCAAGATTTTTGATCTCTGAGAGATGTAGAAGTCAGTCAGACTTGAATCTTTCCCACGTATATCCAGCAGACTGTCTTGGCATGTGGAGACAGCTGCTGATGAGAAAAATAATTCAATATGAAGTTTCTTGTTCCCCAGTCCAGTCTCTCTTCTATTTCTTTCCTCTCATTTGTTCTATTCAAAAACATTTTATCTCTTACCTTAGTCTAAGTATCTGCTAAGGATAAAGTATAAGGGAAGAGAAACTATCCATCTAGATTACATTTCCCAGAAGTCAACATAACAACCTTAGACTATGAAGGCCTTTCTCTTCCTGTTAAAATCTGTCCCAAAGCTTGCTACTCTAGAAAAGTCACTAAATAATATAGCAGTTTTGATTCAGTTATACTACTGATTTACATTGCAAAACCTATGTATAGAAAAATATTTACAGCAACATTTTTATTGTAGCCAAGAATTACAAAGAAAGTAGATTTCCATCTGCTGAAAAAATATGGTATATGAATATAATGGAATTATTTAAAAACTAATTACAAATATGAAAAATTTAGGATATTTGGGAAGGACTTTGATGAGCTAATGAATAAAAATAATAATAAAAATGAAGAGAAATGTTTACATTAAGATCCCAATAATACATGAAGGAAACAATAATGGAAGATTTTAGAATTCTCATAAATTCAGTAAGAAGTCTTGACCTCAAAGAATTGCTAGAGAAGTGTGCTACTTGCTTTTTGTGAGAGAGATGGTCTAGTTGAATGAAGTAAAACACAATTTTCATATAAGACCAACATATTAATGTGTCTTGCTTAACTCTCCTTAATATTTTATAAGTAATAGTTCTATTTTTGGGGAAGGGGTAATTGATTCATTAGAAAGTGTGGTGGTAGTTATATAAAGATACAGGGCCATCAATAAAACTTTTAAAGATTAATATAGTGATCATTATCCAAATATATAAATTATAAGAGTGTTTAATACATTGATTATCAAAAGGACCTGTTTAAGATATAGAAACTTCTTTGCCATAAAGATGATACCCTATTCAAATACATCATTTAAAAAATGTAAAAACATTGATTTATTTAAGATTATGATTATTCAAAAATTAATAATTAATTAATGTTATTAGTAGGTACTAGTTAAGAAATGACACAATTATCAACAACAGCAAATTTTTATCCATCCTTGAATTAAAAAAAAACTATGGCAAAGTATTTAATAAATCTAAGGGAAAAAAAAAGATGGAAGTTTTGTATTTCATTTTGTATTTACCAATTAGAACTTTGATTTTACAATAGGAGGTAATGTTTATAGTCAATTCTCAATTATTCAGATGCTTATTAACCATCCTATAAATTATTCAAGCACCTTCATTGCTGTTCTTCCATCTTCTTACTATGTACCTTGGGGCCATTCAAAATTTCTTATTCCATTTCACTAGAGTGTGAAATGACTTTCACCTGAAACCAATCAATGTTATTTATCTGCAATTCTAGTGAATTATTCCACTGAGGATGGGGAGTAGGATTGTAAAATTATAATTAGCTTTTGTAGATTTTATTTACCAGAATTATGCTTGTGCAATATCAAAAATGATGCTAGTTGACCATAGTCAAAGTAAAAAAAAAAAAAAGTGTTATTTGTTTAATAGTATCAAAAAAGAGGAGTATGAACAATTACCTTAGTTAATGATACTTTTAGTATTTATATTATATGTTTTCCTTTCCCTCTATCCAAACAGTTTCTCATACAGATTTAAAAAAAAAAAAATCAGTAGAAACAATCAACACATGACTGATGTCAAATTATAGATGTAATGATGCAAATATATAATCTTTTACCTCTGCAATGGAAAAGCAGAGATGAAGTTTTTCAACTATTTTCTGAGTCCAAATAGTTTTTTTTTTTTTTAATGAAAGTGTTTAGGGAAATAGCAATAAATCTGGAGGTGACCTCAGAAATTATCCATATTAATCTTCCTCATTTTACAGTTGGGAATTAGTGGTCCAAGAAAGTTAAATAACTTGATGGCTATCATAGAGGTGAGATTTGAAGCCGGATTATCTGATTTTAGAAACAACCAATCAACAAATATTTATTAAGTGCTGCATGATAGCATAAGGAATACAAACATAAAAAAAAGGAAAATTGGTGACTGAAGCCCGGAGATATGGTAGGCCTGTTAACAACAGATATAGTTCCAAGTACTTTAGTATACTTCACAGAAAACTGAAATCAAAACTCAGTGGTAAGAGTTAATTATATTTTATTCACAAAGCCATTATGTTCAACTTTCAATGTAATAGGAAGAAAAAGAATTGATGCAATTAATGTAGGTCCTATAGCATATTGTCTGTGCTATTTTCTACTCCAGGGCACAAATAAAGACATTTTTTTTTCCTTTATGTTAGAGAGAAGCAGGGCTATCTCAATTCATGCTGTCTTGTGAATTCTATTTAGATAAAATAAAATAAAAGATAGATAACTTTGTTTTATGGAAAATTAAATAAATCTAAAGTTCCCCAGAAATGAAATGGCAGTACTGAAGTAATACAAATAAGCTATCATTATTTTCAAAATGTGTACTATAAATTGACATGATTAAGTGTCATATGCTATTTCTTGCTTTTCTATACATGAAAGTAATTCTGTTAGGGTATGTTTTCTGAAGGACCAGCACCTATTGCAAGGCTTTGCATATAGTAGGGATTTTATAAATATCTGTTGAATTTTTTGAAGTTAATTCTCAAATTCAATCTTGGAGGAATAACCTCTGGGATATTTTTACACTTATTTTTAAAATTTTAGTTTCATTTATAGCAGCAATGTAGATATTTATAAAACTCAATTGTTCCACTCTATCAATTTCTTAGTGTTTAGACAAATATTGCGCATTTAATGTATCAACATTTGAATGAATATCTTTGATATAGTCTAAAATTGTTCTGATTCTTAGCAACCTATATATTTTTTTTCCTTATGATTCTTTCACTATTGTTTCACCAAGAGTTTTTTTGTGAAATAGTGAGTTCTTATGCTAGAAGCTGTAGGTTTAAGTCATTGACTACTGCGTATTATATACCTAACCTATTCTACTGATCCACCATTCTATTTCTTAGTACCAAAAGCTTTTTGATGACTGCTGCTTTGTAATAAAGTTTTAGGTCTGCTAAAGCTAGGTTGACTTTCTTTGCATTTTTTTTTATTCATTCCCTTGATATTTTTGACCTCTGTTATGCCAGATAATTTTTTTTAGCACTCTCTATTTACGTAGATAGATATTTGGCAGTTAGATTGATATGGCACTGAATAAGTAAATTAATTTAGGTAGAATTCTTATTTTTATTTTATTTGCATGGCTTACCTATGTAACTTGTATTTTTGCAACTTTAAAATCTGAGTTAATCTATGTAAAATATTTTGCAGTTCTATTCATATAGTTCCTGGTTTTGTCTTTGCAAATAGATTTGAAAATATCTTACATTGTCTTCAGTTATTTTCTATCTCTTGCTACTGGACTTTGCTAGTAGCAGGAATGCCAATGATTTATATGGACTTATTTTATATATTTCAACTTTGTTAAAATTGTTAATGTTTTTAAGTACATTTTTAGTTGATTCTCTAGGATTCTCTAAATATATCATTATATCATCCTCAAAGAGTAAAAGCTGTGTTTCCTCATTGCCTATTCTAATTTCTTCTAGTACAATATTGAAAAATAATGGTAATAATGGACATCCTTGTTTCAAACCTGATCTTATTGAGAAGGCTTTAGCTTCTTCCCATTATATACAATATATGTTGATGGATTTATATAGAAGCTACTTATCATTTTAAGTAAAAAAATATTTATTCCATTGTTCTCTAGTGTTTTTATTAGGAATGGAAACTATATTTTGTCAAATTCTTTTTCTGCACTTATTGAGATAATCATATGATTTCTGTTCAGTTTTATTATTTATTGATATTGAATCAGTATAAATCCTGGTATAAATCCCACTTGATCATATTGTAGTATCCTGGTGATAAGTTGCAATAAACTCTTTGCTAATATTTTATTTAAAATTGTTACATCAACATTAATTAGGGAAATTAGTTTATAATTTTCTTTCTCTTTTTTGGCCTTTCCTTCTTTAGGTATCAGGATCATATCTGTGTAACAAAAATAATTTTACAGGACTCTTTCTTCACCTAGTTTTCCAAATAGTTTTTAGAATATTGCAATTTTTGATGCTTATTTAAAACAAACATTTATTTTGGAAGAATTCCCTTGTAAATTCATCTAGACCTGGAGATTTTTTTGACCTGTTCCATTTCCCTCTTGGGCCAGTTCACCCCTCCTTAGACAATCTGGTGGTCCCCCATCCCCAGGTGGTCACCACATTGATGCTAAACTTAGTGAGGACACCCTACTGGCATAGCACATGGCAGCCCAGAACTCCTGGGTTCAAGTGATCCTCCAGCTTTAGCTTCCCAAGTAGCTAGGACTACAGCCAGGCAGTCCTGGCTCTGGAGTTTTGTTTTTTTTTTTTGTTTTGTTTTTTTGTTTTTTTGTTTGAAGAAATCCAATTGCTTGTTCAAATTCTTTTTTCTTTTTTTTCTAAAATAGGGTAATTTAAATATTTTATTTCATCTTCTATTAATCCAGGAAATTTACATTTTTGTAAAAATTTATCCATTTCAATTAGATTGTCAGAGTTATTATCATGCAATTGACAAAATTACTCCTAATTATTGGTATAATTTCCTCTTCATTGTTGGTAAGTTTATACTTTTCATTTTTGAAATGGTAATTTGGTTTTCTTCTTTCTTTTCACTTTATCAAATTAATCAAATGTTTACCTATTATTTTTTCATAAAACAAATTCTTAGTTTTATTTATTAGTTCATAGTTTTCTTTCAATTTGATTAATCTTTCACTTGAATTTCAAAATTTCTAATTTGGTATTTAACTGGGGTCTTTTAATTTGTTATTTTTCTAACTTTTTCAGTTGCATGCCCAATTTATCATCCTGCTCTTTATTTTTTCATGTAAATATCTAGAAAGGTAAAATTTCTCCTAAACACTGCTTTGTCTGCATCCCATAACTTTTGGTATGTTGTCTCATTATTGTAATTTGGATTATTTAGTTTATAATTCATTTTCAGTCTCTCTTTCCATAGTCCTTTACTACATGTAAATTTTATTGCATGATTATGCAAAAGGGATGCATTTAATAGCTCTGACTTTTTATATTTGAGTATGAGGTTTTTATGTTTTATTATATGGTCAATTTTTGTGAAGGTTCTGTATATCACTGAGAAAAAGATATATTCCTTTCTATCCCCATTTGATTTTCCCAGAGATCTGTCATACCAAATTTTTCTAAAATTCTATTCACCTCTTAACTTTTTTTCTCGTTTATTTTATGTTTAGATTTATCTAGTACTGAGAGAGGTAGGTTGAGATCCCTCTCTAATATATTTTTGCTTTCTACTTACTTCTTTCTACTTGTTCTTTCTTCACTTAATTTCTTCTCTAAGAATTTGAAAGTCATTGTGTTTGCTTGATACATGTTTACTATTAACAATACTATCAGTGTCTATGTAACTTTTAGCAAGATATAGTTGCCTTCCTTATCCCTCTTAAGTAATTTATTTTTTTCGTTTCCCGATGTTTTTATTTCCCTTCATCTGAAGCATAATATTTTCTATTCTAGCCTTTTTTCCCTTTGTTCTGTGTGTATCTCTCTGATTCATCTGTATTTCCTGTAAAAAATATATTTTAGGGTTCTGACTTTTAATCCACTCTTCCAAATACTTCCCTTTTATGGAAGAGTTCATCTTATTCACATTCACAGTTATGATTATTAACTTTGTATTTTCTTTCATCCTATTTTTCCCATTTACAATTTTCTTTCTTCTTTCATCCTTTCTCTCCTCACAAGTGTTTTGCTTTTATCCCATACCTCCCTCAATCTATCCTCCCTTCTATCAGTTCCCCTTTACTTACCTTCCCCCCTTATCATTTATGCCCTCTTTTCAATCAGTCTACTTTTTCCCCGTTTTCTTCTTCTTGTTAGGATAAAATAAGTGTCTATATTAAGTGAAGTGTGTATGTCATTCTCTCTTTGAGCCAAATTTGAGGAGAATAAGGTACAAACAATGTTCATTCCCTTCCTTTTTTTATTCTTCTGTAATAAGTCTTTTGATTCTCTTTGTGTAATGTAATTTACCCCATTTACCTCCCCTTTTCTCCTCTCCCAGTAAAATCCTTTTTCAATCCCTTATTTTTTTTATATCATCATATCAAAGTCAACTTATACCTATACCCTCTCTTCATGTATATACTCTATAACTGTCTTAAAAAAGATAACACTTCTCAAGAATTACAAGTATCATCTTTTTATGTAGGAATGTAAGCAGTTCAACCTTTAAATAACTTTTTTTTCTTGTTTATCTTTTCAGGCTTCTCTTGAATCATGTATTTGAAGAGCAACTTTTGTGTTCAGCTCTGGTATTTTCATACAAAATATTGAAAATCCATTATTTCATTCAATATCCATCTTTCCCCCTAAAAGATAATGCTTAAATTTTGCTGGTTAGTTGATTTTAGTTTGTAGTCCTTTTCCTTCTGGAATATCATATTCTAAACCCTTTAATCTTTCAATGTGAAACCTGCTAGGTCTGGGTACTCCTGACTGTGGTTCTTCAGTATCTGAATTATTTATTTTTGGCTACTAGCAATATTTTCTCCTTGTCATGATAATTGTAGAATTTACCTATAATATTCTTTAGAGTTTTCTTTTAGGGTTCTCTTTCAGGAAATTATAAATAGACTCTTTTAATGACTATTTTATGCTTTGGTTCTAGATCCTGAGGAAATTTTGCTTGATGGTTTCTTGAAAGATGTTTTCTAGGCTATTTTTTCATCATGATTGTCAGATAGCTCCAGTAATTCTTATATTGTCTCTCTTGGATCTATTTTCCTGGTCGGTTGTTTTTCTAATAAGATATTTCATATTTTCTTGTGTTTTTTTTTTCCATTTTTAGAAATTTTGTTTGACTGAGTCTTGATGTTTCATCAAGCCATTCACTTTCCTTTTTCCAATACTAACTTTTAATGAATTATTTTTTCAGTTAACTTTTTACCCTCTTTTCCATTTCACAATTTTACTTGTAAAATAGTTTTTCTATTCAGTAGATTTTTCTCCATTTCACTAAATCTTATTTAAGGAGTTGTTTTACATACACACACACACACACACACACACACACACACACACACATGCTTTCTCCTCCCATTTCTTTAAATTTATTTTAAGCAGTTATTTCCTATAGTCCTCTTTGGGCTTTGTTTTCCAAGTATTTTTCCCAGAGGTGTTGAGCTTGGGGAATTTTTTTTAATAATTCTGCATTGCTCTCATTTCTTTTCCCATTTTTTCCACCTTTCTTACTTGATTTATAAAATCCTTTTTGACCTCTTCCAAGAGATCCTTTTGAGCTTGAGAGCTTTGAGACTACACATGTAGGTATTCTGACATTCCTGTTCTCTTCTGAATTTTTGTTATTTTCTCTGTCTCCATAGTATGGTTAGAACTCTCTATGGTTAGAGCTCTTTTTGCATTTTATTTTGCTCATTTTAAAGAATTGAACTATGCTTTTAGGGCACAGAGAAGGACTGTCCCAAGCTTCTTTTGCAGGGGGACAACACCTCTATCTAATTTTTGAACTGGGTCTGGAGATGCAGCTGACCTCCCTAATCTACTAGGCTGGTCTGGCCTACTCTTGCCTGTTCTGCCAGGATTTAAGGACACAATTTGCCTTCTGCACTGGGGTTAGGTCTCATAGCCTACCTGCTAGGACACTAGCTTACTGAATCAGGACAAAGTGGTCTCTACTGCTAGTCTGTTGGCTAAGAGCCCTCCTACTAGATTCCACACATCACCAGCTGTGCTGGGCCACATTTTCCCAAGTGAAAGGCATTTCTGAAGTCTTTACAAGATATCTTAAGTTGGAAAATTGTTTTACTCTGAAATTTTGTGGGTTTTGTCCACTTTAGAGACTGTGCAGAGGCTTGAAATACTTTTTTTTCCTGAGGGAAATGGGAAAACTCGGGTAACTTTTTGGCTTCTCTCCACCATCTTGGCTCTTCAGAAGCAAAGTTTCATCTTAATATACTTTTCAGAAACGCAGAGTTTTATACCAATCACAAAGCTTCTATGAGATAAAAGTATATTTACATTTTTACGGTATATTAGTCTCCTCAAAAATCATAAGCCCTTATAGGGGAAACATACTTTTCCAACAAAGGAAAAAAATCCCAAAATTAAGTTAATTGAGTTATGACTATACAGTATAGTATTTTGTATCTTTCCAACCACAAAGTAGTTTCAATAATTGTTTTATATTTTTATACTTTCTCAAAAATGTCATGGTCGTAAAATATTAGGAAGCAGCACTAGACAGATGATTTAGTAATCAAAAGAATATGAATGGATGTATTTTTTTCTCTGATAGCCTTATTCTTTTGTGCTTAACTAACATGAGTTCCTCACATAAAAATATGATTCACATTATATGAGTCTAGATACTAAATACAATTAGATTTATTAAGTGGGTTAAAATTACTCCCAACTTACCTTCCCCACTTCCATAACCATTATTCAGAGTTGACAGTTTTCTTGTTTTACTCATGATTTTTACTGTTTTGGCAAAACAACATTTAAATTGTGCTTGACTAGGCTGTCTTCATTCCCGTTAATGTTATTTTATTTTCTTTGGTTTCCTATAACTAACTGTTGGCATGCATTGCTGAAATCACTGTGGAATTCAATTAAGTACTCCATAATATGCCAGAAAATCTTTTATACTATAAGTTCAGAATGGTATTTGAAATAAATGAATTCACTAGTTGCATTTGCAAATAAACTATGAAAATTTATTTGAAATACATAAAAAGTTCACTTGTAATAAATATATTTTATTATGCTTATGTAATTATTTGACATACTTTTTTTACTTCAGTTGTATAATTAATATGTATGTTTATATATCTATTAGGGAAACATGTCAATAAAACTATGTGATGCTGGATTCTACTATTGCCTTGCTATATAATTTGAAAGACAATGATATGTTATGATACAGCTTTTTATGTTGAAGTCCTCCATAAAATTATTTAAGTTCTCTTTATAAGTAATTGTAAATATACAGTATGAAGAAGTTATCTACAATCTAATTTATCCAAATGTTCTTAGTTACATTCTGATTCATCAGAATTTCTCAATAAATTAATAGTCACTAGGTCTTTG
This sequence comes from Sminthopsis crassicaudata, assembly GCF_048593235.1. NCBI lineage: Eukaryota > Metazoa > Chordata > Mammalia > Dasyuromorphia > Dasyuridae > Sminthopsis > Sminthopsis crassicaudata. The sequence continues at coordinate 214,227,011 of NC_133621.1, forward strand.
CTTTAATCACTCTTAGTATTTCTTTGACTAATGCCATTGAAAATTTCTATATTTAGGAAAGACTTCCTTGAAAAAGCTTTCTTATTCTAATTTAAGTCACTCATATATAATTATATTGTTTCTTGCCCTGTCTTTATCATATGTAATAGGAACAGATGATTAACTAAACATTTTGATTCTATGTAATTTTATCAGACTATATAGACATTGTCACTGATGCCTCAGTCATTGTCATTGTCAGTGATGCCTCAAAATCCTTCATTTTGGGAGGAGGGGATATTTGTCATTAACATTTTTTCTTTTTTTGGCATTTAATATTCATACTTCTTCACAGGGATTCTTATGTCACCAAATCAGCTATTGTCATCACTTACTTTCTTAGAATGTTGAGATGGTTCAAGACATAGACATATCAGATTTCCTTTGTTAAAAGTATTTATTAGAAAGTTGCTTTAAACCTGTTTTTATACCTTGGTGGAGTTGTGAAAGAATCCAACCATTCTGGAGAGCAATATGGAATTATGCCCAAAAAGTTATCAAAATGTGCATACCCTTTGACCCAGCAGTGCTACTCCTGGGCTTATATCCCAAGGAAATACTAAAGAAGGGAAAGGGACCTGTATGTGCCAAAATGTTTGTGGCAGCCCTTTTTGTAGTGGCTAGAAACTGGAAAATGAATAGATGCCCATCAATTGGAGAATGATTGGGTAAATTATGGTATATGAATGTTATGGAATATTATTGTTCTGTAAGTAATGACCAACAGGAGAAATACAGAGAGGCTTGGAGAGACTTACATCAAATGATGCTAAGTGAAATGAGCAGAACCAGAAGATCATTATACACTTCAACAATGATACTGTATGAGGATGTATTCTGATGGAAGTGGATATCTTCAACATAGAGAAGAGCTAATCCAATTCCAATTGATCAATGATGGACAAAATCATCTACATCCAGAAAAGGAACACTGGGAAATTAGTATAAACTGTGGGCACTGTTTTGTTTTGTTTTGTTTTGTTTTTCTTCCCAGATTATTTTTAGCTTCCGAATACATTTCTTCCTTTGCAACAACAACAACAAAATTCGGTTCTGTACATATATATTGTACCTAGGATATACTATAAGATATTTAATATGTATGGGAATGGCTGCCATCTAGGGGAGGGGGTGGAGGGAAGGAGGGGAAAATTTTGGAACAGAAGGGTGTACAAGGGATAATGTTGTAAAAAAAAAATTACCTATGAATATGTAATGTCAAAGAAAATGTTATAATTATAAAAATTAATAAAAAATTAAAAAAAAGATAAAACACATTCCTAAATTTTCTGAAAATAATCATTAATCTCAGGGACATCACTAGAATCTTCTCAGTAATCAGATTTACAATATTGTCATTCTTGATGTATTTTTCTCCAAACTATATATCCAATCAATTCCCCCAATATTATTCTTTCTGACTTCTCAGCATTTCTCATGTTTTCTCCTCTCCATTCACACAGAGATCAATGTAGTGTAGGCCCTCATCACCTATTACTAAAGTCTTTCAATATTTTACTAATTATTCTATTTGCCTCAAAATCTCTTCCTATTACATTCCATTTTCTGTTCATCTGCCAAAGTGACCTTTCAAATCGTAGATTTGAACGTTCTGAGTAAACCCCGTTGACTCCCATTACTTCTAGAAGCAAATTCACTTGTTAATGAAATTAATCATCTTTCCACCTGATCCATTCCCACTCTTTTGATTCTACTATTGTCTAGCTATTCTGGTTTACTGTTCCTGAAACATAACACTCCATTTCCCATCTCTGTATTTTTGCACTGGCTAAGCCCTATACCTGGAATTTCCTGCTTTCTAACTTATGACTCTTGGATTCCCTGTCTTTCTTTAAGACTCAGCTAAAAATAACCTCTTTCATTAGCTCTTTTTCTGATCCCCATAACTAGTCCACAGCCCGCCCCACATAGTCCCTCATTAACCCCCCAAAAGAAACAACAACAAAAAAAAGCCTACCTTCCATCTACTTTGTATTTTTTTTGCATGTCCTGATTTATATTTTGCCTTTCCCTTTACCATGTAATTTTCTTGAGGCCAAGGGCTGTTTTGCTTTTACTTTGTATTCCAGAATTTAGCCCAATACCTGTCAAATACTAAGAGCTTAATAAATGCTTGCTGATTTTTGATTGATGAGTTCAGAGGAGATGAAACTGGTCACTGGTATTCTTTTGGATAAACAAATCCTTAGCAGGCAGGTCTCTAATTTCAATTTGCATTTATTTATGTGGGCTTAGAGGTCTTGGAGGTGGCTATCTAACAAATCACTTAATCAATTTTATTCCTTCTTCCCTTTGTTGTTAATAGTAGCTGCCCCTAATGTGGTTCTTTCTGAGAATGCATTCTGAATTTTTACCCACCCCTGCTGACTGGCTTTAAGGAAAATAACTGACAAAAATCTGTCTTACATTTGTGGGTAAAAGCTTAATTTGCAATAGGCATTCTAATGTCTTTCCAGCCCTGAGGGTTGACCAATATATTGACAAGGTAATAATGGATTTTTTGATCTGACTTCTAATTCTATAATTAAAACAACAACAACAACAAAAAAAAATTCAACTGACTATTTTAAGAGATTCAAATTGTGCTACTTTCTATCAAATTCATGTGTTCTAGTAACATTCCATAGAAACAATTCATAAATCTAGAACAAAAGTGTACATATTTTCAGCATATGCTGTAAATTTTTTTCTTATCATCAAACATAACAAACTAAGGCAATGTTCATATGAACTATCTCAAGGAGGCATTTGTCTCAGAGAATCCAATGATTCCTGAGGACTACCCATTCAATACTTAAAAACCAGCATGGAGTGATATATCTTGTCCTGAACTTGGAAGAGTTGAATTTGAATACTGCTTGTAACATTCAGAAGCTATAATATTCTTGGGGGAAATTTTTTTCAACTCTTTGATTTTCAGTTTTCCTTAATGTTCAAGTGAGTCAAGTGCTATTTTATTGGGTTGTGAAACTCTAGTGAGATAATATGTAAAGCATTTTGTTTTGGCAGAACCTTGAGAACTAGTTGATTCAGTAATCTCACATAAAATATACAGAAATCCTAGTATTCCAAACTTGTTTTACATGTCCCCAATTTTCCCTCTTAGGGTAGCTAACTGGTTCAGTGTATTGAGTTCAATTCCATCTCAGATACTTTACTAGCTGTGTGAACATGGCAAGTCATTTAACCTCTGCTTGCCTTAATCCACTGGAGAAGGAAATGCCAAATTACTTCAGTATTTTTACCTAGAAAACTCTATGGATAGGAAGAGACAGACATAACTAGACAATGATAATTGTCCCTACCCACGCTGAGAGGGGTATGAGAAGCACACAGCAGTGATCAAAATTACCGTGTTGTTTTTAATGTTTTTAGTTTTTTGCACATGTTTAAAAAAATTAATATTGAAGAAAACAAGTCCGATGATATTAGGAAGTTCTCTCCAAATGATAGTAAATGTAGTACAGTGAATTATTGAATTCAGTATTTGCAAATGAGGTTAAAAAAAAAAAAAACTTGAGATGGCATTTATTGAATCTCAATGTTAGTATGATCCACTTATTTTAACATCACCTGATATTGTCCCATGAAGTGTGTTATATCATGCTATTTGCTGCTTTTGAAGATGAAATTAATCTTTGTATAAGTAGAACATAATATTTTGTGTATACATACCCATGCATTCATACATTTACTTAGTTTAATGACCTATAATAAGTATATCTTTAAAAAGTTCAATTTTACAAACAATTTAAATGACTAAGTAATGATTCTAGATAATAATTTATAATTTTCAAAATGGAAATCTGTCCTATATTTTATTGTTAATTAAAAGCAAACTAATATATTTCTGATTCCTAAATCCATGAGTAGATTGAGCAGAAAATTAAGTAGAACTGAAATTAGCACAAAACCCAGTCCATTTATATAGCATAACTACAAAAACATAGAATAAAAAACCCAATACAGAAAAAGATACATCATATGTATTATAAAGATTCATAAATTGTGTTATTGATAGAGAATTGTTGTTTTCTCAAATAAATCATATTTAAGTAAATAATATTTTATTTAAGAAATGAGAAATATCAGAATGCAATAACCTAGAAAGGCAAAAGAAATAGGTTTGCTACCAAGAAAAACTTACGTTGTGTATAATGCCATAAAGGAGGGAAATGGATTCTTATTGAAATAGAGGATTTGTAAAATTTTTCTAAATTTAAGTGTTTAAAGATGAATTTAATTGAGTTAGCATAATATAAAGATGACATTTTAATGGAGAAGAAACAAGTATTAATTCAGACCCATAATATTTTCAAAATATATTAAGGTAGTTACATAAAAACAATGTTTTTTGGGGGGTGGTAAATTGGTTTTATTCTGAAAAATAGAATAAACAACTTTAAGGGGGAAAAGAAAGCAAAGAGTACAACTTATGAAAACACAATTGGAGTTAACATGAAATGAATAGACATCACATGACCTCACTCTAAAAGAGATAAATGAGTTTTAAACATATTCACAAATACCTTGACAAAGCAAATTGAATAATAAAATAAGAAAGAATGTGAGGATAAACATTCTTTTTTTTTTAGTTATGTCCAATTTTTTCTTTACCTCATTTGGGTTTTTCTTGGCAGAGATATTGGAGTAGTTTCCTATTTCCTTCTCCAGCTCCTTTTACAAATGAGGAAAAGAAAGCAAATAGGGTTAAATGACTTGCACAAGATCACTCTGCTAGTAATTGTCGGGCCAGATTTGAAGTGAGAAAAATGAGTCTTCTTGACTCTGTGCCTTCCACTCTATCATGAAGAGAAGACCATATAGCTGGAGAAAGAAAGAAATTACAAGTAATCAAACTTATTGATCCTAAATGGGGGACTCAAAGGGGAAAATAAAGAATTTAATCTAAGGAATTATATTTTATTGATTCTCTTTATGGAATGTGAATATAATAGAATATTATTGTGCTATTAGAAATGAGAAAAGACAATCTTCATGCTTATCATGAACTAACCCAAAGTAAAGTGAGCAGATCTATGAGGAAAAAATTGTATGACAAAAATATTTTTTCATTTTTATTATTTTATTTTCCAATTTGTTATTTTTTTTAATTTTGAAATTCCAAAATTTCTTTCTCCCACCCAAAGGCAACCAATATGATCTCATTGTACATTTGAATATGCAAATAAAAAGAGCTTTGAAATACTTGGAGTTATCATTATTTTAGTGGCAAACAATGTCTTCAGAGAACTTATAAGAAAACATGTTGCCTAACTCTTTACAGATTGATTAGGAACACAAGGTGAAGAAAGAGACCAAAAAAAGGAAGAGATAGATGTTTTTGGATGCTGAAAAACAAAACATACAAAAACAAACAAGCAAAAAAAAAGGAAATATAAGTTGAAAGTCTTCTAATCAGTAGAATGATAAACTGAGGTGTGGTAAAATTAAATAAAATACAAATAGGTTTATATAATGTATGCTTTTGTTTTTTGGTGGGGGCATAATAGGAATCTTCTACATGATGATATGAACTGAAAGAAATGAGTTAGAAGTGACAATAAGGCTATGAATCTACCAGACTGGAGAAGGGTGTTTTTTCTCTAGAGCCAGAACCCTTGTATTTAAAGTTTAATTCTAATTTCACTCTCTGCTGTGTTGACTTAAATAAATCATTTAAGTTCTCTGGATCCAGTGTCCCCTTTTGTAAAATGATGGAGTTAGAGTAAATGATTACAAATATGATCTTTCTTTCAACTCTATATATGAGCTTGTGATCTCTTATTGATAATAGATGCTCTAGTTGGAGGGGGAGGGATGAAGGGGAAAAAAAGCTTAGAGTTTAAAAGAGGAATTTGTTTTGTACATATTGAATTTGAGATACATACACACTATCCAGATAGATAGACCTGGGGGAGAAACTAATACTGGATGTGTTCATTTTTTAGTCATCTGCATACATATGATATCTCAATACATGGAAAATGATAAGATATGACACTGTAGAGGAAAAAGAAGGCCCAGAACAGACCTTGAGGAGTCTACCTCTGACATTGCAATGTGTAAATAAGGAGTCCTATCAGTTAATAAACAAAAAATTACATATATTATTACTATTTGTAATCTTATTTCTATTAAATAGAAATTTTGTCATAACTAAGGTAAAGATATAAGACTGATCTTGATTGTGCTTAAAAATGTTTTACAAGTTGTAACATCCTATTTTTAAGATGCATATATTGAAAAGCAAGCATGCTAATCACATTAAAATAATACTATTATGATTATTTGATATAACAAATATGAATAATAATATTATTTATAAATATCCACATGTTTATTTTAGTATAAACTTAAGATTGGCTTGTGTGTATAAATATTGTAATGGATTATAAACTTCATTTGAACAAAATATAGGTGAAGAAAATTGATTGCATAAGCTATTGGTTGAAAAGTATGAGAAAATGCCATAATTTTTTTAAGGGAAAAGATCACTCCCATAAAATTTGGAAAATTGGTATAACCTATAGAGTTCAGAGCAGTAACTTGAAAATTCATGTAGTCTAGTAGTTCATATAAGTGCCAATTTATGAATATAATTCATTTAGTTAGGCTTTGCATAACATTTGCATTTATAATCTCATATACCTGTCAATTGATTTCAGCCATGAGACAAATTTAGCAGTAAATTTGGCATCTAGTCCAGAGGGAAAACAAATTTTATTCTGGTCTTTGAGTCGAGTAGAGCTATCTTGTGTCCAAAAAAATTAGCTATGTGACAATGGTCTATAGTCACATATAAAGCACTACATTTTGAATCAAGAAAATGTTAATTTCAATGACACTTCTCAACTAGCTATGATAGTCACTACACTACATATGAGCAACTCATTTATCAGGGGCAGCTAAATAGCATAGTAGACAAAAGTTCTGGTCATGAAGAACTGAGTTCAAATCCATCCTCAGATGCATACTATCTTTGTGACCCTGGGCAAGTAACTTCATCTCTATTTGTCTCAGTTTCCTCAATTTTAGTTGGAAGATAGTAACACCACCTCACTCATAAAATTGTTATAATAATCAAAAGAGTTAATATTTGTAAAGTGTTTAGCAGAGTATCTGGCACATAGTAGGCATTATAGATCAACAAATTCTTAAATTCCTACTATGAATCTTGATCTTAATGTGGATCAAAAACATTGGAGATCAGAAATTCAATTTTGACTGGAAAAAAAAAAATGTGGTTTCAGTATCTGAATGACCATGAAAAAAAAAAATGTTTTGTTTTGTTTTGTTTTGTTTTGTTTTTTTTTTACCTTTCCTCACTTTCAAAATGATTTTAGAGTTTCACATAGATATATTCTATGATGTAGAAAATGAAATTATATTAACAATGAAATCTGATCTAGAGGATATATTTGGATTAAAAATTTAGAAGTTTAATCCAAAAGAAAGCAGAGAAATTGAAGATTCCTTTTTAGATCATACCCTGACAAATGAAATAGTTCATGAATGGATCAGTCCTCCAGGGGAACCTGATAAACTAAACAGAAAAAACAAACAAACAAACAAACAAAAAACCAACCAAACAAACAAAACATATACATATATATATATATATATATATATATATATATATATATATATATATATATATATATATATATATATATATATATATATATATACGTATATATATATATATATACGTATATATATATATACATATATATATGTATATATATACATATATATATGTATGTATATATATACATATACATTCATATATACATATATATACATATATATATAAAGTTTTAGATATTGTTCATTTTTGCCCCAAATAAAACTAATTTTCTATTATTCAGTTAATGAGTATAATTCAGCCAATAAGATTATATTCCATAATCCTAGATGAATGTAAGTTTGTTAATTCATCTTGTCAGTCTGCTCTTTTATCATATATCTGCTATGGGAATATCTGAACTCAAAACAATTCAAAAGGGGACAGAACCCACTTCCCTTATAATTAAGCATATCTAGAAAACCTGAGATCTCTGTTTAATGGTCCACTTTAAAGAATCAAGGGTGCTCAGAAGAGTTATGGGCCAGTTTCTTTACCAAGAATTCACCTTTAGAAATGTCCTTATCTTATTTTCACCAAAATAAATAAACATAAAAAATAAAAAAAAATGTTGGGTAAAAGGAGAGGGGGGTTTTCATTGTTTTAGTCTTTTCAGTCACACTTTATATAATGACAATAGATGATTATGTAAATAATATTTTGTCACTTTTTTCTCTCAATATAATATATGCTTTGATGTAGTGTTAGGTTCTTACTAAATGGTAAGTCGGTACCACCATGGCAAAATGATGGAAGATAACTTTTCATGATTCACTTTTGCAGTGCCAACAGCAAAAGAGATAGCCTGAGTTGTCACTGAATTCCTTATCCAAGCATTTGCAATTATGGGTGTGCCACAAGAAATAAAAACATAATAAATAAAAAGATAATGAAAATAAAAAGAAATAAAAACAGATAATGGATCTTCATATACTTCTAAAGATTTTACACACCACTGGCATACCTTTTAATCCTCAAGGTCAGGCAATAGTAGAGAGAAGAAACAGAGACATTAAGACACTCCTCCAAAAATAAAAGAAAGGAGGAGCCACAGGTAACCCTAGAGAACTTCTAAATTTAGTTCTCTATACCATTAATTTTTTAATTTTTGACAAAGATGCACTGGCTTCGGGAGACAGGTTTTATAACCCACCGGAAGGGCAGTGTCCAGTAGGAACAACTTCACTATCGTTAGATAATTGCCAGGTGATGTGGAGAGACCCAGAAAGTGGTGAATGGAAGGGACCAGATAGGTTAACTGCTTGGGGGAGAGGTTTTGCTTGTATTTTTTCAGATGGAGAAGGAATCAGATGGATGCCAACGAGTCGTATTTGCCTTGTCCATCAGAGAGAGACAGACAAAGAGAAAAACCTCAAAACAAAGGAGATCTAAGAAACTTATGACACTAAAAGAGCTTGGCTAATAAGGAGACTGTTAAAGATTCCCTAACACAAGATAAGACTATTGAATGACTTTAAAACTTGCAGGAATTATTGGATTTCTGACACTGAACTAATGGACAATGGACTTATGGACATGTATAAATTTTCAATTTATGATTATTTGATCATGTTATTTGTTACACCACTTCTAGCATGTGTTATTTACTATGTATGTAATTTATGTAATTATGTGTAATATCTCCTATATTGATGGATTTATGTATACCTGTTTCAGGGTCATGACCACCCTATGTTCTAAATCAAAAGAAAGGGGAATATGTTAGGTTCTTACTAAGTGGTAAGTCGGTACTTAGCAATTCTCTAGCTCAGAGTTCACCCCTTTAGTTCAAACCTTTACACTTTTAAACTTCTGAAAGGAGTTTACAACTGGAAGGAATACTTTAAAGGAGCAATTTCATTGGTTGTAAGTAGTTCCCACAAGCCCCTGGGAGTACCCACAAGCCCATTCTCTGGGAGAATAAAAAGAGGAACATTGAATCTGAGATTGGGAGAAGAACAGGACTTCCCAGGAGAACTTCAGGGAAGCTCAAGGAGATTCAGAGCCAGGATTCAGGAAGGAGAATTCGAGATTCTACCTTGGCTCTGGCTAGAGGCTCCAGAAGCCTCCCAAGAAACCTACTCAAAGAGGAAAAGATTTTACAGAAAAGAAACCTCCTCACAGAGAAGGATTATAATTGAGGGACAATAGGACTTTACAATGTAGTGTCCTTTTGGTGGTCCCTATTTGGACTCCAAAATGTACTGTGCTTTCTAGAGCCCCCAAATTGGAGTACCAAAATATACCATCCCAACTAGCTCTCTGGAGGATCTCGGGACCAGCCTTGGTCTTAGTTGAGAAGTGAAGAAGGCAAGAGGAGACCCAAGAGAATGGTCAAAGATGGAATGTCTTTATTTCAAGTACTCCAAGCCCTTAAATATCTTGGTATGATTACATCATTACAGCTCACTAAGTATGTGCCAACTAGAAAAAAGCCCAAAGCAAAACAAACACAAAATCAAAAACCCACTTTCTTTTCAATTATGAGTTTCCCTATATTGGAGGAAAGATTGGCCTAAAAGAAAATGAGCTGTTTATATTGAACAAAAATCGATTATTTTTCATTAAGAAAAAAGACAGAGGACTTCCGGCCAAGATGGCGGCATGGAGGCAGACAGCTGCTTGAGCTCCTCGTTTTCTCTCAGAACTTACTTCATGACAAGCCTCTGACTTAATGCTCGACCCAGAAAGAAATCCACAAATTATCACCAAGAGAAGACATCCTTGAAAGTCGCCAGAAAAGGTCTGTGTTTGCTCGGGGGAGGGTTAATTAGACTGGGCGCAGACTGAGGGCAGACAGCCAGAGCAAGACAGGCAGCTCACACAGCTCAGACCAGAGGGGGAGGGGTGTGATCTCTGCCGTTTCTGTGAAAGGGCTTTTGCCCCAGTGTGGATGCTCCGTCTTGGCAGCAAGCCAGGAGCGGTGGAGAGGGTGTAAACACCGGAGGTGAAGATTAAAACCCCAGAAAGCCAGCATCTCTCAGAGCCCGGCCACCCCCAACCCCCACCTGGACTGACTCCGTGCATTCTCGGAACCTCAGAGCGCAGACTCAGTACAGTCATTGCTGTTCTGTTAGTGGCTCTCTGCTGCCCTACCCCCAGTCTGTAGAGGAAGCCCATTAATACCATCCAGCCCCATCCCCTGCAAAACAGACCAATTGTTTCTCTTGTCAGTTTGTTTTCTTTGATTCCTACTCTGACAAAATGAACAAAAAATTCAAAAGGTCTCTAACCATTGACAGCTTCTGTGTGGAGAGGGAGCAGACTTCAAATGCTGAGGAGACTAGGAACAGACTGTCCCCAGATGTATCCCCTGGGAGGGATATAAGCTGCTCCTCAATACAAAAGAACCTTATAGAGGAAATCAAAAAGGCTCTCACAAGAGAGCTGGAAGAGAAATGGGAAAAGGAAAGGGAAGCTTGGCAAGAGAGCCTGGAGAAGTCATCCCATGCATTCAAAGACAGAGTGGATAAAGAAATCAAATCATTGAGAAACAAGATTAGTGAGCTGGAAAAGGTAAACAACTCCAAGGAAAACAGGATTAATGAGCTGGAAAAGGTAAACAACTCCAAGGAAAACAGGATTAGTGAGCTGGAAAAGGAAATCAACTCTCTAAAAAATAAAATGGATAAAATGGAAAAAAATTCCATAGAAGATAAAAACTCAATTGGACAATTACAAAGAGATATAAAAAAAGTGAGTGAAGAAAATACATCATTGAAAATTAGACTGGAGCAAGTAGAAATGAATGACTCAAGGAGAAACCAAGAGGGAGTCAAGCAAAACCAGAGAAATGAAACAATTGAAAAGACTGTCAAGTACCTTACCAGAAAGACAACAGACCTGGAAAACAGATCCAGGAGAGACAATTTGAGAATAATAGGACTCCCTGAAAAATGGGAGGAAAAAAAGATCTTGGACACCATTTTCGAGGAAATTATCAAAGAGAACTGCCCAGACATTCTGGAAACAGAGGGTAAAATAGACATTGAAAAAATACATCGATCACCTACTGAAAGGGACCCTAAAATCAAAACGCCAAGAAATATAGTGGCCAAATTCAAGAACCATCAGACAAAGGAAAAGATATTGGAAACTGCTAGAAAAAAACAATTCAGATATGGAGGATCCACAATAAGGATAACCCAGGATCTAGCAGCATCCACATTAAAAGAATGCAGGGCCTGGAACATAATATTCCGAAAGGCTAAGGAACTTGGTATGCAGCCAAGAATAACTTACCCAGCAAGAATGAGCATCGTTTTCCAGGGAAGAAGATGGACATTTAACGAAATAAATGAATTCCATCTATTTTTGATGAAAAAACCAGACCTACATAAAAGGTTTGATCTTCAAATACAGAACTCAAGAGATTTCTAAAAAGGTAAAAATAAATCTTGAGAACTATACTTCTGTCAAAAAAATATGTAAAGAACATATGTACAATTTGTCTTAGAAACTAGAGGTGGAAAGGAGATTATATCATAAAAAAGTGTAAAGTGGTGGTACTACATCTCATGAAGAGGCAAAGGTAACCTATTATATCTGAGAGAAAGAAAGGAGGGAGATGAACATAGCGTGTATCAATAGACATATTCGATTTATGGTGAAACTTCTTCCACTTCATTGAAAAGTGAAAGGGAAGAAGTAAGCTAAGGGGAAGGGAATACAGTAATTTCGAGGAAAAGGGGTAAAATAAGGGGAAGATCTTTAAGGTGGGGGAGGGATCCCAAAAAAGGGAGGGCTGTGAAAAGCAAGTGGTGTTCACCAGTTTAATACTGGATAGGAGGGTAAAAGGGAAGGAAAGGGGAAAAGCATAAGCAGGGGTTAATAGGATGGCAAGCAATATAGAATTAGTCCTTCTAACCATAAATGTGAATGGGGCAAACTGCCTCATAAAGAGGAAGCAGTTAGCAGACTGGATTAAAAGTCAGAATCCTACTATATGTTGTTTACAGGAAACACACCTGAAACAGGATGAGACATTCAAACTAAAAGTAAAAGGGTGGAGCAGAATCTATTTTGCTTCAGGCAAAACCAAAAAAGCAGGAGTAGCCATCCTCATCTCAGATCAAGCAAAAACAAAAATGGATCTAATTAAAAGAAATAAGGAAGGGCATTATATCATGCTAAAGGGAAGCATCAATAGTGAAGCAGTATCAATATTAAACATGTATGCACCAAGTGGTGCAGCATCTAAATTCTTAAAAGAGAAATTAAGAGAGCTGCAAGAGGAAATAGATAGCAAAACTATAATAGCGGGAGATCTCAACCTTGCACTCTCAGAATTAGATAAATCAAACCACAAAATAAATAAGAAAGAAGTCAAAGCGGTAAATAGAATACTAGAAAAGTTTGATATGATAGATCTTTGGCGAAAGCTAAATGGAGACAGAAAGGAATATACTTTCTTCTCAGCAGTTCATGGAACCTATACAAAAATTGATCATATATTAGGGCATAAAACCCTCAAAATCAAATGCAGTAAGGCAGAAATAGTAAATGCATCCTTTTCAGACCATAATGCAATCAAAATAACATTTAATAAAAAGCCAGGGGAAAATAGACCAAAAAATAATTGGAAAGTAAATAATCTTATACTAAAGAATGATTGGGTAAAACAGCAAATCATAGACATAATTAATAACTTCACCCAATAAAATGACAATAATGAGACATCATACCAAAATGTGTGGGATACAGCCAAAGCAATAATAAGGGGAAGTTTTATATCTCTACAGGCCTACTTGCATAAAATAGAGAAAGAGAGGGCCAAAGAATTGGGCTTACAACTAAAATTGCTAGAAAAGGAACAAATTAAAACCCCCCAGACAAACACAAAACTTGAAATTCAAAAAATAAAAGGTGAGATTAATAAAATTGAAAGTAAAAAAACTATTGAATTAATTAATAAAACTAAGAGTTGGTTTTATGAAAAAACCAACAAAATAGACAAACCCTTAGTAAACCTGATTAAAAAAAGGAAAGAGAAAAAGCAAATTGTTAGTCTTGAAAATGAAAAGGGTGAACTCACCACTAATGAAGAGGAAATTAGAACAATAGTTAGGAGCTACTTTGCTCAACTTTATGCTGATAAATTCAATAACTTAAATGAAATGGAAGAATACCTTCAAAAATATAGCTTGCCCAGTGTTAGGATTACTAAGTGAGAACTCAGGTTTTCTGGACAATTACAAGGTGAGAACTCAGGTTGACTTGATAGAGGGGGCAAGCTCATTGGCTGGGGTGGTTCTTCCCAGAAGCCCTTGCATTATCCCACGCCCATTCTCTGGGAGAATAAAAGAGAGGACTCTCAGAGAAAGAAGAAGACTCTCTGCATTACATCAGGCCTGACGGGGCTCTCTGCAGGAAGGGAAGTCACTTCTAAGGACAAGAGTTAACAGCAACTGCCTGGAGACAACGGTTCACTACAGGAAGAAGAATCTGTCTTAAAGATTTGAGTAGACACAGCAGATCTCTTCCCAGAGAGCGATCCAGCAGCTTCTAGAGACAACAGCACGCTAAAATTGGCGCCCAACGTGGGGCCAGGACTTTTGCTTATCCTGACAAGAGGAGCTAGACCAGACCTTCGCAATTTGGCGCCCGAACAGGGACAGACACAGTCCTGATTCCAGTGGAAAAGCTTCCGATCTAGATCTCAGTCTCTCTGACCCAGAACCGTGAGTAACAAGGAAACTTTTTTAAAGATCAAGTGAGTGTGCTAATAGATAAGGAACTTAACTTGTTAACGGCTAAACCAGGAATCTCTTATAGTGAAATGGGGCAAACACCTTCTGTTCAAGGAAAATGTTTAGAGAGCATCATCAAGGTTATGAAAAGCCAAGGATTGATTATAATTTTAGAGGAGATTACTGAACTTTTAAGAACTGTGAAGGTCATATGTCCTTCTTTTTCTCTGGAAGAAGAATTGGATCCAGATGAGTGGAAATTAGTAGGAGAGCAATTAGGTGAACACTACAATTGTCTTTGTGACATTTTACCCTTTGGTTCCAGACCAAACTCAGTTTCCAAAGATACAATTCATACCTACAATTTAATCCAAATGGCTTTAAAAAATGTTATTCTAAAGGAAGAGATGAAGGAGCAAAATGGGGAAGTGTCAACTAAACTAGGTGAAAAGGATGAATCAGATAACAATGAAGTTAAGTACAATTCTGAGCAACAGGAGCACCTCCCATCTCCTCCCTCAATTAACCCTTCAGGGGTGGAGCAAGAAGGAGGAGAGGAAGAGGCAGAAACACAAACAGAATTGTCTGTGAAGCAGTCTAAGCCTATGACAAGATTAGAAAAAGCATTGGTTAAAGCTAAGAGAGAAGGACAGGATATAAGTGATTTTATACATGCATATCCTGTGATTGAAAATATTGACTCTGTAGGTAAAAAAAGGAGAAGATATGCACCTTTAGATTTGAATAAAATTAAGGATTTGAAAAAAGGTTGTACCCTTTATGGGGCTACATCAGCTTATGTCAAAATGTTACGAGATGGTTTGTCTTATGAAGTCTTAACCCCGAATGATTGGAAATCCATAGCAAGGATATGCCTGGAACCTGGAGAAAATTTATTATGGCTTTCGGAATTTCATGAATTATGTAAAATTCAAGTCAGATGCAATTTGGAAATAGGAGTTAACACACAATTCACTTTTGAGCACTTGGCTGGTGAAGGTCGGTATGGAGAGAATTCAGAACAGACTGATTATATCATGACAATATATGAACAAATTGCTAAGGCTGCAATAAAAGCTTGGGGTGTCCTTCCTGGACAGAAAGATCGGGGAGAGGCTTTCACTAAAATACAGCAAGGTCCCAATGAACCTTTTGCAGATTTTGTGGGACATTTGCAAACTGCTGTCAAAAGAACTATTGGAGAAAATGCAGCTACAGAAATAATGACCAGACATCTGGCTAAGGAAAATGCCAATGAGATTTGCAAAAGAATTATATGGGGATTAGACAAAGATGCTCCTTTAGAGGAGATCATAAGACGCTGTGCTACAGTGGGAACAAATGCTTTTTACACCCGGACAATGATGAATGTGGAAAGACAGGGTCCCTCCTGGCAAGGGCCTTCTAGAGAAACTCGGCGATGTTTTCAATGTGGAAAAATTGGGCATCTAAGAGCTCAGTGTAGATATGGAGATACAGTGAGAAGACAGGGTGAGAGAAGACCTAAAACCCCATGTCCAAAATGCAACAGAGGACTCCATTGGGCATCAGAGTGTAGAATAATTCAGGGAAATGGGATGAGGGGCCCAGGTCCAGGGCCCCAGGCAAAAAAGACTTGGGGCATGATGGCAGCTGATGTTACACCCAAAGAACCTTTAGAAGGCCAGGACTCTGATTTAATCAACCAGCAGAAAAGCAATCACATGGCAGAAAGGGATTACCTGATAAGTGAGTCAAAAGGCAATCAGACTGCAAAAATGGATTACACTTGGGGAGAATATAGGCCTTTTAAACCAACAGGGCTGTATCCAGTGCGAACAATTTCAATGTAATTGCCAGATGATGAGAAGAGATTTAGAAAGTGGTAAATAGAAGAAAATTATATAGGTTAACTGCCTGGGAGAGAGGGTTTGCTAGTATTTTAACAGACAGAAGAAAACAGATGAAGGAGGAATCAGATGGGTGCCAACGAGTCATATTCGGCTTGTCCATCAGAGAGAGACAGAAAAAGAGAAAGACCTCAAAATAAAGGAGAAGATCTAAGAAACATCTTACACCGAAAGAGCATGGATAATAAAAAGACTGTTAAAGAACTTTAAAATCAGCAGGAATCATTGGACTTCCTCACACAAGATGAGACTAATGGACAATGGACTTATGGACATTTATAAATTTTCAATTTATGATTATGTTATATACTTCTAGCATGTGTTATGTTACTATGTTACTATATGCTTATGTAATTTATGTAATTATCTGTAATACTTCCCATATTGATGGATTTATGTTTCAAGGTCATTTATGTAATTATCTGTAATACTTCCCATATTGATGGATTTATGTTTCAAGGTCATGACTGTCCTATGTTCTAAATCAAAAGAAAGGGGGAGATGTTAGGATTACTAAGTGAGAACTCAGGTTTTCTGGACAATTACAAGGTGAGAACTCAGGTTGACTTGATAGAGGGGGCAAGCTCATTGGCTGGGGTGGTTCTTCCCAGAAGCCCTTGCATTATCCCACGCCCATTCTCTGGGAGAATAAAAGAGAGGACTCTCAGAGAAAGAAGAAGACTCTCTGCATTACATCAGGCCTGACGGGGCTCTCTGCAGGAAGGGAAGTCACTTCTAAGGACAAGAGTTAACAGCAACTGCCTGGAGACAACGGTTCACTACAGGAAGAAGAATCTGTCTTAAAGATTTGAGTAGACACAGCAGATCTCTTCCCAGAGAGCGATCCGGCAGCTTCTAGAGACAACAGCACGCTAAAGCCCAGATTAACAGAGGAAGAAGTAAGTAGTCTAAATAGTCCCATCTCAGAAAAAGAAATAGACCAAGCTATTAACCAACTTCCTAAGAAAAAGTCCCCAGGAGCAGATGGATTTACAGGTTAATTCTACCAAACATTTAAAGAACAACTAACTCCAATGCTATGTAAACTATTTGAAAAAATAGGGATTGAAGGAGTCCTACGAAATTCCTTCTATGACACAGACATGGTACTGATACCTAAACCAGGTAGATCGAAAACTGAGAAAGAAAACTATAGACCAATTTCGTTAATGAATATTGATGCTAAAATCTTAAATAAGATATTAGCAAATAGACTTCAGAAAATCATCCCCAGGATAATACACTATGACCAAGTGGGATTTATACCAGGAATGCAGGGCTGGTTTAATATTAGGAAAACTATTAGTATAATTGACCATATTAATAATCAAATTAATAAAAACCATATGATCATCTCAATAGATGCAGAAAAGGCATTTGATAAAATCCAACATCCATTCCTACTAAAAACGCTTGAGAGTATAGGAATAAATGGACTATTCCTTAAAATAATAAGGAGCATATATTTAAAACCTTCAGTAAACATCATATGTAATGGTGATAAACTAGAACCTTTCCCTGTAAGATCAGGAGTGAAACAAGGTTGCCCACTATCACCATTACTATTCAATATAGTACTAGAAACTCTAGCCTTGGCAATAAGAGCCGAGAAAGAGATCCAAGGAATTAGAGTAGGAAATGAAGAAATCAAATTGTCACTTTTCGCAGATGACATGATGGTATACTTAGAGAACCCCAAAGATTCTGCTAAAAAGCTATTAGAAATAATTCAGAATTTTAGCAAAGTCGCAAGATACAAAATAAATCCACATAAATCCTCAGGATTTTTATACATTACCAACACAATCCAACAGCAAGAGATACAAAGAGAAATTCCATTCAAAATAACAGTCGATAGTATAAAATATTTGGGAATATATCTACCAAAGGAGAGTCAGGAATTATATGAGCAAAATTACAAAATACTTGCCACAAAAATAAAGTCAGATTTAAATAATTGGAAAGACATTCAGTGTTCTTGGATAGGCCGAGAGAATATAATAAAGATGACAATACTCCCCAAACTAATCTATGTATGTAGTGCTATACCAATCAGACTCCTAAGAAACTATTTTAATGACCTAGAAAAAATAACAACAAAATTCATATGGAAGAATAAAAGGTCGAGAATTGCAAGGGAACTAATGAAAAAAAAGTCAGAGGAAGGTGGTCTAAGTGTACCTGATTTAAAGCTATATTATAAAGCAACAGTCACCAAAACCATTTGGTATTGGCTAAGAAATAGACTAGTTGATCAGTGGCATAGGTCAGGTTCACAGGGCAAGATAGTGAATAAAAATAGCAATCTAATCTTTGACAAACCCAAAGATCCCAAATTTTGGGATAAGAATTCATTATTTGACAAAAACTGCTGGG
The DNA here is from genome assembly GCF_048593235.1 of Sminthopsis crassicaudata. Taxonomy (NCBI): domain Eukaryota; kingdom Metazoa; phylum Chordata; class Mammalia; order Dasyuromorphia; family Dasyuridae; genus Sminthopsis; species Sminthopsis crassicaudata. Next base: position 214,245,652 of record NC_133621.1, read on the forward strand.
AAAACTGGAAATTAGTATGGCAGAAACTAGGCATGGACCCACATTTAACACCACATACTAAGATTAGATCAAAATGGGTCCAAGATTTAGGCATAAAGAATGAAATCATAAATAAATTGGAGGAACATGGGATGGTTTACCTCTCAGACTTGTGGAGGAGGAAGGAGTTTGTGTCCAAGGGAGAACTAGAGACCGTTATTGATCACAAAATAGAACATTTTGATTACACCAAATTAAAAAGTTTCTGCACAAACAAAACTAATGCAAACAAGATTAGAAGGGAAGTAACAAAATGGGATAACATTTTTACAGTTAAAGGTTCTGATAAAGGCCTCATCTCCAAAATATACAGAGAATTGACTTTAATTTATAAGAAATCAAGCCATTCTCCAATTGATAAATGGTCAAAGGATATGAACAGACAATTTTCAGATGATGAAATTAAAACTATTTCCACTCATATGAAAGAGTGTTCCAAATCACTATTGATCAGAGAAATGCAAATTAAGACAACTCTGAGATACCACTACACACCTGTCAGATTGGCTAAGATGACAGGAACAAATAATGATGAATGTTGGAGGGGCTGTGGGAAAACTGGGACACTGATGCATTGTTGGTGGAGTTGTGAAAGAATCCAACCATTCTGGAGAGCAATCTGCAATTATGCCCAAAAAGTTATCAAAATGTGCATACCCTTTGACCCAGCCATACTACTACTGGGCTTATACCCCAAGGAACTACTAAAGAAGGGAAAGGGTCCTGTATGTGCCAAAATGTTTGTGGCAGCCCTTTTCATAGTGGCTAGAAGCTGGAAGATGAATGAATGTCCATCAATTGGAGAATGGTTGGGTAAACTATGGTATATGAATGTTATGGAATATTATTGTTCTATAAGAAATGACCAACAGGAGAAATACAGAGAGGCTTGGAGAGACTTACATCAACTGATGCTGAGTGAAACAAGCAGAACCAGAAGATCATTATACACTTCAACAATGATACTGTATGAGGATGTATGCTGATGGAAGTGGATTTCTTCAACATAGAGAAGAGCTAATCCAATTCCAGTTGATTAATGATGGACAGAACCAGCTACATCCAGAAAAGGAACACTGGGAAATGAATGTAAACTGTTATTTTTACCTTCTGAATCCAATTCTTCCTGTGCAACAAAAAATTCGGTTCTACACACATATATTGTATCTAGAATATACTGTAATATATTTAACATATATAAGACTGCTTGCCATCCGGGGGAGGGGGTTGGGGGAGGAAGGGAAAAAATCTGAATAGAAGTAAGTGCAAGGGATAATGTTGTAAAAAATTACCCATGCATATGTACTGTCAAAAAAATGTTATAATTATAAAATAAAATAAAAATTAAAAAAAGAAAAAAGACAGCATAAATTTTGTCTGATTTAGTATTTCTATTATATGACTATTTTTATGACTTCTTTTTAAAGTGATGTGTTTTGATCGTATTAAAGAAAAGCAAATCTATCATGCCTCATCTCATCTCACTGTGCTCCCATGTGTCCATCCAGATGACATTAACTTGAATGTCAGTGTATATAAAACAAACTGTGGCTATTTCTGTATTTATATTTTTCATAGTAGCAGGCATTTCACTTCAGAAGACACATCAGTGCTTTTCAGTTTGAGAAGTAATTCTATAAGCATGACATATACCACTGAAAAAACCCAAGAATTCCCAGTTCTTTCAAAATCCAACAATTATTTACAAGTATGGAGTGTATGACTGTAACTACAATGGAGAAAAAGTTGGTGGATGCTCTCCCAGACAGACAAAGCTCCCTGTGTATTTTCCTTCCAATTTTAAGAAATGGAATAATGAAATGAGGCCTCCAGCTGTTATAGGTCCTCAGGACATCAATTAAGCCTTGGATATCTAAATCTCTTTCTGTTCCTCGTTTATCTGCATTTTTTGGGCTACACATTTATTTCCTCTAAATTGCATTGCAATTATGCTGAGGAGCTTGGTGAGAACATGAAATTTGAGTCTAAATTCCTTTGCCCCTGCAAAAACAAAAAGCAAAAAAAAAAAAAAAAAAAAAAAAAAAGAAAAGAAAAGAAAATATTTCCCATTGTTCATTCTGTTATTTCTATAAATATTGTTTTGATTTAACAGTGTTCTAACCCTTCACTTTTAGTGATAATACTTGTAGTGAATCTTCTGAAGTGGAGTGATGTTAGAGGTGGATAAACCAGATAGTACCTGGAGTTACAGCTTTGAGAACATATTTATAAAGTAAATCATGACAGCAAGATCAAATATTAAAATGGTAATTAATTCTGGAGATTAGAACTGATGAAACTGTAATTGCATATTAATAACTGAAAGTGGCTTTAGGTCTGATGAAAAAATTAATTTTTGTGATGAAAAGAGATTGTTTCCAGAAATGGTGTTCCTTTGCACTTGGGTTAAACTAGTATATGTTACCTGAATAATGAGAGTATTTAACCTATTATCTGGCATATATCCAAGAGATATGTCAAAACATATATTTTCCAATAAATATTACTAATAAATTACTGTGTGATCATGGGAATTTGTAAATAGAGGAAGATAGTAGATTATATTTTCTGAAAAATATTAGTGGAAAATAAATGAAAACCCATTAGCCTCATTCTAATTCCCACTAGAAAGCTACTCATTTCCATGCAGCAACTGAATAAATTCCATAGTAGGGGTATGTAAAGAGATATCCATGCATTTAAGATACATGATATATTCATGGATGAAAATAAGACCTGATGGGAAAAGGACCAATGTTATTTCCATAAAAACAACTGCTAACCCTATCTTCCCAACCTGATAAGTAACCTAATAAATTAAAGGAATAAAATTACCTCCCAGAGACAAGAACATCAAGGAAAATAAAACTGCATTTTCAAGATTTTGCCATTATCTAAACAAGTAAAATAAGTTGAATAAAAAGTTATATTATGAATTTGAGCAGCATGAAAAGTCAATCTGATTTTTTAAGGTATTGAGAAATGCTTATTAGCCCAGTGCAATCTGACTCTTATCACAGTTAATGTTTCTGGTAGCTTCATATAATTGTTTGGACTGCTTTTGAAAATAATATTGTAAAAGTTCTTTGCTGATGATAAAACTTCAATTCCCCTAATTATATATTTCAGTTAGTATACTATATAAGTACATGAGTATATAACTAGAACATAGGTCAGCAAATTTTCAAAACTAAAAATATATGCCATCTATGTTTACTATAAAGTAGTGATTATTTGAAAACTTTATGAATGGGATGGAGTGAAGACATGGAGCTGAGGGAGTAGCAGTGACTCTTTTTCCTCAAAAGTGAAAACCACTACTACTAGAAGATAAGAAGGAAGAAGAAAAAAGAAGGAAGAGGAGGAGGAGAAAAAGAAGAAAAAGGAGAAGGGGGCAGAGAAAGAGGAGGAGAAAGGTAGAGGGACAGGGAGAGGGCAAGGGAGAGAGGGAGAAAGAGAGAGCGAGAGAGAGAGAGAGAGGGAAAGAGAGAGAGTGAGAGAGAGAGAGGGAAAGAGAGAGAGAGAGAAAGAGAGAGAGAGAGAGAGAGAGAGAGAGAGAGAGAGAGAGAGAGAGAGAGAGAGAGAGAGAGAGAGAGAGGGAAATGTGTGGCCATCCTAATGCAACACCAATAGTACGTCATTAAATCAGAGAATAAGGATTTATTAAAGATCTACTATTTTATAGGTGCTGTGCTAAGTGTATCTAATAGCACTTCTCAGACTATGGACGTAAAACTAACAGAAAGAAAAAGGGAGACAGGAAAAGATTGGATGAGTAAGACTTTCCCATGTACTTCATTTTACCACTCTTTATAATTCTATTCAACTTTCAACAAGCAGATTATTTCCAGAACAAAAACTTCAAAAAACACAAATTTCTTGATTACATACGCACACACACACACACACACACACACACACACACACACACACACACACACAATCATTAGATGCCTACTATGTATAAGACGTTACATTAATAATTGGGAATTCAAAGAAGAAAAATAATCCAAGCTTCGTACATACAAAATATTTTCCCCATCCCATTGATTCAGAAACTCTAGCTGTTATTATATAAAGTTCATTTTCCATTGTTCAACCCACTCCCTTATTCTTATAATCTTAAATTTCCCATCCATCCACTCTCCCAAATATCTGACTTCTGATTTATCTATCCCTTCTATTATGTCTTCTGGAATGTATATATCATATATAACACATTTCTTTCGTCTTAAGCCTCTTATTTTCCTCTTTCTCTTATCCCATATTCTGGTTCACGGTTCACACTGAGATCTGACTTTTTTCTGATAACATAGCACACATATTCAATCTATTCCATGTCCCCTGCATTTTCATTCATGTCTTATGATTCACTGGTGATAGTGGTGATGGTGATACTTTTAAGGAGGGGGAAAGCATAATATCCCTTGATTCTCATTAACACTTTCAGATTCTCTTTATTTACCAGCATCACTCAGGAACTTCTCTGCCTTTCAAATTTGATAATGATAGTTATTCAATCTATCATTAATCAGTTTTCCTATCCTTGATATTCTCTCTTCCAGGTTTTTATGAAACTACTCAAAATGTTATCTTGTGCTGATCCCCAAGCACCCTTCTGTCTCAGTTGGTATTCTAGACTATAGTATAGTAACATCATTGGGGCTGGTCTGAATCACATCACTGTTGAAAAGAGCCATGTCCATCAAAATTGATCATCATATAATCTTGTTCTTGCTATGTACTGTGTTATCGTGGTTCTACTCATGTCACTCAGCATCAGTTAATGTCTTTCCAGGACTCTCTGAAATCATCCTGCTGATCATTTCTTTTTTTTTTTAATTATAGTTTTTATTTACCAGATATATGCATGGGTAATTTTACAGCATTGACAATTGCCAAACCTTTTGTTTCAACTTTTCCCCTCCTTCCTCCCACCCCCTCCCCTAGATGGCAGGTTGACTAATACATGTTAAATATGTTAAAGTATAAGTTAAATACAATATATGTATAGATGTCCAAATAGTTGTTTTACTGTACAAAAGGAATCAGACTTTGAAAGAGTGAATAATTAGCCTGTGAAGGAAATAAAAAATGCAGGCGAACAAAAATAGAGGGATTGGGAATTCTATGCAGTGGTTCATAGTCATCTCCCAGAATTCTTTCTCTGGGTGTAGCTGGTTCAGTTCATTACTGATCTATTGGAATTGATTTGTTTCATTTCATTGTGGAAGAGGGCCACGTCCATCAGAATTGATCATCATATAGTATTGTTGTTGAACTATATAATGATCTACTGGTCCTGCTCATTTCACTCAGTATCAGTTCATGTAAGTCTCTCCAGGCCTTTCTGAAATCATCCCGTTGGTCCTTTCTTACAGAAAAATAATATACCATAGTATTCATATACCATAATTTATTCAGCCATTTCCCAACTGATGTACATCCATTCAGTTTCCACTTCCTTACTCCTACAAAAAGGGTTGCCACAAACATTTTTCACATGTGGATCCTTTCCCCTTTTTTATGATCTCTTTGGGATATAGGCCCAATGTATTAGTGTTCCAGTTTTCCCACATCCACTCTAACATTCATCATTACCTTTTCCTGTCATCTTAGCCAATCTGAAAGGTGTGTAGTAATACCTCAGAATTATCTTAATTTGCATTTCTCTGATCAATAGTGATTTAGAGCATTTTTTCATATGACTAGAAAGTATTGTAATTTATTCATCTGAAAATTGTCTGTTCATATCCTTTGACCATTTGTCAATTGGAAAATGGCTTATAAATTTGAGTTATTTCTCTAATATTTTTTTAAATAAGATCTTTTGAGACACCAATTCATAGTCGATGGAGTTATGAACTGATCCAACCATTCTGGAGAACAATATGGAACTTGCCCAAAGGGCTACAAAACTGTGCATAACCTTTGATCCAGCAGTGTGTCTACTGGGCTCATATCCCATAAAAAAAAAGAAAGAAAATAACCCACATGTGCAAAAAAGTTCGTATCAGCCTTTTTTTTTTTTTGGTTGTTGTTGTTTTGGCAAAGAGCATTAAACTAGGTAGATGCTCATCTGTTGGGGAATGGCTGAATAAGTTAGAGTATAAAAATGTTATGGAATATTATTGTTCTATAAGAAACAATCAGCAGGGTTATTTCAGAAAGAGCATGAAAGACTACATGAATTGATGCTAAGTGAAGTGAATAGAACCATAAGAACACTGTACATAGAAACAACAAGATTATACAATGATCAGTTCTGATGGACATGGATCTTTTCAACAGTGAGGTGATTCAGACAATACCACTGGTTTTGTGATGGAGACAGCCATCTGCACCCAGAGAGAGGGTGGAGAATGAGTATGAAACACAACATTGTATTTCTACCTTTTTGTTGTTTGCTTGCATTTTGTTTTCTGTCTCTTTTTTTCCTTTTTGATCTATTTTTTTTTTGTGCAGCCTGATAGTTGTGGAAATATGTATAAAAGAATTGCACATGGTTAATATATATTGCATTCCCTGCCCTCTAGGGGAAAGAGTGGATGGAAGAGAGGAGAAAAAAAATTAGAAAACAAGATTTTACAAATGTAAATGTTGAAAATTATCTATGCATATGTTTTGAAAATAAAAAAAGCTTTAAAAAGAAGAAAGGAGATCTTTATCAGACACCTTAGAAGAAAAAGTTTTCCCCCAGTTTACTGATTTCCTTCTAAATTTGTCTTCATTGTTTTTGTTTGTACAAAATCTTTTAAACTTTATATAATCAAAATTATTCATTTTGCCTTCCATAAAGTACTCTAGTTCTTCTTTAATAACAAATTATTTTTTCTCTACAGGTTTGAGAGGTAGACTATCCTTGTTCTGATAATTTGATTATATTGTGTTTAAATCATGAACCCATTTCAACCTTATTCTGGTATAGGTTGTTTGATATGGGTAAATGCCTGGTTTTTGTCATACTAATTTCCAATTTTCCTATAAATTTTTGTCAAAAAGGGAGTTCCTATACCAGAAATTGTTGCCTTACAGTTTATTAACCAGTAGATTACTATCATCATCAACAATTGTGTCTTGTGAGCCTAAGCTATTTCACTGCTCAACTACTCCATTTCTTAGTCAGTACAAAATGACTTTGAGGACTGTCTTATGTCTCAGCCTCCTTCATTTGCATTACTGTTTTTTTTTTTTTTTTTTACTAATTCCCTTGAAATTATTGACCTTTTATTTTTTCATATAAACTTTGTTAATGTTTTTTTCTAGTTCTATAAAATAATTTCTTAGGAGCTTATTTGGTATGGCGTGGAATAAGTAGATTAATTTAGGCAGAATTGCTATTTTTTGTGTATTAGCTCACCTTATCCATGAGTGCTTCATGTTATTCCAATTGATTAGCTCTTTTTTTTGTGTGGAAAGTGTTTTCTAAATGAGTTCGTATAATTCCTGACTTTGTCTCAGCAGATAGATTTCCAAATATTTTAGATTATCTAAAATAATGTTAAATGGAATTTCTCTTTGGAAGTCTTTCTGCTGCACTTGCTTGGTAGCATAGAAATGCTAAGGATTTCTGTGGAATTATTTTGTGTTTTGTAACTTTGCTAAAGTTGAGAGTTGTTTCCAGTAGTTTTTTAGTTGATTCTCTATTCCATCATATCTTCTGCAAAGAGTGAAAATTTGGTTTTCTTATTACCTACTCTAATTTCTTTAATCTCCTTGTCTTCTTTTATTGCCAAAACTAACATTTTAATACAGTATTGAACAGTAATGGTGTTGCTAGGCAATATTGTTTCAACCCTGATCTTATTGGGAATGATTTCAATTTATTCCCATTATATATGAGCCTTACTGATGGTTTATATAGATATAGATGCTATTGATCATTTTAAGGAAAAAATTATTTATTACTATAATCTCCAATGTTTTTGATAGAAATGGGTGTTGGATTTTGTAAAATGTTTTTTTCTGCATCTCTTGAGATAATTATATGATTTTTATTCATTTGTTTTTTGATATAGTTAATTATATTATTGACTATACATACATGCATGTGTGTGTGTGTGTGTGTGTGTGTGTGTGTGTGTGTGTGTGTGTGTGTGTGTACCTTACACTCCTAGAATAAATCCTACTTAGTCATGGTGTATTATCCTGGGAATAACTTGCTGTAATTTTTGTAAATATTTTATTTAAGGTTTTTGCATTAATATTCATTAGAGAATTGGTTTATAATATTATTATTTTCTTTTGACCTTACCTGGTTAGGTATCAGCAGCAGATATCTGTATCACATAAAGAAATATTTTGCATAGTATTGGAATTAATTATTATTTAAATGTTTGGTTGAATTCACTTGAAAATCTTTTCTGGCTGTGGATTTATTTTTTTTTTTAATTAGAAAGTTGATTAATAGCTTGTTCAATTTATTTTTCTAAAATGGGTCTGCTTAAGTAATTTATTTCCTTTTCGGTTAATCTAAGCAATCTATATTTTAAAAAACATTCATCCATTTCACTTAGAGTATCAGGTTTATTGGCATACAGTTGGGCAAAATAGCTCTTAATTATTGCTCTGATTTCTTCTTCATTGATGGAAAATTCCCCCTTTCCATTTTTGATACAAGCAATTTGATTTTCTTCTTTCCTTTTTCTAATCAAATTAACTAAAGTTTCATCTATTTTGTTGTTTTTTTTCATAAAGCCAACTCTTAGTTTTGTTTATTAATTCAATAATTTTCTTACTTTCAATTTTCTTAATTTCCCCTTTTATCTTCAAAATTTTAAATTTGCTATTTAATTGCTTTTAAACATTTTTCTAGCCCCTTTAGTGGCATGTCCAATTCATTTGATCTTCTTTTTATCTATTTTTTTGCAATTAAATATCTAGAGATATAAAATTTTCCCCTAAGACTGCTTTAGCTGCATCACATAAATTTTGGTAGGTTGTCTCATTACTGTTATTCTGTTGGTTGAAATTATCTATTTTGTCTATGATTTTTTGTTTCACTCACTCATTCTTCAAAATTAGATTATAATTAGATTAGGATATTATTAGTTCCAATTAATTTTTGGTCTATTTCCCCTATATTACATGTAATTTTTATTACATCATGATCTGGAAAAACCCATTTATTATTTCTATTTTTCTACATTTGATTTTGAGCTTTTTATGTCCTAATACATGTCCAATTTTTGTGAAGGTTCCATGTACAACCAAGAAAAAAGTATCTTTCTGCCCCTATTCAATTTTTTCCAAAGGTCTAACCTATTTTTTTTCTAAAAAATATTTATCTTCCTAAATTTGTTTCTTACTTATTTTGTGGTTTAATTTGTCTAGTTCTGAGAGAGCAAGATTGAGATCTCCTTATAGTACAATTCTACTCTTTATTTCTTCTTGTAGGTCTCTTAACTTCTCCTCTAGGAATTTGGATGCTATACCATTTATTACATATATGTTTAGTATTGATATTACTTCATTATCTGTGATACCCTTTAGCAAAATGTAGTTTTCTTTCTTTTCCCTCTAATTAGATCTGCTTTTGCTTTTGCTTGATCTGAGATCAGGATAGCTACCTCCACTTTTCTATTCATTTATTTATTTATTTATTTAAACATCAGCTAAATAATAGATGTGGCTCCAGCATTTTACCTTTTCTCTGTATGGATCTCTCTGCTTTGTAAACAACATATTTTAGGATTCTGGTTTCTAATCCAGTCAGCTATTCATTTGAATTTTATGGAAAAATTCATCCAATTCACTTTCAGCTTTAGAGTTATTAACATCTTATGTTCCCCAAATTATACTTTTCTCTTTCATTTCCCCTTTCCCTCCTCCCTAGTGTTTTGCTTCTGATCACCACCTCCCTTAGACTGCCTTCCTCTATTATATCTCTCCTATTCTTATCCCTTTCCCCTTATACTTCTGTCTTTCTTTCTATTACCCTCCCCCTTCCCTTTCCCCTTTCCTTTTGTACTTCCCTACAGGGTGTGACAAATTTCTCTATCAAATTCGATGTGTTTGATTTTCTTTTTTTGAGCCAAAATTGATTAAATTAAGATACACACAAGCTCTTTCCCCTCCCTTCTCTCCCACAATTGTAACAGCTCTTTTTTTCCTCTTCATGTGATGTAATTTACTACAATTTATCTCCTCTCTCCTCTTCTTACAATACAATCCCTTTTCCACCCCTAGTTTATTTTTTATATTATTAAAATATAGTCATATTATGCCTGTACCCTCTTAGTAAGATATAATTCTCAATTTCCCCCTTTTTTATCTTTTTATGTTTCTCTTCAATTCTATATTTGAAGATCAAATTTTCTGTTCAGTTCTGACCCTTTCATAAAAAAAAATAAATAAAATAAATGAAATTCACTATTTCTTCTTTTCCCCTGAAAAATAATTGCTTAATTTTACTTGTTAGTTGATTGTTGGCCACAGTCCAAGCTCCTTTGCCCTTCTGAATATTATATAATGTTGATCCTTTAAAGTGGAAATTTCTAGGTCCTGGATAATCTTGATTGTGATTGTTGATATATGAAATTTTTTTTCTCTTGCTGCTTGAAGTATTTTCTCCGTGGTCTTGTAATTCTAAAATGTAGCTATGATAATTTTTTGAATTTTTATTTTGGGGTCTCTTTCAGAAGGTGATTGGTAGATTTTTTTCAATGGCTATTTTACTCTCTGGTTCTAACACATCAGGGAAGTTTTGCCTGATGATTTCTTGAAAAATGTTGCCTAGACTCTTTTTTCATCATGGTTTTCAGGTAATCTAATAATTCTGAGATTGTCTCTCCTGGATCTATTTTGCAGGTTAGTTATTTTTCTTCTGAGGTATTTTAAATTTTATTCTATTTTTTCTTTTCTTTTTTTTTTTCTTTTTGGTTGACTGATTATTGATGTCTCATTGAGTCACTCACTTCCATTTTTTTCAATTCTAATTTTTAGTGAATAATTTTCTTCAGTTACCTTTTTAAAAATCTCCTTTTGCAATTGGCCAATTGAACATTTAAATGATTTGTTTTGTTCTTTTTTTTCCATTTTCCAAAATCTGTTTTTCAAGGAGATGTTTTTTCCCTTTTTTTTTGCCAACTCTCTTTTGTAAAGAGTTATATAATTTTCTATTTTACTAAATCTATTTTAAAAGTGTTTTCTTCAGATAATTTCTGTGTTTCTTTTTCCAAACTCTCCCGCAAAGTTTTAGTTTTCTTTTCCAATTTTCCTTCTAATTCACATTTAAGATTCTTTTTGAATTCTTTCAAGAGAGCCTTATAAGAAGGGAACAAACTCATATCACCCTTTAAGGCCTGATCTGGAGACATTTTGCATTTTTGTTTTATTGTCTTTGATATATTGGCTTCAGAATCAGGACAGGATAGCCAACACAGCTGATTTTGACTAAGAACCTCCAGTAGATTCCCTGAGGCACAGACAGGGCACCACCCTGGGTCCGGGGGCTGCACCTGTGATAAGCTGATTGAAATAGAATTTTTCTGAAGTTCATCCAAAATATCTCCTGCTGGAAATTTGTTACACTCCAAATATTTTATTCTTATGTCACTCCCAAAGCAGTTCAGAGGTTTGATCTGTTGGGAAGCTAGGAAGAACTCAGACAAAGACCTGTCTACTCTTCGCCTCTCTTCCCCACTCTGAATATTCTTATACCCACATACTTTATAATTTAGTGACACTCACCTTCTTATTATTTCTCACACATCCCCAAGGTATTTTCCCATCAGTTCAATATGTACCTTGACCATCTTTCTGCAATGACAGGAAAAACTTTTTTTTTTTTTTTTTTTTTTTTTTGTAATGGGCCAGAACTCTACTTGAAACAAAGTTTCTTACAAGACGTTAATTCATTGGAATTAATAAGACAATGGTTATCTATTTTAGCATGGTGATGAATAGTTCCCTAGTTCAGTATGATTAATTTAATCTTACAACAAATAATGGTTCCTTAGTGATATAAAGTGATTGGCTTATACTCAGTATGAGTCCTTCTAGTCATCTTTCTGTCTCCCCCACAGAAATCAAGACACTTTCCAGAGGACTTCCAGAAAGCTAGCCTGGGCCCCAGGCAAGGAGACAATAAAGAATTTGGACTTTATACCTGGATATTCTTATGGTGATTATTCAGCTGAAACAAAGGATGGTCCAAAGACCTCCAGAAAACCAAACAGAACACTACACTTTTTCTTTCTCTATCTTCCAGTTTTTTTAACTTTCTTCAATACTCTCAACTTTAATCCCACATGCTCAAGTGACCTTTTTTCCCCCTTCTTCTCAGCTATATCTTCTCTCTGAAATTATCTCACTCCAATTCTTTGCATATTTTGAATGTACATAGTTGATTGCATATTATAACTATCATTAGAATGTCAGCTCCTTGGAGGCATATATTTTGTCATTTTCTTTTCATCTAAGTGCTTTCCACAGAATCTCACAATTAGTAAGTACTTAATATCTTGTCTGACTGATTGTTGAGGTAAAACATGAGAAGAATAAAGGAGGGATTCAAGAAAAATACTATAAGAAATATGAAGCTATATATAGATCACTTTCAGAATGGAGAGTAAGACAAAGTTTCAAAGAGAAGTCCACTTTACCTTGAAAAGAGGTATTTCAACTAGATAAATATGGAAGGAGTAGCTCTAGATATTCATGGCAGCTGTACTAATAAAACAATTAAAAATAAATGGAATGAACATAGGCAATGTGGAAGAAAACATTACTTTAAAAAAAAAAAAAGATGTTATATATGTATGAGACTGCTTGCCATCTAGTGGAGGGGATGGAGGGAAGGAAGGGAAAAATTGTACCAGAAGTGTTTATAAGGGTCAATGCTGAAAAATTACCCATGTATATGTTTTGTCAATAAAAAAGCTATAATAAAAATTAAATAAAAAGATGTTATAATAGTTCAAAAGACTTAGAGTCAATCAAAATTAATTGAAACAAAAAACTTAGCAAAGTTGTACTATACAACATAAAATTCACCAAAAAGCCAATTCATATGCCTATATATTTCCATGAAAAGCAAGCAGAAATAGATAGAAAGAGAAACTCCATTGGAAATAAATATATAGAATATATTTGGAATTATATGCACTAATATATATATATATATATATATATATATAAAATGGTGTTACATTAATATAATATTATTTTTCTATAATTGAGTCAAATTTATTGAAAAAAAGCCATGCCTCAATTGATAAATATTAAAAGAGATGATCTGTGCCCAAAGTGAAATAAATTCAACCATATCCTTTGACTTAAGAATAACACTACTAGGCATGAATACCAAAAGAGATTTAAAAAAAAAAATCATTCCTCAACTGATCTATGATCAAGATATGAATAGTTTTCAGATCAAGTAATCAAAGCTATCTATTGCCAAATGTGAAAGTGCCCTAAATAGCTATTGATTGTAAGAATGAAAATTGAAACAATTCTAAGGTACTATCTCATATCTACTAGGTTGACCAACAGGACATGTGTACATATGCCTACACTACAGATACACACACACACACACACACAAACACACACACACACACACACACACACACACACACACACACACATATATATATATATATATATATATACAGATACATACATACATGCATATATATATGTATATATATATATGCATATATATACAGATACATACATACATGCATATATATATGTATATATACATGCATATATATACAGATACATACATGCATATATATGTATATATACATATATATATACATATATATATATATATATGTATATATATATATATATATATATATATATATATATGTTTGTGTGTGTTTTCTTTTCTATCCTTGCTAATTCTTCTACTTTAATTCTGATCTTAACTTGCCTTGCTATTACTTAACTTCCACCCACCCATGGGTAGCTCCCTTATTTTCTTCCCCCACCCTTTCTTTCCACTTAGGCCTATCCCTCTCCCCCACTTATTTTTTTATAGATTTTGGAGGGTGCCATATCCTTGTTGGTATATATGTCGTATTGCCTATTTAACCATTCTTGATGTGAATAGATTTTCAGAACTACAAGCCCTCCACCCCTTCTAATGCCTCTGCACCTCATTTGTCTAACATAATTATTATTTTTACCTTTTTACTAGGTGGTTTGACTTTTTAGAGTAACAATTTGTCCATGTTAAGTTCCTTGAAATTGATCTTTGATTTTGGCTCTTTGGATGAAAGAAAGTCCTGAAAATCTACAAATTTGTTGACTGTCCACTTCTTTTGTTCTGTTTTTTGGGGAAATCTGAAGAGCATTAAATTTACTAATCTACTTTGCCATCTTCCCAGAATCCTCCCTCATTATAATCTTTAAACAAAATATTCATATACAGAACTATATCTTAGTCATAATTATTATCCTATTATGTCTCAGTAACTATTATATCAACTTTTCTCTTTATGTGAGCATTTGTAGTTCATCTTATTTATTGCTCATATTTAATATATTTGTGTATTTTTTTATTCAGTTATTCAGTTGTATCTAACTCTTCATGACCTTGTGGATCATACTGTCTAAGAAGTTTTTCTTGACAAAGATACTTGAATGGTTTGCTATTTCATTCTTCAGTGAATTATGAGAAATAGAGTTTAAACAAATTTCCCAGAATCACATAGCTAATACATGTCTGATACTGGACTTGAACTCAAGTATTCTTAACTGCAGGCCCAGAATTCTTTCTACTGTGCCACAAAACAGTATCATTTGTGTGTACATGTTTGATAACATGGTCTTAATGCATTTTTATTTTATTCTGATGTATATATGAGCATATATATATATATATATACATATATACACATATACATACACACATGTGTGTATGTGTGTCTTCAAGAAGGACTACTACCTCTAGTGTGATGGCTTGACCACATCCTTTTGAGGACCAGTCACATACCTTTGATGTCCAGCTAGCACCCAACTCTCACCTACAATTCCAAGAAGCTATTTTTTGTGAAATTATTACAAAGAATAAGAATTGAACAATTTCTAAAACAGAGGAGACTCTGATGTTTCCATTTCTTAGTACTTTTATCTTAAATCCATTGAATTGTTTTCCTTACATCTTTACCTTCCACAACCCTTGAAAACTGCCTATTATTTGCGACTTTGGGTTTATTGAATCAATTCTTATTCATGGTATTCCTGGCACTACCTGACTTCCTGGACTTATGACAATGTCTGCCATAAGGCAGAATGCTTAATAATAATTTTTCACCTAAGCTTAGGCAATAACCGGGGAAGAGTAGAGAAGGACAAAGACAGAATTCATTGTCAATGAAGAAGAGACTACTCTGTGTAAAGGTATAATTGATAGGGAGATGGGAAGTCTCCCCCAGAGACATTGATTTAGGCCATTGCAAAAGTAATGAGAAGGTTAATTCTAGGAATAGACGTCATAGTAATCAGACCTTAAGGATGGTTGCTATTGGCTAGAAGAAAGACTGAAGTCTAGCCATACTGTACATCAGATGGTGGATATTGGTATGTTATCATGGTATGATATTGGTACCCTCAAGCAAATTAAAATTTTTACCTTATTCAGAGCTCTATTTTGAGATAGGTTGATTCCTTGGTTTTGCTCGCATGTGTGTGTGTGTGTGTGTGTGTGTGTGTGTGTGTGTGTGTGTGTGTGTGTGTGTGTGTTGTGTGTGTGTGTAAGTCTAAGTATAAAAAATTCATTTATGGCAATCATTCCTTGCAGAGAATATGAAAGTGTCCATTGTGATAGATAAAGCTTTTTAGGGGTTGTTGAAACTGGTGACCATCAAATGGAAAGCTTCTAAAGTGTGTTAAGCTTAAGAGGTTATTATGAAATGACCAATTTTTAGCCTTGTCTCCAAAAAAAAAAAAAGTGAAGACATTGTTAATCTCATCCTTGGGCCAATGCTGCAACTTTTTTGTTGGTAAAAGTTCCTTCTGTTCACTTAGTCTTCAATTGTTCCAGCTTTAGAGATACTTTTGAAGTCACTGTCATATTTCATAATTCAAGGATGAGAAAAAAATGGGACACAAAAAAAAAAACAGAACTCTGAGAAACAATGGTATCTTAGAAAAAATTCTTATTCTTTGAGAAAAAAGTAATCCCCCTTGAATACAAAAAGTCAAAAATGTTAAGACAGCAGGAAAGCTTCAGAGGGAGGGAGAGCATGAAGAGCACGCAGTAACAAGCTCCCAAGGTAGTCTAGAACTAAAGTTTTATGAAAAGACAGAACTATAGGTATGTCTCTCTCTCTTCCACTCCCTCTTCTTTCCTCCCTTCCTTCCTCTCTGTCTCCCCCACCTCCTCTTTTCTCTCTCTCTTTCTCTCTCTCTCTCTCTGTATATATGTTTATGTGGATTCTCCCTAAATGTCATTTGAAGAAATTCACGCAAAAATTTATATGGAAAAAATTATCTGATCAAAATCAGGCTATTGTGCAAGTTTGCTTGTTTTTTACTTAATGAAAATGATTTTAATCATATTGATTGACTAAAATTATTTTCAAAAAACTTTACATAATTTCATTTCAACTAAACTATTTTTCATTAGAGTAACCATAGAAAGAAGTTTTGCTTCTATTTGTGTTAAGCAATCTGACTAAAGTTCCCCAACATTTGAAGTCTTAGTTAGATATCCATTCAAAGAGAAAGAACTTGGATAACTATATCTCACAAGCAGAAACATGTTTGAAGCTGTACATAGAATGGTCTCTGTGTTTGTTGCCATGAAAATCTAAAGCTTCTCTGAAGTTTGAAAAGAAAGCATAGGCATAACACTACTGACATTAAGTCTTCCAAGGAAAGTAAAACTTAAGGGGGAAAATATCATGGCAAACTAAAAGATTTAGAATTATATTTAAAAGGTAAAGAAAAAAAGCTGAATAGATGAAATCATGCCCTTTCAGTTCTAAGACAAAAGTTAGTTTTTAGCACCTAAAGGTAATTTTTAAGTTGAAATCTTAGAAAAGTTAAGCAACTATTTTTTGTTGTAATGAGAACACTAAACTTAGAGCCAAGAAAATTTCAATTTTTTCCAGTCCTGTCCTAAACACTTTCTAGAGCATTAATAATAATAGTTACCATGCATATAATTTCTACCAAATGCCATGTACTGTGCTAAGTGCTTTATGCATATCATCTCATTTACTCTCCACAACAACCCTGGGAAGTAGGTATTATTATTATCTCCAGTTTACACATAAGAAAACTGAAACAGAAAATGTTTAAATGTCAAGATTATCCAGCTAATAAATGTCTAAGCTACATTTGAATTTAGATCAAAATTAAAAGTCATAGTCCCCCAGAAAAACACAAAACTTGAAATTCAAAAAAGAAAAGATGAGATTAATAAAATTGAAAGTAAAAAACTATTGAATTAATTAATAAAACTAAGAGTTGGTTCTCTGAAAAAACCAACAAAATAGACAAACCCTTAGTAAACCTGATTAAAAAAAGGAAAGAGAAAAAGCAAATTGTTAGTCTTGAAAATGAAAAGGGTGAACTCACCACTAATGAAGAGGAAATTAGAACAATAGTTAGGAGCTACTTTGCTCAACTTTATGCCAATAAATTCGATAACTTAAATGAAATAGAAGAATACCTTCAAAAATAAAGCTTGCCCAGATTAACAGAGGAAGAAGTAAGTAGTCTAAATAGTCCCATCTCAGAAAAAGAAATAGACCAAGCTATTAACCAACTTCCTAAGAAAAAATCCCCAGGACCAGATGGATTTACATGTGAATTCTACCAAACATTTAAAGAACAACTAACTCCAATGTTATGTAAACTATTTGAAAAAATAGGGATTGAAGGAGTCCTACCAAATACCTTCTATGACACAGACATGGTACTGCTATCTAAACCAGGTAGATCGAAAACTGAGAAAGAAAAATATAGACCAATTTCGTTAATGAATATTGATGCTAAAATCTTAAATAAGATATTAGCAAATAGACTTCAGAAAATCATCCCCAGGATAATACACTATGACCAAGTGGGATTTATACCAGGAATGCAGGGCTGGTTTAATATTAGGAAAACTATTAGTATAATTGACCATATTAATAATCAAATTAATAAAAATCATATGATCATCTCAATAGATGCAGAAAAAGCATTTGATAAAATCTAACATCCATTCCTACTAAAAACGCTTGAGAGTATAGGAATAAATGGACTATTCCTTAAAATAATAAGGAGCATATATTTAAAACCTTCAGTAAACATCATATGTAATGGCGATAAACTAGACCTTTTCCCTATAAGATCAGGAGTGAAACAAGGTTGCCCGCTATCACCATTACTTTTCAATATAGTACTAGAAACTCTAGCCTCGGCAATAAGAGCCGAGAAAGAGATTCAAGGAATTAGAGTAGGAAATGAGGAAATCAAACTATCACTCTTTGCAGATGACACAATGGTATACTTAGAGAGCCCCAAAGACTCTGCTAAAAAGCTATTAGAAATAATTCAGAATTTTAGCAAAGTGGCAGGATACAAAATAAATCCACATAAATCCTCAGCATTTTTATACATTAACAACACAATCCAACAGCAAGAGATACAAAGAGAAATTCCATTCAAAATAACGGTCGATAGTATAAAATATTTGGGAATATATCTACCAAAGGAGAGTCAGGAATTATATGAGCAAATTATATGAGCAAAATTATAAAACACTTGCCACAAAAATAAAGTCAGATTTAAATAATTGGAAAGGCATTCAGTGCTCTTGGATAGGCCGAGCGAATATAATAAATATGACAATACTCCCCAAACTAATCTATTTATTTAGTGCTATACCAATCAGATTCCCAAGAAACTATTTTAATAACCTAGAAAAAATAACAACAATATTCATATGGAACAACAAAAGGTCAAGAATTTCAAGGGAAGTAATGAAAAAAAAAATTAAGTGAAGGTGGTCTAGCTGTACCTGATCTGGAACTATATTATAAAGCAACAGTCACCAAAACCATTTGGTATTGGCTAAGAAATAGACTAGTTGATCAGTGGCATAGGTTAGGTTCACAGGGCAAGATAGTGAATAAAAATAGCAATCTAATCTTTGACAAACCCAAAGATCCCAACTTTTGGGATAAGAATTCATTATTTGACAAAAACTGCTGGGAAAACTGGAAATTAGTATGGCAGAAACTAGGCATGGACCCACATTTAACACCACATACTAAGATTAGATCAAAATGGGTCCAAGATTTAGGCATAAAGAACAAAATCATAAATAAATTGGAGGAACATGGGATGGTTTACCTCTCAGACTTGTGGAGGAGAAAGGAGTTTGTGTCCAAGGGAGAACTAGAGACCATTATTGATCACAAAATAGAAAATTTTGATTACACCAAATTAAAAAGTTTCTGCACAAACAAAACTAATGCAAACAAGATTAGAAGGGAAGTAACAAAATGGGATAACATTTTTACAGTTAAAGGTTCTGATAAAGGCCTCATCTCCAAAATATACAGAGAATTGACTTTAATTTATAAGAAATCAAGCCATTCTCCAATTGATAAATGGTCAAAGGATATGAACAGACAATTTTTAGATGATGAAATTAAAACTATTTCCACTCATATGAAAGAGTGTTCCAAATCACTATTGATCAGAGAAATGCAAATTAAGACAACTCTGAGATACCACTACACACCTGTCAGATTGGCTAAGATGACAGGAACAAATAATGATGAATGTTGGAGGGGCTGTGGGAAAACTGGGACACTGATGCATTGTTGGTGGAGTTGTGAAAGAATCCAACCATTCTGGAGAGCAATCTGCAATTATGCCCAAAAAGTTATCAAAATGTGCATACCCTTTGACCCAGCCATACTACTACTGGGCTTATATCCCAAGGAAATACTAAAGAAGGGAAAGGGACCTGTATGTGCCAAAATGTTTGTGGCAGCCCTTTTCATAGTGGCTAGAAGCTGGAAGATGAATGAATGTCCGTCAATTGGAGAATGGTTGGATAAATTATGGTATATGAATGTTATGGAATATTATTGTTCTGTAAGAAATGACCAACGGGAGAAATACAGAGAGGCTTGGAGAGACTTACATCAACTGATGCTAAGTGAAACGAGTAGAACCAGAAGATCATTATAGACTTCATCAATGATACTGTACAAGAATGTATGCTGATGGAAGTTGATATCTTCAACATAGAGAAGAGCTAATCCAATTCCAATTGATTAATTATGGACAGAATCAGCTACATCCAGAAAAGGAACACTGGGAAATGAGTGTAAACTGTTATTTTTACCTTCTGAATCCAATTCTTCCTGTGCAACAAGAAATTCGGTTCTACACACATATATTGTATCTAGAATATACTGTAATATATTTAACATGTATAAGAATGCCTGCCATCTGGGGGAGGGGTTGGAGGAGGAAGGGAAAAAGAAGTAAGTGCAAGGGATAATGTTGTAAAAAATTACCCATGCATATGTACTGTAAAAAAAAGTTATAATTATAAAATAAAATAAAAATTAAATAAAAAAATTAAAAGTCATAGTAAAAAGTGGTTAAAAAAAGACTTGTGGTTCAGGAGCAAGTCATTTCACCAGTTTCTCATTTTTGAAGTGGAAGAGAATTTTAGGTATAATATACACCAAGAAAAATGCATATAGCTGGGAAATGGAGTATCTTATTTGATGAACAGCAAAGTGATTAGTGGGGATTGTAGAGTAAATGAAGTAAAATAAAGTATAGGAGGACTGGAAAAGTAGGAAGGGCCAGGGTGTGAAAATCCTGGAGTAAGAAAAATCTAAGTTCAAATCCAGGCTGAAATACTCACCAACTATAAACTTGGCTAAGTCCATTTAAAAGCAAAAGAGAGGATATTTTATTTGATCTTGGAGGTGATAGATAGCCGCTGGGGTTGATTAAGTAGGAATATGACAAGGTTATATCTGATTTTTAGGGAAATCATAGTAGTAGCTGAGCTGTGGATGGATTGGAGTGAGTTTAACCTGAGTATATATATAATCAAGGACACGAGAAAGAGTGATCATATTGGGAGGAGGAGGATAAGAACAGCAAGCATGAAAGTAATTATATCTAATGGAGAAAGAAATATCAGAAGAAATGTTAGAAAGCAAAAGATTGTGGCAAAGTATTCAGGAAAATCTGGAGATGTCTGGAAGTTGCATGGAAACTTGGTTTCTGGCAATGTAAGGTGAAAGTTCATTCATTAGAGCTTGTTGATTCAGTAGGAGAAACTAGTTGGAATGAGGGAAAGATAAGAATAATGATTAGACTGTATGTGGATTGGGGAGATCAGAAAATGACTTTTCATAATAACGTGCTTTGATGACTGCTTCAATGCAGAAAATTACAAATTATAAAATGGATAATACAAGCAGTGTCAGATAGTGAATAAATAGAGAACTAACTGAAGAAAGAAAGATATTGGTTCAAATCTTGCTCTGGAACTGACTAGTTCTATGATTTGAAACAAGTCACTATGAGGCCTCTAAGATGATAAAACTGAAAGTGTTCTGTGAAAACTTACTACACTGATAAAATAATAAGCCCAGTCTAAAGAAAAAAAGAACAAATTGCAAGATTCCTTATTTTTAAGTTTACACATTAGATATATTGTCTGTGTCAATTACTAGCAAATGGGTAGAAGTGAAATGTTTTTTGCAGAAGAAATTCTAGAATTCAACTTTTAGTCATTCATAATGGTAATAAAGAAAAGCATACCATACCTAATTAAATTAACTAAATGTTGCTGCTTGGATTTATCTAGCTGTTGTAATTTAATCACTGCTAAATGGGATTATCATTTAATTAAAATTGAAACTAATTAATTGTTTCAATTGTTGTTTCTATGAACATTGCTTTTTCTTGACAATGCCACTTTGAAGAAATGAAGAAACTCTTTCCAACATTGCCTTGGGAGCATTTAATTCAATTGGAAGCAAAATACAATTATCTCCTTATGTTTAATTAATACAAACAATTGGATGATTGGTGCTTAATTTTAAGCCTTTGACCTCATATCAAAAATGTCCCTCAAAGCAAAGAAAGGAATTATTTTTAGCTTTAGAAAATCAAAAGTGACTTGAAAAGAGGAACAAACTTTCAATAATATTTAATAGCAATAGCTTATATATATATTTTTTCTTTTTTTGTCACAAAGGTCTTCACTTACATAGGTTCATTTGATTTTAACCACAACCTTGTGAAATCAATAATATATGTGTCATAGATTAGAAGGGAAGCAATAAACTAGTAAAATGTAAAATGGACTTAAAATTATAAGAATTCAAGTTATTTTCAAATTGATAAATGGCCAAAGGATATGAACAATTTTCAAAAGAAGAATTTGTAATCATATGGAAAGGTGTTCCAAAACACTGTTGATCAGAGAAATGCAAATTAAGACAGCTCTGAGATACTACTACACACCTGTCAGATTGGCCAATGACAGGAAAAGATAATGACAAATGTTGGAGGAGATGTGGGAAAACTGGGACATTGATGCATTGTTGGTGAAATTGTGAATGAATCTAACAATTCTGGAGAGCAATCTGGAACTATGTTCAAAAGGTTATCAAACTGTGCATACCCTTTGATCCAGCAATGTTTCTACTAGCCTTATATTCCAAAGAGATCTTTGTGCAAAAATGTTTGTGGCAGCCACTATTGTAGTGGATAGAACTGGAAACTGAATGGATGCCCATCAATTTGAGAATGCTGAATAAATTGTGGTATATGAATGTTATGGAATATTATTGTTCTGTAAGAAAGGATCAACAGGATGATTTCAGAGAGGCCTGAAAAGAGCAGAACCAGGAGATCATTATACATGGCAACAACAAGACTATATGATCATCAATTCTGGTGGATGAGGCTCTCTTCAACAATGAATTGATTCAAACCAATTCCAATTGTTTAGTGATGAAGAAAGCCATCTATACCCAGAGAGAGGACTATGGGAACTGAGTGTGGGTTACAACATAACATTCTCACTCTTTCTGTTGTTGTTTGCTTGCATTTTGTTTTCTTTCTCAGTTTTTTTTCTTCTTGATCAATTTTTTCTTGTGCAGCAAGATAACACTATAAAAATATACATGTATTGGATTTAACATATATTTTAACATATTTAACATGTATTAGACTACCTACCATCCAGGGGAGGGGATGGGGCAGAAGGAGGGGATAATTTGGAACAGAAGGCTTTGCAAGGGTAAATGTTGAAAAATTACTCATGCATATATTTTGTGAACAAAAAGCTTAAATAAAAAAAAATAGTATATGTGTCCTTTGGTCATCCAATGAATCATTCATGTGGATGAGCTTGTTCCATGGCTCATTCTGATGGATCACATACAATCTGGATAGCTTTATTAAGGAAATTGATCACTAGATGCTCCTGATAGGTGTTTTTATTATTATCATTGCATGATAAGGAAAAGCAAGGGAAGAGAACAAACATTCCAAAGAAGCTCAAGTAATCAAGAAAAAACTATTGGTCCACAGATGAGAGACACCAAAGATCACAAACCTAGTAAATAGAAAATATTATCTGGACTTTCTGACATTAGATGAAATGAAGTAATGGTAGTTCATAAATTTTAATTTGTCTTACAAGTTATAATCTACTCTATATGCATTCATATATTTATTAAAAGAATTATCTGTAAAGAATCTAAAGTATTTCAAAGATCATATCCAGGTCTGGTAATTCACTAGGAATTTTTGAAAATATTTTATTTTATTTAAAACCTATTTTAATTATTTATATAGATTCTTCATTACAGTATTATTGCGATTATAATTATTACTTTACAAAAATGTAATTTTTTACAGTATGTGAGCTATTATTATTGTTCTCACCATCATTATCATTGAACACTGGGGTTTGAGCCATTCTTTCCCATTTGCGTACTGGTAAAACAAATGTTCTGCTTAATTCCAGAGGAAAGAATTAGAAACAACGGATGGAAGTTAGAAAGAAGCAAATTTATACTTGTGCTAAAGACAATCTCCTAATATCTGAAGTGGTTCATAAATAGAATATGTTGTATTAGAGTGGCTGTTCATCTGCTTACTGTTCTTGAAACAAAGACTGCATAGCTATTTGCTGCACATAATATTTTAATGGAGTTTAAACAGTTTAACTTGGCTTAAGATTTTTATGATTTCTCCTTTGTGTTTACCTTCTTATACTTCTTGAGTTCTATTTTTAAATATGAAATATTTTAGTTAGCTCTCTTAGCTCTGTTTTCCCCCATAATGAAACACTGAAAATTCTCTATTCCATTAAATATTCACCACCATTCCTACCCCAATGTATTATACTCTTTCTTGCTAGATAGATAATTCTTGGTTGTAATCCTAACTCTTTTGCCTCCCTGAATGTCATATTCTAAGTATTCTGTTCCTTTAAAAGGTAAAGCTGCCAAATTTTTTATGATACTCACTGTGGCTTCACAATATTTAAATTACTTATTTATGGATACTTTCAATATTTTTTGTTATTGACATGAAACTCCTAGAATTTGGCAATAATGTCCCTGGAGTTCTCCTTTTGGAATCTCCTTCAGGAGATTATTGGTGCATTTAAAAAATTTATCCTCTGGATATTGATATCAGGCCAATTTTCCTTAATAATTTATTGAAATATGAAATCTATGTCCTTTTTTTGATCATGACATTCAGGTAGTCAAATAATGCTTAAATTATTTTTTCTCAATCTGTTTTCCAGATCAAAGAAATGTGAAATGTGAAAGCAAAATGTGAGATTTCTCATCATAAAAACAACTCATGAGATATTTCACACTTCCCTTTCCCCCACATCTTTTTTTATTTTGTTTAATTATTTCTTGATATTTCACGGAGTGATTAGTTTCCACTTGCCTAATCCTAACTTTTAAGGAATATTTTTTTCAATGACATTTTGTACCGTCTTATTCCACTTGACATATTCTGTTTTTTAAGGAACTCTTTTCTTCAGTAAATGTTTGTGACTTTTTTGCCCTAATGTTAATTGTAGCCCTGAAGAAATTACTTTCTTCAGTATTTTCTTTGCCTATATTATCAATTTGTTTCTTTTCATTTCTTTTTTTTTATAATCAAATAAAGCTATTTTTATTTCTTCTTGCTTTGGCAATACATATACATATACATATATAAGTATATGCTTTGGTGATGCACATACATACACACATATATACACATATACCTTTGTATACGTATATTGTGTATATGTATATATATATATATATATATATATATATATATATATATATATATATATATATATATATATGTATACATACACACACACACACACACACACACATATAGGCTGCAATTTGTCTACATTAGTTTTTTTTTTTTTATCATATAGCTTTTAATTTATTTACAAGATAAATGCATGGGTAATTTTTCAGCATTGACAGTTGCAAAACCTTTTGTTCCAACTTTTCCTCTTCTTCTCCACACCCCCTCCCCTAAATGTCAGGTTGACCAATACATGTTAAATATGTAAAAGTATAAGTCAAATACAATATATTTATGCATGTCCATATAGTTATTTTGCTGTACAAAAAGAATCAGACTTTGAAATAGTGGACAATTATCCTGTGAAGGAAATCAAAAATATAGGTGGACAAAAATAGAGGGATTGAGAATTCTATGTAGTGGTTCATAGTCATCTCCCAGAGTTCTTTTGCTGGGTGTAGCTGGTTCAATTCATTACTACTCTCTTGGAACTGATTTAGTTCATCTCATTGTTGAAGAGGGCCACATCCATCAGAATTGATCATCATATAGAATTGTTGTTGAATAATGATAATGTTGAATAATGAATAATGATCTCATAGTACTGTTCATTTTATTCAGCATCAGTTCATGTAAGTTACTCCAGGCCTTTCTGAAATCATCTTTCTGGTCATTTCTTACAGAGCAATAATATTTCATAATATTCATATACCACAGTTTATTCAGCCATTCTCAGCATCCAGTCAGTTTCCACTTTCTGGCCATTATAAAGAGGGCTATCACAAACTTTCTTGCATATGCAGGTCCCTTTCCCTTCTTTAAGATCTCTTTGGGATATAAGCCCAGTACTAATACTGCTGCTTTTTGAGCATAGTTCCAAATTGCTCTTCAGAATGGTTGGATGCATTCACAATTTCACCAATAATGTATCAGTGTCCCAGTTTTCCCACATCCACTCCCAACATTCTACATTATCTTTTCCTGTCATTCTAGCCAATCTGACAGGTGTGTAGTGATAT
This sequence comes from Sminthopsis crassicaudata, assembly GCF_048593235.1. Taxonomy (NCBI): domain Eukaryota; kingdom Metazoa; phylum Chordata; class Mammalia; order Dasyuromorphia; family Dasyuridae; genus Sminthopsis; species Sminthopsis crassicaudata. Next base: position 214,271,991 of record NC_133621.1, read on the forward strand.
CTCAGTCTTAATTTGCATTTCTCTGATTAATAATGACTTGGGACATCTTTTCATATGGCTAGAAATAGTTTCAATTTGTTCATCTGAGAATTGTCTGTTCATATCCTTTGAACATTTATCAACTGGAAAATGGCTTGATTTCTTATAAATTAGAGTCAATTCTCTATATATTTTGGAAATGAAGCCTTTATCAGAACCTTTGACTGTGAAAATGTTTTGCCAATTTACTGATTCCCTTCTAATCTTGTCTGCATTAGTTTTGTTTGTACAAAAAGTTTTCAATTTGATATAATCAAAATTTTCTATTTTGTGATCAATAATGATCTCTAGTTCTTCTTTGGTCATAAATTCCTTCTTCTTCCACATGTCTGAGAGGTAAACTATCCTATGTTCATCTAATTTATTTATAATATCATTCTTTGTGCCTAGATCATGAACCCATTTTGAGTTTATCTTGGTATATGGTAAGTGTGGGTCAATGCCTAGTTTCTGACATACTAATTTCCAATATAATTTTAGATCTGGTACAGCTAGACCAACTTCATTTGATTTTTTTTTTCATTAATTCCCTTGAAATTCTTGACCTTCTGTTTTTCCATAGGAACTTTGTTGTTATTTTTTCTAGGTCATTAAAATAGTGTTTTAGGAGTCTGATTGATTAGTTTAGGTAGTATTATCATCTTCATTATATTTGCTCACCCTCTCCAAGAGCATTTGATATTTTTCTAATTGGTTAGATCTGACTTTATTTGTATGGAAAGTGTTTTGGTAGTTTTGCTCATATAGTTCCTGATTTTCCCTTGGCAGATAGATTCCTAAATACTAAATTCCTAATTTACTTTAAATGGAATTTCTCTTTGTGTTGGATTTTGTTAGTAATATATAAGAATGATGATGACTTATATAGGTTTATTTTGTATCCTGCAACTTTGCAAAGGTATGAATTATTTCTAATAGCTTTTTAGTAGAATCTCTGGGATTCTCTAAGTATACCATCATATCATCAGCAAAGAGTGACAATTTGGTTTCCTCATTACCTACTCTAATTCCTTTAATCTGTTTCCCAACTTTAATTGCCAAAGCTAGCATTTCTAATACAATATTAAATAATAATGGTGATAGTAGGCTACCTTGTTTTATTCCTGATCTTAGTGAGATTGGTTGCAGTTTATCCCCATTACATATGATGCTTACTGATGGTTTTAAATAGATGCTACAGATTATTTTAAGGAAAAGTCCATTTATTCCTATACTCTCAAGTGTTTTTAATAGGAATTAATGTTGGATTTTATTAAATGCTTTTTCTGCATCTATTGAGATGATTATATGGTTTTTGTTAATTTGGTTATTAGCATGGTCCATTCTACTAATAGTTTTCCTAATATTGAACCAGCCCTGCATTCCTGGTATAAATCCTACTTGATCATGGTGTATTATCCTAAGGATTATTTTCTGAAGTTTATTTGCTAATATCTTATTTAAGATTTTAGCATCAATATTCATGAAGGCGATTGGTCTATAGTTTTCTTTCTCAGTTTTCAACCTACCTGGTTTAGATAGCAGTACCATGTCTGTGTCATAAGAAGAATTTGGTAAGGTTCTCAAATAGTTTATATAGCATTGGGGTTAATTGTTCTTTAAATGTTTGGTAGAATTCACATGTAAATCCATCTTGTCCTGGGGACTTTTTCTTAGGGAGTTGATTAATAGCTTGTTCTATTTCTTTTTCTGAAATGGGACTATTTATGTATGACTATCATTTGCCTCTCTTTTCCTTTTCTACTCTCAGGTCTTTCTTTAAAATTACATTGGATTTGGATCCATTAGTGTTTTTCTTTTATGTTTTGATTATATTTTTTCCACATTGTTTTCTTCTGAATTTTGAATTTGAGGCATTATTCTAAAGCACCATGGAAGGGGATGCTAGAAGAGTTCAGATGGATTATTGCCTCTAATGTGCCAGTTTCAATCCTTTTAAGAGGTGAGTCTCAGGAGATGGCATGGGTTCACTGAGGCAAGGCCATGATGAAAGTGATGGAAAAACTGAAATGAAGCAGACTCAGCTGGTCTGCATATGCTTTTGTGAGTTTCTTTTTTTATTTTGTTTTGTTTTTGTTTTTTAATGTATATGTTGTCCTCTGAGGTTCTGCATACTCCTACATCAGAACTTTGCAAATTCTAAAAGGGGATGTGTAGAAGAATCTTGGGTCAAACATGCTGAAAGAAATACACACACACACACACACACACACACACACACACACACACACACACACACACACACACACACATATATATATATACATACATACAAATTTCTCTGTGTGTGATCTTGGAGTCACTGCCCAGGTTTTATCGTTAGGTTCAAATAAGAATGTTGTAAACCTTATAGAACTATGTAATTACTAATCATCTTTATTATCATTATCAAAATAACCTGCTGAAAATTTTCCCTTTTAGGGCCCTAGTTGTAGATCCATCAGTGCAAAACTGTGTCAATTATTTCTAAAATCAATTTGATCTAAAAGAATTCTTAATTCAACAGATGGGACGATAATCAAAACATTGCTCTTACCAGTATTTCCACTAGATATAGTAGATGATCAATTCACCTGAAAATAACATATAAAGCAAGCCAGCAGAAAAATAGTTGGTAACAATAAAAATTTTGAACTGATACATTTACATTTGAACAACTTAATAATCCTTTGTGTGTGTGTGTGTGTGTGTATGTGTAAATACATATATATATATATATATATATATATATATATATATATATATATATATATATATATATATATATATATATATATATATATATATATATATATATATATATGCTGCACTCAGCCTGTAATTTGATGGAAACTTAATAAATAATGATTGATTGACATTAACTGCTGGGTATAAGATTTACTAGCTTCCAGAGCAGAGAAACAAGGTCGTGAAAAATATTTCACCTATCCCTACTGTCCTCATTTCACATGTATTTAAATAATAATAACAAAAACAGCAATAATATTAATAATTTCAAGGCATACCATTCTTTCCAGTTCATTCATAAAACTGTCTCACAGTAAAACACAATAGTTTTTTTTTGTTTGTTTGTTTTTGTTTTTTTCCAAGGGGAAAGGGAAGATTTAAGGAGTATACAATTCTTTAATCAATTTAAAATATCTCAAAGATGACATTGAATTTGTATTACAGCTTCCCTTGAAGCTTGAAGGAAGATATTATTTCAATGACTTTCTCTTAGGCAATTAGAGAATATCATCTTTTGTCATATAAAACCATTAGTTAGGTCCATGTAAGATTTTTTTTGTTGTTGTTCTTTTTGGCCTTTCTCCTGGTCTACTTTCATAGTAATAAACATAAAACCTCTTCCCATACTTCAGGTCCTAAATTCTAATCTGTCTCCATAGGAACAATAGAAAATTTGAATGAATCACTGATGAAAAATTTTTTAAAAAGGCTGAATTAACAGATTTTGCTGTTTCGGCAAAAAAAGCTAATGAAGCACCCCAGTAATCATAGTCTCTCCAGGTAGCCTTGGTATGACTCCTATGCTAGCAATCTGCCCTCAACCAAACTCCCTAAAGACATTTCATTAAGAGGGAGTCACCATAGCAACCCAGATTGGGGATCAAAAGACTTCAAAGTTTAGGAAGGCAGTTGGTATTACAGTCTTCCCCAGAATGGACGCTCTAAAGGAGAGATACAAATTGGGGTGCTGATGAGGAGATAGAAGAGGAATGAAAGGGAAAACACTACATTTCTATAAATGGGAAATTGTACTTCTATCTAAGCCAGGATTTGTCATGGATCACTTTGAAGTCTGGAAAAATCTATGGAGCACCTTTCAAAATAATGTTTATAAACACACAAAATATGTAGAATTACAAAGAAATTAAAAGTTAATAAAATAAATGAATAATTTTCCCAATAAAGTTAATAGAATGCATAAAATTTATTTAAATTAAGAATCCCTTTTCTCAACATTTTCTGCATACACAGAGTAAAGAAATCCAATATTGATCAACTTTAATACTTTCAAATATGATATGTTTAGCACTTGTGGAGATAAGATTTATTTCAACCATTATGGAAAGCAATTTAGGACTATATTCAAAAAGCTACTAAATTATAACTGCTCTTTTCTTCATATTCTTTATTATTACTATACCTATTTTGTAAAGTCAAAAAAAAGAGGGAAAGTACCTCTATTTACAAATGTATTCAAAGCATCTAGTTTCAAGGTAACCAAGTATTAAAAACTAAGGTGATATTAAGGTGACTATTAAGGAATGAGTAAACAAATTATTATATATAAATAATGAGGCGAAGTAGAAGTAAAGCATGTATAGTAGAGATAGTAGTAGTAATAGTAGTATAGGATTGTTTCAGCTTTGGCAATCCTACCGGAAAATTATCCCTCAGTTCAGTTGCTTTTTTTCCTCTGATAGGAGAGTTCAAAAGAGGAGGCTTTTTTCATAGAGGGCTGAAAAACCCAGAAATCTCTTGTTTTACCAGAAGTTATAATGCTTTGTTCTAACTCTACCATCTGCATCAAATGGTCATATTATGCACCCCTTACTTGTTTCTTATATGTATATACTGGCTATCTAATGATGTCTGATAGATTATTAAATAAAGATAATTGTATTGCTTATTGTGTTATTATTCTATAAGAAATGAAAAAAAAAAAAACAGATAGTTTTAAAGGAAATTAAAAAGACTTATGTGAAATGATACCAAGTAGAAAAGAGTATACATAGGAGAAGAATTTTCAAAGTAAAGAACAACCGCAAAACTCATTTTCAGAAAAAAGAACAAATATGCTAATTAGTAAAGTAGCAGTCACAGAGAAATTACCCGAATTTTGAAATTTAAACATTGTTTTTCCCTTTACAATTAAGCCTCTTTTCTGTATGAAATCCTATAACCCTTAGTTTTAGCGAAAGATCTCACAACACTCACTTGCAACAAAGACAATAAATACAAAAGGACATAAAAAACAAACTTTATTTTCCTTAGTTTTAAATATGGCATTAATTTTTTTTAATTTTTGTTACAATGCAGATTATAATATACATTATTTTTTTATTTACAAAGCATATGCATGGGTAATTTTTCCAATATGGACCCTTGCAAAACCTTTTGTTCCAAATTTCCCTTCCCTCTTCATACCCCCTCCCCTAGCTGGCAGGTAGTCTAATACATGTTAAATATGTTGAAATACAGATATAATTCAATATGAGTATAGATATTTAGACAGTTATATTGTTGCACAAGAAAAATCAGGCCAAGAAGGAAGAAAAAGAAAAACTGAGAAAGAAAACAGAATGCAAGTAAATGATAACAGAGAGTGAGAGTGTTATGTTGTGTTTCACACTCTGTTCCCATTTTTCTCTCTCTGGGTGTAGATGGCTCTCTTCATCACTAAACCAGTAGAACTGGTTTGAATCATCTTAATGTTGAAGAGAGCCACATCAATCAGAATTGATCATTGACTATAGTCTTGTATTTGCTGTGCATAATGATCTCCTGGTTCTGCTCATTTCACTTAGCATCAACATTTATAGGTCTCTCCAAGCCTCGCTGTATTCATCCTGCTGGTCCTTTCTTACAGAACAATAGTATTCCATAGCATTCATATACCATAATTTATTCAGCCATTCTCCAATTGATGGGCATCCATTCAGTTTCCAGTTTCTTCCAGAGGGCTGCCACAAACATTTTTGCACATGTGGACCCCCTTTCACTATTTAAAATCTCTTTGGGATATAAACCCAGAAGAAACACTGCTGGATCAAACGGTATGCATAGTTTGATAATTTTTTAAGAAGAGTTCCAAATTATTTGGATAGATCCATTCACAATTTCACCAATAATGTATCGGTGTCCCAGTTTTCCCACATCCCCTCCAACATTCATCATTATCTTTTCCTATTATCTTAGCCAATCTGAGAGGTGTGTAGTGGTATCTCAGAGCTGTCTTCATTTGCATTTCTCTGATCAATAATGACTTAGAGCACCTTTTAATATGATGAGAAAGGGTTTGAATTTCTTCATCTAAAAATTGTTTCTTCATATCCTTTGACTATTTATCAATTTGAAAATGGCTTGAATTTTTTATAAATTTGAGTCAATCTTCTATATATTTTAGAAATGAGGTCTTTATCAGAACCCTTAAATGTAAAAATGTTTTTTCCCAAATTATTGTATCACTTCTAATTTTGTCTTCATTAGTTTTGTTGGTACATATTCAATTAAATATAATCAAAGTTATCTATTTGATGTTCAATAATAGGCTACAGTTCTTCTTTGGTCACAAATCCCTTCCTTCTCCCAAGACCTGACTAGCTTATGTTCTTCTAATTTGTTTATAATATCACCCATTTCAACCTTATCTTGGTATGTGGTGTTAGGTATAGGTCAATGCCTAGTTTCTTCCACACTAGTTTTCAATTTTCCCAGCAGCTTTTGTCAAAAAGGGAGTTCTTATCTCAAAAGCTGGGGTCATTGGTTTTATTAAACACTAGATTGCTAATAGTTAATGACTATTTTGTCCTGTGACATTAAGCTATTTCACTGATCAACTACTCTATTACTTAACTGATACCAAATGTTTTTGATGACCACTGATTTATAATATAAATTTAGGTCTGGCACGGAAAGGCCGCCTTCATTGGCATTTTATTTTCATCAATTCCTTTGAAATTCTTGACCTTTTGTTCTTCCAGAAAAACTTTGTTATTATTTTATCTAGATCTGTAAAATAAATTCTTGGGAGTTTGATTGCTATAGCACTAAACAAGTAGATTAATTTAGGTAGTATTGTCATTTTTATTATATTTGCTCAGTCTAGCCCTGACGAATTGATATTTTTCCAGTTGTTAAAATCTGATTTTATTTGTGTAGAAAGTGTTCTGTATTGTGTTCATATAGTTCCTAACTTTCCCTTGGCAGGTAGACTCACAAACATTTTATTTTATTAACAGGTATTTTAAATAGAATATCTCTTTGGACCTCTTGCTGCTGGACTTTATTGGTAAAAATGAAAAAATGTTGATGATTTCTGTGGATTTATTTGGCATTCTGAAAATGTGCTAAATTGTGTGTGTGTGTGTGTGTGTGTGTATATATATATATATATATATATATATATATATATATATATTCCCATTTGTCCAATTCTACTTGTTATGGAGTTCTTATTTTCAATTAATTGTTGTACCTTGTACTAAGTTATTAATTCTCTTTTTATAATTGTAACAATCACATTTCTTTTCTGTATTTTTCTCTTCCACTTTTATTCTTTCTTTAACAATTACTATTGGGTTTGGTCCAATAAGCATTTTTCTTTAAGGTTTTGGTTGTAGTTGATTATTTTTCATATATATGATTTTTCCCAATTGCATGTAAAACTTTTTTGTTTAAATTTCTTTTTAAAGCTTTGAGTTCCACAGTGTCTTTCTTCCTTCCTCCCAATCTCATCCCCTATTGAGAAGGCACAAGTGAAGTTTTGCAGAATATTTCCATAAAAGTTATGTTGCAAAATATAACATAAATCTACACCTCAAAAATGTAAGAAAAATAAAATTAAGAAACCCTATTTGAGGGGAAATTATTTATTCAAACACAATCAGTTCTTTTTCTGGATAAGGACAACAATTTTCAATGTAAATTCTTCATAGTACTTGTGGATTTTTGTATTCCTGAGAATGGAAAAGTCATTCACAGCTAATTGTCTTCCAACATTATTATTACTTTTCACACGTACATTTCACTTTGCTTGAATTCATGGATGACTTTCCAGTTTTTCTGAGAACATTCTGCTCATCACCTTCCACAACACAATAATATTCCATCATAATTGCATACAATTCATTAGGCATTCCTCAAGTGATGAATATCCCATCATTTTCAAATTATTTGCCTTTAGAAAAAAGCTGCTATAAATATTTTTGTACACATAGGATCTTTTTTATGAAAAAAATATCTTTTAGGATTCATGCCTACTAGTGGTATTGTTAGGTCAAAGGAAATACATGATTTTTCCTATATTTGAAAGTCAAATTTTCTATTCAGCTCTGGTCTTTTAATCAGGAATGCTTGGAAGTCCTCAATTTCATTGACTTTCCATCTTTTCCCTAAAGGATTATATTTGGTTTTGCTTAGTAGATGGTTCTTGGTTGTAATCCTAGCTCCATTCCTTTAAAGAATATAATATTCCAAGCCCTGATTTTTAATTTTTAATTTTAATTTTCTTTTAATTTTTTCTAAATATACATTTGTTTATGAATCATATTGAGAGAGAAAAAAATCAGAACAAAAGGGGAAAACCATGAGAGAGAAAAAAATAGAAAAGAGAAGTGAATATAGCATGTACTAATTTGGATTCAATCTCCAGTTTTCTTTCTGAATGCAGATACCATTTTCTATTCACAGTTTAGTGGGGTTGCTTTGGATCACTGACTATTGAGAACAACCAAGTCATTCATAGTTCATCATACATTCTTGCTATTACTATGTACAGTGTATTCCTGGTTCTGCTTGTTTCTCTAAGCATCAGGTCATGAAAGTCTTTCCATACCCTTCAAAATCAACATGTTCATCATTTTTATAGAATAATAATGTCCCATCTCCTTCATACACCACAACTTATTCAGTCATTCACCAAATTGTTAAGTGAGTGTTCTAATAGACAAATAAGGAACTTAACTTGTTAAGGGCTAAACCAGCAATCTCTTATAGCTGAAATGGGGCAGATGTTAGCTAAAGACAATCCCTCAACCTCAGCTGAGTCAGCCCCAGCCCCAGCAGCAACCTCAGCTCCAGCCCCAATCAAGAATGGTACTATAGAGAGTATAATTAAGATAACTGAGGAGCAGAGTTTACTTGTAACCTGGGTACAGATTGCTAAACTCTTGGCTGCATTAAGATACACGTCCCCTTGGTTCTTAGAGGAAAAAAAAAATAGATGTAAATAACTGGAAGCTAGTGAGATTTGAAATGAAAGAATTTCACAGAAAAAATGCACCTCATTCAATTTCTGCAGAGGTATTTTATATCTATAACATAGTTCAATTAGCCTTAACTATCGAGTAAGTTGTAGGAGAAGGAAAAGTTTTAAAAATGAACAGAGGAGGAAGTGTGAGGAAAAAAGGAAAGGTCAAGATCTTGCCCAAGAGCAAGAGGATTTAAATGAGGAATTAGGGTGTGATGACTCTGAGTCTCTTGAAGAAGCTTCAACCCCGCCTAGAGAGCAGATTATTGACAGGCCCACAACAACTCCACCTTCAGAGTGGAGGAAGAAGGAGGAGGGGAAGAGGCAGAAACACAAACAAAATCACCTGTTAAGCAGCCTATGACAAGATTAGAAAAAGCATTGGTTAAAGCTAAGAGAGAAGGAAAGGATATAAGTGATTTTATGCATGCATATCCTGTGATTGAAGAGATTGATTCTGTAGGTCAAAAAAGGAGAAGATATGCATCTTTAGATTTGAATAAAATTAAAGATTTGAAAAAAGGTTGTACCCTTTATGGGGCTACATCAGCTTATGTTAAAATGTTATTAGATGATTTGTCTTATGAAGTCCTAACCCCGAATGATTGGAAATCCATAGCAAGGACATGTCTAGAACCTGGACAAAACGTGTTGTGGCTTGCAGAGTTTCATGAATTATGTAAAATCTAAGTCAGATGCAATTTGGAAATAGGAGTTAACACACAATTCACTTTTGAGCAATTAGCTGGTGAAGGTCACTATGGAGAGAATTCAGAACAGGTTAAATATCCCATGACAGTGTATGAGCAAATTGCTAAGGCTGCAATAAAAACTTGGAATGTCCTCCCCTGACAAAAAGATCAGGGAGAGGCTTTCACTAAAATAGAGCAAGGTTCCAATGAACCTTTTTGCGGATTTTGTGGGACTTTTGCAAATTGCTGTCAAAAGAACTATTGGAAAAAATGCAGCTACAGAAATAATGACCAGATATCTGGCTAAGGAAAGTGCCAATGAGATTTGCAAAAGAATTATATGGGGATTAGACAAAGATGCTCCTTTAGAGGAGATCATACTATGCTGTGCTACAGTGGGAACAAATGCTTTTTACACCCGGACTATTAAGAACATGGAAAGGCAGGGTCCCTCCTGGCAAGGGACTTCTAGAGAAACTCGGCAATGTTTTCAATGTGGAAAAATTGGACATCTAAGAGCTCAGTGTAGATAAGGAGATAGAGTGAGAAGACAGGATGAGAGAAGACCTAAAAGTCCATGTCCAAAATGTCACAAGGGTCTCCACTAGGCCTCTGAATGTAGATTGACCCAGGGAAATGAGAGTCTGGGCCCAGTTTCAGCCCCCCAAGTGGGGCATGATGGCACCAAGGTTACATCCAGAGAATTTTAAGACATGATCAATCAGCCAAAAGGCAATCAGATGGAAGAAAGGGATTGAAATTAGGAAAAACAGAGTTGTGTGCAGTTGAGACTACAGTAGGCTTGACCATTTCACTTTCTGAGAGTGCTTACAAAACAGTGTCCATCTATACACTGATGTGGGAAACTGGAGAACGTGTAGCTAATATCCCCGTCACTAACACAGGTAGACAACGTGTGATTTATCAACCAGGAGAAGTAGTAGCACCAGGCTTATTGTTACATACCCCTAATAAGCAACCTGGTTATAGTCACCTAGATTCTGACTCCAATGAACAAAATCCAGGAATATATTGGACAGCAACTGTGACAGCTGACCAACCTATGCTTACTATTTATATAAATGGAATACCATTTGAAGGATTGGTAGACACGGGGGCAGATCGTACAGTTATTAGAGGTGCCAATTGGCCCAGTCACTGGCCAAAGATTAAGGCAGATACCTACATGTCTGGGGTAGGAGGATCAATAGCAGCAGAAGTTAGTGCTAGGCCTTTGAGATGGATATTTGAAGGTGAAACAGTAGTTTTTACTCCTTTGTGGTTGAAAAAATCCCCATCAATCTGTGGGGAAGAGACATTTTATAGCAGATAGGATTACAAATAAGCACTTCAGCTTTTTAGGCAGGGCTGCTGTTGAAGGCCTATCTGCACTTTAACCGGTTCCTATCCAATGGAAAACTGATACACCAGTGTGGGTAGAACAGTGGCCCTTAAGAAGTGATAAAATTCAGGCCTTATTAGACATAGTGAACGAACAACTTGACCAATGGCACTTGTGGCCTTCTCTAAGTCCTTTGAATTCCCCAGTATTTGTGGTGAAAAAGAAATCTGGAAAATGGAGGATGTTAACTGATCTAAGAAGAGTAAATGAACAGATGGAAACTGTGGGAACTCTTCAACTTGGACTTCCATCTCCTACTCAGTTGCCAAGAGAATGGACTCTGTGGGTTATAGACATTAAGGATTGTTTCTATTCTATCCCTCTAGATAAGGAGGATATGAAAAGATTTGCTTTTTTCAGTGCCTAGTGTTAATTTGGCTGAGCCTTATAAAAGATATGAATGGACAGTTTTGCCTCAGGGAATGAAAAACAGCCCTACTATGTGCCAAATGTATGTTGCTGCTGCTCTTGCTCCAGTAAGAAAAGCCTTTCCAAAAATAATATTTTTACATTATATGGATGATATTTTGGATGTGCACCTGAGGAAAAAATGTGAGAAGCATGTCTACAAAAGACCATGGAAACACTAAAATACTACAAACTGCATATATCTACAGAAAAAAATTCAAAGACATGCTCCTTTTCAATATTTAGGATACGAAGTATATCCTAAGACATTCATAGTACAAAAGCTTTCTTTAAGAACAGAGAAGTTGAACACCTTAAATGATTTCCAAAAATTAATAGGAGATATCCAATGGATGCATCCAGTGTTAGGCTTAACTACCAATCAACTGCAACCTCTATATGACATTTTAAGGGGAGACAGTGCTTTAAATTCACCATGCCAGCTTACAAAAGAAGCACAAGAAGCTTTGAGAGAAATTGAACTGGCTTTATCCAATATGGTTGAAAGAGTCACTCAAAAACCCTTTGAAATATCAGTTTTTGTTACAAAAGAGGCACCCACAGCAGTCCTTCATCAAGGAGACAGTGTGATTGAGTGGGTGAACCTCCCAGCACAACCAGAACAAAGCCTTACTCCTTACCCAGTGCTTGTGGCTAGAATTTTATTAAAGGCTATTAAGAGAGTAATACAATTATCTGGGATAAGTCCTGAAAAAATATATACATTCTATTCTAATGCACAAATTAATGTATGCTGTGAGACCATCCCAGAATGGCATATTTTATTGGTCACAGCTCCAAATTTTGCACATGGGTCTACATTAAAGATAACCTGGCTACTACATAATTGGTGATGGATTTTTGAAGAAAAGATTTCTAAAGTTCCTCTTAAAGGATCAACAATCTTTACAGATGCCTCCAAAGAACATATTTGTGCTGTATACTCTCATGATTTAACCATAAAGAGAGTAGTCAGGACTCCTTTTCAGTCCACTCAACAAAATGAATTATTTGCTATCATGCTAGCTCTTAATTATTAGCCAAAAGACGTAAATATAATTACTGATTCAGCCTATTCAGTAGATTAAGTACAAAGAATTGCCACAGCCCAAATAAAATTTGAAGCCTATAATATTAATCAGCTCTTTAAGGAACTTCAAGAGCAAGTGAGAAAGCATCCAGGCAAGATTTATATCTTACATGTCCACTCACATAGTGGACTTCCAGGTCCTATTTTTGATGGAAATTCAAAGGCAGATAGCCTTCTAACCATGTTAGCCAGTACTCCTTTATTTCAGGAAGCACAAGAATCTCATTCTAAATATCATCAGGCTGCTCAAGCTTTACATTTACAATTTGGAATAACAAGAGAGGAAGCTAGAAGCATACTAAAAACCTGTACAGTTTGTCTTCCTTTCCACTCTCCTACACTCTCTCCAGGGAAGAATCCTTGTGGTTTGAGACCCAATGAAATCTGGCAAATGGATGTGACCCACTATAAATCTTTTGGTCGTCTGTCTTTCATTCACGTAGTAGTAGATACCTTTTCAGGATTCACTTTTGCAGTGCCAACAGCAAAAGAGATAGCCCGAGTGGTCATTGAATTCCTTATCCAAGCATTTGCTCTCTGGGCTATCCATCCGCTTGGCTCAGGGAGCCAGGATAAAGAGCGCCAGGTTAAAGAGAGTGACTGCTGTCTGCAGTGGGCTTATAAAGGGCCTGTGAGGTCACACAAACATGCCAATCAGCAAGAAAGTCACCCATTACAAAGCTATCTCAATATGGCCAAGATCCCACCCACTGGGCAGTCCTAATATCCACAGAGAATACTTCCGGGCCTCAATCTCCTGTTGCACTGTGTCTGCCCATTTAAAGGGCCCTTACAATTATCTTCTCTTGTTTTGCGGGAACTGCACATCTCATCAAGCTAAACTTTTAGCACCAGCTATAGTTCACTTGATTCATGAGATGACAGTGTATGTCCAAAGAGGTACAAAGCAGCAGATCAGTAAACAGAAGTATGACAATGAGAACCAGGCTCAACAGTGGCCAAGTGTTCAACCCATTCATCAAAGTCATACCCGATATAATAAGCCAAACAGATTGGATGTCAACGTGGTAGGATGTCAACACTGAGGTGGGAAGTCAAGGTAAAACATTGCAATTCTAGTTAACAATTAAATATCAGTGAGGTAGGTTGTCACAATTCTAGTTACATTTATCACTATTCTAGACCAATTCTAGTTTCTGACAATTCTCTATTGCACTTTTCACAATCCTAGAGCAATTCTAGTTTCACAGGTGCACATAAGCCAAGTCATGTCCAGTAATTTGCAATTATGGGTGTGCCACAAGACATAAAAACAGATAATGGACCTGCATATACATCTAAACATTTTGCACACTTTTGTGCACAGTATAATATTTTACATACTACTGGAATACCTTTTAATCCACAAGGTCAGGCAATAGCAGAGAGAAGAAAGAGAGACATTAAGACACTCCTCCAAAAACAAAAGAAAGGGGCAGCCACAGGTAATCCTAGAGAATTCCTAAATTTAGTTCTCTATACCATTAATTTTCTAATTTTTTGACAAAGATGCACTGGCTCTGGCAGACAGGTTTTATAACCTACCAGAAGGGCAGCGTCCAGTGTAAGCAGCTCCACTGTCCTTAGATAATTGCCGGGTGATGTGGAGAGATGCAGACAGTGGTAAATGGATAGGTTAACTGCCTGGGGGAGAGGTTTTGCTTGTATTTCTTCAGATGGAGAAGGAATCAGATGGGTGCCAATGAGTAGTATTTGCCTTTTCCATGGGAGAGAGAAAGAAAAAGAGAAAGACCTCAAAACAAAGGAGAAAATCTAAGAAACATCTGACACTGAAAGAGCATGACTAATAAGAAGACTGTTAAAGAACTTTAAAACCAGCAGGAATCATTGGATTTCCTAACACAAGATGAGACTAATGGACCATGGACTAATGGACATTTATAAATTCTCAATTTATGATTATTTGATCATGTTATTTGTTACATACTTCTAGCATGTATTATGTTACTATGTGTTTATATAATCTATGTAATTATGTATAATGCCTCCCATATTGATGGATTTATGTTTCAAGGTCATGACCACCCTGTGTTCTAAATCAAAAGAAAGGGGGAGATGTTAAGTTTTTACTAAGTGCTAATGAGATAATGAGATATTAGGTTCTTACTAAGTGCTAGGTTGGTACTTAACAATTCTCTAGTTCCGGCCTTTAGGGGAGTTTTACCCCTGTGAACTCCTGGGGAGGAGCTTACATGTTTAGGAGGAGCAAGTTCATTGATTGAAGTATTTCTTCCCAGAAGCCCTTGCGTTATCCCACACCCATTTTCTGGGAGGATAAAAGAGGGCAGCACTCGAGAGATTGAGAAAGAGTCTCTAAATGAGGTCAGAGTTGGTGGCAGTTGACCCAGCAGATCTCCTCCCAGAGAGCGATAGGCAGTTTCTGGAGACAAAAGCACATTACACCAACTGATGTGCATCTACTCAGTTTCCAATTTTTTGCTATCACAAAAACAGTTGTTTGCTTTTGTGAGTCCTTTTTCCCTCCTTAATGATTTCCTTAGGATACAGACCCTGTGGTGGCACTACTGGATCAAACAATATATTCAGTATTTTAGCCCTTTGGGTATAGTTCCTAATTGTTGTTCAATATGGTTGAATCATTTCACAACTCCACCAGCAATGCATTGGTGTCCCAATTTTCACAATTCCCTTCAGAATTTAGCATTTTCTTGTCCTATCATTTTAGCCAATCTGAGAGATGTGAGACGATACGTCAAAGTTGTTTTAATTTGCATTTCTCTAATTAATAGTTATTTAGAGCACTATTTCATATGACTATGATGGCTTTAATTTCATTATCTGAAAATTGTTTTTTCATATATTTTGACCATTTAATACTTAGGAAATGACTTGTATTATAAATTGATGCCATTTTAAAATATATTTTAGAAAAGAGATGTTTATTAGAAACATTGGTTGTCAATCAGACTTCCAAAAAACTATTTTAGTGACCTAGAAAAAATAAAACAAAGTTCATATGGAAAAACAAAAGGTCAAGAATTTCAAGGGAACCAATGAAAAAAAAAATCAAATGAAGGTGGCTAGCTGTACCAGATATAAAATTATATTATAAAGCACCAGTTACCAAAATCATTTGGCATTGGCTAAGAAATAGACTTGTTGATCAGTGGAATAGGTTAGGTTCAAAAAACAAAATAATCAATAACTTTAATAATTTAGTGTTTGACAAACCCAAGGACCCCAGCTTTTAGGATAAGAACTCAATGTTTGACATAAATTGCTGGGAAAATTGGAAATTAATATGGCAGAAACTAGGCATTGACCCACACTTAAAACTGTACAACAAAATCAGTTCAAAATGGGTTCATGACCTAAGCATAAAGAATGAGATTATAAATAAATTAGAGGAACAATTTACCTCTCAGTCCTGTGGAAGAGGAATGAATTTATGTCCAAAGAAGAATTAGAGATCATTATTAATCACAAAATAGAAAACTTTGGTTATATCAAATGTGTACAAACAAAACTAATGCAGATAAGATTAGAAGGGAAACAATAAATTGGGAAAACATATTTACAGTCAAAGGTTCCAATAAAGTCCTCATTTCCAAAATATATAGAGAATTGAATGAGCAGTGTGACTACTGGGCTTATATGCCAAAGAGATCTTAAAGAAGGGAAAGGGACCTGTATGTGCAAGCATGTTTGTGGCAGCCCTCTTTGTAGTGGCCACAAACTGGAAACTGAGTGGATACCCATCTGGAGAATGGCTGAATAAATTGTGGTATATGAATATTATGGAATGTTATTGTTCTGTAAAAAATGACCAACAGGATGATTTCAGAAAGGTCTGGAGAGACTTACATGAACTGATGCTGAGTGAAATGAGCAGGACCAAGAGATTTTTATGTACTTAATCAACAATACTATATGATGAGCAATTCTGATGGATGTGGCCATCTTCAACAATGAGATGAACAAAATCAGTTCCAATAGAGCAGTAATGAACTGTACCAGCTATACCCAGTGAAAGAACTCTGGGAGATGATTATGAACCACTACATAAAGTTCCCAATCCCTCTATTTTTGACTGCCTTCATTTTTGATTTCCTTCACAGGCTAATTGTACACTATTTCAAAGTCCAATTCTTTTTGTACAGCAAAACAACTGTTTGGACAGGTATACATGTATTTAATTTATACTTTAGCATATTTAACATATATTGGTCAACCTGCCATCTGGGGCGGGGAAGGAGGGGAAAAATTGGAACAAAAGGTTTGGCAATTGTCAATGCTGTAAAATTACCCATGCATATATCTGGTAAATAAAAAATATAATTAATAAAAACAATAAAATAAAAAAAAATAAAAAAGAAATGATGATCAGAAAAGTCTCAGAAAAATATGGAAAGACTTACAGGAATTGATGCAGAATGAAATGAGCAAAACCAGGAGAACACTGTATTCCCTAACAGCAATATTGTATAACATATCTATTATGGATAACTTAGCTATACTCAGCTATACATTGGTCTAAGACAATTCCAATAAACTTGGGATGGGAAATTCCATCTTCATCCAGAGAGAAAACTGTGGAGGCTGAATGCAGATCAAAGCTATATTTTCAACTTTATTTTTTGTTTGTTTGGTTTTTCATAGTTTTTCCCTTCTGGTTTTCTTTCATAACATGACTAATGTAGAAATATGTTTAAAATGATTTCACATGTAACCCATATCAGATAGTTTACTGTCTTGGGGAGGGGTAAGGGAGGAAGGAAAAAAAAAGAAAATTTAGAACTGAAACACTTACAAAAATGAATGTTAAAAACTATTTTACATGTTATTGGAAAAATAAAGTACTATTTTAAAAAGGAAAAAAGAAAGAGAGAATATCAGACATATTTAACTCACAGAGAAACTTGTCTTCTCCTATAGGAAAATAGAAGAGGGAAGGGGAATGGAAAGCAGGAAACTGATAGAAAAAAAAAAAGAATGTAAGTAGAAGGGAAAAGGGATAAGGAAAAGAAGAGGGGCTGTAAATTGAAGAACTGTTTGAGCAAGATGCTAATCAGAAGCAAAACACTAGGGAGGAGGGAAATGGGAAAGAAAAGAGTAAAGCATAACTTCTGGGAAATACAGTTAGTAATTTTAATTGTGAATGTGAAAGTTATGAATCTTTAGATAAAATGGAAGCAGAGAGCATTCTGGACTAAATGCCAGAATCCTTTAATATGTTGCTAACAAGAAACACATTTAAAGCAGAGTGATATATACAGGATAAAGATAAAAGGCTGAAGCAGAAACTGTTTTGCTTCACCTGAGGCAAAATAAAACAAAACAAAACAAACAAAAAACCAGGAGAAGCAATGCTGATCTCAGAGCAAGCAAAAGCAAAAAGACAAGGAAGGAAACTACATTATGCTAAAGGATACCATAGATAATGAAGTAATATTGATACTAAAATATATGCATCAAAATTCCCAGAGAAATTAAGAGAGCTGTAAGGAGAATTAGACACTACACTACACTACACTAGTAGGGATCCCTACCTTGCTCTCTCAGAACCAGATAAACCAAACCACAAAATAAATAGGAAAAAGTTAAGGAGTAAATAGAATACTAGAAAATTTAGGTATGATAGACTTTTGGAGAAAATTGAATGGACATGGAAAGAAATACTTTTTTCTCACTGATACATGGGATCTATGCAAAAATGACCATTTATTAGAGCATAGAACTTCAAAATAAAATGCAGAAAAGTAGAAATAGTAAATGCATCTTTTTTAGATCATGATGCAATAAAATCAAATATGATAAAGGGCCTGGGAAAAATAGGCCAAAAATTAATCTAATCCTAAAGAATGAGTAGCTGAAACAAATCATAGACACAATCAATAATTTCATCCAAGAGAATGACAATAATGAGACAACGTACCAAAATTTATGGGATGCAGCCAAAGCAGTTTTAAGGAAAGCTTTATATCACTAGATGCTTACTTGTATAAAATAGAGAAAGAGAAGATCAATGAATTGTGAATGCAACTGAAAAAGCTAGAAAAAGAACAAATTAAACTCCTCCAATTAAATAGCAAATTCGAAATTCTGAACTAAAAAGGGAGATTAATGAAATTGAAAGTAAGAAAAATATTGAACAAATAAATAAAACTAAGTATTGGTTTTATGAAAAAAAGAAGCAGAGTACATAAACCTTTAGTACAATTTGATTAGAAAAAGTAAAGAAAAAAGTCTATTAGTATCAAAAAAGAAATAAACTTTGCACAAAAGAAGAGGAAATCATAGCAATAATTAGGAGTTATTTTGTCCAAATGTGTCCAAATAAATCTGATAAATCTAAATAAAAATATAAATTTTCCAGATTAATAGAGGAGGAAACAAATTATATAATCCCATTTTAGAAAAAGAGATTGAACAAGTTATTATTCGACTCCCTGAAAAGAAAGTTCCAGGACCAAGTAAATTCTACTAAAAAGTTAAAGAACTAATTTAAATATGAGGTAAATCATTTGGAAAAATAGGGAACGAAGGAGTCATATGGAACTCCTATTATGACATAGATGTTGTGTTGATACCTAAAATCTGTTGGGGTCAAAATAGAGAAAGAAAATTATAAGCCAATTTTCATAATGATAATTAATGCCAAAGTCTTAAGTAAAATATTAACAAAGAGATTAACAAAGTTATCACCGGAATAATATGCCATGGTCAAGTTGGATTCATACCAAAAATGCAGGACTGATTCAGTATTAGGAAAACTATTAGCATAATTGACTATATGAATAACCATCCTAACAAAAAACATCATTATTTCATTAGATGCAGAAAAAGGATTTGACAAATTCCAACACCGATTTCAATTAAAAACACTAGAGAGTATAGAAATAAATGGGGTTTTCATTAAAATGATCAGTATTATCTATTTAAAACCATCAGCAAGCAGCATATGAAGTGGGGATAAACTAGAAGTATTCCCAACAAGATCAGGCATAAAGCAAGGTTTCCTACTATCAACATTACTATTCAATATTGTATTAGAGGGGGCGGAGGCAAGATGGCGGAGAAGATACACACCACTGTGTAAGCTCCTTTCTTCCCTCACAACCAACTACATATAATCAGCCTCAGAAATAGTGCTGGACTAATAGAATCCACAAGGATTGGAAGCGCGACTTACCAGCTGAAGAGAATCTGGAGTTTCAACAGGAAAGGTCAGCTCCCAGGGGAGGAAGAAGAGAGGCCAGCGCAGAAGGTGGGGTAGTGGCACACTGCGTAGGTCACGCTGGGGAGGGCTCTGGGATCAGAGAAGCCACTGAGATAAAAGAATCTGGCACAGGCTGTTAGCTCTACTCTGCTTATAATATAGCAGTTCAGAAGAGAAATCTAAGCAACTTTAAAATTTAAAACCAGATTGGATCTTCCCGGATCCAAGGGTGACTCAGCAGATCTCTGCACTGGTGGGTGTGGCCTACATAGGAAATCCAGGCTTTCACCTGGGGGTAGGTAAGAGATTGAAAAGAGGGCGGGGCGGTAACTCATAGTGCCTGGCTCAGCTGGAGGCTGTGGAACAGAAGTCCCAGAGAAGCGGAACCTTTGAACTACGGACCACGGTTTCTGGCAGACACTTCCAGTTTGAGCGCAGGGGCTTTTCACTTTACCTGCTGCTGACATCCACTCCCCACCAGGATGCATAGGCTGGGCTCTGAGTCGCCTTTACTGTTCAGTCCCAAAACTCAGGGAAGCCGCTAAAACACAGCGCCCTCAAAGCACAGCAGTGCTGATCACCTCTGAGGCACTACCAGGGAGGGGGTGGGGAACTCTCTCCCAAAGCTCTCTCTTAGCTCAGATGCAGGGGCCGCTGCATCCATCCTGCCTGGGAGGAAGCTGGTAAAGAAATAAATAAATAATTTCCTACCCCAGGGACAGATCCCAAAAGATTTTTTAAGTATGAGCAAAAAGCCCAAAAAAATTATAGATTCCTTCTACACAGAGAAAGAGCGGGTATCCAACCCCGAGGAAGTTAACAGCAGAGAGTCAGCAGATAACAACCTAAAGGGGAACGATTCCTACCCCCCATCACATAACTCTCTCCTTGAAGAGACTATTAAAAAGTTAAGAGAGGTGAAGAAAAATGGGGAAAGGAGAGAGAAGCTATGAAATTGGAGTTGGAAAAAAATAAAGAATTCACAGGAGATGCAGGGAAACAAAATTAGTGAATTAGAAAAGGTAAAAAAATCACAGGAAAGTAGGATTTCTGAATTGCAGAAGATAAAAAAGTCTCAAGAAAATAGGATTTCTGAATTGGAAAAAGAAAATAATTCTCAAAAAAAAATTAGGCAAATGGAAAAAAATTCAATAGAGCAAAATAACTCATTTAAAAATGAAATTGGGCATTTACAAAAAGAACTAAAAACTGTGAAAGAAGAAAATAACTCCTTAAAAGTCAGGATGGAACAAATAGAAATGAATGATTCATTGAGAACCCAAGAATCAGTCAAACAAAACAAAAAAAAAAGGAAAAGCTGGAGAAAAATGTCAAATACTTACTGGGAAAATCTATAGACCTGGAAAATAGATCTAGGAGAGATAATCTGCGGATCATTGGACTTTCCGAAAACTGTGACCAAAAAAAGAGCCTAGATTCTATTTTACAGGAAATTATCAAAGAGAACTGTCCAGAGATAATAGAAACAGAAGGGAAAGTAGATGTTGAAAGAATTCATCAAACTCCTTCTGAATTAGACCCTAAAAAAAGAACACCACGGAATATTGTGGCTAAGCTGCAGAATTACCACACAAAGGAGAAAATCCTGCAAGCAGCTAGAAAAAACAATTTAAATAACAAGGTGCCACAATAAGGGTCACAAAAGATCTGGCTGCCTCCACATTAAAAGATAGAAGGGCCTGGAACCTGATATTCCGAAAGGCAAAAGATCAAGGATTGCAACCAAGAATAAACTACCAGCTAAGTTTAGCATCTTTTTCCATGGAAGAAGATGGTCATTCAATGAAATAGGGGAATTCCATATGTTTCTAAGAAAAAAAAAAAAAAAAACAACAACAGACTTAAACAAAAAATTTGATCTACATCCACAAGACTGAAGAGAAACAGAAAAAGGTACAGAGAACCCTTGAGAACTATATCTCTGTTGTGGGTATATAGAAAGTACGCATGGATAATTTGATTTTACTGATATAAAAGAAAAAAAAAAGAGGAGGGGGTATAGTAAAGGGAAGGGGGTAGTATCAGAAAAAGTGGAGGGATTGATAAAAAGAGGGAAACCACATCCCAGGAAGAGGCATAGAAAATACACCATATCTGAGGGAATTTAGAGAGGGGGAGAATCATTGTGTAAATCTTACTCTCATCAGAAGAGGCTCAAAGAGTAAATAATTGTCATATTTGTTTTTCAGAGAATTCTCTCTCACCTCATTAAAAGGGGGGAGAGGAAAACGGAAAAGGAAAAGGAGAATAAGGGAAGGGACGTGGAGAAAGGGGGGAGGGATACTAAAAAAAAAGCGAGGGCTGCACGTCACAAGGGGGGGTCTATACAATGAATATTGGGGAAGGGGTTCAGGGGGGTCAAGGGAAAAAGCATAATCTCGGGATAATATGATGGCAGGAAATACAGAATTAGTAATTTTAACTGTAAATGTGAATGGGATGAACGCTCCCATAAAACGGAGACAGATAGCAGACTGGATCAAAAATCAGAACCCTACAATATGTTGTTTACAGGAAACACACTTAAAGCAGGGAGATACATATAGAGTAAAGGTAAAAGGTTGGAGCAGAATCTATTATGCTTCAGGTAAAGCCAAAAAAGCAGGGGTAGCTATCCTTATCTCATATCAAGCAAAAGCAGAATTTTACCTAACTAAAAGAGATAAGGAAGGAAACTATATCCTGCTGAAAGGTAGCATAAATAATGAAGCCATAACGATACTAAACATATATGCACCAAGTGGTATAGCATCTAACTTTCTAAAGGAAAAGTTAAGAGAGTTGCAAGAAGAAATAGACAGTCAAACTATAATAGTGAGAGATCTCAACCTTGCACTCTCAGATTTAGACAAATCAAACCACAAAACAAACAAGAAAGAAATTAAAAAAGTAAATAGAACATTAGAAAAACTAGGTATGATAGACCTTTGGAGAAAACTGAATGGCAATAGAAAGGAATATACTTTCTTCTCAGCAGTTCATGGATCCTATACAAAAATAGACCATATATTAGGACATAAAGATCTCAAAATTAAATGTAGGAAGGCAGAAATAATAAATGCCTTCTTCTCAGACCACAATGCAATAAAAGCTAAATTCAGGAAAAAGTTAGGGATAAATAAACCAAAAAGTAATTGGAAACTGAATAATCTCATCTTAAAGAATGACTGGGTGAAAGAGCAAATTATAGAAACAATTAATAATTTCACCCAAGATAATGACAATGATGAGACATCATACCAAAATCTGTGGGATGCACCTAAAGCAGTAATAAGGGGAAATTTTATATCTTTAGAGGCTTATTTGAAGAAAATAGAGAAAGAGAAGATTAACGAATTGGGCTTGCAACTTAAAAGGCTAGAAAAAGACCAAATTAAAAACCCCCAATCAAAAATTAAACTTGAAATACAAAAATTAAAAGGAGAAATCAATAATATTGAAAGTAAAAAAAACTATTGAATTAATAAATAAAACCAAGAGTTGGTTTTATGAAAAAGCCAATAAAATAGATAAAGCTTTGGTAAATCTGATCAGAAAAAAGAAAGAGGAAAATCAAATTGTTAGTCTTACAAATGAAAATGGGGATCTTTCCACCAATAGAGAGGAAATTAGAGAAATAATAAGGAGTTACTTTGCCCAACTTTATGCCAATAAATTTGATAACTTAAGTGAAATGGATGACTTCCTCCAAAAATATAGGCTTCCTAGATTAACAGAGCAGGAAATAAATTGCTTAAATAGTCCCATTTCAGAAAAAGAAATAGAACAAGCTATTAATCAACTCCCCAGGAAAAAATCCCCTGGACCAGATGGATTTACATGTGAATTCTACCAAACATTTAAAGAACAATTAGCACCAATGCTATATAAACTATTTGAAAAAATAGGGAATGAAGGAGTCGTACCAAACTCCTTTTATGACACAGACATGGTACTGATACCTAAACCAGGTCGATCGAAAACTGAGAAAGAAAATTATAGACCAATTTCCTTAATGAATATTGATGCTAAAATCTTAAATAAGATATAAGCAAAAAGACTTCAGAAAATCATCCCCAGGATGATCAAGTAGGATTCATACCAGGAATGCAGGGCTGGTTTAATATGAGGAAAACTGTAGCGAGCTGTCGTCTCCAGAAGCTGCTGGATCGCTCTCTGGGAAGAGATCTGCTGTGTCTACTCAAATCTTTCAGACAGATTCTTCTTCCTGTAGTGAACCGTTGTCTCCAGGCAGTTGCTGTTAACTCGTGTCCTTAGAAGTGACTTCCCTTCCTGCAGAGAGCCCCGTCAAGCCTGATGCAATGCAGAGTCTTCTTCTATCTCTTGGTGTCCTCTCTTTTATCCTCCCAGAGAATGGGCGTGGGATAATGCAAGGGCTTCTGGGAAGAACCACTTCAGTCAATGAGCTTGCTCCTTCTATCAAGTCAACCTGAGTTCTCACCTTGTAATTGTCCAACCTGAATTCTCACCTTGTCACTATCCAGACAACCTGAGTTCTCACCTAGTAATCCTAACAGAAAACTATTAGTATAATTGACCATATAAATAACCAAATTAATAAAAAAACCATATGATCATCTCAATAGATGCAGAAAAAGCATTTGACAAAATCCAATATCCATTCCTACTAAAAACTCTTGAGAGTATAGGAATAAATGGATTATTCCTTAGAATAATCAGGAGCATATATTTAAGACCTTCATTAAGCATAATATGCAATAGAAATAAACTGCAACCTTTCCCAGTAAGATCAGGAGTGAAACAAGGTTGCCCACTATCACCATTTCTATTCAATATAGTACTAGAAATGCTAGCCTCGGCAATAAGAGCCGAGAAAGAGATTCAAGGAATTAGAGTAGGAAATGAGGAAATCAAACTATCACTCTTTGCAGATGGCATGATGGTATACTTAGAGAACCCCAAAGACTCTGCTAAAAAGCTATTAGAAATAATTCAGAATTTTAGCAAAGTGGCAGGATACAAAATAAATCCACAGAAATCCTCAGCATTTTTATATATCACCAACAAAATGCAACAGCAAGAGATACAAAGATAAATTCCATTCCAAACAAATGTTGAGAGTATAAAGTATTGGGGAATCCATCTACCAAAGAATAGTCAGGAATTATATGAGAAAAATTACAAAACACTTGGCACAAAAATAAAGTCAGATTTAAATAATTGGAAACACATTCAGTGCTCTTGGATAGGCCGAGCGAATATAATAAAGATGACAATACTCCCCAAACTTATCTATTTATTTAGTGCTATACCAATCAGACTCCCAAGAAACTATTTTAATGACCTAGAAAAAATAACAACAAAATTCATATGGAAGAATAAAAGGTCAAGAATTGCAAGGGAACTAATGAAAAAAAAGTCAGAGCAAGGTGGTCTAAATGTATCTGATCTAAAGCTATATTATATAGCAGCAGTCACCAAAACCATTTGCTACTGACTAAGAAATAGAATGGTAGATCAGTGGAACAGATTAGATACAAAGGACAAAAAAGGGTGCATCTATAGCAATCTAATCTTTGACAAACCCAAAGATACCAACATTAGGGACGAAAATTCATTACTCGGAAAAAACTGTTGGGAAAACTGGAAATTAGTATGGCAGAAATTAGATATGGATCCACACTTAACACCATATACCAAGATAAGATCAAAATGGGTCCATGGTTTAGGCCTAAAGAATGAGATCATAAATAGATTAGAGGAACAGAGAATAGTCTACCTCTCAGACCTGTGGAGGAGGAAGGAATTTATGACCAGAGGAGAACTAGAGATCATTATTGATCACAAAATAGAAGATTTTGATTACATCAAACTAAAATGTTTCTGTACAAACAAAACTAATGCAAACAAGATTAGAAGGGAAGTAACAAATTGGGAAAATATTTTTAAAAGGAAAGGTTCTGATAAAGGTCTCATTTCCAAAATATATAGAGAACTGACCCTGATTTATAGGAAACCAAACTATTCTCCAATTTATAAATGGTCAAGGGATATGAACAGACAATTCTCAAATGATGAAATTGAAACTATTTCCACTCATATGAAAGAGTGTTCCAAATCACTACTGATCAGGAAATGCAAATTAAAAAAACTCTGAGATACCACTACACACATGTCAGATTGGCTAAAATGACAGGAACAAATAATGATGAATGTTGGAGGGGATGTGGGAAAACTGGGACACTGATATATTGTTGGTGGAGTTGTGAAAGAATCCAGACATTCTGGAGAGCAATTTGGAACTATGCCCAAAAAGTTGTCAAACTGTGCATACCCTTTGACCCAGCATTGCTGTTATTGGGATTATATCCCAATGAAATACTAAAGAGTGGAAAGGGACCTATATGTGCCAAAATGTTTGTGGCAGCTCTTTTTGTTGTAGCTAGAAACTGGAAGTTGAATGGATGTCCATCAATTGGAGAATGGTTGGGTAAATTGTGGTATATGAAGGTTATGGAATATTATTGCTCTGTAAGAAATGACCAGCAGGAGGAATACAGAGAGGCTTGGAGATACTTACATCAACTGATGCTGAGTGAAATGAGCAGAACCAGAAGATCACTATACACTTCAACAACAATATTGTATGAGGTTGTATTCTGATGGGAGTGGAAATCTTCAACATAAAGAAGATCCAACTCACTTCCAGTTGATCAATGATGGACAGAAATAACTACAACCAGAGAAGGAACACTGGGAAGCGAATGTAAATTGTTAGCACTACTGTCTATCTACTCGGGTTACTTATACCTTCGGAAGCTAATAATTAATGTGCAACAAGAAAATGGTTTTTACACACATATTTACACACTCTCTTGCAGCCTCAAGCATTATTATTCCTCTCTGCATTGAATCTGTGTCCAGTACATCTGATACCCTGTGACTAACTAGCACCACTTCTCTTTAACATGGAACTGCTAAGTATATAAGTTCTTATGTACAAATACAGCTACCAATCAGTAGCATCTGTATTCAGTGTCAATAAATGGTCCCTTGTGATTTCATTCTGTGTGTCAATCTGGAGAGTAGGAAATGAGCAAGAATGGCAAATAGAACTCAAGTGACAAGTCTGATAGCTCCACTCTATTGGTCTTGGGAATAATTATTTTTTTAAGTATTCAAGAGCTTTCACTAAGCATTTCTAGCTCTACTTTTCACCTGATTGTTTCTGTAGCACTCATTTTAACACTGGCCCACCAAATTGTCAGAAGAACAGGAACTCACTCCAAAAACCCATTGCTATTATTCCATGTGACTGGAAGGGAGTCTTTATCTGATTAGCATATGTTTGCTCCTTATTCCCAAGGGGAAAAGAAAGACAAATAAACAAGCAACAACAAAAACAACTGAAAATACATTTCTCAAAAAGAAATTGGGAATATTCCAAGATCTCAGTTGATCATCATTTCTGATATCTCACAAATTCTATTCTGTCTGTTCTTCCTTTGGATCATTCTGGGGCTCTGGAAAAGTCCTGTGAAGCTGCAAATAAAGTCAACACAAATGAAAAGATGATTTAAATAATGAAAGCTCAGCCTCACATACTGAATACCACCTGCAAATTTCAAAACACTATCCTTAATCATTAGTATAATAAAATGTTTTGATCATCTTGTGTTATTCTTAGAGAAAACAACAGTCATTAAAAAGTGTCTCAATTTCCCCTATTGGCAACAACAGGATATCATATTAATGATTGGAACTTTGAAGTTAAATCAGTAGTTGTATTTTGTTTATTTAAAACACTCCTGAGTAAGCAGTTAGATCTTGGTTTATCACTGGATATTTGTAATCAGAGACTAGTTTCCACCTGTCACCCAGATGTTTTGGGGTTTTCTTGTATCTGAAGGAGAATGAAGGCTAATCAGTCTAAGCAAAATAAAATTAAGTATGCAAATCTTTTGCCTTCACCATGATACTAGTATAATGAACAACTATAAAAGTTTCAGGATTATGGGCTACTATGGGATATCCATTTCATCTATGCTTGTCATTGACACAAAAAAATGAGAATTGACCACAAAAGAAATGAATTTTTGGGAGAGAAAAACAAAGAATTAGGACCCAAGTAGCAAATAGGTTGTCTGCCATCTACAAAATGTATATGTACTCACATAAATAGAAGATAGGGATCCCAGGCATGATGAAACTGCACACATATGTATCCACAGACATCTAATTCTAAATGAGGAAACTGCCATTCATGTTTCACTTAGAAATGGAATGGAATCTGATGCCATAGCTCCATGGTTGTAAACTTTTTGAGGGGAAGGAAACTTTCTTTCTGATCTTTACATTTCTTGGAATATTTCTCTGCACATAATAGACATTTAATTGCTGCTTGCTGATCTGCATGAAATTGACTTTGTAGGAAAATATCCAGATATGCTAGCCAAAGAGTAGATATAGCTACAGTTAGAAATCTGAGCATGCTTCAATTTTTCTCAGAAAACAATCACTAAACATTTATTCAACTATTTGCCCGTCAGATAATACAAATATAATAAAGAAACCTTTACATTTGGATGAGGGACAGAGAAAGAAAACATAAAAGTTATTTTTTTCCTAAAGTTATTTATAATATGTCCAGTAGAATTAAAAAAAACAAAAAAATAGATTCACTTTTATGGGAGTAGGAAAGAAAGGGAAGAATTATTAACATTTTAAGCAGAAAATATTTGAACAGATTTTAGATCAAATATATAATAGTTGATTGAAGATCTTCCCAATATAAAATACTATGGAAATGAATTAAACTGGGACACTCATTATTAATGTTTTTTTCAGAATAGTTAGAAAACATTTTAGTAAATGCCATAATTTGGGAGTAGTAAATTTGACTAAGTTATGGCTCATATACAGAGAGCCCTACACTTGTCATCAAACATTGGTACAACCTTCAATACTCCCTTAATGGTTTTAATTAGGTCTTATCTATGTTTAATCCCTTGGTTTAAGGATGGAAAAAAAAGACCACCTGTATCCATTATTTATTTGAGACCCCAGTAAAGCCCCAATTCAGACATTATTTTTTACCCAAGAGAAAAGTATGTCAGTGATTTTCTTTCTTTGACTAAATCAGTTGTGATCATGAATACATGCAAAATAAACCTGGCTAATTTATCCATTCTTTTTCTTTGTAGCTATAGAAGATTCCTAATCATGGGAATTCCATTTGATAAACTGAAGATCTTTGGCACAACATCAGAAGTTTCTATCTTTTCCTCATCAGAAACAAAGTCAGGAAAGGAAGAAGGAAAAAGGTGTAGTGGTACAGAGATAAAACAACAGAGAGTGCTTTTGGTTCTTAGAATCTTTACCAATGTGCTTACTAAAATGAAACACCGCAATAAACAAAAAATGCCTGCTAAAAAGGAAGAAGACATTTTGAATTTGAAAACTAATAGAAATAAGGCCATATAGTAACAGTGCAGGGGGAAATGTATTTTTGCTAGACATTTGAGTAAATATCCCTTTGTAAAAAATAATATAATTATTAAATACTTAAATGGAAATGGGGTGCATGGACACCTAAAATTTAAGGAACATAATCAATAAGTAGTAAGTTAATGACAGAAATTTGACACCTACCAACTTTTTAAGGACACATGAAAGTAGATATGAAAGAAAATGGTGAAAGGAAAGTAGAAATGAGAGAAAAACTTATACTGGAAAGAATCAGAAATATAAACTTTGAAAAATAAATATACAAAATTCGGATAGAATAACAATATAACAATTTGATTAGGCTAAAGGAGCCTAATGACGTAAGAAGCATGAGAAGCTCAAAAGATAATTTATTTGTGTAGATATATATGTACACACACACACACACACACACACACACACACACACACATATATATATATATGTATGTTATTAAAATATTTTAAAAGGAAAATAAATTGGTAGACATTAAAATAAACTAATGAGATTATGCTTCATAATTCTTTAGAAAATACAAAATTTAAGAAGACATGGAAAATTGCATAGAGATAAGGAAATTAGTAGTAATAATTAAGTAAACAATTGTGGCATAGACATAGAAAGATATTTTAAAGGGTCAGAATTACTGAGGCTTATTTAAAATATAGATAAGAGATGAAGCTAATATGCCTAAAAAAAAAAAGCCTTACTAATGCAAACAAGATTAGAAGGGAAGTAACAAATTGGGAAAATATTTTTAAAGTTAAAGGTTCTGACAAAGGTCTCATTTCCAAAATATATAGAGAACTGACCCTAATTTATAAGAAATCAAACCATTCTCCAATTGATAAATAGTCAAAGGATATGAACAGACAATTCTCAGATGATCAAATTGAAACTATTTCCACTCATATGAAAGAGTGTTCCAAATCACTACTGATCAGAGAAATGCAAATTAAGATAACTCTGAGATACCACTATACACCTGTCAGATTGGCTAAGATGACAGGAACAAATAATGATGAATGTTGGAGGGGATGTGGGAAAACTGGGACACTGATACATTGTTGGTGGAGTTGTGAAAGAATACAGCCATTCTGGAGAGCAATTTGGAACTATGCCCAAAAAGTTATCAAACTGTGCATACCCTTTGACCCAGCCGTACTACTACTGGGCTTATATCCCAAAGAAATACTAAAGAAGGGAAAGGGACCTGTATGTGCCAAAATATTTGTGGCAGCTCTTTTTGTTGTGGCTGGAAACTGGAAGTTGAATGGATGCCCATCAATTGGAGAATGGTTGGGTAAATTATGGTATATGAAGGTTATGGAATATTATTGCTCTGTAAGAAATGACCAGCAGGATGAATACAGAGAGGCTTGGAGAGACTTACATCAACTGATGCTGAGTGAAATGAGCAGAACCAGAAGATCACTATACACTTCAACAACAATATTGTATGAGGTTGTATTCTGATGGGAGTGGAAATCTTCAACATAAAGAAGATCCAACTCACCTCCAATTGATCAATGATGGACAGAAATAACTACACCCAGAGATGGAACATTGGGAAGTGAATGTAAATTGTTAACACTACTGTCTATCTACCCAGGTTACTTATACCTTCGGAATCTAATGCTTAATGTGCAACAAGAAAGTGGTATTTACACACATATATTGTATCTAGGTTTTTTTGTAACACATGTAAAATGTATGGGATTACCTGTCATTGGGGGGAGGGAATGGAGGGAGGGAAGGATAATTTGGAAAAATGAATACAAGGGATAATATTTAAAAAAAAAAGATGGAGACTCTGATTCTACTCAAATTAGTGGAAAGCCCAGACAGGTGGATTGAATCAAAGGGTGTAAATGACGTATTAAAAGTCCTTAATCAATTAAAAAAAAAAAGCCTTATTTGAACTCTTCCCCAAACTCATCCACAAATCTATAAACAATGAATGCCATAAGACAATCCCTAACATTGAAGAAACCACAAAAGGTTGGGGTGAAATAAATTTCCAGCCAAAGATAATTTAGAAGGTCAATTGCAAAGATAAGTAACACCAGGTAAAAGTGGGCTGCAGTTAAGCACGGGGGCAAGAGAAAAAACAGAGCCCCAACAAAGAGGGAACAGGCTTTGGGAGTGACTGAATTGGCCCCAGAACTCTCAATTCACAGATTGTAAGGGGATCAAAAAACTTTACAGAAAGAAATTCATAGGGGTCTCTTTTCAAGCACGTGAGGCATTGATTTGCCCATATTTGGATCTGATGGTTGGCAGTTACAAGAGTTAAAAGTCAATAATAAATAGGAATAAAGAGCAAATAATAGAAAATATTCTAGTTATATAAAGTTACTATGATGACAAGGAAGATCAAAGCCACACACACTTAGGAGAAGTGAAAAAAGTCCAAACTTGTACATCTATAATCTCAAAAAAATAAATAAATAAATAAGATTTAAAAAAAAAAAAAAAAAAAAAAAAAAAAAGAATTGACCTGGAGCCATAGAAGGGTTAAAACAGAATTTTGAAGATATTGTAAGAGAGTTATAGGAAAAATTGGAAAGAGAAATAAGAATGATGCAAAAAAAAATATGAACAAAGAGTCAATTGGTTCATAAACGAGACATACAAAAAATACTGAACAAAATAGCATCTTAAAAAACCAATTAGATTAAATGGTAAAGAAGTTTGAAAAAATTAGATTAAAAATGCCTTGAAAAGCAAAATTGGTCAAATAGAATAAAACGAATAAAAATTCACTAGAAAAACAAATCTTTGAATTGGCCAAATGGAAAAAGGAATTACAAAAGCTCATAAAAGAAAATACTTTCTTAAAAAAAATTGAGTAAATGAATGCTAATGATTTTGTGAGGAATCGAGAAACAAGAAAAAAAAAAAACAAAAAAATTTAGAAAATAAAACAGAAGAAAATATAAAATGTCTCATTGGAAAATTGACCTAAAAATAGATTCAGGTGAGATAATCTAAAAACATGGAAGCACCTGAAGGACATGATTGAAAACATTCAAAAATCATATTTAAAGAAATTATCAAGGAATATTGCTTGATAATCAAGAATCAAAGGATAAACTGCAAATTAAAAAATCAGTCTTCAAATCATCTCCTGAAAAAGATACCAAAATAAAAGTTCTCAGCAATATTATGGTCAAATTCTAGAGCTACCTGGTTAAAGAGAAAATATTGCAATCATACACAAAGAAACAATTCAGTTATCAGTATTCCTGACAAAAAAAGACCAGGTTTGAAATAGAAATTTTGGCTTTCAAATATAAGATTGAAGGGAAGCATAAAAAGTACACAGGAAGGGAAATCGTGAGGGTTTTAATAAGGATACATTGTTTATATTTCCCTATAGGAAACTGATACTCATAACTCATAAAACCTTTTTCATTATTAGGGCAATAAGAAAAAGTATATTAGCATAGGGCATAGGTTTGAGTTAAATATGTAGTAATAATATATTAAAAATATAAAATTAAAGGGTGAGAAAGGAATGCACTGGAAAAGAAGGAAAAGGAGAGGTAAAATGGGGTAAATTATTTTGCATAAAAGAGGGAAGAAAAAGATTTTATATGGGGTGTGAAGATGTGAGGTGTGGGGGGAGACAATGAACCTTACTATTATCAAGATTGGTTCAAAAAGAGAATAACAAACTCAATTAGGTATAGAAATCTATTTTATTTTGCTGGGAAGTAGGAGGTCAAGGAGATAAGAGAAGTGGAATGTAATAGAAGGGAGAGTAGACTTGAGAGAAATAGTCAGAAACAAAATATTTTTGAAGAGGAACAGGGTGAAATGAGAGAAAATAAACAAAGGGTGTTAATATGAAGGATAATGCAGTTAGCAATAGAAACTGTGGGAGGAAATGAAGCACATTCCCAAATAAAGGTCTCATTCTTTTTTTTTTTTTTTTACTTCATTTTTTATTAATTTTATAATTATAACTTTTTTTTTATTTACAGTACATATACATGGATATATATATATATATATATATATGTATATATATATATATATATATATATATTTAACAACACTATCTCTTGCACTCATTTCTGTTCCAAATTTTCCCCTCCTTCCCTCCAGTCCCTCCCCTAGATAGCAGACAGTCCCATACCTGTTAAATGTGTTATAATATATCCTAGATACAATATATGTGTGCAGAACCAAATTTCTTGTTGCACAGGAAGAATTGGATTCAGAAGGTTAAGATAACCTGGGACGAAAAACAAAAATGCAAACAGTTTACACTCATTTCCCAGTATTCCTTCTCTGGGTGTAGCTGATTCTGTCCATCATTGATTAATTGGAACTGAATTAGATATTCTCTTTGTTGAAGATATCCATTTCCATCAGAATACATCCTTGTACAGTATTGTTGATGAAGTGTATAATGATCTCTTGGTTCTGCTCATTTCACTCAGCATCAGTTCATGTAAGTCCCTCCAAGCTTCTCTGTATTCATCCTGTTGGTCATTTCTTACAGAACAATAATATTCTATAACATTCATATACTATAATTCATCCAACCATTCTCCAATTGATGGACATCCAATTATTTTCCAGTTTCTAGCCACTACAAAAAGGACTGCCACAAACATTTTGGCACATACAGGTCCCTTTCCTAAAGGTCTTATTTCTTAAACATATAGAGAAGTCAGTCAAATTGATAAAACTAGTAGCCATTCCCCAGTTAATTAATGATAAAAAATATGGAGTTTTCAGATGAAGTAATAAAAAATTAAGCAATATTTTAAAAAATGCCCTCATTTACTATTGATGGAAAAATGCAAATTAAAAAAAAATTCTGAGATGCTATCTCATACCCATCAGATTGGCTAATAGGACAGAAAAGGAAAATGACAGATGGTTAAGGAGATATGGGGAAAGGAAATAATAATGTAGTGTTAATTGAATCATAAACTAATTCAACCAATTTGTAGAGCAATTTGGACCTCTGTTCAAAAAGGTATAAAATTCTACATTCCACTACAAGTCTATATCCCTAACAAGATTGAAAAAAACAATAACAAAAAATGGAAAAGAGCCTATATATATATATAAAACAGCTCTTTCCTTTTGGCAAATAATTTGAAATTGTAAGTATGTCCATCAGTTGGGGAATGGCTGACCAAATTGTGGTATATAATTATGATGGAATACTATTATGGTACAAAAACAATGAATAATATATTCTCAGAAAAACCTAGAAAGACTTCCATAAACTCATGCAATGTGAAATGTTCTGTGTACAAACTAACAAATGAAGAGTTTTTCCTCTCAAGAACCTTCATTATGAGACAGGGAGCTAGCACATAGAATGATAGCTTAGGTGGGACATTTTGATTTGGAAAGTTAAAGGGAAATAAAGTAAAATAATGTTAAAGGGATTGTAAATGGAGTTACAAAGGAATCTATTGATATCCGTCACAGTTTATCATTTATAGTTTATCAATGACAGATTTTATTAGATATGATTTTTAAAATTTAAATATGTTCATTCAACAAATGTTTTCTTATTGCCTACTTCATTGAAGAAAATAAAGTAAATTCAAAAATTTTCCACTTCTATGAATTCTTACAAACCTTCTTCTCTATTCCTGGAGTATATTCTTTCATCATCACCATGCCCATAAATCCTTACCTCATTCAAGCCTAAACTCATTATTCACATAATAAGCAAAGGATTCCTTGATCTCCATCATTATTGCTATTTGTTTTATGTATAGGGCCAAGTGTACTTGAAAGTATATTAGTCCAGAGTTCTGTTCCATTACAGTTTTCTCCCTAAATATGTTATATTTGCTTATTAATGTTGTTTTGTGTCCTGCCTCCCTTTTCTCTCCTTTTAAAGTTGATTGTAAGCTTCTTGAAAACAGTGATGGTTCACTTCTTCACTTTTAAATCTCCAGTGTAGTGCCTTGAATTTTGCTATGTAACTAATAAATGCTTCTCAAATTAGATTTAATTGAAATAAACCAGTATTATTTTTCTTCATGGTGTGTACAGAATAGAATGGATAATGATATAACACAAGTAATTATAATGCAAAATAGTGTATGACTAGGTATGATATATAATGATAAGGAAATTGCTATGAGAGTGTAGGAAAAAGGAACATTTCTATCTAAGTAGATTTTTTTCTTTTTTATTTATTTTTTATTATAGCTTTTTTTATTTACAAGATATATGCATGGATAATTTTTCAGCATTGACAATTGCAAAACCTTTTCTTTCAACTTATCCCTTCCTTCTTCCCACCCCTTCCCCCATATGAAAGATTAACCAATACATGTTAAATATGTTAAAATATAAATTAAATACAATATATGTATACATGTCTATACAGTTATTTTGCTGTACAAAAAGAATCGGACTTTGAAATAGTGTACAATTAGCCTGTGAAGGAAATCAAAAATGCATGCAGACATGAATAGAAGGACTGGAAATTCTATGTACTGGTTCATAGTCATTGCCCAGAGTTTTTGTTGGGTGTAGCTGGTTTAGTTCATTACTGCTCAACTGGAACTGATTTGGTTCATCTCATTGTTGAAGATGGCCACATCCATCAGAATTGATCATCATTATATTGTTGTTGAAGTATATAAGGAACTAGAAAATGAATAAATGCTCATCTATTGGAGAATGGTTGGGTAAATTATGGTATATGAATATTATGGGATATTATTGTTCTGTAAGAAATGACCAACAAGATGAATACAGAGAGGCTTGGAGAGACTTGCATCAACTGATGCTGAGTGAAATGAGCAGAACTAGAAGATCATTATACACTTTAAAAACAATACTATATGAGGATGTATTCTGATGGAAGTGGATATCTTCAACATAGAGAAGATCTAATTCAGTTCCAATTGATCAATGATGGACAGAATCAGCTACACCCAGAGAAGGAACACTGGGAAATGAGTGTAAACTATTTGCATTTTTTTTTTGTTTTCTTCCCAGGTTATTTTTACCTTCTTAATCCAATTCTTCTTTTGCAACAACAACAACAACAACAACAACAAAATAAATAAATAAATAAATAAATAATTCTGTTCTCCACATATATATTGTATCTTAGATATTTAATATGTATGGGAATGCCTGCCATCTAGGGGAAGGAGGAGGAGAGAGGGAGGGAAAAATTCAGAACAGAAGGGAGTACAAGGGATAATGTTATAAAAAATTACCTATGCATATGTACTGTCAAAAATGTTATAATTATAAAATTAATTTTTAAAAAAGAAAAAAAAAAATAGAGGTCCCTTTCCCTTCCTTAGAATCTTGGGACTTCTGGCCAAGACAGCTTGCAGACAGCTGCTTGAGCTCCATGTTTTCTCTCAGGACTTACTTCATGACAAGCCTCAGAGTTAATGCTTGACCGGAAAAGAAACCCACAAATAATCACCAACAGAAGACATCCTTGAAATTCACCAGAAAAAGTTTGTGTTTGCTCAGAAGAGGGTCAAACACAGTGGGCGCATATTCATGGCAGGCATCCAGAGCCAGACAGACAGCTCACACAGCTCAGACAAGAGGGGGGAGGGTTACAATCTCTGCCGTTTCTGCAAAAATTTTTCCCCCACTGTGGATATTCTGCCTTGGCAGCAAGCCAGGAGCAGCAGAGAGGAAGTAAACACCAGAGGTGAAGAACAAAACCCCAGAAAGCTAGCATCTCTCAGGACCCGGGACGCCTAACCCCCACCTGGAGTGACGCAGTGCATCCTTAGAGCCTCATAGGACAGACACAGCGAAGCCATTGCTGTCCTGTTAGTGGCTTGCTGCTGCCCTCCCCCCCAGTCTGTAGAGGAAGCCCATTAACACCATCCAGCCCCATGTCCCCCAAAACAGACCTATTGTTTCTCTTGTCAATTTGTTTTCTTCAATTCTGCTCTTGACAAAATGAACAAAAAGTTCAAAATGGCTCTAACCATTGACAGCTTCTGTATGGAGAGAGAGCAGAATTCAAATACTGAGGAGACTAAAAACAGACTGTCCCCAGAGGAATCCTCTAAGGGGGATATGATCTGCTCCTCAATACAAAAGAATGTCATAGAGTAAATCAAAAAAGCTCTCACAAGAGAGCTGGAAAAGAAATGGGAAGCTTGGCAAGAGAGCCTGGAGAAGTCATTCCATGCATTTAAATACAGAGTGGATAAAAAAAAAAACAAATCATTGAGAAACAAAATTAGTGAATGGGAAAAGGTAAACAAATCCAAGGAAAACAGGATTTGTGAATTAGAAAAGGTAAACAACTCTAAGGAAAACAGGATTAGTGAACTGGAAAAAGAAAACAGGTCTCTAAAAAATAAAATGGATAAAATAGAAAAAAAATTCCATAGAAGAAAAAAACTCACTTAAACACACAATTGGACAATTACAAAAAGATATAAAAAAAGTGAGTGAAGACAATACATTATTTAAAATTAGACTCAAACAAGTAGAAATGAATGAATCAAGGAGAAACCAAGAAGTAGTCAGGCAAAACCAGAGAAATGAAACAATTGAAAAGAATGTCAAGTACCTTATTAGAAAGACAACAGACCTGGAAAACAGATCCAGGAGAGACAATTTAAGAATAATAGGACTCCCTGAAAAATGTGAAGAAAAAAAGAGCTTGGACACTATTTTCAAGGAAATTATCAAAGAGAACTGCCCAGACATTTTGGAAACAGAGGGTAAAATAGACATTGAATAAATTCATTGATCACCTACTGAAAGAGACCCTAAAATCAAAACGCCAAGAAATATAGTGGCCAAGTTCAAGAACCATCAGACAAAGGAAAAACTACTGGAAGCTGCTAGAAAAAAGCAATTCATATATGGAGGAGCCACAATAAGGATAACCCAGGATCTAGCAGCATCCACATTAAAAGAACAAAGCGCCTGGAACATGATATTCTGAAAGGCTAAGGAACTTGGTATGTAGCCAAGAATAACTTACCCAGCAAAAATGAACATCATTTTACAGGGAAGAAAATGGACATTTAACAAAATAAATGAATTCCATCTATTCCTGATGAAAAAAACAGACCTTCATAAAAAGTTTGATCTTCAAATACAGAACTCAAGAGATTTCTAAAAAGGTAAAAAGAAATCTTGAGAACTATACTTCTGCCATTAAAAATATGTAAAGAACATATGTATAACTTGTCCTAGAAACTAGAGGTGGAAAGGAAATTATATCATAAAAAAGTGTAAAGTGGTGGTACTACATCTCATGAAGAGGCAAAGGTAACCTATTCTATCTGAGAGAAAGAAAGGAGGGAGACGAACATAGTGTGTATCAATAGACATATTCAATTTATGGTAAAACTTCTTCCCCTTCATTGAAAAGTGAGAGGGAAGGAGTAAGCTAAGGGAAAGGGAATACAGAAATTGTGAGGAAAAGAGGTTAAATAAGGGAAGGAATTTTAAGGTCTGGGAGGGATACTAAAAAGGGTGAGCTGTGAAAAGCAAGTGGTGTTCACAAGTTTAACACTGGGTAGGGGGGTAAGAGGGAAGGAACAGAGAAAAGCATAAGCAGGGGTTAACTGGATGGCAAGCAATATAGAATTAGTCATTCTAACCATAAATGTGAATGGGGTAAACTCCCTCATAAAGAGGAAGCAGTTAGCAGACTGGATTAAATGTCAGAATCCTACTATATGTTGTTTACAGGAAACACACCTGAAATAGGGTGATACATTCAAACTAAAAGTAAAAGGGTGTAGCAGAATCTATTATGCTTCAGGCAAAACCAAAAAAGCAGGAGTAGCCATCTTCATCTCAGATCAAGCAAAAACAAAAATTGATCTAATTAAAAGAGATAAGGAAGGGCATTATATCCTGCTAAAGGGTAGCATCAATAATGAAGCAGTATCAATATTAAACATATACACACCAAGTGGTGCAGCATCTAAATTCTTAAAAGAGAAATTAAGAAAACTGCAAGAAAAAATAGACAATAAAACTATAATAGTGGGAGATTTCAACCTTGCATTCTCAGAATTAGATAAATCAAACCACAAAATAAATAAGAAAGAAATCAAAGAGGTAAATAGAATACTAGAAAAGTTTGATATGATAGATCTCCGGCGAAAGCTAAATGGAAACAGAAAGGAGTATACTTTTTTCTCAGCAGTTCATGGAACCTCAAAATTAAATGCAGTAAGGCAGAAATAGGAAATGCATCCTTTTCAGACCACAATGCAATTGAAATTACATTTAATAAAAAGCCAGGGGAAAATAGACCAAAAAATAATTGGAAACTAAATAATCATACTAAAGAATGATTGGGTAAAACAGAAAATCATAGATATAATTAACAATTTCACCCAAGAAAATGACAATAATGAGCCATCATAACAAAATGTGTGGGATACAGCCACAGCAGTGATAAGGGGAAGTTTTATATCTCTACAAGCCTACTTGCATAAAATAGAGAAAGAGAGGACCAATGATTTGGACTTAGAACTAAAATTGCTAGAAAAGGAACAAACACAAAACTTGAAATTCTAAAAATAAAAGGTGAGATTAACAAAATTGTAAGTAAAAAAAAAAAAAAAAAAAAAACTATTGAATTACTTAATAAAAACTAAGAGTTGGTTCTATGAAAAAACCAACAAAATAGACAAACTCTTAGGAAACCTGATTTAAAAAAGGAAAGAGAAAAAGCAAATTATTAGTCTTAAAAATGAAAAGGGAGAACTCACTACTAATTAAGAGGAAATTAGAACAATAGTTAGGAGCTACTTCGCTCAACTTTATGCCAATAAATTCGATAACTTAAATGAAATGGAAGAATACCTTCAAAAAATATAGCTTGCCCAGATTAACAGAGAAAGAAGTAAGTATAGTCTAAATAGTCCTATCTCAGAAAAAGAAATAGAACAAGCTATTAACCAACTCCCTAAGAAAAAATCCCAAGGACCAGATGGATTTACATGTGAAATCTACCAAACATTTAAAGAACAACTAACTCCAATGCTATATAATCTATTTGAAAAAATAGAGATTGAAAGAGTCCTACCAAATTCCTTTTATGACACAGACATGGTACTGATACCTAAACCAGGTAGATCGAAAACTGAGAAAGAAAACTATAGACCAATCTCCTTAATGAATATTTATGCTAAAATATTTTTTTTTATTCATTTTTCCAAATTATCCCCTCCCTCCCTCCACTCCCTCCCCCGATGGCAGGCAATCCCATACATTTTACATGTGTTACAATATAATCTAGATACAATATATGTGTGTAAAAACCATTTTCTTGTTGCACATTAATTATTAGCTTCCGAAGGTATAAGTGACCTGGGTAGATAGACAGTAGTGCTAACAATTTACATTCACATCCCAGTGTTCCTTCTCTGGTTCTAGTTATTTCTGTCCATCATTGATCAACTGAAAGTGAGTTGGATCTTCTTTATGTTAAAGATTTCCACTTCCATCAGAATATAACCTCATACAATATTGTTGTTGAAGTGTATAGTGATCTTCTGGTTCTGCTCATTTCACTCAGCATCAGTTGATGTAAGTCTCTCCAAGCCTCTCTGTATTCCTCCTGCTGGTCATTTCTTACAGAGCAATAATATTCCATAACCTTCATATACCACAATTTACCCAACCATTCTCCAATTGATGGGCATCCATTCAACTTCCAGTTTCTAGCTGCAACAAGAAGAGCTGCCACAAACATTTTGGCACATACAGGTCCCTTTCCACTCTCTACTATTTCTTTGGGATATAATCCCAATAATAGCAATGCTGGGTCAAAGGGTATGCACAGTTTGACAACTTTTTGGGCATAGTTCCAAATTGCTCTCCAGAATGGCTGGATTCTTTCACAACTCCACCAACAATGTATCAGTGTCCCAGTTTTCCCACATCCCCTCCAACATACATCATTATTTGTTCCTGTCATTTTAGCCGATCTGACATGTGTGTAGTGGTATCTCAGAGTTTTCTTAATTTGCATTTATCTGATCAGTAGTGATTTGGAACACTCTTTCAAATGAGTGGAAATAGTTTCAATTTCATCATCTGAGAATTGTCTGTTCATATCCCTTGACCACTTATAAATTGGAGAATAGTTTGGTTTCTTATAAATCAGGGTCAGTTCTCTATATATTTTGGAAATGAGACCTTTGTCAGAACCTTTCCTTTTAAATTTATTTTCCCAATTTGTTACTTCCCTTCTAATCTTGTTTGCATTAGTATTGTTTGTACAGAAACTTTTTAGTTTGATGTAATCAAAATCTTCTATTTTGTGATCAATAATGATCTCTAGTTCTCCTCTGGTCATAAATTCCTTCCTCCTCCACAGGTCTGAGAGGTAGACTATTCTCTGTTCCTCTAATCTATTTATGATCTCATTCTTTAGGCCTAAACCATGGACCCATTTTGATCTTATCTTGGTATATGGTGTTAAGTGTGGATCCATTCTAATTTCTGCCATACTAATTTCCAGTTTTCCCAACAGTTTCTTCCTAATAATGAATTTTTGTCCCTAATGTTGGTATCTTTGGGTTTGTCAAAGATTAGATTGCTATAGATGTACCCTTTTTTGTCCTTTGTATCTAATCTGTTCCACTGATCTACCGTTCTATTTCTTAGCCAGTACCAAATGGTTTTGGTGACTGCTGCTATATAGTATAGCTTTAGATCAGGTACACTTAGACCACCTTCCTCTGACTTTTTTTTTTTTTTTTCATTAGTTCCCTTGCAATTCTTGACCTTTTATTCTTCCATATGAATTTTGTCGTTATTTTTCTAGGTCATTAAAATAGTTTCTTGGGAGTCTGATTGGTATAGCACTAAATAAATAGATAAGTTTGGGGAGTATTGTCATCTTTATTATATTCGCTCGGCCTATCCAAGAGCACTGAATGTGTTTCCAATTATTTAAATCTGACTTTATTTTTGTGCCAAGTGTTTTGTAATTTTTCTCATATAATTCCTGACTATTCTTTGGTAGATGGATTCCCCAATACTTTATACTCTCAACATTTGTTTGGAATGGAATTTATCTTTGTATCTCTTGCTGTTGCATTTTGTTGGTGACATATAAAAATACTGAGGATTTCTGTGGATTTATTTGTATCCTGCCACTTTGCTATAATTCTGAATTATTTCTAATAGCTTTTTAGCAGAGTCTTTGGGGTTCTCTAAGTATACCATTATGTCATCTGCAAAGAGTGATAGTTTGATTTCCTCATTTCCTACTCTAATTCCTTGAATCTCTTTCTCGGCTCTTATTGCCGAGGCTAGCGTTTCTAGTACTATATTGTATAGTAATGGTGATAGTGGGCAAACTTGTTTCACTCCTGATCTTACTGGGAAAGGTTGCAGTTTATTTCTATTGCATATTATGCTTAATGAAGGTCTTAAATATATGCTCCTGATTATTCTAAGGAATAATCCATTTATTCCTACACTCTCAAGAGTTTTTAGTAGGAATGGATATTGGATTTTGTCAAATGCTTTTTCTGCATCTATTGAGATGATCATATGGTTTTTATTAATTTGGTTATTTATATGGTCAATTATACTAATAGTTTTCCTCATATTAAACCAGCCCTGCATTCCTGGTATGAATCCTACTTGATCATCCTGGGGATGATTTTCTGAAGTCTTTTTACTTATATCTTATTTAAGATTTTAGCATCAATATTCATTAAGGAAATTGGTCTATAATTTTCTTTCTCAGTTTTCGATCGACCTGGTTTAGGTATCAGTACCATGTCTGTGTCGTAAAAGGAGTTTGGTACGACTCCTTCATTCCCTATTTTTTCAAATAGTTTATATAGCATTGGGGCTAATTGTTCTTTAAATGTTTGGTAGAATTCACATGTAAATCCATCTGGTCCAGGGGATTTTTTCCTGGGGAGTTGATTAATAGCTTGTTCTATTTCTTTTTCTGAAATGGGACTATTTAAGCAATTTATTTCCTCCTCTGTTAATCTAGGGAGCCTATATTTTTGGAGGAAGTCATCCATTTCACTTAAGTTATCAAATTTATTGGCATAAAGTTGGGCAAAGTAACTCATTATTTCTCTAATTTCCTCTTCATTGGTGGAAAGATCCCCATTTTCATTTGTAAGACTAACAATTTGATTTTCCTCTTTCATTTTTCTGATCAGATTTACCAAAGCTTTATCTATTTTATTGGCTTTTTCATATAACCAACCCTTCGTTTTATTTATTAATTGAATAGTTTTTTTACTTTCAATATTATTGATTTCTCCTTTTAATTTTTGTATTTCAAGTTTAATTTCTGGTTTTGGGTTTTTAATTTGGTCTTTTTCTAGCCTTTTAAGTTGCAAGCCCAATTCGTTAATCTTCTCTTTCTCTATTTTCTTCAAATAAGCCTCTAAAGATATAAAATTTCCCCTTATTACTGCTTTAGGTGCATCCCACAGATTTTGGTATGATGTCTCATCATTGTCATTATCTTGGGTGAAATTATTAATTGTTTCTATAATTTGCTCTTTCACCCAGTCATTCTTTAAGATGAGATTATTCAGTTTCCAATTACTTTTTGGTCTATTTATCCCTAACTTTTTCCTGAATTTAGCTTTTATTGCATTGTGGTCTGAGAAGAAGGCATTTATTATTTCTGCCTTCCTACATTTAATTTTGAGATCTTTATGTCCTAATATATGGTCTATTTTTGTATAGGATCCATGAACTGCTGAGAAGAAAGTATATTCCTTTCTATTGCCATTCAGTTTTCTCCAAAGGTCTATCATACCTAGTTTTTCTAATGTTCTATTTACTTTTTTAATTTCTTTCTTGTTTGTTTTGTGGTTTGATTTGTCTAAATCTGAGAGTGCAAGGTTGAGATCTCCCACTATTATCGTTTGACTGTCTATTTCTTCTTGCAACTCTCTTAACTTTTCCTTTAGAAAGTTAAATGCTATACCACTTGGTGCATATATGTTTAGTATCATTATGGCTTCATTATTTATGCTACCTTTCAGCAGGATATAGTTTCCTTCCTTATCTCTTTTAATTAGATAAAATTCTGCTTTTGCTTGATCTGAGATAAGGATAGCTACCCCTGCTTTTTTGGCTTTACCTGACGCATAATAGATTCTGCTCCAGCCTTTTACCTTTACTCTATATGTATCTCCCTGCTTTAAGTGTGTTTCCTGTAAACAACATATTGTAGTGTTCTGATTTTTGATCCAGTCTGCT
This sequence comes from Sminthopsis crassicaudata, assembly GCF_048593235.1. Classification (NCBI taxonomy): domain Eukaryota; kingdom Metazoa; phylum Chordata; class Mammalia; order Dasyuromorphia; family Dasyuridae; genus Sminthopsis; species Sminthopsis crassicaudata. Next base: position 214,316,475 of record NC_133621.1, read on the forward strand.
ATCCATCTCCATTTGATGGGAGCGTTCATCCCATTCACATTTACAGTTAAAATTACTAATTCTGTATTTCCTGCCATCATATTATCCCGAGATTATGCTTTTTCCCTTGACCCCCCTGAACCCCTTCCCCGATATTTAATTTATAGACCCCACTTGTGACACTCAGACCTCCCTTTTTTTTTAGTATCTTTCCCCCCTCCCTCCATGTTCCTTCCCTTATTCCCCTTTTCCTTTTCCCTTTTCCTCTCCCCCCTTTTAATGAGGTGAGAGAGAATTCTCTGAAAAACAAATATGACAATTATTTACTCTTTGAGCCTCTTCTGATGAGAGTAAGATTTACACTATGATTCTCCCCCTCTTTAAATTCCCTCAGATATTGTGTATTTTTTATGCCTCTTCCTGGGATGTAGTTTCCCTCTTTTTATCACTCCCTCCCCTTTTTCTGATACTATCCCCTTCCCTTTACTACACCCCCTCCTCTTTTTTTTTCTTTTATATCAGTAAAATCAAATTATCCATGTGTACTTTCTATATACTCACAACAGAGAGTGTACCTTTTTCTGTTTCTCTTCAGTCTTGTGGATGTAGATTAAATTTTTTGTTTGTCTGTGTTTTTTTTCTTAGACACATATGGAATTACCCTATTTCATTGAATGACCATCTTCTTCCATGGAAAAAGATGCTAAACTTAGCTGGGTAGTTTATTCTTGGTTGCAATCCTTGATCTTTTGCCTTTCAGAATATCAGGTTCCAGGCCCTTCTATCTTTTAAGGTGGAGGCAGCCAGATCTTGAGTGACCCTTATTGTGGCACCTTTGTATTTAAATTGTTTTTTTCTATCTGCTTGCAGGATTTTCTCCTTTGTGTGGTAATTCTGCACCTTAGCCACAATATTCCGTGGTGTTCTTTTTTTTTAAGGTCTATTTCAGGAGTTCAATGAATTCTTTCAACATCTACTTTCCCTTCTGTTTCCATTATCTCTGGACAGTTCTCTTTGATAATTTCCTGTAAAATAGAATCTAGGCTCTTTTTTTGGTCATAGTTTTTGGGAAGTCCAATGATCTTCAGATTATCTCTCCTAGATCTATTTTCCAGGTCTATAGATTTTCCCAGTAAGTATTTGACGTTATTCTCCAGCTTTTCCTTTTTTTTTTGTTTTGTTTGACTGATTCTTGGGTTCTCTGTGAATCATTCATTTCTATTTGTTCCATCCTGACTTTTAAGGAGTTATTTTCTTCTTTCACAGTTTTTAGTTCTTTTTGTAAATGCCCAATTTCATTTTTAAATGAGTTATTTTGCTCTATTGAATTTTTTTTTCCATTTCCCTAATTTTTTTTTGAGAATTATTTTCCTTTTCCAATTCAGAAATCTTATTTTCTTGGGACTTTTTTATCTTCTCCAATTCAGAAATCCTATTTTCTTGAGACTTTTTTATCTTCTCCAATTCAGAAATCCTACTTTCCTGTGATTTTTTTTACCTTTTCTAATTCACTAATTTTTTTTCCCTGCATCTCCTGTGAATTCTTTATTTTTTCCAACTCCAATTTCAGGACGTTGTTATTCTCTATCATAGCTTCTCTTTCCTTTCCCCATTTTTCTTCAAACTCTCTTAACTTTTTAATAGTCTCTTCAAGGAGAGAGTTATGTGATGGGGGGCAGGAATCATTCCCCTTTAGGTTATCTGCTGACTCTCTGCTGTTAACTTCCTCGGGGTTGGATACCCGCTCTTTCTCTGTGTAGAAAGAATCTATGTTTTTTTTTGGGCTTGTTGCTCATACTTAAAAAATCTTTTGGGGTCTGTCCCTGGGGTAGGAAATTATTTATTTATTTCTTTACCATATTCCTCCTAGACCAGATGGATGCAGTGGCCCCTGCACCTGAGCTAAGAGAAAGCTCTGCGAGAGAGTTCTCCACCCCCTCCCTGGAAGTGCCTCAGAGGTGATCAGCACTGCTGTGCTTTGAGGGCGCTGTGTTTTAGCGGCTTCCCTGAGGTTGAGATTGAACAGTAAAGGCGACTCAAAGCCTACCCTATGCATCCTGGTGGGGCGTGGATGTCTGCAGCAGATGAAGTGAAAAGCCCCTGTGCTCAAACTGGAAGTGTCTGCCAGAAACCGTGGTCCGTAGTTCAAAGGTTCCGCTTCTCTGGGACTTCCATTCCACAGCCTCCAGCTGAGCCAGGCACTATGAGTTAATGCTCCGCCCACCCCTCAATCTCTTAATTACCCTGAGGTAAAAGCCTGGATTGCCTATGTAGGCCACACCCCCAGTGCAGAGATCTGCTGAGTCACCCCTGGGATCTGGGAAGATCTAATCTAGTTTTAAATTTTAAAGTGGCTTGATTTCTCTTCTGAACTGCTGTTTTATAAGCAGAGAAGAGCTAACAGCCTGTGCCAGATTCTTTTATCTCAGTGGCTTCTCTGATCCCAGAGCCCTCCCCAGCACGACCGGCGCAGTGTGCCACTACCCCACCTTCTGCGCTGGCCTCTCTTCTTCCTCCCCTGGGAGCTGACCTTTCCTGCTGAAACTCCAAATTCTCTTCAGCTGGTAAGTCGCGCTTCCAGTCCTTGTGGATTCTCTCAGTACAACGCTATTTCTGAGGCTGATTAAATCTAGTTGGTTTTGAGGGAAGAAAGGAGCTTACACAGTGGCGTGTATCTTCTCTGCCATCTTGGCTCCGCCTATAATTATTTTAAATGGGATTTCTCTTTCTATGTCTTGTTGCTGGGCTTTGATTGTAACATCTAGAAATGCTGATGATTTATATGGAATTATTTTATATCCTGCAATGTTGTTAAAGTTGTTGATTGTTTCTAGTAGTTTTGTTATTTGATTATTTTGGATTCTCTAAGTATGCCATCATATAATCTGCAAAGAACAATAGTTATATTTCCTCATTGCATACTCTAATATCTTCAACTTCTTTTACTACTTTTATTGATAATGCTAACATCCCTAATCCAATATTAAATAATATTTGGGATAATGGTAATCTTTTTTTCTTTTTCATATTTGATCTTACTGGGAATGCTTCAAACTTCTCCCTTTTAGATATTATGCTTGCCAATAAATATTGCCTATCATTTTAAGGAAAAGTCCATTTATTTCATTTCTAGTAATTTTTTTTTAAACTAGGAATTGGTGCTATATTACATGATTTCTATTAGTTTTTCTTTTCAATTATTTCAATAGTTTTCCTCATATTGAGCCAGAACTACACTCCTGATATAAATGTCACTTAATCATGGTATATTATCCTGCTGATAAATTTTTGTAATGTCTTTGCTAATATTTTATTCAAAATTTTCGCATCAATTTTCATTAGGGATATTGGTCTATAATTCCCTTTATCTTTTTTGATTCTTCCTGGTTTTGGTATCAGAACCATATATTTATCATTACAGGAATCTGGTAGTACTCTTTCTTTATCAATTCCCCCTTCCACAATAATTTACATATTATCAGATTTAATTGTACTTTAAATGCTTGGTAAAATTCACTTATAAATCTATCTGGCTTTCCACACAAATTAAGTCTGATTTAACCAATTGGAAAAATATTAAATGCTCTTGGATAGGGTGTGCAAATATAATAAAGATGACAATACTACCTAAACTAATCTATTTATTTAGTGCTATACCAATCAGACTCCCCCCGCCAAAAAAAAAAAAAGAAAGAAAAAAAAAGAAAAAAAAAAACTATTTTAATGACCTAGAAAAATTAACAACAAAATTTATATGGAAAAAGAAAAGGTCAAGAATCTCATAAGTGTGAATTAATGAAAAAAAAATCAAATGAAGGTGGCCTAGCTGTACCAGATCTAAAGTTATATTATAAAGTAGCAGTTACCAAAACCATTTGGTATTGGCTAAGAAACAGACTAGTTGATCAGTGGAATAGGTTAGATTCAAAGGACAAAATAATCAATTACTTTAATAATCTAGTGTTTAACAAACCCAAGGACCCCAGCTTTTGGGATAAGAACTCAATGTTTGACAAAAATTGCTGGGAAAATTGGAAATTAGTATGGCAAAAACTAGGCATTGACCCACACTTAATGCTGTACACCAAGATAAGTCAAAATGGGTTCATGACCTTGGCATGAAGAATTAGATTATAAATAAATTACAAGAACATAGGATAGTTTACCTCTCAGAACTGTGGAAGAGAAATGAATTTATGACCAAAGAAGAACTAAAGATCATTATTGATTACAAAGTAGAAAATTTTGATTATATCAAATTGAAAAGTTTTTGTACAAACAAAACTAATGCAGATAAGATTAGAAGGGAAACAATAAACTGGCAAAACATTTTCACAGTCAAAGGTTCTGATAAAGGCCTTATTTCCAAAATATAGAGAGAATTGATTATAATTTATAAGAAATCAAGCCATTCTCCAATTGATAAATGGTCAAAGGATATGAACAGATAATTCTCAGACGAACAAATTGAAATTATTTCTAGCCACATGAAAAGGTGTTCCAAGTCATTATTAATCAGAGAAATGAAAATTAAGACAACTCTTGAGATACCACTATATACCTGTCAGATTGGCTGGAATGACAGGGAAAGATAATATGCCATGTTGGAGGGGATGTGGGAAAGCAGGGACACTGATACATTATTGGTGGAATTATGAATACATCCAGCCATTCTGGAGAAAGATTTGGAACTATGCTCAAAAAGTTACCAAAATGTGCATACCCTTTGATCCGGCTGTGTTACTACTGGGCTTATATCCCAAAGAGATTTTTAAAGAGGGGACCTGTATGTGCAAGAATGTTTGTGGCAGCCCTCTTTGTAGTGGCCAGAAACTGGAAACTGAGTGGATGCCCATCAATTGGAGAATGGCTGAATAAATTGTGGTATATGAATATTATGGAATATTATTGTTCTGTAAGAAATGACCAACAGGATGATTTCAGAAAGGCCTGGAGAGACTTACATGAACTGATGTTGAGTGAAATGAGGAAGACCAGGAGATCATTATATACTTCAACAACAATACTATATGATCATCAGTTCTGATGGACATGGCCCTCTTCAACAATGAGATGAACCAAATCAATTCCAATAGAGCAGTAATGAATTGAACCAGCTACATCCAGCGAAAGAACTCTGGGAGGTGACTATGATCCACTATATAGAATTCCCAATCCCTCTATTTTTGTCCACCTGCATTTTTTATTTTCTTCACAGGCTAATTATACACTATTTCAAAGTCTGATTCTTTTTGTACAACAAAATAACTATATGGACATGTATACATATATTGTATTTAATTTATACTTTAACATGTATTGGTCAACCTGCCATCTGAGGGAGGGAGTGAGGGGAAGGAAGGGAAAAATTGAAACAAATGGTTTGGCAATTGTCAGTGCTATAAAATTACCCATGCATATATCTGGTAAATAAAAAGCCATAACAAAAAAATAAATTAAAAAACATTAGTCCAACTGCCCCCCCCAAAAAAAATAAATAAAGTAATATTAAAAATTAAATAAATAAATAAATAAATCTATCTGGCCCTGGAAATTTTCTTAGAGAATACTTTGATGATATGTTCAATTTAATATTTTTCTTAAAGGAATTATTTAAGTATTTTATTTCCTCTTCTATTAATTTGGGCATTTATATATTTGTAAATATTCATCCATTTCACTGAGATAGTCAAATTTGTTGGCATAAAATGACCAAAATTGCTCCTAATTAGTGCTTTAATTTCTTCTTAATTGATTGTAAGTTAATTTTTTTTCATTTTCAATACTGGTAATTTGATTTTTTCTTTCTTTTTTTTTCTAACCAAATAAACCAAAGTCTTATTTATTTTGTTAGTTTTTTTTATTAGTTTAATAGTGTTCTTACTTTACATTTTATTAAAAAATCATTTAATTTTCAGAATTTCAAATATGGTATTTATTTGGTAGTTTTAACTTCTTTTTCTAGCTTCATTAGTTGCATGCTCAATTCATTGCTATCCTCTTTATTTTATTTATACAAGTATTAAGAGAGATAAAAATTTCCCTAAAAATTTATTTGGCTACATTCCAATAGTTTTAGTATGTTGTCTCATTATTGTCATTCCTTTGGATGAAATCATTGATTGTTTCTATGACTTGATATTTGAACCACTCATTTTTTACAATTAGATTGTTAATTTTCAATTAGTATTTAGTTATCTTTTTCCAGCCCTTTATTGCATGTAATTTCTATTGAATTATGATCTGAAAAGGAAATATTTACTATTTCTGACTTTCTGCATTTGATCGTGAGATTTCTTAGCCATAATACATAGTCAATTTTTGTGTAGGTACTATGTATCACTGAGAAAAGTATATACCTTCTTATTTCTATTCAATTTCATACATTTACTAGCTATGTGACTGAGCAAGTCATTTAACCTTGTTTCTTCATTTTCCTCATCTGCAAAATGAGCTAGAGAAGGACAAAGGGGAAATTTGTGGGCGTGCCAACAAAACTGAGAAAAAAAGGGGTGTTGTCATAAAAAGTTGGCCATGATTGAAATAACTGAACAACAAATATCCTAAAAATATCTCAACTTGTTTAGCCATTGTCCAATGATTAGGCATCTTCTTAGTATGTAGTTCTCTAATTTGTTTATATTGACATCCTATAGCTACATCCTACATACATTTGGAGCTTATTTTGGCATATAATGTGAAATGTTGAACTAAACTTAATCATCTCATACTGATATTCAATTTTCAAATTGTAAAATAAATAAATATTGTCTTTTTTTTTTTTTAGTAACTTGATTCTTTTTTTTTTAATCACTAGACTTCTAATTACTTTCTTACCTTGTGAATACTCTATTCCATTGCTTGATATTTCTATTTTATTATTTTAGTTCCTTAAGGTAATTTCAGTAGTAATATGGTATGCATGATTTCTTTGATGTCAAAAAAAATATGAGATGCCCAAGTTAGAAAATCTAGCTCAAATGTTCACATGGACTATTTTGTACCCAATCAGTGGTAGAGCATTATAAGCTCATATTCTAATCAGCCACACTGTTACTTGATACTAACATATGTATATCATTTTCCTCCTCTTCAAGTACAAAAAAGGACAATATCCAACCAAACACATATGTAAATTAACAGTCAGTATTCTCATTTTTATTATATTGACCAGTTTCTGGAATAAGTACTCACTATTAAGAAAACTACTGAAAAAAATCTAGAAAACAAGAGGAATAAACTAAGTTAAAACTGTGTACCAAAATAAAGTCAAAATGGGTGCATTATTTAGATATATAGGGTAACATCACTATCAAATTAGAAGAGCAAGGAATAGTCTACTGCCAGATCTATGGAGAGGGGATGCATTTATGACCCAACAAGAGACAGAGAGCATTACAAAATGCAAAATAGGTAATTTTGATTATATTAAATAAAAAAAAAAAACTTTTGTACAAACAAAACAAATACAACCAAGATTAGGAGGAAAGGAAAAAGCTGGGAAACAATTGCTATAGTAAATGTCTCTTATAAAAGCCTAATTTCTAAAATATGTAAAAAAATAATTCAAAATTATAAGACTAACCCAATCACTAACTGATAAATTGTTAAAGATATTATAGCAAGTTTTAAGATGAAAAAATCAAAGATACCTAAAGACATGTGATGAAATACTCTAAATCATTTTTGATTTGTGAAGCAAATTAAAACAACTCTGAGAGACTACTTTACATCTATTAAATTGGCTAATATGACCAAAAAAAAAGGAAAATTATAAATGTTTGAGAGGATATTGGAAAATTAAAGCACTAATACATTATTTGGGGAGTCATGAGCTGATGGATAGCAATATGGAACTATGCCAAAATGGCAACAACACTATGCATATTTTTGATCAAGTGATATTGCTATTAGTCTGTATCCCAAAGAAGTCATAAAAAAAGAAATATACTTACATATGCTAAAATATTCATAGCACCCATTTTTGTGGTGGCAAAGAATTGGAAATTGATGGGATAACCATCAGTTAGGGAATGACTTAAAAAGCTGTGGTTTATGAATTTAATGGAATTCTATCATACAATAAGAACTCATGGAAAGATTTCAGGAAAAACATGGAAAGACATGTATGAAATGATGCAAAATTAAATGAGCAGAATCAGGAAAACATTGTGTATAGCTACACCAGCAATGTTAAGTGATAGTGAACTATGAATGACTCAGCTCTTCTAAGCAATACACTTATCCTAGTCAAATACTATCTGTAGCCAAATAAAGAACGGTAGGACTCTGAATGTAGATGAAAGGATATTTTTATTTATTTTAACTAATTTTGTATCATACAAACCTTCATCTATTTTTTCTTCCACAACTGTGACTAATATGGAAATGTTTTACATAATAGAAGATATATAAACTGTATTAAACTGTGTACCATCTTCAAAAGAGTAAAGGGAAAGGAAGGAGAGAGAAAAATTCAAAACTCAAAATCTTATAAAAATGATTGAAAAATATTTTCTTGAGATACACTTGGGAGAAAATAAAATACTATTGAATAATAAAAAATAAATAGATAAATGAATAAATAAATAAATAAATAAATAAATAAATAAATAAATAAATAAAATGGGGAAAAGATAATTTCCCCTATCTGTCAGTTTCATTCCCCCTATTATTTTCTTTATATAGACAGAATTTTTGGCACTATATTAAATATAAAATGAGTAGTTCTCAGCAAGTTTATATAAACCCTAAAGAGGAGTCCCCACTCATCTCTTTGGTCTTCAGAGCTTATTTGGGAACTTACCCCAGAAACAAAAGAGTAAAAAACAAAGATGGCTGCTCAACAGGAGAAGACATTCTTTGGATTCTGATTAACAAGGGGAGGTGTATAGTGAAAGAATGTGAATGCACTGAGGGGGCTTCAAAAGTGCAAAACTATATATATATATATATATATATAGAGAGAGAGAGAGAGAGAGAGAGAGAGAGAGAGAGAGAGAGAGAGCTTTCCTAGTCAGTCATAGTGAACCACAATCTTTTTTGATACAGACATTAGATTGAAAGTTAAGAAATTTATTTGGATAATGTATCTTGATCTTATGAAATCATTCACCATAGACTTCTCTGGGATCTTTCTAACAAGGGGAGAAGAAACAACTGAAATGCAATCAGCACCTTAATGTACTTATAGTTCACAAAATAAAATAAGTAAGAAAAACACATATATTGGGGGTAGTTTTCTTTTTTGATGAACAAAAGAGAAAAAAAATAGAGGGAAAAATAATATAATGGGGGAAATTAAGCACACACAGGAACACAGAAACACAAAAAGAAAAAAGCAAACTATGAACTATAGAATTTTGATATCAGTTCATTCAATAACAGATACACCATACAAAACTGCTTTTCTGTTCACTGATTGACTGATGATTCACACCATTTTTTGTCTGGAGAAAACCTCTTTTTTTCTCTACTTAAATATAATACTTACAAGCTTTTAAAAATTGCAATCATTCTTTTAAAAGGCCTTTATAAATTATTATCTCTTAGTATGAATTACTCTTTCTTTAAATTGCAAAACTCATACTTTGACAAATATCTCAGGGGTATAAAAACCAATCCTGACTGTTATTCACTCACCCAGATGAGGATTTCCTCCATCAGAAAGAAGCATTCAGAAACATATATCAGATTAATTCTTTAAAGCAGGTAAATAATCCTTGGAGTAGGGAGGAGAAAAAGAAATCAATCCCCTGAGACTAATTATGCCACCCCACCCTTCACCTTTTCTTTTCACTCTTAAGCCAGAATGGCAACAAAGAATAATTAATCCTTTTGAGAAATTATGCTTTTGATCTTCCTAGATTTCAGTGATGGGTAAGAGCTCTCATAGAAGTTCTTAACCAATGAAGTCAATTCTCTCTCCTTTTAATTAGGAATCACTTAGCTAAAAGTTCATTCTCTGTACTATGCTCCTGAGTTTCTTGTTTTTTTTTTTTTGTTTGTTTTTTTCATCACTAGTCTGTATATTTCTCACATTGGAAGATCATTTTGCCCTTTTGGCCTCCTTCCTTGATTCCATAGTTCCTCCTAACATCTCCACTTTAAATAACCACATACTTCTCTTGAATTCCCTCCTGACTCTGGACCTCTTTCATCAGAATTACCTCATCTTCACTCTTGAAGATCACTCTTCCCAAGCTTATTTTTAACCACTGAAAAATCATTCTACTCCTGTTGCACTGTCTTCTTATTGGTCAATTCTGCTGGTACTTACATTTTGTGGAAAGTGCCCAGATCAGTAATCCTCATTTATTGTTCTTTAGGATCTGCTTTAGACTCTTGAAACTTTTTTTTTCTTGAAGATAATAATTGATTAATAAATGTTTTTGACATAAAATTACTTTTGTTACTGGACTACATCTAATTGTCTCATTTAAAAAAAAAAGTATCCCTTTTCCTCACTGAACATTCAATTGTTATTCTCAGATTTCTTAGGCTCTTATCAAATTGTTCCCTATAACTTCCTATAAAACTTTGTTGGTTTAAGGAAAGCTTCTTGATTTTTTTTTGTGACTTCCTTTCACTTAAAAAGCAAAAATTCCCTAATTTTATACTACATAATGGATACTCCTATTAAAAATGTAACCTAGTTTTCAAAAGTTTATAGGATAAATGTTTAGTAGGACAACTACTACTAATACTATAAAAACATAATGCTTTAGAAATTAAGCTACCACTATTGAGATATCATATTTTAATAAACTGACAAAGTAAAGTGAATCAAGGAGAAAATGGTGAATATACTACATAGTGTAGAATTTAGATCAAATGAGAAAGTTGAATAAATATTTAACTTATGGAAAAGTTAAAAAAAAGTTTTATTCAAATATTTATTTGATGCATAATTTAAAAGAGAGAACAGATCTGCCCAAAGTTACTTCATTGAGCAGAAATAAAATTGAGAAGTGGAAGTTTTGAAGACATTTGATTTTTTCTTAAAATACTAAATAATTTTTCTAATGATTCAGTTCAAAATTTCAATTGACCCAGTTTCTAATTAATTTATTTAAACATTCCTTTTTTTTTCTAATAATATAGATTAGCAATCTATTTATATTTTCTTCTTCTGGGCAATTCTTATGCATGTCATTTCTAAAAATTCTGTATGGGAGATTAATGTCCTGTATTCTTTCATTTAAATTTTTTGACATTGTATGTATAACAATAGATCATGACATCATGGAGGCTATCCAATATCTAATTAATGATAGTCTTTGTCCTGTAGATATTTTTATTGGTAAAATGTTGCTGATTAATCATAATATTTTGAAATAACATATTATTTGGAAATTGAATAAATTGCCTCTAAAATTAGTAAGTATTTCATCACTGTACATGTTCAGGAAAAATTTATCACCATGTTCAGAGGTACTAGAGATAATTTCTTCATTGCATGGGATGTTATATTCAATAATTGTCTACATTTCTTCCAATGCCCCAATGTCATGAAATGTGTATGAATTGTGTGGAAGTAAAAGAGAAGCCATTTCTTCTGTCCTACGTATTTCTTAGGAATAGAAGTAAGCATGAAAGTTTGTTTTATGATTCCCACTTTTCTCTTAAAGAGGTATAAACTTGGCTCCTTTTGATTACATATTCTAATACTCAGACAATTTGGACCACAAATATTCTATACCTTCTTATTCTATATAATTCTTGCCCATGTTCTCCCATGAATCCACCACAAAATATTCACTTAGTACAGTGGGGAATCTTCTGAAATGTTCTTGATATTGTGAGGTTAAACTGTTCATTTATCCCTCAGTTTTACAACATGACCAGTCCAGGTTCTAGATTTATTTTTTAACATCCTGTATACCAGTTCACCTCTTATTTTGTAGAATGATTGCTTATGTCCATCATTGACCTTAAGGGTAAGCATTAGCAAACTGTGAGCCACGGACCAAATTAAGCCTGTCACCTGCTTTTGTACAAACTTCAAGCTAAGAATGGTATAAATGAATGATTATAGTTCAACAATTCCTGCTTTAGGTGACCCTTGACTTTAATTCTTCAGAGTCTATAATGATCCATGACACACAGGCAGAAAATGTTGATTTAGAAAGTGGTAAGCACCTAAATCATTGTTTTGTTTTGTTTTGTTTCTTTGGTATGTATATTTTGTTTTGGTTTTTGGTTTTTGGTTAATATGGGAGCATTGGCAAATGATCTCTCTAAATCTAAGTTATGTCTTCATCTTTAAATTAAGGACACTTTGTAATAAAAATCTATATGTATTTTATAAAATATTCATAGGTTTTATTTGTTAGATATATCATAGGATCATTATTGCAAAATGCTACAGAAATGGATTGTGATTAAGGGTATAATTGAATGAAGCTTTACAAATAAGAAAACAACCTTATGTAAATATATAAATGCAATAATTGAGAATCTATTAACATGTACAAAAGTCTCACTAAATTAATTAGCTACTAATTAGCTGCTGATTGAATTAACCCCATTGCTAACATGTGAATTAGGTTTCTTGACTGGATTACTGGCTAGGAACAAGTTGATAGATGTTTCACATAGACAAAAGGGTCAAACCAGTCAGGCATATAGACATAGCATCAATTTTGAATATTAGTTCAGCATTTTATTTACCAATATAGTGAAATATAATTTTACATGGAGGTCAGAATTAGAAACAATGTTACCTATTTTTCCAGACAAATCTATGCTTTAGCAAAAAATCTTATAAATAATGTTATGATTTAATTTCCTTTGTGCATATCCTGTAATAAATTTTGAAGGCATTTTAATACTTTTGACATTCTTTGGATAATAATGTAGCTCATAGGCTAGACATGTTATTTTTTTCTTATTATTATGACTGACCCATCTCCACTATGTATATAAGATCATTTGTATTTGTATTTTCTGTATTCTGTCTGTTGTGGAGGTTTATATTTAAATGAAGAGTGGGGAGAATTAGCACTATTAGGTACATTATTATCCCAACTTGATTAAATTGAACCTATTTAAACACCTAAGTCATTTGTTGCTAGCTGGCTTGGAATTTGAATTGTTAGGTAGAAGAATTTTTTTCCTTAGAAAAAATTACTCAGATATTCTTTATTGGCATCCTGAGCAACCCACTCAAGTTTCCCAATTATGTCACACTTTTATCTTTCCTTTAATTCAGTATCTAGCACAATGATCTGCACACAAGAATTGCTTTAAAATTATGAATTTGTTTCAGTGTGAATCTTAAAATTTCTTCAAGCAATTTTAGACAAAGAGCAGAAATGCTGAATATAGGTAAGCCTATCTATCTATCTGTTTATTTGCATAAGAGACTGTGATTGGCATTGACCAACCTCATTAAGCTCCAACTACTAAAATGAAAAGTATCACAAACATTGGGAACTACAACAAGGAACTGACCATAAGTATAGTCTTTTTTTATTGTCATAGTGATGAGGAGTAAACTGGGGTCTAAACCGAGATGGGTCAGTTCCTTTTCTCTCTCTCCTTCCTTCCTCAAAGTAACCAAGGGCGGGGTTCGGCAGCAAAGGAATTTGCTACTTAATGCTGTATGGAAACATAGTCTTTATTGATTAGAATGGAAACACTGGAGAGCTGGTGGGCAAAATGGCTGCAAGGTACAAGGCCAATTTTGCAAAGAGTAGATTTTTGAGGACTCTGTTTTATACAAGAGCACAATCATTCAGATGCAGTGATGTAAGGAGGTTCAGGAGAGTGATGTAAATAAGATAAGGATTCTCTTGTTATCTTTTGGGGACAGACAGAAGTCTCTTCCCAAAAAGGAATTTCCTTCTGGCATTTGGTCTATCTGAGAAGATTAGAATGGGGGCTGTAAAACCCCAGCCAGCTCAGATATCCCAAACTAGTTTGACCAGATCTTGTATGAAAGGTCCAAGTCCCAAAGGAAGTTGGAGATCAAACAAGGAATACCAAGGGGCTACCACCCTCAACAATAGTACTTGACTAATGCAATATCATTTGCAATTTGGAGCATATTCAAAAGTTCTATAAGAGGTACAAATTTGCTCACATTGAGAAGACCATCTGACTGTGGATCTTATCTAGTAAAGAGACCAGTCCTGAACCATGGCTATTGCTGGAAAAGGTGTATAGTCACATCTGATTCTTTGGGACCTTGTTTGAAGTTTTCTTGACAAAATTACTAGAGTGAGTTGTCATTTTCTTTTCCAACTCATTGTACAGATGAGGAAGCTTAAGCAAATTATTAAGTACTTTCTCAGGGTCAAATAATTAATAAGTGTCTCTGGAGGGATTTGAACTCAAGAAGATAACTCTGACTTCAGAACTAGGCAATTTATTGACTGTATCACTTGTCTGCATTGAAGAAAAGATAGCAGAAAACATTTATTCCCAATCATTTATTTTATGAGTGAGGAAACTAATGATCATAAAGATTAATTGGCAAATTTAGATTCATATAGGGAGGACCAGTAACAATATTCAAAGTCATCTACTCTGACCTCACATAACACAATTTTTTATATTTCATCATATTATGCCCATAATTTTAGTACTAAGATTAGAATGATAAAAAGAAAAAAAAAACTAAAATGGCATTTAAAATGAGTTTGATTTGCCCTATATTCCTGGGTATTGAACAAAATATTCACTTTATTCAAACATCAAGCTATTACTGAAGCTGCTTTTCAAGTACTTCATAAAAAGGTTCCTGGACAAGTTTCAAAGCTGAGATGGGAATGATTCACCTTATCACTGTGTTTTATATTCTGGATAGAAGTACTTAATATGCAAATGACTGAAAGATGGGACATTGTAGCATGCAACAAAACACTGATAAGAAGCATTCAATACTGAGCAGTAAAAGTGACTACCAATGGAGTTCTAAAAAAGTTCTTTTCAACTGATTCTTAACAATGCCGAGCTCCATTCTTTTGTCTTGTGAAAAGAGTTGAATAGAATCTTCTACTTAGGTGGTTAGTCATTCTCTTCTCTTGCTTATCCTCATATTCTGTTCCAGACTTTCCCATCACAAATCATCAGAGGTTTAAATTACATCTCAAGATCTCTAAATTTGAGTCATACCCCATATATTTTTGAGACTCCAGATCCCTACTGGATATTTGTTGAAGAGCTATTCTTCTCAAGCCTAGTGAGACAGCTTCCTACTCTTTCCTTCCTTTTTTTTTTTGTTTTTGTTTTTGTTTCATGTAGTATTTTATTTTTCCAATTACATGTAAAGATAGCTTTCAAAATTCATTTTTGTAAGATTTTGAGTTCAAAATATTTTCTTCACTTCCTTTCTTACCTCCCCCTTCCCCAAGACAGCAAGCCATCTGACTTGGTTATATATGTACAATTAATTTAGGTATATTTCCATATCAATCATGTTCTTACAACACAATAATATTCTATTGCATTCATATACTGTAGCTTATTCAGGCAATCCCCACTTGATAGACATGCACTCATTTTCCAATTCCTTACTGCCACAAAAAGAGCTGCTAGAACATTTTTGCACATGTGGGTTCTTTCCTTTTGGGTTATGATCAATTTGGGTTACAGATCCAATAGAGACATTGCGGGATCAAAGTTATGCACAGTTTGATAGTCCTTTGAACATAGTTCCAAATTCCTTTCCAAAATGGCTGGATCAGTTCAAAATTGCCCTGACAATGAATTAGAGCCCCAGTTTTGCCACATCCACTCCAACATTCATCATCACTATATTTTCCTGTTAGCTTAGTCAATCTGATAGGTGTCAGATGACACCTCAAAGTTGTTTTAATTTTTATTTCTCTAATAAATAGTGATTTAGAGCATTTTATATGACTATATGTGACTGTAATTTCTTCATCTGAAAGTTACCTATTAATATTCTTTGACTATATATATATATATATATATATATATATATATATATATCCTAAGTAATTGCTTTAATTTCCTCTTCATTGGAGGTAAGTTCACCATTTTAATTTCTGATATTTGTCCTTCCTTCCTTCCTTCTGTTCCTCCCTCTTCCTTTCTTCCTCCCTTCCTTCCTTTTTTTCCTTCTTTCCTTCCTTGCTTCCTTTCTTCCTCTTTCTTCCCTCACTTTTTTCCTCCCTCCCTTACTCCCTTCCTCACTCCTTTCTTTCCTCCCTCCTTTTTTTCTCCCTCCCTCCTTCCCTCCCTTCCCTGCTTTTTTTCTTTCTTTCTTTCTTTCTTTCTTTCTTTCTTTCTTTCTTTCTTTCTTTCTTTCTTTCTTTCTTTCTTTCTTTCTTTCTTTCTTTCTTTCTTTCTTAACTCTGCAGTATCTATATTAATCTCTAAATTGTTCTAATTTTAATATATATGCTGTTAAAAGGAACACATTTTAATTATGTTATAATGATGAGCATAAGGAATGGGGTTTACTACACGGAATCCCCCAGCTCCTAACTTACCATGGTCATCTTTTGGGAAAAGTATGTGCCAATCCTTATATGCATACAGAATCCAAAATTAAATTTAAAAAAAATGTCTACAAAAAACAAAAAACAAAACAAAACAAAACAAAAACAGTTTTAAGGTTTAGGTTTAAATGTCTCTAGAGATGCATTAATGAAATAAATATATGGAATATCATACAATATTACTTTCCCAATTTACATTGATTTTGGTAGAGGTTTTACAAACTGACTCATGTTCCCCACCTCTCTTGCCTCAAGATGCCATAGTATAGTCACTTATTTGCCTTCCCAGTTTGTTGCAATTTAGAACTCACTGTGGTTTCTGACATTAACTGAAACTGCATATCCAGAACATTTTGTAGAAAACTTCTAATTTTAAACATATTTCCTTCATGGGACTCAAGACCACACCTGAAAAATGAATACAACTCCTCTCCTATATTTGATGGTGTATGCAATAGAACACTGGCTTTCCTTCAAAAAGACATGAGTTCATATCTAGCCTCAGATACTCAGTAGCTATATAACTAAGTAAAGAACAATCCCCATTTCGGTTTTCTCTTCTGTAAAATGAAGTTAATAATATGAAACTATATCTGTAAAGGATTTAGCATGGTTAGTACATGGTAGGTGTTTAATAATTGTTTATATCTCCCTCATTTGCATTGCATGAGGCAGTACTATCATATGAGCTTGGGGGTAATGGGGCTTTCTTACAATATGGGGAACATCTAATTGGAATACCCTTGAATATCACTCTCTGGTCCTCTGACAGCCTGTCCTTCCTTACCAGTTGTTTCAAGGTTCTATTTCTATGTTGTCTCTTGTAGAGTTCAAAATTTCTCCCAAATGCCTCCGTATAATAAATGTGGTAAGATAAGATTCATTAACTTCTCACTAATTGTTTTTGTTTCAAGCTAAAAATATTCCTAATTAAAGCTAATGTCATTATTTCCAA
Organism: Sminthopsis crassicaudata; assembly: GCF_048593235.1. NCBI lineage: Eukaryota > Metazoa > Chordata > Mammalia > Dasyuromorphia > Dasyuridae > Sminthopsis > Sminthopsis crassicaudata. Next base: position 214,333,881 of record NC_133621.1, read on the forward strand.
GATAAAAATGAAGAATAAGTTCAAATAATATATTGTCTTCTCATAGTAAAGGTATTTACTCCATGTTGTCCCAAAATGTTTTGGGAATCAAATTTATATGTTTTGAAAGAAAGAAAGCAGGCATCTAATTCAAATTCAGCTAGGTTGACTCCAGTTTGACTTAGGGGAAATTTTGAAGTTAAAATTTCTTTCCTTTCTTTCTTTCTTTTTTTTTTTTTAATTTTGTTACATTTTAGTTCTATCAGATGCAGACATTGACCTTTAGGAGAGGAGCTGGTTGAAAATTTTTAAAAATTTAATAGCCTAATAGTAGGTAGAAATGTCTTTATTAATGTCTTTATTAAATAGACTAGTACTTCTCAGCAATGAAGCTTTTTGTCCCAGTTTAGTTTTGTAATCATGAAAGCTGCTGAAGTTTTTCCAGAATGTAGCCCTATACATACTTTCCAAACAGTCTCTGTGGTGTGCTGCATATAAAATATAAAAACAAACAAACAAACAAAATAAAATTTAGTCAAATCCCTCAAGGAACTTCATACATGAAGAATTAGAGTATTTTCCCTCTGAAATTCTTTAGCTTTTAGATAACTACCAGCTCAGAAGATTGAAGCTAAAAGATAAATTCAGTACAATTCCATTTATTCTAAAGGTATGCCTTTAGCGAAAACAGAGAAAATAATCTGTAAAATTCCCTACTGTAGAAAGCAATTGAGACAAATAGTTCAGTGAAATCAAATTTGTGTTTGGGACGTTATGTGAAATAATATAATGACCACAGCCAGTGCAAAACTGAAAGCAGCTATTGAATGTTAGTCTCTTGGACCATCACTACACTATTGAATCATTAGGAGCATTATAGAGTTTTGATGCTTTTTCCTTAGAAAATGTAGCCCTGGGTATCATTAGAGATACCAAACCATAATGGAAAGCTTATTGAACTTGTGGGGATAACATTATTATACGTGGTGCAGTTTATTTTCAAAGCATTTTTGTATCTATCACCTTTAACTATCTCTTCTTCACAGTATTTATAAATTGAAGAAGTATGGTTAGTCCCATTTTAGAGTTTCATAGGCATTCAAGCATTGTTTCTCTGACTCCTCTGTCTTCAGGCCACTGGTCATTTCAGTCAAATGGTCTAAATGGTAGTCATGTGTGGAAACAGACTGCATTTGTAAGCACCTGGTGGAAACCCATGACATGAAACTGAAAAATGTCAGTGTGACTGATGTGCTAAGAGCTGGATAGCAAGTGTCTAAACTGATCCTCCTGCCTCTAAATAGTCATTGTGATTGTTTTCCTTGGCCAGAGTGAATTAGTTTCCCCAATCACATATTAGTCAGATAGATTTAGAAACAAGCTAAAAATGGAAAAAAAACAAAAGTTTCTTATTCTCTCATTCTGGAAATCAAATCTTATATATTAAAATGAAAATAAATTATTTTAGTTAGAACACAGATTATGAAGGTGTTATGTAAGGCTTTAAAAGTAAAAAATTAATAAGGTAACTGATTCCCCTCATGCCTTGGACCAATTCCAAAGCCCTCCAAGCTGCCTGCTGACAGCAACATATATCACCTCATTGAACAGGCTCATGGCAAATATTATTTGCAGACCTGTCTATATTAGCATTCTGTTTAACAGTAAAAGTAAAACCGTTCAGGTGCTTTCGTTATATTTCTAAATTAGATCAGAAGCCTACAAAATCATTATTCCTGCTGTGTATTAGGAATCATGATATTTCAAAGTATGATATACCCATCAAATGATTAGACCACAACATCTACTTTCTATCTTTCTTTTTAATAAAAAACCTCCAGGAAATAGAAAGTATAGGAAAAGCACTAGAGCCAGCAGTAGGGAAAAAAGAGCAAGGATAAGAACTACAAGAAAATAGATTGGTAGGGATCTAGGAAATTGCTGTGTGCAGAGAACTTTCCAAATTATCAGTGCTAGTCATTGGAGAAAATATCTGCAGGAACTAACTTATCACTGACACTGGTTTAAGACTTTATGGATGTTTATGACATTTATGAAAAATTAAAATTATATAGAATCAAAAGGGAAATGATCAAAACACACCCCATACTATTCCTTTTGGGAAAAGAGAAAGAAGAACAACATCAATGTAATCTGACTCCTACTCAAACCAGATTGGGAAGGTCGGCCTCTGTCCTTCAAGCAACATGTGAAACATAGCTCTAGAATGGTATAGATAATATGGAGCAGAGTTAATAATAGACATCCTTTGATAGAGGCATGAATGGTGACAGATTTCCCGGTTTCCTTCAGCACTGAATTAAGGAGGGGAAGAGAAGGAATAACTTTGGGAACTGCAGGCAATTGAATAGAAGCCAGTTCTTCAACATCTCCTTGGTATCCAGTTTGCTTCCTTGGACACCTAAATGAGAGATTTTCTCTTTAGTTTTTTGTTTTTATTTTTTTTTTTATTTTTATTGCTGGCTTTCTTTCCCTCTCCCTGTCTCTTTCCCTCTCCCTCTCTTTCAACCTGTCTCTGTGTTTGTCTCTCTTTTTCCTATTTTTTTTCTCTCTCCTCAACCTTGTTTACCTTCTCTCTCTTCCTGTCTCTTTTTCTCCATATCTTTGTTTTTCTGCCTTTGTCTTTGCTTCAGTCTACTTCTTTCTGTCTCTGTCTCTGTTTCTCTCTGTCTCTACCTCCATTTCTCTGCTTGCTTCTGTCTCTACACTTCTTTATCCTTCTGCCACCTCTCTTTGTCTCTTAATTTTTTCTGCTTCTTTTTCTTTGTATTTCTCTCTTCCATTTTTGTAGCTCTGTATCTTTATGACTATGTCTCTGTCTCTCTTCATTTCTTTATCTGTCTCTTAGTTCGAAGGTCTCTGTTTCATTCCCATCAAAAGACTATATGTATTTTTCTAATCTGTATGATTTTAAATTTATCTTTGTTGGATAAAGATATTTGCTCTCTATTAGGTTTTTTTTGATGGTCTTCTCTAAAAGCAACACTTGGTTGGAAGAGGCTAGGTGGCCTTTGAACTCACCCCAAGAGGAATAAACTTTTCCCTTTCCTCATCTCCCTTAATGACTTGTGATCAGGCATACAGTCTATGTTCTGAATAGTTCTCTTCTTAGACTAGCAATACTTAGATTAGCAATACTAATGGCCAGGATAGGTGAAGTTCTACAACGACCTTCTCAGAAGCTGGAAAAAAAGAGCACTATAAGCCTTGTGTTCTTTCTTCCACTTGCATCCAAATAATTCTTTATTTTTCTTAGAGATGTATAGACCTGATTACAGAATTATTGATTCATGGTGTTCTTGAGTCTTTTTGTAGAGAAATTGTACATCACAATAGTTTTACATTTAGGACCAAATCAGTCTCCTTTTCCTTTCCACTCCTATTTTTATTGGGAATCTCTGGATAATGTAGGAGAAATTCTAAGGGAGCTTCATATTTTGATTGAAAGTGACCATTTAAATTGGAACTTAAATAAACAAAAACAAATAAACAAATAAAATCCTCAGTGTATGTGTTGTGTATATAAGTTTATGTATGTATGTATGTATAGGTATATATATATATATATATATATAGATATAGATATAGATATAGATATAGATATAGATATAGATATATAGATATAGATACACACACTATATGGAGAGAGGTGGGCAGCTTTCTTAAAACTAATCAACATAAAATTAGATTATATAAGTATGTGTAACCATATAAGTTTTCAAATCAATTGAATAATTAGTTTGAAAGCATGTAAACTGCTTTCTGTTTTTGTATCACCATCACATAAAATTGTGCCTAGCATGCAGTAAATACATAATGAATACTTGATAATTCATCAATTACACAAAAGTTTAATAAATGTTTACTATGAGGCAGACACTATGATAAATGCTAAGAATATAAAAGAAATGAGGTTACCTTCTAATGCATTTTTCCTCATTCTTACTTGATTGACTTTAGACCTACATTTTTATCAATGTAGAGAATACTATTTATGCAGATTCAAAACATATCTTTAGCTTGGAGTCTTCAAAAATTGTCTGTAATATTGACTAAATATTTAATGACATTAAATGACATGTCTCTGAGCACTCAATGGGTATGTTTCTGAGGAAAGATTTGAGTGTCTATTAAATTTAAGCTATTTGTCCTTATCCTAAAGACTTTTGTTGTCTCTCTGTCTCTATCTCTGTATCTGTCTGTTTCTATGTCTCTGTCACTCTCTTCATTTCTTGCTCTCTCTCTCTCTCTCTCTCTCTCTCTCTCTCTGTCTCTTTCTCTTCTCTCTCTCTGTCTCTGTCTTTCTCTGTCTCTTTCTCTCTCTCTCTACATTCTTCCATGTTCTTCAATAACCTAGAAGTTCTCACTTAGTTGGCAGAGATATGGCCTTCAAATCTGAAAGATGTAGGTTCAGGTGCTACTTCTAACAAATACTCTGTAACCCTACTTCAGTCCCTTAGGGTCTAAGAAACTCTAAAGTATTATTGGAGAGTCACTGTTACCTACATTGTTGTTTCCTCACCAAGAGTTCCTCCCTATCTTCTGATCAATAAAATGGCAAGTATGGTTAAAAACAAACAAAGGAATAAGTGACATTTAAACAAGCAAGCAAGTAAATATACAGGCAAGAAACATAAACAGACAGATACATAGATGGACAGATATTTAGATAGCTAGAGATAATGTAAAGATAAATAAAATGACGCTTTTTCTTAATATATCTTGTTTGCTTTGCCATTTTGCATTTGTCTCCAGGAACTCCAGATTTTATATCTCCTTTTTATCTTTATGATTTCTTTACACATGTGAGAGAGAATCTTCTCTCAGTCTGGGCAGTAGACTAGAATTTACTTGAAGGCAAGAAACTTTCCTTATCTGTTTCACATCTAGCACAATGTTGAATGTGCAGTAAACACTTAATAAATGTTTGTCATTTTCATTATATTCATCTTTGTCATTTCGCAGAATTCAACCATCTGTGCCCATGACTGGATATATTAACATGAGAATCTAGTACTGCCAGTATAATAGTTCCTTGGAGTCAGTCTGGCACAGCTAAGCATATGTAACACAACTGGATTAATTGTATGATGATACAAATGGCACATCAGCACAGTAAATACCACTTGGAAAGGCTCAGTGGGATTTCCAAAATGGTTTATGGTAGTGAATTATCTTATTGTGAATAGTCACATCTGATATGAGAAACCTGTTGCAATACAAAGCAGGCTAGCTTTTTATGAGACAGGCATTGTGCTATGAACTAGAGGTACAAAGAAAAGCAGAAACATTTAGAAGTTTTTAGAGTTCTTCAAGTTCATAAGGGTCATTGCCTTTGTCTTCACTTAATCAGAATAAATCATTTTTCCCTAATGGGAATAGATTCAGCTTCCTTAAAGTTTCATTGGAGTAAAATGATTATACTGATCATCACATTTATCCTTGCGAATTTAAGATTCTTTGATTTTTTTGTATTTTTATTTTCCTTTCCTCAAATATGAACTAAATTGGAGTTTACATTTCAAATGGTCAGTTGAATTGGTTGATTTTGAATGACTCTTGATCATATTCCACTCTTCAAAAGTGCCTTTTTGGGCAATGAACTCTATTATTGATATAATGAGTTGGGGGGAGAAATGATAACAGTATTTGGGATATAGTCTTTCCCTGATTGGCTAGCAATTTCTGTCTTATGATACAGAACTTTTTTTTCAATTACTGACACTCTTTTTCTGGAACTCACCCTATGCAAATTATCTACTATCCCTGCAACCTTAGCAATTGGCATCTTCCAAGTGGTGACCTCAGAAAAGAAAAATCCATCAAATGTGCTCTCATCTCTTGTTACAGTATCTTTCTCCTTATGGCAATCCTTAGGTTCTCTGATAAATGGTGTTCCGTAAGAATTTGGTATAACAGCCAAAGTAAAGAGCTGCCTCCTATAAAAACCAAAATAAATTATCTTCCTCTTGTCATGGTCAAGTATATTTCCCTTTCCTGTCATTCCCCATCCTATCTACACAGTGTCAGCTGATATCCTAGCTTGGGGATATTTTGTGCCCTACTGTTCTCTTACTTTGATAGTATCTTTATTTCCTTTAAGTTCCTCAAAAAAGTCCTTTGACATTCCCTTCTATAAACCCAACAGAAGGTCCTATATCTTCTCTGAATCTACCCACTCTTTTCTAAACCCCAGCATAGGAACATGAAAATTGTTTCAGGTATTACAAATAGATGGATTTTCTTATGTGCAACAACATAATCCATAAAAAGTATTTATGAAGCAATTACTGCATGAAAGGTATTTTGTATGATGCTTATGCTACAAAGTGAAGAATAATAAATGATGTCAAAGAGTTTACATTCTTCTGTACATACAAAACCCAAAAGTTACTGCAACTTTCGCATTTCTTTTCTTTTTCAGTTGAGAAAATTAAGGCTTAAGGAGGCTATTCTTTCTTTCCTTCCTCATTCTTAATATTCAATTTCTTTTGTTATATTGTTTTCCATTTCTATACTGAAGAAATGAAGCTAAAAACAAATGACACAAAGAAAACTTAGGGAAAAAACAGAAAGCAACTTAACTTGATCATACCATTCCTTGGAATACAATGGATTTCCCAACTTTCTGATGCTAAGGTGAAGTATAATTCTTTGAGAAACATACACACACACGCACACAAACACACACAGAATTCTTAAACAATAGCATATTTATATCAACATGTATGTCCCTGGACATGTTCATATATATTAAGGTGAAATTTAATTGTTGTTTTAGGAGTATAATTGTATGAGGATTATATGTACATGTGTATATAAACAGATATGTATACATATCTTTGCATGCATGCACTTGTATGCATAAATACATATATTTGGTTTATTTATTATAAATACACTATTTAGCAAATATATAATATGTATTTAGTACTCATATATATATATATATGTATATATGTGATTTGTGCATGAATATAGCACAAAAATAGAATTGAATATGAATTCCTCCAATCAACAATTAAACTTTTAGTGTATATATATATATGTATATATACATATATATGTATATATACATATATGAATATGTATATATACATATACACACATATTCATTGAAAATCCTTATTTAAAACATTATTCAATGTAATTGGATTCTACCTTTAGAAATTTGAAATTCTACCTTTAGAATTCTTTACCCATATTTCTCAGATTCTTCCTCTGGTCTTCTTTTTTTCCTTTAAATATTTCATCAATTCATTACCATAAGATGTAGCATTGACAGGATATAAATGAATTCAAAATGATTTTGGCACTTTATCAATAAGAGAACCATAAATTGTTACTAAGGAATAAAATTAAAGTTGATGTCAGGTGGCATAATTCTATTCTTTCATAGTATGGGAATTCTTACAGGAACTGAATACTGAGTGTGTTCCAATATGACAATTCTTCTATTTTTATAATGACTCAAATTATATAATGTTTTACACAATACATTCCTGATAATACCTCATAGCCTGCTAGGGAAAGTATTATCTTTCCATTTTATGGATGAAGAAATTCAGGGCAGCTAGGTAGCACAGTGGATAGAGCACCAGCCCTGAATTCAGGAGGACCCAAGTTCAAATCTGGTCTCAGATATTTAACACTTCCTAAGAAAGAAAGAAAGAAAGAAAGAAAGAAAGAAAGAAAGAAAGAAAGAAAGAAAGAAAGAAAGAAATTCAGCCTCAGAGTTAATGAGAGTTACTGTTAAGTATCAAAATCTGGATTTCAATATTATTAGACTTTAAGGCAAATATTCTTTCCATGATACCACCTTATTTTTTCTTCAATTAATATATGATCGAATCACTATGATTTTTCTCTCATTGGTCTAGAGTACAATTAATTTGCAATCTGACATTCTCCATGATCATTTTAAAAATATATATTTCTTCAGAAGAAAACATTTTAATTAATGTGCCCTTTGCTCTATACACCTTACTAAGCAAATTAGGGAGGAAGAGCGAGAGAGAGCGAGAGAGAGGGAGAGAAAGAGAGAGAGAGAGAGAGAGAGAGAGAGAGAGAGAGAGAGAGAGAGAGAGAGAGAGAGAGAGAGAATTGAGAGAGAGAGGAAGGGAAAAGGGAGGGAGGAAGGGAGAGAGAGAACATATGTAGTTATATCATTCAGAAAAAAAAAATCACCAGATTAACAATTTCAGAAAACATGTCTCTATGCATTTTTAAATTTATCAACTCTCTATCAGGATATGAATGGTGTGATTTTTCTTCATTATTGTGGATTCATAGTTAATCACTGCATTTATTGGAATTTTAAAAGTTTTTTTTCTTTTCATAAAGATTTGTTGGGATATAGATTATTTGAATTCTGTTTACTTCTATTACTTACTATTCATTAATTACATCATAAGTAATAACACAATAGTAAGTAAGAAACTTGTACTTTATTTATTTATTTATTGTTTATTTATTTATTTATTTATTCATTTTTCCAAATTATCCCCTCCCTCCCTCCACTCCCTCCCCCCCGATGACAGGCAATCCCATGCATTTTACATGTGTTACAATATAACCTAGATACAATATATGTGTGTAAATACCATTTTCTTGTTGCACATTAATTATTAGCTTCCGAAGGTGTAAGTAACCTGGGTAGATAGACAGTAGTGCTAACAATTTACATTCACTTCCCAGGTTCCTTCTCTGGGTGTAGTTATTTCTGTCCATCATTGATCAACTGGGAGTGATTTGGATCTTCTTTATGTTGAAGATATCCACTTCCATCAGAATACCTCTTCATACAGCATTGAAGTGTACAGCGATCTTCTGGTTCTACTCATTTCACCCAGCATCAGCTGATGTAAGTCTCTCCAAGCCTCTCTGTATTCCTCCTGCTGGGCATTTCTTACAGAGCAATAATATTCCATAACCTTCATATACCATAATTTACCCAACCATTCTCCAATTGATGGACATCCATTCATCTTCCAGTTTCTAGCTACAACAAAAAGAGCTGCCACAAACATTTTGGCACATACAGGTCCCTTTCCACTCTTTAGTATTTCTTTGGGATATAATCCCAATAACAGCAATGCTGGGTCAAAGGGTATGCACAGTTTGATAACTTTTTGAGCATAGTTCCAAATTGCTCTCCAGAATGGCTGGATTCTTTCACAACTCCACCAACAATGCATCAGTGTCCCAGTTTTCCCACATCCCCTCCAACATTCATCATTATTTGTTCCTGTCATCTTAGCCAATCTGACAGGTGTGTAGTGGTATCTCAGAGTTTTCTTAATTTGCATTTCTCTGATCAGTAGTGATTTGGAACACTCTTTCATATGAATGGAAATAGTTTCAAAGAAACTTGTACTTTAGAAGGAATGTTTATATTCTTTCATTATTCATATCTTTTGGTCATTTATTTGCTAGAAAATAACTTAGATCTATGAATTTAAGTCATTGCATAACATCTTAAAATATAAACTTTATCAAGAAACTGGTTACAGTAATATATCTATAATTATCTTTTTTCCTTTTCAATTTTCAATACATCAGAAAAGTTGGGGCAAAAAACTTCGAAATGTAATATATTTAATCAGAAGTATATATTTTACTTTTTGTAATCCTTTCCATTGCTTGTTTAGGCATGAACATTCCCCCTATCCACACATCCAAAATCAATTTCTTCCTTGCTCCACTAATTGGTTTATAAAATATCTTTCTATATCATTTAATCACTTTGAGTTTATATTGATGAAAAGTGCATCATTATTTTCTGTGATTCTTATGAGAAGGAAATTTAGATTATCAACAATATAACTACGTGGGAAATTTTGTTTAAATTTGCTTTTCAATCATCTTAAGTCAGTATGGTTATATTACCTAAAACAAAAGAAAACATTAAACTAGATGTAAAAGAATAATCAAAAAAGAATGACTAAAGGAATGATCAAAAACAAAAGATTTCCTAGGATAATTTTACTGTGCAGTAAAAGAAAGTGAGGATAAATGTGCAGAGAAAAAACATAAACAACTAAATGCTCAGAAGTTAATAGTGATCAGAGATGATTACAACCTTATTGAAATAGCCAAAGAAAGAAACAAGGTAGTAAATTAGATTTCCTAAAAGATAAATTTTGAAGGACAAGAAAATTAGTGTTTTTGATAAAAGATAGGAAATCCTAAAAAGAACAAAAATGACACATTATATTATGATTTCCCAGTTATTTTAGCATATCCCCCTACTGATCACAAAAATTAAACACAAATTTATAAATAAAATATATAAACAAAAATAATTGAAACAGTGATCACAGACAACAAAATAGAAAATATTCTGACTTTATTTGCTGGTCTCCTTTGAAGAAGAAAGCATATTTTATTATATATTAACCAGGATCCTTATTGCTTGTTTGTTTTCAATTACTTAGCATTCAGAGTTCTTTTAGCAATCTTTTGGTAGCATGGTAGAATTTTGTTAACCGTTGATCAACAACATTATCTGATGTAATCTCACATTTTCCCAGTTTTGCTGTTTCTGTGGATAAAAACAACTCAAAATTACCATTTTAAAATCCTTACATCTTGAATAATCTATGAAAATCCAGATGTAATGGAACACATGCCAGAAGGTGGGGAGTGGGGGAAGCAGAAATGAAACTAGAATGAGGAGAAAACTCACTTCTTGGAGGAAAATAAACTTTGCATTAATTATCTCTGATAAAATCTACAATATATGGATAACTGGCAAAAATATCTAAAACTAAATACTATTGTGTAATAGTTAAATGGTCAAAGTATATAAATAGCTTATTTTTGTGTGGGTGTATATGTAATATATATATATATATATACGTGGGTGTATATGTAATATATATATATATATACATTATATATATATATAAATATATATACACATATATATTTATATATATATATATATATTATATCCATATGTGCATATATGAATTTGTGCATATGTGATGATGCTTGTCCATTCATTTTGATTTCTCCACCAAGTTGATCCATGTCTCTTTTGTGATAAAGTAAAGCAATTAAGCAAATACATCCACAACACTGGATACATTAGACACCACTCCAACCTCATCTCTCTATAATGAGGAAGAAGGTATGTTTGGTTGTTTCATCCCCAGGACTTTTGAGAAATAGTAAAAAAAAAAAAAGCATTCACTTCTCATTTGCTATGAGAAGACCTTGGATGAAGTACCAAGAAAAAATACAGGTGTTCACATGATTACATTAAGCATTCAAAACTAGGCTACCAAAGCCCATTAGTGACAAAGACAGATGTGTCAATGGTATAGGCATAGAGTGTTCTCTTTCTCTGCCCTTACATTTCACTGTTGCTGCTGGACAGATTGACAAGGACTAAGAAGTAAAGTCAATCAGAATTGACTTGGACTGTTACCTTGCCTATGAATCACAAGTGTTAGTAGGATCTGTTACTAATTTATACACACAGATTAGATGAAATTGATTAAACTCATTATGATCAGATGATTCTTGCATTCTTTACCTAAATTAAGTGAATTATAAACCAGTAAAAAAATTTTGGTACATAAGTAAGCAAATCAGTGCTTAAGTATGCCACCAGTTAAGATAGACCAAGGTAGAAATAGACCAGTCCTTGCATTTACTATGTGCAAAATACAATCTTAAGATAATAAGTGTTTGATACTTTCCCCTTTTCTATTCTTAAGAATTAGAGAGACAAATAGAAAAATAAGACCATCTCAACCCTTAAGGAGCTCACTTTCATAAGGAGAGAAAAGTCATATAGTACACTTTATCTTCAAGTCACACAAAGAAGTGGCATTGTCCTTAGGGTGTAGGAGCAAATCATATAGCTGTCATTTTCTTTTATATCATTTAAATTGCATAAAGACATAGCAATACCTTATATTGAACATTTTATAATAACAATGAGTTTGATGCAGCTAATTTTCTTTTTGGATCTTTAGTAGCTGTGGATTCTGAGAAGACAGAAAATTCAACTCTTCCAGTGGCAGTTGCCAGTTCTCTTCTCTGAAATCAGGGCAGTAAAGTGGCATAATGGATAGAATACCAGACATGAAGTTGGGAAGACTTATCTTTTTGAGTTGAAATTTGACCTCAGATACTTTTTAGCTATGTAATCCTGGACAAGCTGTTTAACTCTGCTTGCTACAATTTCTCCATCTATAATATAAATTAGAGTAGGAAGTGGCAAATATCTCTGGCCAGAAAACTCTAAATTGGGTCAGAAAGAGTTGGACATGACTGAAACTATTGAATGACAAAAATTTCTGCAACTAATCAATCAAGAACATAGATTAAACATCTACTCTGTGCCTATTCTATGCTAAACACTGGGGATATAAAAGACAAAAATAGTGCCCATTTTTAACCAGTTCACAGGGAAAGTAGACATGCAAAGAACTAAGCACAAACAAGATCTACAGAGGATAGCTTGAATATAGCCTGTAGAAATTCTATTTGATCCTGCAATCATTTGTGAATCAAGGTACTTCATTTTACCTGATTGTGGTTAACAATTATGCAGTGGATATTAGTGAGCATATTGTATCCACTGACCACAGGTTCTGTTATCTTCTTTGATGGTTTCAGGGATTATATTAGAAGCCATCCAATGGAATGAGAAGTATTAATATTCCCAGAGCTGTTCGACTTAGTTATGCTATAAATATCAAGTTTTAAAGGGAGAGGGTATTTGGAGTAACATATGATTTATCTGGCACATCATCTCTTTTCATTTTCTCAAGGTACTATTCTATAACACCTATAAATGAATCATCTTTTCTCACCTTTTTCCAATTTGTAGTATGTCAGGCAAGATATAAGTGTTTTTTAATTAGTATTTCTCTTACTATTAGCATTTTTACACATGATTATTTATAAATTTCAATTCTTATTTTAAAAGCTGTTTATATACTCTGACCATTTATCTATTGGATAATGACTTCTAGTATTAGACATTTGTGTCATTTCCTCCATTTCCTTATATGGCTTAGGCCTCAGATTTTTATTACTGATACTTTATAAAAATGTTTATCCATCATATACTTGAATATATTTAACATGTATGGGACTGCCTGCCATCTAGGAGAGGGTTTGGAGGGAAGGAGGGGAAAAGTTGAAACAGAAGTTTTTTTAAGAGTCAATGTTGAAAAATTACCCACACATATGTTTTGTACATAAATGATATAATAAAAAATATTAATAAGGGGATGAATTTCAGATAATTATATAATAGTTCCTGAATAAAATATTTAAAATTTTTTTTAAAAGTTTCTCCATTCTACCATTTTCCTATACATTCAATTTTTCATTTATTTAATTTCTGCAAAATTTAAATTTAATACTTGCTTATCTTACTTTTTCTGATATCTTCTATTCCTTATCTAGTTAACAATTCTCCCCCTAGCCATGACTGTGAAAAATTTCTGATCTTATTTTCATGCTTTTTGTTTATTTGTTTTTGTTATACTGTGACATATTACATTCAGTTTATGTATCCATTTTGAGGAAATAATTTTACAAAAAGAAAATGTAAACTTTTGTAAAACATGTTAAAACATATGTTAAATATAATATTGTAAACATATTTATACAATTCTCTTCCTGCACAAGAAAAATCAGATAAAAAAAATCAAATGAATAAGAAAACAGGCCTCTCTAAAATCATCCTCCTGATCATTTCTTAATTTTGATTATTTCTTATTTCTTAGCCAGTTCCAAATGGTTTTGATGACCACTGCTTTATAAGATAGTTTTATGTCTGGCACAGGTAGGCCACCTTCATTAGCATTTTTTTCATTAGTTACCTTGAAAATTTTGACCCATTGTTCTTCCAGAAGAACTTTGTTACTATTTTTTCTAGATCTGTAAGATAATTTCTTAGGAGTTTGATTGGTATGGCACTAAATAAGTACATTTATTTAGGTAGTATTGTCATTTTGATTATTTTTGCTCAGACTATCCTTGAGCACTTGATATTTTTCCAACTGATTAGATCTGACTTTATTTGGTGGAAATTGTTTTGTAGTTCCTGACTTTGCCTTGGCAGGTACACTGTCATATATTTTATACTATCTAGAGTTATTTTAAATGGAATTTCTCTTTGTATCTCTTGCTGCTGGACTTTAATGGTATTACACAAAAATGCTGATGATTTCTATAGATTTATTTTGCATCCTGCATCTTTGCGAAAGTTGTTAATTTTTTCTAGGATTCTCTAAGTATACCATTATATCATCTGCAAAGAGTGATAATTTGGTTGCCTCATTATCTACTCTAATTCTTTTAATCTCTTTTTCTTCTCTCACTGGCAAACTAGCATTTCTGATACAAAATTGAATAGTAATGGTGATAATAAGCAACCTTGTTTCACCCCTGTCTTATTTGAAATGGCTCTAGGTTTTTTTTTCTCCATTATATCTGATGTTTGCTGATGGTTTTAAATAGATGCTACTGATCATTTTAAGGAAAAGTCCACTTACTCCCATACTCTCTAGTGTTTTAAGAGGAATGGGTGTTGGATTTTATCAAATGCTTTTTCTGCATCTATTGAGATAATCGGAGGATTTTTCTTAATTTGGTTATTGATATAGTCAATTATGCTAATAGTTTTCCTAATACTGATCCCCACCTGCATTCTTAGTATAACTCCTACTTGGTCATGATGTATTATCCAATGGATGACTTTCTATAATCTAGTTGCTAATATTTTATTTAAAAATTTTGCATCAATATTCATGCCTACTGAGTTTGTGGGCCCTGACTATTCCTGTCCCCCAGCCTAGGCCACCCATTCTAAGCTTGAACTATAGCCAGCGTCCTGAACCAAATAGCTATGCAGAGGGAATAACACCTTTCTACTCTCTGCTTTAGCAACCCAGCATCATGACCCTTCACCCTCCAACCCCCATGTTGTTACCACTGGCCCTCTATTTTTTGTCCACCTGAATTTTGGATTTCCTTCACAGGCTAATTGTACACTATTTCAAAGTCTGATTCTTTTTGTACAGCAAAACAACTGTTTGGACATGTATACATATATTGTATTTAATATATATTTTAACATATTTAACATGTATTGGTCAACCTGCCATCTGGAGAGGGGGGAAGGAGAGGAAAATTAGAACAAAAGGTTTGGCAATTGTCAATGTTGTAAAATTACCCATGGATATATCTGATAAATAAAAACTATTAAAAAAAAAAGATAGTTTGCACCATTCACCTTTGAAAAACCTTGTATTCCAATTTTTTCCCTCTTTCTCCCTGTTTCACCGCTCTAGGCAGCAAACAATACAGTGTAAGTTAAACTTGTTCAATTCTTCTAAACATATTACCATATTCATTAGGTTACTTAAGAAAATATTAGATCATAAGAGGAAAAATGAGAAAAAAAACAAAGAAAAATGTGAAAATACAATATCCTGATGCACATTCCTTCTTCATAGTTTATTTCCCCTAGAAGCGAGTGGCTCTTTCCATCACAAATCTTTGGGAATTGCCTTGAATCAACTCATTGCTAAAAAGTGTGAAGTCCTTCACAGTTGCTCATCACATACATAATCTTGTTGTTGTTACAATGTTCTCTTGATTCTACTCACATCTATTGGCATCAGTTTGTATAAATTTTTCTGAAATCAGACTGCTTTTCATGTCTTATACAACAATAATATTCCATTATCTTCCTGTACCATAACTCAGCCATTCCCCAATTGATGGGCATACACTCTTTTTCCAATTCTTTGCTACCACAAAAAGAGAACTTCTTTAAACACTTTTGCTCATGTGAGTTCTTTACCCTCCTTGATTATTTCCTTGGAATATAGACCCAGTAATAGCACTGCTGAGTCAAAAAGTATGCCCCATTTTAGCCCTTTAGGCATAGTATCAAATTGCTTTCCAAAATGATTGGATTATTTCACAGCTCTACCAAAAATGTATTTGTATTCCAGTTTTTCCACATCCCCTCCAACAGTTATCATTATTTTTTCCTGGCATCTTAGGAAATCTGAGAAGTATGTAGTGTTACCTCAGAAATGCCTTCATGTGCATTTCTTTAATCAATAGTGATTTAGATTATTATTTCATCATGTGACTATAATGATTTTAATTTCTTCATCTTAAAATTGTCTTTTCATATCCTTTGACTATTTATCAATTGGGGAATGGCTTGCCTTCTTATATATTTAAGTTTTTATAATATTGGATGTATTTTTTCTCTCAGCTATCTGTTTCCCTTCTAATTTTGGCTGCTGTATTGTGTGTGTGTGTGTGTGTGTGTGTGTGTGTGTGTGTGTGTGTGTTTTGGTACAAAACTTTTTTAATTTAATGTAATCACAATTATCCTTCTTGCATTTTGTCTCTAGTCCTTTGACCATAAATTCCTCCTTCTTCACAGATTGGAGAGGTAGATTGTCCCTTGTTCTCCAAATTTGCTTTATGTCTATGCCCTGTATGTCTAAAACATGAACATATTTTGACCTTATCTTGGCATACGGTATTAGGTATTGGTCAGTATTTAGTTTATGCCATACTATTTTCTAGTTTTCTCAGAACTTTTTTGTTAAATAGTTAGTTCTCATCATAGAAGCTGAAATCTTTGAGTTTATCAAACACTAGATTACTATAATTATTGACTATTGTGTCTTGTGAAGGTAACTTATTCCACTACTCCACTACTCTTTTTCTTAGCTAGTATCAAATGGTTTTTTTCTGATTGCCACTTTATAATATAGTTTTAGGTCTGGTACAGTTAGGTTACCTTCCCTTGCCTTTTATCCTCATTAATTCCCTTAAAATTATTGACCTTTCAATAACTTCTATTACAGACTCTGTAGCAACTATTATAAAAGAGTGGAGAAAATAAATTGAAAATGTGGATATCTTTAACCAGGAACTTCTATTAGTCCTTACCACCTGGAAGGGGACTGACCACTCCACATTGTGAATTATATGAATCACTTAGCTGCTTTTGTTGTTCAATTATTCAGTTCCTTCTGACTCCTTCTGACCCATGCACAATATAATTCTAAGTCTTTTTGTCTTCTACTATATCTAGAATTCTGTCCAAGTTCTTATTGTTTCATGATACTCTCCATTCATTTCATCCTCTGCCATCCCTTTTTCCTTTTGCCTTCAGTTTCTTTGAATATTAAGATGTTTTCCAATGAATCCTGTCTTCTCATTATGTGGCCAAAATATTTCAGCTTCAGCTTCAGTATTTGAACTAACACTCAATAGCCTGAATTAATTCCTTTAAATATTGATTAATTTTATCTATTTGATGAAGTTCTAAGGAGTTCTCAAAACCTTCTCCAACACTACAATATAACAATGTTTGTTCTGTGTTAGGATTACTAGGTGAGAACTGAGGTTGTCTGGATGGTGACAAGGTGAGAATTCAGGTTTTCTGGACAATTACAAGGTGAGAACTCAGGTTGACTTGATAGAGGGGGCAAGCTCATTGGCTGGGGTGGTTCTTCCCAGAAGCCCTTGCATTATCCCACGCCCATTCTCTGGGAGAATAAAAGAGAGGACTCTCAGAGAAAGAAGAAGACTCTCTGCATTACATCAGGCCTGACGGGGCTCTCTGCAGGAAGGGAAGTCACTTCTAAGGACAAGAGTTAACAGCAACTGCCTGGAGACAATGGTTCACTACAGGAAGAAGAATCTGTCTGAAAGATTTGAGTAGACACAGCAGATCTCTTCCCAGAGAGCGATCCGGCAGCTTCTGGAGACGACAGCTCATTACAATTGGCGCCCAACGTGGGGCCAGGACTTTTGCTTATCCTGACAAGAGGAGCTAGACCAGACCTTCGCAATTTGGCACCCGAACAGGGACAGACACGGTCCTGATTCCAGTGGAAAAGATTCCGATCTAGATCTCAGTCTCTCTGACCCAGAACCGTGAGTAACGAGGAAACTTTGTTAAAGATTAAGTGAGCGTGCTAATAGATAAATAAGGAACTTAACTTATTAAGGGCTAAACCAGGAATCTCTTATAGCTGAAATGGGGCAGATGTTAGCTCTATTCAATCCCTGGACCTCAGCCGACTCAACCCCAGCCCCAGAAGCAACCTCAGCTCCATTCAGGAGTGGTACTATAGAGAGTATAATCAAGATAATTGAGGAGCAGAGTTTACTTGTAACCTGGGTACAGATTGCTAAACTCTTGGCTGCATTAAGACGCACATCCCCTTGGTTCTTAGAGGAAGAAAAGATAGATGTAGATAAATGGAAGCTAGTGGGATATGAAATGAAAGAATTTCAAGCAAAAAATGGGCCTCGTTCAATTTCTGCAGAAGTATTTTATATCTACAACATAGTTCAATTAGCCTTAAACTATCAAGCAAGTTGTAGGAAAAGGAAAAGTTCTAAAAATGAACAGAGGAGGAAGTGTGAGGAAAAAAGGAAAGATCAAGATCTTTCCCTAGAGCAAGAGGATTTAAATGAGGAATTATGGTATGATTCTCTTGAAGAAGCTTCAACCCTGCCTAGAGAACAGATTATTGACAGGCCCACATCAACCCCACCTTCAGAGATGGAGGAAGAAAGAGGGGAAGAGGCAGAAACACAAACAGAATTGCCTGTGAAGAAGCCTAAGCCTATGACAAGATTAGAAAAAGCATTGGTTAAAGCTAAGAGAGAAGGACAGGATATAAGTGATTTTATACATGCATATCCTGTGATTGAAAATACTGACTCTGTAGGTAAAAAAAGGAGAAGATATGCACCTTTAGATTTGAATACAATTAAGGATTTGAAAAAAGGTTGTACCCTTTATGGGGCTACATCAGCTTATGTCAAAATGTTACTAGATGGTTTGTCTTATGAAGTCCTAACCCCGAATGATTGGAAATCCATAGCAAGGACATGTCTGGAACCTGGAGAAAATTTATTATGGCTTGCGGAATTTCATGAATTATGTAAAATTCAAGTCAGATGCAATTTGGAAATAGGAGTTAACACACAATTCACTTTTGAGCACTTAGCTGGTGAAGGTCAGTATGGAGAGAATTCGGAACAGATTAATTATACCATGACAATATATGAACAAATTGCTAAGGCTGCAATAAAAGCTTGGGGTGTCCTCCCTGGACAGAAAGATCGCGGAGAGGCTTTCACTAAAATACAGCAAGGTCCCAATGAACCTTTTGCAGATTTTGTGGGAGCTACAGAAATAATGACCAGACATCTGGCTAAGGAAAATGCCAATGAGATTTGCAAAAGAATTATATGGGGATTAGACAAAGATGCTCCTTTAGAGGAGATCATAAGACGCTGTGCTACAGTGGGAACAAATGCTTTTTACACCCGGACAATGATGAATGTGGAAAGACAGGGTCCCTCCTGGCAAGGGCCTTCTAGAGAAACTCGGCGATGTTTTCAATGTGGAAAAATTGGGCATCTAAGAGCTCAGTGTAGGTATGGAGATACAGTGAGAAGACAGGGTGAAAGAAGACCTAAAACCCCATGTCCAAAATGCAACAGAGGACTCCATTGGGCATCAGAGTGTAGAATAATTCAGGGAAATGGGATGAGGGGCCCAGGTCCAGGGCCCCAGGCAAAAAAGACTTGGGGCATGATGGCAGCTGATGTTACACCCAAAGAACCTTTAGAAGGCCAGGACTCTGATTTAATCAATCAGCAGAGAAGCAATCACATGGCAGAAAGGGATTACCTGATAAGTCAGCCAAAAGGCAATCAGATTGCAAAAATGGATTACACTTGGGGAGAATACAGGCCTTTTAAACCAACAGGGCTGTGTCCAGTGCAAACAACTCCAATGTAATTGTCAGATGATGAGAAGAGATTTAGAAAGTGGTAAATAGAAGGAAATTAGATAGGTTAACTGCCTGGGAGAGAGGGTTTGCTTGTATTTCTTCAGCAGGAGAAGGAATCAGATGGGTGCCAACGAGTCATATTCGCCTTGTCCACCAGAGAGAGACAGAAAAAGAGAAAGACCTCAAAATAAAGGAGAAGATCTAAGAAACATCTGACACTGAAAGAGCATGGCTAATAAAAAGACTGTTAAAGAACTTTAAAACCAGCAGGAATCGTTGGACTTCCTCACACAAGATGAGAATAATGGACAATGGACTTATGGATATTTATAAATTTTCAATTTATGATTATTTGATTATGTTATTTGTCATATACTTCTAGCATGTATTATGTTACTATGTTACTATGTGCTTATGTAATTTATGTAATTATCTGTAATACTTCCCATATTGATGGATTTATGTTTCAAGGTCATTTATGTAATTATCTGTAATACTTCCCATATTGATGGATTTATGTTTCAAGGTCATGACTGTCCTATGTTCTAAATCAAAAGAAAGGGGGAGATGTTAGGATTACTAGGTGAGAACTGAGGTTGTCTGGATGGTGACAAGGTGAGAATTCAGGTTTTCTGGACAATTACAAGGTGAGAACTCAGGTTGACTTGATAGAGGGGGCAAGCTCATTGGCTGGGGTGGTTCTTCCCAGAAGCCCTTGCATTATCCCACGCCCATTCTCTGGGAGAATAAAAGAGAGGACTCTCAGAGAAAGAAGAAGACTCTCTGCATTACATCAGGCCTGACGGGGCTCTCTGCAGGAAGGGAAGTCACTTCTAAGGACAAGAGTTAACAGCAACTGCCTGGAGACAACGGTTCACTACAGGAAGAAGAATCTGTCTGAAAGATTTGAGTAGACACAGCAGATCTCTTCCCAGAGAGCGATCCGGCAGCTTCTGGAGACGACAGCTCGTTACAGTTCTGTGACATTTAGCTTTCCTTAAAGTCCAACTCTCACAACTTTCAACTGAAAAAAAATATAGTTTTGACTCTATGAGTCTTCATCAACAAGATGATGTCTTTATTTTTTGTATGCTGTCCAACCACAGCTTTCCTTTCTTTAAAGAAGCAAATATATTTTAATTTTGGGACTGCAGTTGCAGTATGCAATGATCTTTAGGAGAAGACTACAAAATTTGATACTGCTTATAATTATTCTATTCACTAGGCTGTGATGAGAAGATTTCCAAGATTTTGAGCTTTTTTGTTGTTGCTACTTTTATTAATGTTAATCTTCAAGCCAGCTTTTACACTCTCCTCTTTCACCTTCATCAAGATGCTTCTTAATTCCTCTTCACTTTCTGCCATCAAAGTGGTTTCATCTGCATATCTAAGATTGTTGATATTTCTCCCAGCAACCTTAATTTCAGTATTTTATTCATCCAGTCTGTCAATTTATTCATCCAGTCTGACTTACTTTGCATATTTTTAAAAAAATTCTCACTAATCCAGTGTATGCTGGCAATGTGTTCTCTAGCCCCTCTGCCTCTTCAAAAACCAACTTGATCTTCTAATAATTATTGGTTTACATATTGCTGAATTTTCACTTACAGAATATGAAACATACCTTACCAACATGTGAAATGAGGGCTATTGGTCACTAATTTGAACATTTCTTGATGTTTCTCTTCTTTGTTGAAATATTGAATTATTGAAATAAACTGACCATTTCCAATCCAATAGCTATTATGTTTTCCAAATTTGCTGGCATATTAAATGCTGTACTTTAACAGTGATCATCTTTTAGAGTTTTAAATAGCTCAACATGAATTTCATCACTTCCACTAGCCTTTATTGTTTTTATTCATTTTTCCAAATTATCCCCTCCCTCTCTCCACTCCCTCGCCCCGATGGCAGGTAATCCCATACATTTTACATGTGTTACAATATAACCTAGATACAATATATGTGTGTAAATACCATTTTCTTGTTGCACATTAAGTATTAGCTTCCGAAGGTGTAAGTAACCTGGGTAGATAGACAGTAGTGCTAACAATTTACATTCACTTCCCAGTGTTCCTTCTCTGAGTATAGTTAGTTCTGTCCATCATTGATCAAATGGAAGTGAATTGGATCTTCTTTATATTGAAGATATCCACTTCCATCAGAATACATCTTCATACAACATTGAAGTGTACAGAGATCTTCTGGTTCTATTCATTTCACTCAGCATCAGTTGATGTAAGTCTCTCCAAGCCTCTCTGTATTCCTCCTGCTGGTCATTTCTTACAGAGCAATAATATTCCATAACCTTCATATACCATAATTTAGCCAGCCATTCTCCAATTGATGGACATCCATTCAACTTCCAGTTTCTAGCTACAACAAAAAGAGCTGCCACAAACATTTTGGCACATACAGGTCCCTTTCCACTCTTTAGTATTTCTTTGGGATATAATTGCAATAACAGCAATGCTGGATCAAAGGGTATGCACAGTTTGATAACTTTTTGGGTATAGTTCCAAATTGTTCTCCAGAATGGCTGGATTCTTTCACAACTCCACCAACAATGTATCAGTGTCCCAGTTTTCCCATATCCCCTCCAACATTCATCATTATTTGTTCCTGTCATCTTAGCCAATCTGACAGGTGTGTAGTGGTATCTCAGAGTTGTCTTAATTTGCATTTCTCTGATCAGTAGTGATTTGGAACACTCTTTCATATGAGTGGAAATAGTTTCAATTTCATCATCTGAGAATTGTCTGTTCATATCCCTTGACCATTTATCAATTGGAGAATGGTTTGGTTTCCTATAAATCAGGGTCAGTTCTCTATATATTTTGGAAATGAGACCTTTGTCAGAACCTTTCCTTTTAAAATATTTTCCCAATTTGTTACTTCCCTTCTAATCTTGTTTGCATTAGTATTGTTTGTACAGAAACTTTTTAGTTTGATGTAATCAAAATCTTCTATTTTGTGATCAATAATGATCTCTAGTTCTTCTCTGGTCATAAATTCCTTCCTCCTCCACAAGTCTGAGAGGTAGACTATTCTCTGTTCCTCTAATCTATTTATGATCTCATTCTTTATGCCTAAATCATGAACCCATTTTTATCTTATCTTGGTATATGGTGTTAAGTGTGGATCCATATCTAATTTCTGCCATATTAATTTCCAGTTTTCCCAACAGTTTTTTCCAAATAATGAATTTTTATCCCTAATGTTGGTATCTTTGGGTTTGTCAAAGATTAGATTGCTATAGATGTACCCTTTTTTTGTCCTTTGTATATTATAATATAGCTTTAGATCAGGTACACTTAGACCACCTTCCTCTGACTTTTTTTTTCATTAGTTCCCTTGCAATTCTTGACCTTTTGTTCTTCCATATGAATTTTGTTGTTATTTTTTCTGGGTCATTAAAATAGTTTCTGGGGAGTCTGATTGGTATAGCACTAAATAAATAGATTAGTTTGGGGAGTATTGTCATCTTTATTATATTCGCTTGGCCTATCCAAGAGCACTGAATGTCTTTCCAATTATTTAAATCTGACTTTATTTTTGTGGCAAGTGTTTCATAATTTTTCTCATATAATTCCTGACTATTCTTTGGTAGATGGATTCCCAAATACTTTATACTCTCAACATTTGTTTGGAATGGAATTTCTCTTTGTATCTCTTGCTGTTGCATTTTGTTGGTGATATATATGAATGCTGAGGATTTATGTGGATTTATTTTGTATCCTGCCACTTTGCTAAAATTCTGAATTATTTCTAATAGCTTTTTAGCAGAGTCTTTGGGGTTCTCTAAGTATGAATATATATGAATAGTCAGACATCATTGAATCAAATCTCTACTTAAGGGGCACTGGGCCCCCTGCATTGCAGTCTGTGTTTGGCAGCCTCTCCTGCTGCCCAATTGAAATAGACCTTTTCTGAAGTTCTTCCAAAGTATCTTCTTCAAGAAATTTGTTGTACTCCAAATTTTTGTGAGGTTTTGTCACTCCAAAACCAGTTCACAGGCTGAATCTGCTGTTGATTTGAGGGAAGCTCAGAGAAGTCAGATTGAAACTTGTCTGCTCTCTGCTATCTTGGCTCTGCTTCCCCCTATTTTCAAACTTTCACCCTTGAAAACACTTATGGTCCAAATGTTTCTCTTTTCGTCCCCCTAATACTCTTCCCTGAGGCAGCAAACAATCCAGTCTAGGTTAATTTGTACAATTCTTCTAAACATATTTTATATCTATCATGCTGCTGAAGAAAAATAAGATCAAAAAATAAAAAAATGAAAAATAAAAAAAAAACAAGCAAGCAAACAACTTCCAAGGTGAAAATCCTATGTTGTGATCTTTATTCAATCCCCATAGACCTCTCTCTGGATGCAGATGGGTCTCTCCATCACAAGTCTATTGGAATCAGCCTGAATCACCTCATTGTTGCAAAGAGCCAAGTACATCACAGTTGATCATCATATAATCTTGTTGCTGTTTACAGTGATCTTCTGTTTCTATTCACTTCACTCAGTATCAGTTCATGTAAGTCTCTCCAGGCTTTTCTGAAATCATCCTACTGCTCATTTCTTATAGAACAATAATGCTTTATTATATTTATATACCATAATTTATTCAGCCATTCACTAACTGATGGGCATCTACTTTCTGTTCAGGGTACTAATTCAACTAAGATTAGGAAACACATGGAAAACAGAAGCATCATGAATTGATGGATAAAGTGAACCTAAGTAAAGATCCAAGAAAGACTAAACTGCTGCTACTACCAATCACCTAAGCTTATAGCAGCAGTTATTCATCTTGTAAAGCTGTTAGGGGCAATGTGAATTGCCCAAATCATTCATAAATGCACATTCAATTCTGCCTCAATAGGCAAGTAAATGGAAACAACAAATTTTAAACACTTAGCTCAGAGCATGGTACATATAAAAAGTTCAATAAATGTTTATGGACTGATGGGCATAAAACAGATTATACTTGTGTTTTCTCTAAAGTGAAATGGCATGGGCTGAAAAGAGACCCTCAGTTATTCATATCTAGTATTAAGCTCATCCAACCTTCACATAGACCAGAGACAGGTAGGATATATAGCATATATACCAAGGGTTAGGATGTGATCCCAGTTATATGCAGTTATATGCATAGAGAAGAAACACGTACAAATGATATTATGGAAGTAGAAGTGAGATTGTTTATCAACTGCTCACATATGCAAAGTGAGAATGAGGAATTTTTAGGAACTTGGATAACCATTTTGAAGATAGTAACCTTACAAAAATTAGGAAAAGAGATAGTTTTGAAGACTAAATTCAAAAAGATCTGTGATATAGATCTCAACATACTCATACCTATTTGCTCTTTCCCAAATGAAGTAATGAAATGAGTGAGGAAGTGTAATGTTCTGTTCTCTAAATTGTAATTGTTCTCTTGGAGCAGATTTCTTGGGGAGCTTCTGGGGGACAATTTTCGTTTCAATTCAGTTTCAATAATCACCTTAAATGCAGCCATTGTCTCTTCCAAAATCTTATCTCCTTCACTTGGGGCTCTGCTAGTTTTCTGGAGGACTTCCTCTCTCCTTGGTCCCGGAGAGCTCTTGCTACTAGTCCTTTGTCTCTGCCAGCTTCAGCCTCTTGTCTTCCCAATGTCTCCAGCCAGCACAAAGGTGGAAGTGGGAATGAATCTTGACTCCGCCTCTGAGAGTGGGATTATGGGGGTTTCTGTGGGCTTGTGAATCTTCTGGAAGTCAATCCTAGTCGTGAATCTCCCAAAGTCCCCGATGGCCCTGAGAGCTTCTTGCATATATGCCATACTCCAATCATTTCATCACTAGGAAATCATTATTTGTTGTAGGATTAAAACAATGCTAAATTAAATTTAACCATTGTCTCTTCAATTCCACTCAGTACCTTGTTTCAAGTTCTAGCCCATAACATCTTGTACGGTCAGATCAATCATACTGAATCATGCTAAATTAGATAATTGTTGTCTTTTATCCATTCCAGTAACTTAACACCTTGTAAGAATCCTAACAAAGAAGGATATCACTAGTTTTGTGCTCCAAACCCTGACTCTTGAGACATGCTTGTGGTAAAGTAAGGTGGATAGAAACAAGTGGGATGTGGCTAGATTTGGGACATTTTCCTTGTACAACTGTTGTGCATTGAAAAACCACTATAACTGCTCTTAAGAGCAGATAGCTGTTTATTGACAAGCCAGTGATGAGAGGAAGAGTGTGAATTGTGGAAGTGAATGGTGGTGGGTTGAATCAAAATGAGTGAAAAGCTTGGTGTAATTGTGTTGAAAAGGAGTACACTGTTTTTTTGTTTTTTTTATAATAGAAAGTTTCCCTTTACGCCTTTAGAATTCATCCTATTTTTCCTTGAAAAACTATTTTAAGTAATAGTATAGATCACTGAGACAATCTCATGCCAGGCACATGCTTCTCCCTCATACATGTTAGGTACTAAGTTCCTGTAAATCACCTCCAATTTTATTCAGTACCAATTGAAAACATCTGGGGCTACCTTTGAATCACCCCTAATTCAAATACTATTGGTAGCTAGGAGAAGCCATCATCTGATAGTTGAGATAAGCACATTCTTAAACAAGGAAATAAGCCACAGTTAATTATATGCATGGACTGCATGTTAAATGCCTTTCATTAACTGTGTTCAACATCTCCCAGCACACAGATCAGGTGTGACATGATAGTCCTACCTTTAACTGCCTCTTGCTGAGATTATAGCTAGCAACAGCTTTAATCCAATTAACAAACCAATCATCAAATGAAAAATTAAAAACTGCTGATGGCTCTGATGACTGTCATTAGTGAAATTCTATTGCTGTTTTTGTCAAACTGTAAGCTTGGCATTTTAATCTGATATCTTGTCAAGTAGGTCCATCACTGAAAATATTTTAAAAAAATATGTTTTCTGAATGAATGTGGTTTCATCACTAGGTTTACTTTATAGTATATGTGACATAATATGTTTGTAAAAATTTCTCTATTTTTTTTTAAAGTAACAATGTTTTGAGTGGGATGGCTGAGAAGATACATGTGATTTTGTGAGCTCCCTTCTTCCCTCAATACCAATTAGTTAAATCAGCCTCAAAAATAACGCTGGGCTTATAGAAACCACAAGGACTAGAAGCATGACTTATAAGGTGAAGAGAAACTGGAGTCTCAACAGAAAAGGTCGGTTCCCATGGGAGGAAAAAAAAGAGGCCAGCACAGGTGGTTGGATGCTAGCACACTGACATCCGCCCCAAGGGACACATAGGCCTGGCTTTATGTCGCCTTTACTGTTCTGTCTTAAACCTCAGGGAAGTCTCTAGGACACACAGCGCCCTCAAAGTGCAGCTGTGCTAATCATCTCTGAGGCACTTCCAGGGAGGGGGTGGGGAAATCTCTCCCAGAGCTCTCTCTTAGCTCAGGCACAGGAGCCACTGCATCCATCCTGCCTGGGAGGAAGCTGGTAAAGAAATAAATAAATAAACTTCTTACCCCAAGAAAGACCCCAAAAGAATTTTTAAATATGAGTAAAAAGCCAAGAAGGTTGATCAATTCTTTCTACACAGAGAAAGAGCGGGTATCCAACCCTGAGGAAGTTAACAGCAGAGAGTCAGCAGATAACAGCCTAAAGGGGAATGATACTTGCCCCCCATCACATAACTCTTTCCTAGAAGAGACTATTAAAAATTAAGAGAGTTTGAAGAAAAATGGGGAAAGGAAAGAGAAGCTATGATAGAGAATAACAACGTTCTGAAAATTGAGTTGGAAAAATAAAGAATTCACAGGAGATGCAGGGAAACAAAATTTGTGAATTATAAAAGGTTTAAAAATCATAAGAAAGTAGGATTTCTGAATTGGAAAAGATAAAAAAGTCTCAAGAAAATAGGATTTCTGAACTGGAAAAAGAAAATAATTCTCTCTAAAAAATTAGGGAAATGGAAAAAAATCAATAGAGCAAAACAATTCATTTAAAAACTCAATTGAGCATAAATAAAAAGAGCTAAAAACTGTGAATGAAGAAAATAACTCCTTAAAAATCAGGACCGAAGAAAGAGAAATGAATGATTCCTTGAGAACCCAAGAATCAGTCAAACAAAACAAAAACAAAAACAAAAAAATGATAAGCTGGAGAATAATGTCAAAAACTTACTGGGAAAATCTATAGATCTGGAAAATAGATCTAGGAGAGATAATCTGAAGATCATTGGACTTCCCAAAAACTATGACCAAAAAAGAGGCTGGATTCTATTTTACAGGAAATCATCAAAGATAACTGTCCAGAGATAATAGAAACAGAAGGGAAAATAGGCGTGGAAAGAATTCATCGAACTCCTTCTGAAAAAGACCCTGAAAAAAGAACACCACGGAATATTGTGGCTAAACTGCAGAATTACCACACAAAGGAAAGAATATTGCAAGTAGCTAGAAAAAAAACAATTTAAATACCAAGGTGCCACAATAAGGGTCACTCAGATCTGGCTGCCCCCACATTAAAAGATCAAAGGGCCTGGAACCTGATATTCCGAATGGCAAAACACCAAGGATTGCAAACAAGAATGAACTACCCAGCTAAGTTTAGAATCTTTTTCCATGGAAGAAGATGGTCATTCAATGAAATAGAGGAATTCCATATGTTTCTAAGAAAAAAAACAGACTAAAACAAAAAATTTGATCTACATCCACAAGACTGAAGAGAAACAGAAAAAGGTACACAGAACCCTTGAGAACTGTATTTCTATTGTGGATATACAGAAAGTCTGCATGGATAATTTGATTTTACTGATATAAAAAGGGGTAGTGTAGTAAAGGGAAGGGGGTATTATCAGAAAAAGGGGAAGGAGTGATAAAAAGAGGGAAAATACATCTCAGGAAGAGGCATAGAAAATATACCATATCTGAGGGAATTTAGAGAGGGGGAGAAACATTGTGTGAATCTTACTCTCATCAGAAGAGGCTCAAAGAGTAAATAATTGACATTTGTTTTTCAGAGATTTCTCTTTCACCTCATTAAAAGGGGTGAGAGGAAAAGGGAAAAGGAAAAGGGGAATAAGGGAAGGGACTTGGAGGGAGGGGGGAGGGATACTAAAAAAGGGAGGGCTGAATGTCACAAGTGGGGTCTATAAATTAAATATTGGGGAAGGGGTTCAGGGGGGTCAAGGGAAAAAGCATAATCTGGGAATAATATGATGGCAGGAAATACAGAATTAGTAATTTTAACTCTAAATGTGAATGGGATGAACGCTCCCATCAAATGGAGACGGATAGCAGACTGGATCAAAAATCAGAACCCTACAATATGTTGTTTAAAGGAAACACACTTAAAGCAGGGAGATACATACAAAGTAAAAGTAAAAGGTTGGAGCAGAATCTATTATGCTTCAGGTAAAGCCAAAAAAGCAGGGGTAGCTATCCTTATCTCAGATCAAATAAAACCAGAAATTGATCTAATTAAAAGAGATAAGGAAGGAAACCATATCCTGCTAAAAGGTAGCATAAACAATGAAGCCATATCGATACTAAACATATATGCACCAAGTGGTATAGCATCTAACTTTCTAAAGGAAAAGTTAAGAGAGTTGCAAGAAGAAATAGACAGTAAAACTATAATAGTGGGAGATTTCAACCTTGCACTCTCAGATTTAGACAAATCAAACCACAAAACAAATAAGAAAGAAATTTAAAAACTAAATAGAACATTAGAAAAACTAGGTATGACAGACCTTTGGAGAAAACTGAATGGCAATAGAAAGGAATATACTTTCTTCTCAGCAGTTCATGGATCCTATACAAAAATAGACCATATATTAGGACATAAAGATCTCAAAATTAAATGTAGGAAGGCAGAAATAATAAATGCCTTCTTCTCAGATCACAATGCAATAAAAGCTATATTCAGTAAGAAGGTAGGGATAAATAGACCAAAAAGTAATTGGAAACTGAATAATCTCATCTTAAAGAATGACTACGTGAAACAGCAAATTATAGAAACCATTAATAATTTCACCCAAGATAATGACAATGATGAGACATCATACCAAAATCTGTGGGATGCAGCTAAAGTGGTAATAAGGGGAAATTTTATATCTTTAGAGGCTTATTTGGAGAAAATAGAGAAAGAGAAGATTAACGAATTGGGCCTGCAACTTAAAAAGCTAAAAAAGACCAAATTAAAAACCCCCAACCAAAAATTAAACTTGAAATACAAAAATTAAAAGGAGAAAGCAATAATATTGAAAGTAAAAATACTATTGAATTAATAAATAAAACCAAGAGTTGGTTTTATGAAAAAGCCAATAAAATAGATAAACCTTTGGTAAATCTGATCAGAAAAAGGAAAGAGGAAAACCAAATTGTTAGTCTTACAAATGAAAAGGGGGATCCTTCCACCAATGAAGAGGAAATTAGAGAAATAAGGAGGTACTTTGCCCAACTTCATGCCAATAAATTTGATAACTTGAGTGAAATGGATGACTTTCTCCAAAATATACGCTTCCTAGATTAACAGAGGAGGAGATAAATTGCCTAAATAGTCCAATTTCAGAAAAAGAAATAGAACAAGCTATTAATCAACTCCCCAGGAAAAAATCCCCAGGACCAGATGGATTTACATGTGAATTCTACCAAACATTTAAAGAACAATTAGCCCCAATGCTATATAAACTACTTGAAAAAATAGGGGATGAAGGAGTCCTACCAAACTCCTTTTATGACACAGACATGGTACTGATACCTAAACTAGGTCGATATAAAACTGAGAAAGAAAATTATAGACCGATTTCCTTAATGAATATTGATGCTAAAATCTTAAATAAGATATTAGCAAAAAGACTTCAGAAAATCATCCCCAGGATAATACACTATGATCAAGTAGGTTTTATACCAGGAATGCAGGGCTGGTTTAATATTAGGAAAACTATTAGCATAATTGACCATATTAATACTCAAATTAATAAAAAACATATGATCATTTTAATAGATGCAGAAAAAGCATTTGACAAAATCCAACATCCATTCCTACTAAAAACTCTTGAGAGTATAGGAATAAATGGACTATTCCTTAGAATAATCAGGAGCATATATTTAAGACCCTCAGTAAGCATAATATGCAATAGAAATAAACTGCAACCTTTCCCAGTAAGATCAGGAGTGAAACAAGGTTGCCCACTATCACCATTACTATTCAATATAGTACTAGAAACGCTAGCCTCGGCAATAAGAGCAGAGAAAGAGATTCAAGGAATTAGAGTAGGAAATTATAGAGTAGGAATTATATGAGAAAAATTACAAAACACTTGCCACAAAAATAAAGTCAGATTTAAATAATTGGAAAGACATTCAGTGCTCTTGGATAGACCGAGCGAATATAATAAAGATGACAATACTCCCCAAACTAATCTATTTATTTAGTGCTATACCAATCAGACTCCCCAGAAACTATTTTAATGACCTAGAAAAAATAACGACAAAATTCATATGGAAGAATAAAAGGTCGAGAATTGCAAGGGAACTAATAAAAAAAAGTCAGAGGAAGGTGGTCTAAGTGTACCTGATCTAAAGCTATATTATATAGCAGCAGTCACCAAAACCATTTGGTACTGGCTAAGAAATACAACGGTAGATCAGTGGAACAGATTAGATACGAAGGACAAAAAAGGGTACATCTATAGCAATCTAATCTTTGACAAACCCAAAGATACCAACATTAGGGACAAAAATTCATTATTCGGAAGAAACTGTTGGGAAAACTGGAAATTAGTATGGCAGAAATTAGATATGGACCCACACTTAACACCATATACCAAGATAAGATCAAAACGGGTCCATGATTTAGGCATAAGGAATGAGATCATAAATAGATTAGAGGAACAGAGAATAATCTACCTCTGAGACCTGTGGAGGAGGAAAGAATTTATGACCAGAGGAGAATTAGAGATCATTATTGATCACAAAATAGAAGATTTTGATTACTTCAAACTAAAAAGTTTCTGTACAAACAATACTAATGCAAACGAGATTAGAAGGGAAGTAACAAATTGGGAAAATATTTTTAAAAGGAAAGGTTCTGACAAAGGTCTCATTTCCAAAATATATAGAGAACTGACCCTGATTTATAGGAAACTAAACCATTCTCCAATTGATAAATGGTCAAGGGATATGAACAGACAATTCTCAGATGATGAAATTGAAACTATTTCCACTCATATGAAAGAGTGTTCCAAATCACTACTGATCAGAGAAATGCAAATTAAGACAACTCTGAGATACCTCTATACACCTGTCAGATTGGCTAAGGTGACAGGAACAAATAATGATGAATGTTGGAGGGGATGTGGGAAAACTGTGACACTGATACATTGTTGGTGGAGTTGTGAAAGAATCCAGCCATTCTGGAGAGCAATTTGGAACTATGCCCAAAAAGTCAAACTGTGCATACCCTTAGACCCAGCATTGCTGTTATTGGGATTATATCCCAAAGAAATACTAAAGAGTGGAAAGGGACCTATATGTGCCAAAATGTTTGTGGCAGCTCTTTTTGTTGTAGCTAGAAACTGGAAGTTGAATGAATGTCCATCAATTGGAGAATGGTTGGGTAAATTGTGGTATATAAAGGTTATGGAATATTATTGCTCTATAAGAAATGACCAGCAGGAGGAATACAGAGAGACTTGGAGAGACTTAAATCAACTGTTGCTGAGTGAAATAAGCAGAACCAGAAGATCACTATAAACTTCAACAACAATACTGTATGAGGATGTATTCTGATGGAAGTGGAAATCTTCAACATAAAGAAGATCCAACTCACTTCCAGTTGATCAATGATGGACAGAAATAACTATTCCCAGAGAAGGAACACTGGAAAGCGAATGTACATTGTTAACACTACTGTCTATCTACCCAGGTTACTTATACCTTCGGAAGCTAATAATTAATGTGCAACAAGAAAATGGTATTTACACACATATATTGTATCTAGGTTATATTGTAACACATGTAAAATGTATGGGATTACCTGCCATAGGGGGGAGGGAGTGCAGGGAGGGAGGGGATAATTTGGAAAAATGAATAAAAAAAAAAAAAAAGAATTGATGAATGGAGGAAAGTCGGAAGTAGGTCAACGGGCTATTTAACTAATTATTCTTTAAAATAACATTACTAAACTCTGTTTTTGTTTGTTTGTTTTTGTTTTTTGTTTTTTTTATGTTGGGAAAGACTGTAAGAGTACATATCACTCAATAAATTCAGACTTTGAAGGGGAAACACTAAAAAAAAATATTTCAGAATTTTAGCAAAGTGGCAGGATACAAAATAAATCCACAGAAATCCTCAGCATTTTTATATATCACCAACAAAATGCAACAGCAAGAGATACAAAGAGAAATTGCATTCTAAAGAAATGTTGAGAGTATGAAGTATTTGAGAATCCATCTACCAAAGAATAGTCAGGAA
This sequence comes from Sminthopsis crassicaudata, assembly GCF_048593235.1. Classification (NCBI taxonomy): domain Eukaryota; kingdom Metazoa; phylum Chordata; class Mammalia; order Dasyuromorphia; family Dasyuridae; genus Sminthopsis; species Sminthopsis crassicaudata. The sequence continues at coordinate 214,367,168 of NC_133621.1, forward strand.
TTATATGAGAAAAATTACAAAACACTTGCCACAAAAATAAAGTCACATTTATATAATTGGAAAGACATTCAGTGCTCTTGGATAGACCGAGCGAATATAATAAAGATGACAATACTCCCCAAACTAATCTATTTATTTAGTGCTATACCAATCAGACTCCCCAGAAACTATTTTAATGACCTAGAAAAAATAACCATAAAATTCATATGGAAGAATAAAAGGTTGAGAATTGCAAGGGTACTAATGAAAAAAAAGTCAGATGAAGGTGGTCTAAGTGTACCTGATGTAAAGCTATATTATATAGCAGCAGTCACCAAAACCATTTTGTATTGGCTAAGAAATAGACCGGTTGATCAGTGGAACAGATTAGATACAAAGGACAAAAAAGTGTACATCTATAGCAATCTAGTCTTTGACAATCCCAAAGATACCAACATTAGGGATAAAAATGCATTATTTGGAAAAAAACTGTTGGGAAAACTTTAAATTAGTATGGCAGAAATTAGATATGGATCCACATTTAACACCATATACCAAGATAAGATCAAAATGGATCCATGATTTAGGCATAAGGAATGAGATCCTAAATAGATTAGAGGAACAGAGAATAGGCTACCTCTCAGACCTGTGGAGGAGGAAGGAATTTATGACCAGAGGAGAACTAGAGATCATTATTGATCACACAATAGAAGATTTTTATTACTTCAAACTAAAAAGTTTCTGTACAAACAATACTAATGCAAACAAGATTAGAAGGGAAGCAACAAATTAGGAAAATATTTTTAAAGTTAAAGGTTCTGACAAAGGTCTCATTTCCAAAATATATAGAGAACTGACCCTAATTTATAAGAAATCAAACCATTCTCCAATTGATAAATGGTCAAAGGATATGAACAGACAATTCTCAGATGATGAAATTATAAGTATATCCACTCATATGAAAGAGTGTTCCAAATCACTACTGATCAGAGAAATGCAAATTAAGACAACTCTGAGATACCCCTACACACTTGTCAGATTGGCTAAGGTGACAGGAACAAATAATGATGAATGTTGGAGGGGATGTGGGAAAACTGGGACACTGATACATTGTTGGTGAAGTTGTGAAAGAATCCAGACATTCTGGAGAACAATTTGGAACTATGCCCAAAAAGTTATCAAACTGTGCATACCCTTTGATCCAGCATTGCTGTTATTGGGATTATATCCCAAAGAAATACTAAAGAGTGGAAAGGGACCTATATGTGCCAAAATGTTTGTGGTAGCTCTTTTTGTAGTAGCTAGAAACTGGAAGATGAATGGATGTCCATCAATTGGAGAATGGTTGGGTAAATTGTGGTATATGAAGGTTATGGAATAATATTGCTCTGTAAGAAATGACCAGCAGGAGGAATACAGAGAGGCTTGGAGAGACTTTCATCAACTGATGCTGAGTGAAATGAATAGAACCAGAAGATCGCTGTACACTTCAATGTTGTATGAAGATGTATTCTGATGGAAATGGATATCTTCAACATAAAGAAGATCCAACTCACTTCCAGTTGATCAATGATGGACAGAAACAACTACACCCAGAGAAGGAACACTGGGAAGTGAATGTAAATTGTTAGCACTACTGTCTATCTACCCAGGTTACTTATACCTTTGGAATCTAATACTTAATGTGCCACAAGAAAATTGTATTTACACACATATATTATATCTAGGTTATATGTAACATATGTAAAATGTATGGGATTGCCTGTCATGAAGGGGAACAAGTAGAGGGAGGGAGGGGATAATTTGAAAAAAAATGAATACAAGGGATAATATTATAAAAAAATTACTCATGCAAATATATTGTGAAAAAAATTATATATAAAAAGTAACATGTTTTCCTCTGACATTTTTTCTCAGAATAAACTTAGAATAAAAAAGAATTTGAAAACTCTTCAGGTGAGTGGAAAAAAAGCAATATAGTTCACAATTGTTTACATTTTAACTGGATTTCCATTTTAACCAATATAAATATGAGAGAGCTTGGTGTGAGATTTTTTTTTTTATTTTTCCTTAATGCAATTATGGCATTCTGTTTTTGTACAATATCCCATTACTTGGACTAAAAGAAAATTTAATACTAGGTAGACTGGTTCTTTGCATTATATTCTTTGTGAAAATTTTCAGTTATTATCAGCCTGAAAAATTAATAGGAAATGCTATATATTTAACTGATTCTGTGGTGACCCACATGAAAATGGAATTTTATATTGAATTTTTATCTACTACCTGAAGTTCATGTTTAGTAAATATGTTTGAGTCAGAGAAAAAAAAGATGACACCACTTTCCCCCCTACTTATCACCCTCCTTTTATGCTTTACATTTCCTACCTTTTCCTATTTTTTACCTTATATTTTCCTATGTCCATGCTGGAGAAATAAACATTAAGATATATTCCTCTTTCTATTGTCATGATCCAGAAAAGAAAGTTATTGATGTGAAAGTGATTGGTATAGTCAAATGATTCACTTAAAAAAAAACTAATATGATTTTTATCAACAGAAAATAATTAAAGAATAGGCATTACTATATGCTTTGTTGATGCATCTTAACAAGTATGAGACATTTCATCTAACTTGAAGATGAAAATTTCTGTATGTGCTACCTCCAATATTATTCTAATAAATATTCTAATAAACTGACTTTCTGGGCAAGGAGAAGAATGTATGGGATATTTTAATTTAAATCTACTGCATAAATATTTTCTATCTGTTTTGTAAGGATAGACAATGAAGAAAACAATAAATTATACCTTGATTTGCAATGTTTACCAATTTCTGAGACATAAATTCTCACATGGCAAATTTAACAGTTGGCTATCATGAGATAGTTTGAGCTGGTTTTAGTATAACTAAGTTGTCTCCTTCATTATAATATGAGTTTCTTGAAAGTAGACTCCATCTTACTTTGCCATGTGTAGATATTTATTCTATTTGTGCATTTATCACAGTACTTTGTAAGCACATAATAAATAATTCATTTATGAAAACTACCTAAAAAACTGTATCTAATACCCAATTTTACACTCTACCGAGAACTTATTATCATGTACATACCTGGAACTTCCAATCAAAATCTTCTAAAGAAAGACCTTTATTTGTCATTTTCAGGAAGCTCTCATTCTTGTAAAAATAATAAGACAGGAACAATTGGGAGATGATTGAATAAATTTTGGTATAAGAGTGTATTGGGATATAAAAAAAAACATAAGAAATGATGGATATGTGGTATTCAGAAAAGCATAAGGAATTTTTGTACAACTGGTAGAATTTGAAATAAGTAGAACTAAGAAAATAGTGTATTTCATTATACAAATGCAAAAAATGTCAAAATGAAATTAAATGTCATGTAATTGTAGTAGTTCATCTTGGTGTCAGGAACAAAATGAAGGGATGTGACTCTTTCCCTCTAAATTATGAAACTAATGGACATTATGAAGCTCTGAGTATAAGGTATTCCATATGTTATCATATGTTATCATGTCTGATAATAGACATGATTGGTGTCCATTCAATTGATTTTTGTGCTTCTTGTTGTTGTTATTGTTGTTTTAACACAGAAAAGTTCATTGTGAAGTGATACAAGGTAGTTCCAATAGACTTGTGATAGAAAGTGCCTTTCACATATAGAGAGAGAACTATGAAAACTGAATATGAATCAAAGGATAGTATTTACACCTCTTGTTGAAGTTGTTTGCTTGTTTCTTTTCCTTTCTTGTGTTTCTTTTTTTCCCATTTGATCTTTTTAGCAGAATGACAAATATGAAAATATGGTTAGAATTTCATATTTAACATATCAGATTGTTTGTTGTCTTGGGAAGGGGGAGGAGTGAAGAGAGGGAGAAACATTGGAAAAACAAGGTTTTGCAAAGGTGAATGTTGAAGGCTATCTTTGAATATATTTGTGAACAATAAAATAGTCTGAAAAAAGAAATTTAGAAAATAAACAAATGAAAAAATGAACATTCATTGTGGGGGATTCAAAAATGAACTTGTAAGGGGAGAATTTCAAAAAAAAATTAGGTTAAAACGAAATAGTTGCTAAATAAAGAATATGAAAAACTTAATGCATCAGGGGAATACTTATGGTAAAATAGAAAGAGGTACAAAGTTCAAATTGAATTTTTATTGTCACTTGTGTAACTTTGACTGTCACTTAACCTATTTAAGTATATTGGTTGATACTTAAGAACAAGAATAACCAAAAAAGTCTGCGAATGGTAGTTTTATTAATTCAGATCCCCAGGATATCTAGAACCTGGAATGGTAAGCATCTTTCTGTAAAATCAACTATCAATTTAGAAACAATATGGTGAAGAAGTAAGAACATAGGCTATGGAATCAGAGGATTATATAAATTACGTAAATAAAAATAACATAGAGCAAACAATCTCCTCTTATATTGTGGTGGCAAACCATGGAACTAGAGAAGTAATGATAGCAGATATTTTCCTACTTTCAGTGAAGAGGTATAAATGTTAAATGTAGTTATAGAATTGCTTGATTTTACTAGTTTTCTTTGTTTCACAGAAAAGTTTAACAATAGGGAAAATACAGAAAGAGAGACTTCATGTGGTGATAGTAAGCTGACTTCAGAACTAGGAAGACCTTTTTCATCCTATTTCTGACCCATTCTGACTGTGTTACCTACTAAATTCATTTAATTCCTCAATGTCTCAGGCAACTAAGACTATAACTTGCAAATAAAGTGTTCATTTGAATTGGTGCAGAAAAGTATTGAATGGAAACTCCCTAACTCAATGAAATGACAGAATATGTTAAACAGAAAATCAGAATATGAAATCCTTCACCCACTGTGGTTCAGTAAGACATGCATAAATCATTAGGAGTTCAGAAAAAAAAAAAAACAATTTTGGAAAAGAGTATTTTGAGAATCCCAAATAAGTACATCACTTTATGAATAATACCAAGAGTGAAAGTCTCTGAAGTTGTCAAGTAGATTTCATAAACAGCAATACAGCACTTTGTCCTTCCAGGCACTAATGATTATGGTTTGACTGTTCTTTGGGTGTATCCTCAAATGATCCAGAGAATCACATAAAAATATTACCTAATCAAAATGCAAACTTTATTGATGTGTAATGCAATTAAGCAATAAAGTTTGACTGTGTTCATTAAACAGGAATTGGAAATATATATGACTTTAGGGTCAAGTTCTCCTATAACTAAGTCCATCCCAAAACTTTCTCTTATATGCATTCAATGATTACCTTAACAGTTTAATGAAAACGCATGAAGTTAAAAAGAAAAAAAAAAGAGTTTAATATAAGTTTAACAGTGTTCTTTATCATCAAAACATATAAAAATGCTCATCACCACGAAAAAGTCATATGCATCTGTTTCAGGAAAGATGGAAAAATTTCTAGTTTTAACTCAGCTTTTAAATGGATTATATAAGAACACACATAGTCAATAAATCATCAGATTAAATATTTCTGTGAAGTACAATTCCCAAATAATAGAAAGTAAAGAATATAAATAACTAAAAATGATCTGCTTTAAATAATAAATAAAATCTGAATTGCAAATTATCTCTTCTAAGAAAGTAAGTCATTAGTATTTTTGAAGTCCTTCTGTTCTATTAAAAAATAAGCAATATATTTCATATATTGCTTACTTTATTAAAATATAAGGTTTCCGGTACAATGTTCCAATACAAATACTATTGAATAAAAATTTGATGCAGGTATATGTTTAAATACAAATGAACCCTTTCAGATGCAAAAAGTAGGAAAGTCATTAAAAATGAAAACAACTCATCAACATGATGCATTTTTTTGGCTGAGGCAATTGGGGTTAAGTGACACATCCAGGAAATGTTAAATGTCTGAGGTCAGATTTGAATTCAGGTTCTCCGGACTTCAGGACTGGTGCTCTATCCACTATACTAATTAGCTGCCCCATGATGCATATATTTTTAAAAAGCACATGTATGTATAAAGTGTACAATTGTCCTCTGGAGATCATCCTCGTTTCTTGAAAGCTATATAAGGAGAATGCAAAAACTGGAAAATCCCATCTTATCTACTAACTGAAAGTGGTTTACATGTCTACCATTTTCAGACAATCCTAAGATTGAGATCTGTGTCATTGGAAAGAAAAAACAAAATGAAAACAAAATAAAAAATTTGAAGCAATGTCAAATTGTGTGGTATTTAACAAACTGTATCTATAGGTATATTATATACATACATATACCATGTTAGAAATTAATAAATGATAATTATTTATAATATACATTTGCAAATTACTCATGTATTACACATTTTAAAAAATAAAGATGAGCAAAATATATGGTGTGCAACTAAAACACTTCCATGTGAAATATTACAATAGTATAAAATATGAGAAATAGATGAAAAAACAGATGGTTACATGGAATATAATTATTTTCCATGGTGGTTTAATTTATATATAGTTGCTATAAAAAGTAGATCAAAAAAGCCTTTAAATCCCTTTGGAAAACAAAAAAAACAATTTATTTTATTGCCTAATATATAGAAGAGGAAGTTATAAGTGATACTAATTTATAATATAAAGTTATTTGAAAAACCTTTAATAAGACATTATAGGAAACAATGGTCACTACTACCTACTTAATCTTAAGAAGTGGTTATGTATTTAATTTAATTTAATGTAGTTAATATTAATGATAATACCAAAACAAACAAACAAAAATAAAATAAAATAAAACAACAACAGTCATGGAGGCATAAAAATTAGAAGTAAAATAGCAGAAATATAATTACATTTCTACTGTTTATTTTCTTCATAAATAACAATAGAAATGCATATTTCTGTTGTAATGTATTGTGTCCAATATTCTGTATAACCAAGCTGAAACAATATAAAAAAGGCAGAATTACCAACCAATCAAACCAACTAAACACTAAGAACGTCTGTGCTGAAGGCAACTTAATTTTGAAGATAGGTATAGGAGGGAAAAAGTTTTTTTTTTTTTTTTTAATACATTTATATCCTGCCAACATCTTGTTAAAAATCTATATTATCTACAGATTTGCTAATCCAGTAAACCTGTCACAAAAAAGTAAATGAGATTAGTTGGGTATAAACACATACACACCCACCAAAACAAAATGTGTTGGTTTTTATTAACTATGGACTCATTTTATTAGGGTTTATTGCTCGTCTATAACTACCATTTTTGCCATCTATTTTCTCCTTGAAGACAGATGTTAAAATATAGACTTGAGATATATTCTTTACATTCTTCACTGTGACTGATTCAGTTCTGGTTCAATTAATATAACCAAGAATAGAAAAAATACTTTCCTCTCAGATAACACAATAACAGTTAATACAAAACTTTTCCCTCATAAATATGAATGGCATTCATAGAAGGAATAAAGTTTAAACTCACTCCATAATAATAGTGAGACAGCATGTAAGATATACAAGACAAGCTTTTACTCACATCACCTACTCTGGAAATCCTTCTCTCTATGTGAAGACTTATGTAGAATCCTTGTTGCTGGTCCAACAGGGAAATAATCATTTAAAAAAGAAAATGTTGAGGTGCAGAGCCAATATGATACAGAGGACACACTCTTCTTTCTGATCTTCTCCTATGACCCTCAACTAATTAGCAAATTCAACCTCTGAATTAGTTCTGGACTGGCAGAATTCACGAATATTGGGAATATTACCAATATTGCTATTGGTAATTGGCAAATTACCAGTAGAAGATAATTTCAAAGATTGCCAGAAAAGGTCTGTTTTGGTCAGGCACAAAGGGAGATGGCTAGTCACAGGCAGGCAGAGCATAGATACTAGCACACACTATGCAGATGTAGGGAGATTAAGGGGTGATCTCCTTAGAGCAGTGCAGAGTCCCCATGGCAAAGAATCTATGGGGAGGAATCCATAGAAGTATAGACTACTCTTCCCTGGTTGCAAGCACTAGATCACCAGAGAAGTTATAAAACATCCAACAGAAACACAAAAGTAAATAGTGAACCCCAAAATGCAGGAATCTCATGGGTCCTGGCCATGCCCACCTAGCACCAGGAGTGAGTCAGCAAGATCCCAGCACAGCTGCGGCCTCTTCATAATGGCTTGTAGAGGAAACTTGGAAAATTCCCCTTGCCCTAAAAGCAGATCACAACTCTAAAAATAATAATAATAATAATTAATAAAAACTCAAAGAGAACTCTAATCATAGATAGTTTTGTGGTGAAAGAGAAGAACAGATCAAATTCTAAAGAGACTAAAAGCAGATCATCTTGAGATGAAGCCTCAAAAAATGATATAACCTGGTCCCCATCACACAAGGCTCTCCTAGAAGAAATTAAAAAGGATCTCAAAAGAGAGCTAAAATAAAAATGGGGAAAAGAAAGGAAAATTTTGCAAGAAGGTTTGGAAAAGGTAAATAACTCATTAAAATATAGATTTGACAAAATGGAAAAAGAAAACAGCTCCCAGAAAAAGAGAATTTGAAAAATAGAAAAGGTAAATAACTCCCAGGAAAACAGAACTTGTGAAATGAAAAAAAGAAAATAACTCCTTAAAAAACTGAATTTGTGAAATGGAAAAAAAATTTCATAGGACAAAACAACTCATTTAAAAACACAATTGAACAAATACAAAAAGAAGTTTAAAAAGTAAATGAAGAAAATATTCACTAAAAATTAGAACCAAAAAAAGAGAAACTTGATGAGAAATCAAGAATCCATCAAGCAAAATCTAAAAAATGATAAAATAGAAAAAAACTAAAATACCTACTTGGGGAAAGAATTTACCTGGAAAATAGATCTAGCAAAGACAATCTAAAGATTATTTGATTTTGTGTAAACCATGATGAAAAAAAAAATAACTTAGATACTATTTTTCAGGAAATCGTCAAAGAGAATTGCCTTGATATCATAGAATCAAAAGGTAAAATAAGCATTGAAAGAATTCACTGAACAACTCCTGAAAGCAACCCCAAAATTAAAACTCCAAGGAATATCATGGCTAAGTTTTATAACTATCAGACCAAGGAAAACTATTACAAGCATCCAGAAAAAACAATTCAAAAACTGAGGAGGCACAAAAAGGATTACTCAGGACCTAGCAGCTTCCACTTGAAAGGATCAAAAGGCCTGGAATATGATATCCCAAAAGGAGAGGGAACTTGGAATGTAGCCAAAAATAAATTACCCTGATAAACTGAACAGCTAATACAACATGATCAAGTAAGATTTGTACTAGGAATGGAGGGCTGGTTCAATATTAAGAAAACTATTAGCATAATTTACTATATAAATAACCAAATTAACAAAAACCACACAATTATCTCAATAGATGAAGAAAAAGCATTTGAAAAGAATACAATACACATTTCTATAAAAACACTAGTGATTATAGGAATAAATGGACTTTTCCTTAAAATAGTCAGTAGCATCTATTTGAAAACCATCAGTAAGCATCATATATAGTGGGGAACCATTCCTAGTAAGATCAGGAGTGAAACAAGGTTGCCCACTATCACCATTAGTATTAAATATTGTATTAGAAATGCTAATTTTGACAATAAGAGTTGAGAAAGAGATTAAAGGAATTAGAGTATGTAATGAAGAAACCAAATTATCACTCTTTGTTGATGATATGATAGTATACTTACAGAACTCCAGAGATTCTACTAAAAAGCTATTAGAAATAATCAACAACTTTAGTAAAGTTGCAGGATACAAAATAAGCCCATATAAATCATGACTACTTTTGTACATCACTAACAAAATCCCTGCAGCAAGAGATACAAAGAGAAATTATATTTAACATAACTGTTGATAATATAAAATATTTAGAAATCTATCTGCCAAAAAAGGTCAGGAACTATATGAGCAAAATTACAAAACACTTTATATACAAATAAAATCAGATCTAAACAACTGGAACAATAGAAGTGCTCTTTGGATAGTCGAGTGAATATAATAAAGATGACAATACTACCTAAACTAATCTATTTATTTAGTGCTATACCATTCAAATGCTCAAGAAACTATTTTACTGACCTAAAAAAATAATAATAAATTCATCTGAAAGTCAAGAATTTCAAGGCAACTAATGGAAAAAAAATCAAATGAAGATGGCCTAGCTGTACCAGATCTAAAACTATATTATATTATGTTATGTTATGTTATGTTATGTTATGTTATGTTATGTTATGTTATGTTATGTTATGTTATGTTATGTTATGTTATGTTATGTTATATTAATTATATTATAAAGCAGCAGCCATCAAAAACATTTAAAATTGGCTAAGAAATGGAATGGTCAATCAGTGAAAGAGGTTAGGTTGACAGGACAAGTCAAATCTATAGCAATCTAGTTTTTGACAAACCCAAAGACCATAGCTTTTGGGAGAAAAATTCACTATTTGACAAAAACTGCTGGGAAAATTGGAAACTAGTCTGTCACAAACTAGGCATTGACCTTTACTTAAAACCTTATACAAAGATAAGGTCAAAATAGGTTATCACCTACACATAAAGAATGATATTATAAACAAATTAGAAGAACATAAGATAGTTTACTTCTCAGACCTGTGGAGGAGGAAGAAGAACTTGAGATCATTACTGATCATAAAATAGATAATTTGGATTATATTAAAGTTTGTACAAATAAAATTAATGTAGACAAGATTAGAAGGGAAGCAATAAACTGGGAAAACAAAACATTTTACATTCAAAGGTTCTGATATATATCTCATTTCCAAAACATATAGAGAATTTACTCAAATTTATAAGAAATCAAACCATTCTCCAATTGATAAATGGTCAAAGGATATAAACAATTTTCAGAAGAAGAAATTGAAACTATTTCTAGTCAAATGAATAGGTGTTCCAAATCACTATTGATCAGAGAAATGTAAATTAAGACAACTCTGAAATACACTACACACCTCTTAGATTGTGATGACAGGAAAAGATAATGATGAATGTTGGAGGGCATGTGGGAAAACTGGGACACTGATACATTGTTGGTGGAAATGTGAATGGATCCAACAATTCTGGAAAGCAATTTGGAACTATGCTCAAAAAGTTATCAAATGGTGCATAACCTTTGATCCAACAGTATTTCTACTGGGATTATATTCCAATGAGATTTTAAAGGAGGGAAAGGGACCCATATGTGCAAAAAAGGTTTTTGACAGCCCTTTATGTGGTGGCTAGCAACAGGAAACTGAATGATGTGCATCAATTGGAGAATGGCTGAATAAACTGTGGTATATGAAAGCTATGGAATATTATTGGTCTGTAAGAAATAATTAACAGGATGAATACAGAGAGGCCATGAGAGACTTTAATGAACTGATGCTAAGTGAAATGAGCAGAACCAGGATATCATTATACATGACAACAACAAAACTATATGATGATCAATTCTGATGAATATGGCTTTCTTCAACAATAAGATGATTTAAAACAGTTCCAATTGTTCAGTAATTGAGAGAGCCATCTACACCCAGACAGAGGACTATGTGAACTGAGTGTGGACCATAATATAACATTTCCACTTTTTCTGTTGTTGTTTGCTTGCATTTTTGTTTTTCTTTTCAGGTTATTGTTTTTCTTTCTAGATCTGATTTTTCTTGTGCAGCAAGATAACTGTATAAATATGTATACATATATTGGATTTAACATATTTAACATCTATTGGACTACCTGCCATCTAGGGGAGGGAGTGGAGGAAGAAAGGTAAAATTTGGAACAGAAGATATTTGCAAAGGTCAATGTTAAAAAATTATCCATGTAAATAAAAGCTATAATAATAAAAAACAGAACATGTTATTGTTAGAATTCTAAATTGATAAATTCATACTTTCTGTGTTCTTTTTCTAATATTCTAGTATTTCTCTAGTATTTGATTAGGTATATATATATATATATATATATATATATATATATATATATATATATATATATATATATATATATATATATATATAAAATTAAAGCATATAAAGTAGAAAAATACCTTCACTGTGAAAAGAAGCAAATTGAGTATTTATGCCTAGAAAATGTCAGATGCATAGCATGTCTCTACTGGTTTTTTTGCCTGATTATAAAGAAAATAAATATACATACAATAATTTAATTATGATAATATTTTATCAAATATGCAAAGTATCTTAAAACAATTTATTTTGCCATTGACCACTTCTTGATATTTTATCAATTTCATATTTTTTCTCTTAAAATATAATACAGAACTAAAATAAGCATCATTGAAGAATTCCTCAGCAAAGTCAAAGGTTTTATAGATGTATGGGAACTTAGAGTACCTATAGTCTAACCTCTTGGTTTTACAGATAAACTGAATTTTGTGATCTTGACTGATGCACCTTGAAAATTTTATTTTAACCTAGATTTCTCTCATTCCACTCTAAGTACACTATCCACCAAGTCACCCTGTCTTCCTAATATAACCTACTATCATAATCCTTAGTTTATGTGCATTGTTTTTATATCCTTTTCCCTCATGTGTTCCTTTTCTTTCTTTTAATAATTCAGTATTTATAACTAAATTTTAATGTTTAAAATTTTTTATTATAAAAATATATTTATTCCTTATTTTTTACTAAATAGCTTTCATTGAAGTTTCTTATGACCAAATTATAAATATGAATGAATTGTTAATATTTTCTGTCATATTTAAGTTTTATTTCTTCCTTTTGTGAGGTATGTCTTATTTGGTATGTCTTATTACCCAATACTCTGTGAAAGAGTTGTTATGCATTTTTATTATTGTTTTTGAAAATTTTCAATATTTCATCAATATATATGTTTATAGCCAATGTTCTTTAAATCTATTAAGTCTTACTGTAAATTACAATGATTTAGGAAATAATTTTTTAAGAAAAATAGTATTTGCTGTTTAGCTTAATGAAAAAGAAATTGGAGATGTGAAATAATGGAACAGAATATATCGTTTTGAAGATTAGATTTCAATATGAGTAAATTTTAAAAAATAGAATTATGGAAATAAAATAGTTAATGCAAAGGATATATGCAATAAGATAAATAAGTAATGACTCAAGAGAGATTAGATCATGTGTTATGATACTCTGGAATGCAATTTATGTTACTTCTGTAAAATGACTTTCATTTTCAGGGACAAATTTAAATTTCCCCCCCAAATTCATAAGGTATCAGAAGAGAGCAAAGGTTAAAAATTGAATAAACACTTATTTACTTGATTTTGTACTGCGTAATACCTAGACCGTTTTTATTTGTATTATGATGATAATGATGGTTCTGAGGGTGGGCATCCATTTCTTTTCTTGTGGATACAATCCAGAAAAAAATATGAGTGATAGAAATATACTATATCTGCCATTTCTTGTGCTAATACTTAACAATCTGTCATGGAAATATCATCGTGTCCCTTTAATGATAAAATAGGATAATTCATGTTAAGATACTTTGAATTACAAAATAAAAATTCAAAAAAAGGGTTAGTTTGACTACCATGTTAATTTTTCTTCATATAACTATTTAATGAGTATATACCACTCTGGTCATTCTCCTCTGGATCCTCTCCATGTTGTCAATTTCTCTCCAAAAATGTAATACATAAAACTAAACTTATTAAAACTGAAGACTAACAAGAACACCAAGAATATTGGAATTTTTACTTTCTTTAGTATCCATGCATATATTTCCATACATATCCATATATAAAATACGTGTGCATATTTATTTACTCTATTTCATTTAAATTCAACATACATTTATCAAGTGCCTTTTACATACAAAGCATTATATTAAGTACCGGGGCAATTTTTTCAGTGCTACTAATAACTATACTAATTTATGCAGTCTATGATTCAACATTGAAGTCCTCTTTCAATACTTCATCAAGGCATGGAAGTAAATACTGAGCTCTTTCATCTTATGTCAATAAAAGATAAGCAGTCCCTACTAAATTCAGAAGACTTTGAATACAAGTATATCAATAGACCATATGTCTGTCATTGAAAAATGAACTTAGCGGAAAGATTTTTTACAAAAAATAACCTGCTTAGCTGGTCCCTCAGAATTGTTAGCATAGAAACTTCACTCATTAATTTGCTTGGCCATGCATACTCAAGCATTTCCTAGAATTCATCAAAACTTCTTAATTTTGTTCTTGTAAGCTTTCCTAGGGAAAAATTAAAAGGTTGGAGTGATCAAAGAGCACATTTGATCAAATCACAAATGAAGAACAGAATATATCCTGTATCATTCATCTCTAAAATTGTTGGCTGAATCTGTAAATGTAGAATTGGAAAGAAGTTTACAAATCATCTAAGCCAATTTCCTTCCTTTCTATCTCTACTCAACTTCCTCCTACTAACATTCCTGTTGGGAGGCCAATTAGTCTCTGAATAATGTCAGAGAGAGATGAAACTGCAATATCCTTGAAAGGCAATTCATTCTAACTTTTGGATCATTACTAAGTTGTTTCCTCCCCTCCCTAGCCTTAATTTTAAGCTTTAGAGTTTCATCAATTATTATAATACTTCAAAATTTACTAAAATAGTTGCACCATCTCCTATTTCAGAATAAACATCTTCAATTTTTCAAAGTATTCCTTGTAAATTTTTCCCCCAAACCAGCTACTTCATGACTTCCTTGCTTTGAATGGACATGGTCTACTTGAGTAAGTTCATTCATAAGTCCACCACTGTACAAAGAGATGGCCAGAAATCATTAGAGGTTGGGACAAGGGCAGTATTTTGCAATCAATATAAATTCTTCCCCCACCACTCCCCAACTCACACAAAAAAAGTCAAAGCCTGCTTCTTGCTGAGAAAATATTTAACTTCTATTGTTTCTGAAATCTTTCTTTAAGTCCACATGCCTATCAAGTAAGCCAAAATGTTCCTGCTTACTTGCCTATAGACTAACTTTCTCTAATTTTTTTTCAACAGAACAATTTGTCACTGATTGGTTATTGTGAATGGTATCATCTGTTCATCTTAGCATATGCCAAAGCTGATGAAAATTCTGGTTGGCAATATCTCTCAGAATAGAATACATGAGTTAATTTGATTTTTGGTAAGTCCGTGGTTAAAGTGGTTACTGGAGCATTCTATGACCAGGAATAGCAGAGCCAAAAATAACTGGTTTCTTTAGGCAGAATAGGAAATCATTCCTTTCTCTTTCCAAAATATTTTGCACTCCACAGAACCTATTAAAGTTAATAGTTGTTTGTCTATCATATGCTTTGTATAAACTAAGTAATGGTTTATAAAGACATCCTCATCATGGTCCCATTCATCTACTTTCTCAGGGCTCCTGATTTTCTTCTGCCATTTCACCTTTAGCTCACTACACTTTGTGTGTGTTAGATTCATGAAACAAAATGGAACACTTAAAAAAAAGTCTAGAATAGAGTAGTAAGCTGATTAGAGAAGTGTATTAGAAAGACTATTTGGTCCAAAATGTTCAAATTGGATTGCAGATGAAAAAAACTGCATGCACAGACACTTAAGCTAAAGAGCCAGAGCAAAATGAAAAGTCTTGGTGAACCACTGGTGAACAGTGATAATGTCAAACTGAAACCTTATGGGCTGCAAACAATGATAGAGGTGCCTCTGAAAACAAATTAATATGTAACTGAGAAATGTTTAACAAAATAAATAAAACATACAATATAATTTAGATAATGTTAATGTGTGGTTTTCTAAGTCAGAAAAGTGCAGGGATCTTCTAATTGAGAATGACACCCCTGTCTAAAAGAACTGAGAAGGTGCCCATGGTCAGATAGGCTATGTGTGAGTTAGAGACAAAACTTAAAATCCAACTCTTTAGGTTTTGGGGATGCCAAATTTCTCTGGTGCCAAAGCAAATGGACTAAAAAAACAGCAAATATTTTTATCCCCCATTTTACAGATGAGGAAAGTAAGGCAAACAGAAATTAAGTGACATTCCCATGATCACATAGCTAGTCAGTATCTGAGACTGGATTTGAAGTCAGGTCTTCCTGACTTTGGACCCAGGGCTATAACCACTGTACCACCTAGCTTCCCAGGGTCACATAATCAATTTTATACTTTTCTTTCAATGAAGTCAATTTAAATATATAATAATGTGATTCAATTTCATATTTTCATAACTTTATATAAATTAATACACCAGAAATATTTACTATATTACAATTTTTGTTTGTAAAATATGACCTCTATTTTAAGAAAGATTTATTACACTTCATTCTCTCCTTACTCCCAACCACACACAACCATATGTACTCTATGTTTTAACAAACTGATTGACTTGCTTTACCCCATTTCTCCGTGCTTTTGCATATATATCCATTCTCTTGATTATAATGTTTTCCATCTTTACTTCCACTTCTGGGAACTGCTAGGCTTCTTCAAGCAGCTACTTACTATTGAAAGTCACACCTGTTTCTCCCAGTTGTTAATGCTTCACTGCCTGGAATTACTCTGCATTTATTTTTCATGAATTTTAAAAAATATTTTCTTTCCCTGGTAGAATGAATGCAATGGGGATGGGGCCCTACTTTCTTTATTACCCTTGTATCTTTAGCATGTAGTAAAGTTTCTGGCAATACTCTTATTGAACTGAATTGAAAAAATAATATAGATTAAAGTTACCATATACAAATTTTTGGTCCAGGTGTTTCTAACTTACCTAATTGACTGATTGTTAGATTTTCTTTTCTTTATAAAAAGTTATATGTGAACCCCACAAAGAAAGATGTTTTCCATAAGAGTATAATTTCCCTGAAATATGACAAATAATTGAGATGATACATAAATTTCTTGCTTAGGTGAATAGGGTATTCGCCTGATCTCATCAAAAACTAATATGCAAATAGGATGATTTCAGAAAAGCCTGGAGAAACTTACATGAATTGATGTTTAGTGAAGTGAGCAGAACGAAGAGATCATTGTACACAGCAACAAAAACATTACGTGATGATCTTCTGTGATGAACTTGGCTCTTTTCAACAATGAGGTGATTCAGGGCAAATCCAAATCCACTTGTGATGAAGACAGCCCATCTGCATTCAGAGAGAGGACTATAGGGACTGAATATAAACCATAGCATAACATTTACACCTTTTTGTTGTTGTTCACTTGCGTTTTTTTTTCCTTTTTTTTTCCTTTATTTTTTCCCTTTATGATCTGATTTCTTGTGAAACATAATGAATGTGGAAATATTTTTAGAAGAATTGCACATGTTTAACCTATATTGAATAGTTTGCTGTCTAGAGGAAGGGAGAGGTAAAGAGGGAGGGAGAAATATATGGAGCACAGGGTTTTACAAGGGTGAATGTTGAAGACTATCTTTGCATATATTTCACAAAGTAAAAAAAAATATAATAAACAAATAAAATGTGAGTCATTCAAGATGAGCTATGTAATTATGTAACATAACATAAAATGATGTGTTTAATGCATTGTGTGAATGTATGTTCATGTATGTGTGTGTATGTGTGTATTTTAATGGAGTGCATCAGGGTAAGAATTTGTGAATGTCTAACATTATTTATCATTATAGTGGACATTGGGGGGCAATTACAGATAGCTGGATTATACCTTATTCTTCAAAAACTCTATATCTATGAACCAGGTCAATAAACATTTAATATTCCTCTAGGCTTGCATACAAAAGCTGTAGTAGTCATTGGCATATGTAAACATATTTCATATACATTAATATATATGTATATGTATTATATGTATATTCATAACTTAAAATACTCCCTGATCTCAAGAATTTCCTTCTTTCTCTTAAAGGATAGAAAGGGACCCACATGTGCAAAAATGTTTGTGGCAGCCCTTATTGTAGTGGCAAGAAACTGAAAACTGAATGGATGCCCATCAGTTTGAGAATGGCTGAATAAATCATAGTATATGAATGGTATGGAATCTTATTGTTCTGTAAGAAATGACCAACAGGATGATTTCAGAGAGGTCTGTTAGAGACTTACATGAACTGATGCTAAGTGAAATGAACAGAACAAGAACATCATTATACACGACAACAAGAGTGTATGATGATCAATTCTGATGGACGTGGCTCTTTTAAACAATGAGATGATTCAAAGCAGTTCTAATTGTTCAGTAATGAAGAGAGTCATCTACACTCAGAGAGAGGATTGTGGTAAATGAGTGTGGATTACAACATAGCATTTTCATTCTTTCTGTTGTTATTTGCTTGCATTTTGTTTTCTTTCTCAGTTTTTTCCCCACATATATATATATATATATATATATATATATATATATATATATATATATATGTGATTTAACATATATTTTAACAAATATAACATATATTGCACTACCTGCCATTTAGGAGAGGGGGTGGGGGGGAAGGAGGGGAAAATTTGGAACAGAAGGTTTTCCAATAGTAAATGTTGAACAATTATTCATGCATATGTTTGTAAATGAAAAGCTACAATAAAACAAATTTTAAAAATAAAAATTTAAAAAAAAATTCCTTTTTTAATGGAGGTGGGGAAACAGCTAGACAAATTAATTGAAATAGAAGATATTATTTTGATGGAGTCAGGGAAAGAATGAGGGAGATGTTCAATGATGGAATTATTTGAGTTGGCCTGAAAGGAACAGAATGATTCCAATAGGTGTTACTGGGAAGGAAGCTTTCAGCTGTGAAAGACAGGCATGACAATGGATAAAAAGTAACTAAACTGATGGACATTTATAAGTCTACTGTGGCTGAGATGTGGGGAATGTCTTTTAAGAAAGTATCGGAGAATCAGGAAGCTAGGAGATACCATGGATTAAGTACCAGACCTGGAATCAGAAGGTCTGAGTTAAAAATCAGATGCTTACTAGATGTGTGCTGCTGGGAAATTCATTTAACCCTGAACCCTGTTTGCCTCAGTTTTCTCATCTGTAAAATGAGTTGGAGAAGGAAATAGCAAACCACTCCAGTATCTTTACCAAGAAAACTCCAAATGGGATCATAAAGAGTCAGATGCAACTAAAATTACTGCATAACAATTGTATAATTAGGCTGGAACATGTAATGGGGAAAAAGAGACTAATCAATATGCCCACTTGTTATGAAAATGTAGCAATGTTGGCGGAGCCAAGATGGCGGAGAAGAAACACACGTCTCTGTGAACGTCCTCACTCCCTCACAACCAATTAGATAAATTAAGTCTCAGAATTAGCTCAGGACTGATACATAACATAAGGACTGGAAGCACGACTTACCAGCCTAAGAGATTCTGGAGTTTCAACAGGAAAGGTCAGTTCCCAGGGGAGGAATAAGAGAGACCAGCACAGACGGTGGGGTAGTGGCACACTGCACCCATTGCGCTGGGAAGGGCTCTGGGATCAGAGAAGCCACTGAGGTAAAGGAATCTGGCACAGTCTGTTAGCTCTTCTCTGCTAATTATTTAGCAGTTCAGAAGAGAAAGCCAAAATATTTTAAAACTCAGATTAGATTTTCCCGGGACCCTGGAGGTGACTCAGCAGATCTCGGCACCAGGGGCTGTGGCCTCAGCTACCTCCAGAGAATAGTTAAGAGATTGACAAGTGGGTGGATACGGCCCAAGGCAACACATACTGCCTAGCTTAGCTGGAGGGAGTGGAACTCAGCTCCAGGAAGTCCCAGAGAAGCGGAACCTTTGAACTAGGGACCGCGGTTTCTGGCACACACTTCCTGTTTGAGCACAGGGGCTTTTCACGTCACCTGCTGCAGACATCCACTCCCCACCCGGACACATAGGCTGGGCTTTGTGCTGTCTTTACTATTCTATGCCCTCGAAGCACAGTAGTACTAATCACCTCTGAGGCACTTCCAGGGAGGGGGTGGGGAACTCTCTCCCAGAGCTCTATCTTAGCTCAGGCGCGGGAGCCTCTGCATCCATCTGGTCTGGGAGGAAGCTGGTAAAGAAGTAAATAAATAATTTCCTACCCCAGGGACAGACCCCAAAAGATTTTTTTAAATATGAGCAAAAAAGCTAGAAAAACCATAGATTCCTTCTATACAGAGAAAGAGCGGGTATCCAACCCCGAGGAAGTTAACAGCAGAGAGTCAGCAGATAACAACCCAAAGGGGAACGATCCCTGCCCCCCATCACATAACTCTCTCCTAGAAGAAACTCTTAAAAAATTGAGGGAGATTGAAGAAAAATGGGGAAAGGAAAGGGAAGCTATGATAGAGAATAACAACGTCCTGAAATTGGAGTTGGAAAAAATAAAGAAGTCACAGGAGATGCAGGGAAACAAAATTTATGAATTAGAAAAGGTTAAAAAAACACAGGAAAGTAGGATTTCTGAATTGGAAAAGATAAAAAAGTCTCAAGAAAATAGAATTTCTGAATTGGAAAAAGAAAATAATTCTCAAAAAAAATTAGGAAATGGAAAAAAATTCAATAGAGCAAAATAATTCATTTAAAAACGAAATTGGGCATTTACAAAAAGAACTAAAAACTGTGAAAGAAGAAAATAACTCCTTAAAAGTCAGGATGGAACAAATAGAAATGAATGATTCACAGAGAACCCAAGAATCAGTCAAACAAAACAAAAAAAAAAAAAATGAGAAGCTGGAGAACAACGTCAAATACTTACTGGGAAAATCTATAGAAACTGGAAAATAGATCTAGGAGAGATAATCTGCGGATTATTGGACTTCCAGAAAACTATGACCAAAAAAAGAGCCTAGATTCTATTTTACAGGAAATTATCAAAGAGAACTGTCCAGAGATAATAGAAACAGAAGGGAAAGTAGATGTGGAAAGAATTCATCGAACTCTTTCTGAAATAGACCCTAAAAAAAGAACACCACGGAATATAGTGGCTAAGCTGCAGAATTACCACACAAAGGAGAAAATCCTGCAAGCAGCTAGAAAAAAACAATTTAAAAACCAAGGTGCCACAATAAGGGTCACCCAAGATCTGGCTGCCTCCACATTAAAAGATAGAAGGGCCTGGAACCTGATATTCCGTAAGGCAAAAGATCAAGGACTGCAACCAAGAATGAACTACCCAGCTAAGTTTAGCATCTTTTTCCATGGAAGAAGATGGTCATTCAATGAAACAGAGGAATTCTATATGTTTCTAAGAAAAAAACCAGACTTAAACAAAAAATTTGATCTACATCCACAAGACTGAAGAAAAACAGAAAAAGGTACACAGAACCCTTGAGAACTGTAACTCTGTTGTGGGTACATAAAAATACTCAAGGATAATTTGATTTTACTGATATAAAAGAAAAAAAGGAGGGTGTAGTAAAGGGAAGGAGGTCGGTTCAGAAAAAGGGGAAGGAGTGATAAAAAGAGGGAAACTACATCCCAGGAAGAGGCATAGAAAATACACCATATCTGAGGGAACTTAGTGAGGGGGAGAATCATTGTGTGAATCTTACTCTCATCAGAAGAGGCTCAAAGAGTAAATAATTAACATATTTGTTTTTCAGAGAATTTTCTCTCACCTCATTAAAAGGGGGGAGAGGAAAAGGGAAAAGGAAAAGGAGAATAAGTGAAGGGACTTGGAGGGAGAGTGTAGGGATCCTAAATTAAAAAAAAAAAAAAAAAGAGGGAGGGTTGCGCGTCACAAGGGGGGTCTGTAAATTAAATATCGGGGAGGGGGAACAGGGGGGTCAAGGGAAAAAGCATAATCTGAGGATAATACGATGGCAGGAAATACAAAATTAGTAATTTTAACTGTAAATGTAAATGGAATGAACGATCCCATCAAACGGAGACGGATAGCAGATTGGATCAAAAAGCAGAACCCTACATTATGTTGCCTACAGGAAACACACTTAAAGCAGGGAGATACATACAGAATAAAGGTAAAAGGTTGGAACAGAGCCTATTATGCTTCAGGTAAAGCCAAAAAAGCAGGGGTAGCTATCCTTATCTCAGATCAAGCAAAAGCAGAAGTAGATCTCGTTAAAAAAGATAAGGAAGGAAACTATATCCTGCTGAAAGGTAGCATAAATAATGAAGCCATATCAATACTAAACATATATGCACCAAGTGGTATAGCATCTAACTTTCTAAAGGAAAAGTTAAGAGAACTGCAAGAAGAAATAGACAGTAAAACTATAATAGTGGGAGATCTCAACCTTGCACTCTCAGATTTAGACAAATCAAACCACAAAACAATCAAGAAAAAAAATTAAAAAAGTAAATTGAACATTAGAAAAACTAGGTATGATAGACCTTGGGAGAAAACTGAATGGCAATAGAAAGGAATATACTTTCTTCTCAGCAGTTCATGGATCCTATACAAAAATAGACCATATATTAGGACATAAAGATCTCAAAATTAAATGTAGGAAGGCAGAAATAATAAATGCCTTCTTCTCAGATCACAATGCAATAAAAGCTACATTCAGTAAAAAGTTAGGGGTAAATAGAACAAAAAGTAATTGGAAACTGAATAATCTCATCTTAAAGAATGACTGGGTGAAAGAGCAAATTATAGAAACAATTAACAATTTCACCCAAGTTAATGACAATGATGAGACATCATATCAAAATCTTTGGGATGCAGCTAAAGCAGTAATAAGGGGAAATTTTATATCTTTAGAGGCTTATTTGAAGAAAATTGAGAAAGAGAAGATTAACGAATTGGGCTTACAACTTAAAATGCTAGAAAAAGACCAAATTATAAACCCCCAACCAAAAATTAAATTTGAAATACAAAAATTAAAAGGAGAAATCAATAAAATTGAAAGTAAAAAAACTATTGAATTAATAAATAAAACCAAGAGTTGGTTTTATGAAAAAGTCAATAAAATAGATAAACCTTTGGTAAATTTGATCAAAAAAAAAAAGAAAGAGGAAAATCAAATTGATAGTCTTACAAATGAAAAGGAGGATCTTTCCACCAATGAAGAGGAAATTAGACAAATAATAAGGAGTTATTTTGCCCAACTTTATGCCAATAAATTTGATAACTTAAGTGAAATGGATGACTTCCTCCAAAAATATAGGCTCCCTAGATTAACAGAAGAGGAGATAAATTGCTTAAATAGTCCCATTTCAGAAAAAGAAATAGAACAAGCTATTAATCAACTCCCCAGGAAAAATCCCCAGGGCCAGATGGATTCACATGTGAATTCTACCAAACATTTAAAGAACAATTAGCCCCAATGTTATATAAATTATTTGAAAAAATAGGGGATGAAGGAGTCCTACCAAACTCCTTTTATGACACAGACATGGTACTGATACCTAAACCAGGTAGATCGAAAACTGAGAAAGAAAATTATAGGCCAATCTCTTTAATGAATATTGATGCTAAAATCTTAAATAAGATATTAGCAAAAAAACTTCAGAAAATCATCTCCAAGATAATACACTATGATCAAGTAGGATTTATTCCAGGAATGCAGGGCTGGTTTAATATTAGGAAAACTATTAATATAATTGACCATATTAATAATCAAATTAATAAGAACCATATGATCATCTCAATAGATGCAGAAAAAGCATTTGACAAAATCCAACATCCATTCCTACTAAAAACTCTTGAGAGTATAGGAATAAATGGACTATTCCTTAGAATAATCAGGAGCATATATTTAAGACCTTCAGTAAGCATAATATGCAATAGAAATAAACTGCAACCTTTCCCAGTAAGATCAGCAGTGAAACAAGGTTGCCCACTATCACCATTACTATTCAATATAGTACTAGAAACGCTAGCCTCGGCAATAAGAGCTGAGAAAGAGATTCAAGGAATTAGAGTAGGAAATGAGGAAATTAAACTATCACTTTTTGCAGATGACATGATGGTATACTTAGAGAACCCCAAAGACTCTGCTAAAAAGCTACTAGAAATAATTCAAAATTTCAGCAAAGTGGCAGGATACAAAATAAATCCACATAAATCCTCGGCATTTTTATATATCACTAACAAAATGCAACAGCAAGAGATACAAAAAGAAATTCCATTCCAAACAAATGTTGAGAGTATAAAATATTTGGGAATCCATCTACCAAAGAAAAGTCAGGAATTATATGAGAAAAATTACAAAACACTTGCCACAAAAATAAAATCAGATTTAAATAATTGGAAAGACATTCAATGATCTTGGATAGGCCGAGCGAATATAATAAAGATGACAATACTCCCCAAACTAATCTATTTATTAATGCTATACCAATCAGACTCCCAAGAAACTATTTCAATGACCTAGAAAAAATAACAACAAAATTCATATGGAAGAATAAAAGGTCGAGAATTGCAAGGGAACTAATGAAAAAAAACTCAGAGGAAGGTGGTCTAAGTGTACCTGATCTAAAGCTATATTATATAGCAGCAGTCACCAAAACCATTTGGTATTGGCTAAGAAATAGACCGGTTGATCAGTGGAACAGATTAGATACAAAGGACAAAAAAGGGTACATCTATAGCAATCTAATCTTTGACAAACCCAAAGATTCCAACATTAGGGATAAAAATTCATTATTCGGAAAAAACTGTTGGGAAAACTGGAAATTAGTATGGCAGAAATTAGATATGGATCCACACTTAACACCATGTACCAAGATAAGATCAAAATGGATCCATGATTTAGGCATAAAGAGGGAGATAATAAATAGATTAGAGGAACAGAGGATAATCTACCTCTCAGACTTGTGGAGGAGCAAGGAATTTATGACCAGAGGAGAACTAGAGATCATTATTGATCACAAAATAGAAGATTTTGATTACATCAAACTAAAAAGTTTCTGTACAAATAATACTAATGCAAACAAGATTAGAAGGGAAGTAACAAATTGGGAAAATATTTTTAAAAACAAAGGTTCTGATAAAGGTCTCATTTCCAAAATATATAGAGAACTGACCATAATTTATAAGAAACCAAACCATTCTCCAATTGATAAATGGTCAAAGGATATGAACAGACAATTCTCAGAGGAAGAAATTGAAACTATATCCACTCACATGAAAGAGTGTTCCAAATCACTACTGATCAGAGAAATGCAAATTAAGACTACTCTGAGATACCACTACACACCTGTCAGATTGGCTAAGATGACAGCAACAAATAATGATAAATGTTGGAGGGGATGTGGGGAAATTGGGACACTAATACATTGCTGGTGGAGTTGCGAAAGAATCCAGCCATTCTGGAGAGCAATCTGGAATTATGCCCAAAAAGTTATCAAACTGTGCATACCCTTTGACCCAGCAGCGCTACTACTGGGATTATATCCCAAAGAAATACTAAAGAGCGGAAAGAGACATATATGTGCCAAAATGTTTGTGGCAGCTCTTTTTGTTCTAGCTAGAAACTGGAAGATGAATGGATGTCCATCAGTTGGAGAATGGTTGGGTAAATTGTGGTATATGAAGGTTATGGAATATTATTGCTCTGTAAGAAATGACCAGCAGGAGGAATACAGAGAGGCCTGGAGAACTTAAATCAACTGATGCTGAGTGAAATGAGCAGAACCAGAAGATCACTGTACACTTCAACAACAATACTGTATGAGGATGTATTCTGATGGAAGTGGAAATCTTCAACATAAAGAAGATCCAACTCACTTCCAGTTGATCAATGATGGACAGAGGTAGCTACACCCAGAGAAGAAACACTGGGAAGTGAATGTAAATTGTTAGCACTAATATCTGTCTGCCCAGATTGCATGTACCTTCGGATTCTAATGTTTATTGTGCAACAAGAAAATGATATTCACACACATGTATTGTACCTAGACTATATTGTAACACATGTAAAATATATGGGATTGCCTGTCATCGAGGGGAGGAAATAGAGGGAGGGGGGGGGTAATTTGGAAAAATGAATACAAGGTATAATATTATAAAAAAAAAAATATATATATATATATATATAATTAAAAAAAATTTTAAAAAAAGGAGCAATGTTCTCTGCTAATGAAAATTATCTATAGATTTCAGAGAATGTGCAGATATTATGTCTACTTAGTTAATCATATGAGGAAGAGCAACGTTTCAAATGAATCTCAAAGTACAGTTGAAATCTTAAAAAAAAAATTAAAAAAAGATCAAATAACCATCCAAGCCATTTCATCTGTCCTTCCCCTGTGATTGATTTTTGGGCCTTTGGAATTGGACAACATGTGGCCTAAGAATATCTCTATCAATGTAAGACCTCAGTTCTTTTTTTTTTCCCATTCATAGGTGAAATAATATTGGATTAGACTGTAATACTATGAGTTTTGAAAAATTAGCACCAATTTGAAATCTAGGAAGTCTAGGAAGATCATGGAAGACTTTGAAGGGAGCTTAATGAATTTGTATTTCATTTTTTCATTTTTTATTATACCTTTTTATATACAAAACATATGCATGGGTAACTTTTCAACACTGACCCTTGCAAAAATGTGTTTCAACTTTTCCCCTCCTTCCCTCCAACTCTTCTTCTAGATGGCAGGCAGTCCCCATATGTTAAATATGTTAAATTATATGTTAAATACAATATATGTATATAGTTACCTTGTAGCACAAGAAAGATCAGATTTAGAAAGAAGCTAAAAATAATCTGAAAAGAAAAAACAAAAATGCAAGCAAACAGTAACAGAAAAAGTGGAAATGTTATGTTGTGGTCCATACTCATTTCCCAGTGTTCTTTCTCTGGCTGTAGCTGGTTCTGTTCATTAGTTTTTATTTCATTTTATAGGGAATATGAAAAAAAGCTGATCAGACCTGAGAATTAGAAAGATTATTTTGGCATGTCCAAGAGGCAAAAGAGATTTGTGTGAAAATTAATAAATCTGACTTAATGTGGAAGATAGAGAAAAAGGAGGTGACAGATTCAAAAGGGCAGTTAATATGCATTGCTGATTACCTAATTCTAACTGATCCAACTATAAGGGATTTGTTGCAGAGTTCACTGAGATCAATAGGGATAAACTCAAAGGAAAATAAAATGGAATAGTTTCCATGGTAAAGTCAGAAACAAGGAATGCAAAGCAAGACTTATCAGAAAGATTCAATAGAATGTATCATTCCTAAAACAAGTAGGAAAGTGGCAGATTTTAAAAGTGTGTTTTTTGTTCATTTTGTTTGGTTTTAGCTCTCTTTGAAAGGATACTTGTAGAAGGTCCTTCATTATATCTGAGCTTAAAGTCTTAGTGGATGATTCCATTTTCCTGGATGCAAAAGTTACCTATTCTATAACCCAACAAGATCAAATAAGAAATAAGAGCTAGTAAAGGAAAAAAAAAAGTAATGCATTCTTAGTTGAAATTAAATTTTGCTATTGAACAAGAAATCATAAAATTTAGTTAATCTCTCTCTTCTCTCTCCCTCTCTCCTCCTTTCCTCCCTCTTTCCCTCCCTCCCCCCTCTCTTTCTCTCTCTTTTCCTCCCCCCTCTACCTCTCTTGCTCTATTGCTATTGTTTTCCTCCCTTCTTTCCCTCTCTCCTCTCTCTTTTTCTCTCTCTTTCTTTGTCTTTCTCTGTCTCTTATTCTGTCTCTCTCTGTCTCTATCTCTCTCATATTCATCTTATTTAAGGTAATTTGATTCAGATGAATAGACCAAAGTTGAGTCAGAAATAGTGAATAAGACTCATATATATATATATATATATATATATATATATATATATACTAATGATATATTGAATTCAGATTGTGTCTTGCACACAAGGACATCATGCTTATTTTCAGACTGATTTTGCTTAACTTCTTCATGTTAAGAACATTATATAATAGCAATTAAATTATCTACTATACTGAGTAGAGATTAAGTATGTCAATAGAGAGCCACTTCTGTGGATTATAATATTAAAAGCAATTAGATCTAGAATAAGAAACTTTAGTTGAAATCTACTTCTGACTCTTATTAGACAATTATCTAATTTAGCTCTAATTGAGCTGTGTGCAATTTACTCACCCTTTATTGAAGTAGTTTTTTCACTTCTAAAATGGGGTAAGATAATTCTCATATTATCTAATTTCTTTGAACAAAAACTTTTATCAGTTATAAAATAGCATCAAATGTGAATTAATATCAAATTACAGGAAAATATCAAATTAAATATTCTTGGTGTTCAGTAATTTTAATAATGTTTGATTCTTTGTTAGTATTTGTGGTTTTCATGGCAAAGATATTTCAGTGCTTTGCCTTTAATTCTCCAACAAATTTTATACATGAGAAAAGGGATTTACTCAAGGTCTCACAGGTAGGTGGCACAAGGTAGCTAGGTGCTGCAGTGTACAAAACACTGGGCTTGAAATCCAGAAGACCTGAATTCAAATGTATATTTAGACACTTATTACCATGAAATCATTGATCCTATTATTTGAACACAGATATTACTAAATAGTTTAATATAGAAGATGGTAGAAAAGGAAAACATGAGATTCTGAGCTCTTCTCATACCCTCATTACCAATTTTTTAAAATCAGCTTCAAAGGGGGCAGAGCCAAGATGGCGGAGAAGAAACACACAACTCTGTGAACGTCCTCACTCCCTCACAACCAATTAGATAAATTAAGCCTCAAAATAAGCCCAGGACTGATAGATACCACAAGGACTGGAAGCACGACTTACTAGCTGAAGAGAATCTGGAGTTTCAACAGAAAAGGTCAGTCCCCAGGGGAGGAAGAAGAGAGGCCAGCACAGATGGCTCGGTGCTAGCATACTCTGCCGATCGCACTGGGAAGGGCTCTGGGATCAGAGAAGCCACTGAGATAAAGGAATCTGGCACAGGCTGTTAGCTCTTCTCTGCTAATTATTTCCAGTTCAGAAGAGAAAGCTAAAATACTTTAAAAACTCAGATTAGATTTCCACCGGATCCTGGAGGTGACTCAGCAGATCTCGGCACCAGGGGGTGTGGCCTCAGCTACCACCTGAGAATAGTTAAGAGATTGACAAGTGGGTGGATACGGCCCAAGGCAACACACACTGCCTAGCTTAGCTGGAGGGAGTGGAACTCAGCTCCAGGAAGTCCCAGAGAAGCGGAACCTTTGCACTAGGGACCGCGGTTTCTGGCAGACACTTCCAGTTTGAGCACAGGGGCTTTTCACGTCACCTGATGCAGACATCCACTCCCCACCCAGACACATAGGCTTGGCTCTGTGCTGCCTTTACTGTTCAGCGCCCTCGGGGCACAGCAGTGCTAATCACCTCTGAGGCACTTCCAGGGAGGGGGTGGGGAACTCTCAAGCAGAGCTCTATCTTAGCTCAGGCGCTGGAGCCTCTGCATCCATCTGGTCTGGGAGGAAGCTGGTAAAGAAGTAAATAAATAATTTCCTACCCCAGGGACAGACCCCAAAAGATTTTTTTAAATATGAGCAAAAAAGCTAGAAAAACCATAGATTCCTTCTATACAGAGAAAGAGCGGGTATCCAACCCCGAGGAAGTTAACAGCAGAGAGTCAGCAGATAACAACCCAAAGGGGAACGATCCCTGCCCCCCATCACATAACTCTCTCCTAGAAGAAACTCTTAAAAAATTGAGGGAGATTGAAGAAAAATGGGGAAAGGAAAGGGAAGCTATGATAGAGAATAACAACGTCCTGAAATTGGAGTTGGAAAAAATAAAGAAGTCACAGGAGATGCAGGGAAACAAAATTTATGAATTAGAAAAGGTTAAAAAAACACAGGAAAGTAGGATTTCTGAATTGGAAAAGATAAAAAAGTCTCAAGAAAATAGAATTTCTGAATTGGAAAAAGAAAATAATTCTCAAAAAAAATTAGGGAAATGGAAAAAAATTCAATAGAGCAAAATAATTCATTTAAAAACGAAATTGGGCATTTACAAAAAGAACTAAAAACTGTGAAAGAAGAAAATAACTCCTTAAAAGTCAGGATGGAACAAATAGAAATGAATGATTCACAGAGAACCCAAGAATCAGTCAAACAAAACAAAAAAAAAAAAAAAAATGAGAAGCTGGAGAACAACGTCAAATACTTACTGGGAAAATCTATAGACCTGGAAAATAGATCTAGGAGAGATAATCTGCGGATCATTGGACTTCCAGAAAACTATGACCAAAAAAAGAGCCTAGATTCTATTTTACAGGAAATTATCAAAGAGAACTGTCCAGAGATAATAGAAACAGAAGGGAAAGTAGATGTGGAAAGAATTCATCGAACTCCTTCTGAAATAGACCCTAAAAAAAGAACACCATGGAATATAGTGGCTAAGCTGCAGAATTACCACACAAAGGAGAAAATCCTGCAAGCAGCTAGAAAAAAACAATTTAAATACCAAGGTGCCACAATAAGGGTCACCCAAGATCTGGCTGCCTCCACATTAAAAGATAGAAGGGCCTGGAAACTGATATTCCGTAAGGCAAAGGATCAAGGACTACAACCAAGAATGAACTACCCAGCTAAGTTTAGCATCTTTTTCCAAGGAAGAAGATGGTCATTCAATGAAACAGAGGAATTCTATATGTTTCTAAGAAAAAAACCAGACTTAAACAAAAAATTTGATCTACATCCACAAGACTGAAGAGAAACAGAAAAAGGTACACAGAACCCTTGAGAACTGTAACTCTGTTGTGGGTATATAAAAAATACTCAAGGATAATTTGATTTTACTGATATAAAAGAAAAAAAGGGGGGTGTAGTAAAGGGAAGGAGGTCGGTTCAGAAAAAGGGGAAGGAGTGATAAAAAGAGGGAAACTACATCCCAGGAAGAGGCATAGAAAATACATCATATCTGAGGGAACTTAGTGAGGGGGAGAATCATTGTGTGAATCTTACTCTCATCAGGAGAGGCTCAAAGAGTAAATAATTAACATATTTGTTTTTCAGAGAATTTTCTCTCACCTCATTAAAAGGGGGGAGAGGAAAAGGGAAAAGGAAAAGGAGAATAAGTGAAGGGACTTGGAGGGAGGGGGGAGGGATCCTAAATTTAAAAAAAAAAAAAAAAAGAGGGAGGGTTGCGCGTCACAAGGGGGGTCTGTAAATTAAATATCGGGGAGGGGGAACAGGGGGGTCAAGGGAAAAAAGCATAATCTGGGGATAATACGATGGCAGGAAATACAGAATTAGTAATTTTAACTGTAAATGTAAATGGAATGAACGATCCCATCAAACGGAGACGGATAGCAGATTGGATCAAAAAGCAGAACCCTACATTATGTTGCCTACAGGAAACACACTTAAAGCAGGGAGATACATACAGAATAAAGGTAAAAGGTTGGAACAGAGCCTATTATGCTTCAGGTAAAGCCAAAAAAGCAGGGGTAGCTATCCTTATCTCAGATCAAGCAAAAGCAGAAGTAGATCTCGTTAAAAAAGATAAGGAAGGAAACTATATCCTGCTGAAAGGTAGCATAAATAATGAAGCCATATCAATACTAAACATATATGCACCAAGTGGTATAGCATCTAATTTTCTAAAGGAAAAGTTAAGAGAACTGCAAGAAGAAATAGACAGTAAAACTATAATAGTGGGAGATCTCAACCTTGCACTCTCAGATTTAGACAAATCAAACCACAAAACAATCAAGAAAAAAAATTAAAAAAGTAAATTGAACATTAGAAAAACTAGGTATGATAGACCTTTGGAGAAAACTGAATGGCAATAGAAAGGAATATACTTTCTTTTCAGCAGTTCATGGATCCTATACAAAAATAGACCATATATTAGGACATAAAGATCTCAAAATTAAATGTAGGAAGGCAGAAATAATAAATGCCTTCTTCTCAGATCACAATGCAATAAAAGCTACATTCAGTAAAAAGTTAGGGGTAAATAGAACAAAAAGTAATTGGAAACTGAATAATCTCATCTTAAAGAATGACTGGGTGAAAGAGCAAATTATAGAAACAATTAACAATTTCACCCAAGTTAATGACAATGATGAGACATCATATCAAAATCTTTGGGAGGCAGCTAAAGCAGTAATAAGGGGAAATTTTATATCTTTAGAGGCTTATTTGAAGAAAATAGAGAAAGAGAAGATTAACGAATTGGGCTTACAACTTAAAAGGCTAGAAAAAGACCAAACTATAAACCCCCAACCAAAAATTAAAGTTGAAATACAAAAATTAAAAGGAGAAATCAATAAAATTGAAAGTAAAAAAACTATTGAATTAATAAATAAAACCAAGAGTTGGTTTTATGAAAAAGCCAATAAAATAGATAAACCTTTGGTAAATTTGATCAAAAAAAAAAAAAAAAAGAGGAAAATCAAATTGATAGCCTTACAAATGAAAAGGGGGATCTTTCCACCAATGAAGAGGAAATTAGAGAAATAATAAGGAGTTACTTTGCCCAACTTTATGCCAATAAATTTGATAACTTAAGTGAAATGGATGACTTCCTCCAAAAATATAGGCTCCCTAGATTAACAGAGGAGGAGATAAATTGCTTAAATAGTCCCATTTCAGAAAAAGAAATAGAACAAGCTATTAATCAACTCCCCAGGAAAAAATCCCCAGGGCCAGATGGATTCACATGTGAATTCTACCAAACATTTAAAGAACAATTAGCCCCAATGTTATATAAATTATTTGAAAAAATAGGGGATGAAGGAGTCCTACCAAACTCTTTTTATGACACAGACATGGTACTGATACCTAAACCAGGTAGATCGAAAACTGAGAAAGAAAATTATAGACCAATCTCCTTAATGAATATTGATGCTAAAATCTTAAATAAGATATTAGCAAAAAGACTTCAGAAAATCATCTCCAAGATAATACACTATGATCAAGTAGGATTTATTCCAGGAATGCAGGGCTGGTTTAATATTAAGAAAACTATTAATATAATTGACCATATTAATAATCAAATTAATAAGAACCATATGATCATCTCAATAGATGCAGAAAAAGCATTTGACAAAATCCAACATCCATTCCTACTAAAAACTCTTGAGAGTATAGGAATAAATGGACTATTCCTTAGAATAATCAGGAGCATATATTTAAGACCTTCAGTAAGCATAATATGCAATAGAAATAAACTGCAACCTTTCCCAGTAAGATCAGCAGTGAAACAAGTTTGCCCACTATCACCATTACTATTCAATATAGTACTAGAAACGCTAGCCTCGGCAATAAGAGCTGAGAAAGAGATTCAAGGAATTAGAGTAGGAAATGAGGAAATTAAACTATCACTTTTTGCAGATGACATGATGGTATACTTAGAGAACCCCAAAGACTCTGCTAAAAAGCTACTAGAAATAATTCAAAATTTCAGCAAAGTGGCAGGATACAAAATAAATCCACATAAATCCTCGGCATTTTTATATATCACTAACAAAATGCAACAGCAAGAGATACAAAGAGAAATTCCATTCCAAACAAATGTTGAGAGTATAAAATATTTGGGAATCCATCTACCAAAGAAAAGTCAGGAATTATATGAGAAAAATTACAAAACACTTGCCACAAAAATAAAATCAGATTTAAATAATTGGAAAGACATTCAGTGCTCTTGGATAGGCCGAGCGAATATAATAAAGATGACAATACTCCCCAAACTAATCTATTTATTTAGTGCTATACCAATCAGACTCCCAAGAAACTATTTCAATGACCTAGAAAAAATAACAACAAAATTCATATGGAAGAATAAAAGGTCGAGAATTGCAAGGGAACTAATGAAAAAAAACTCAGAGGAAGGTGGTCTAAGTGTACCTGATCTAAAGCTATATTATATAGCAGCAGTCACCAAAACCATTTGGTATTGGCTAAGAAATAGACTGGTAGATCAGTGGAACAGATTAGATACAAAGGACAAAAAAGGGTACGTCTATAGCAATCTAATCTTTGACAAACCCAAAGATTCCAACATTAGGGATAAAAATTCATTATTCGGAAAAAACTGTTGGGAAAACTGGAAATTAGTATGGCAGAAATTAGATATGGATCCACACTTAACACCATATACCAAGATAAAATCAAAATGGATCCATGATTTAGGCATAAAGAGGGAGATAATAAATAGATTAGAGGAATAGAGGATAATCTACCTCTCAGACTTGTGGAGGAGCAAGGAATTTATGACCAGAGGAGTACTAGAGATCATTATTGATCACAAAATAGAAGATTTTGATTACATCAAACTAAAAAGTTTCTGTACAAATAATACTAATGCAAACAAGATTAGAAGGGAAGTAACAAGTTGGGAAATATTTTTAAAAACAAAGGTTCTGATAAAGGTCTCATTTCCAAAATATATAGAGAACTGACCATAATTTATAAGAAACTCAACCATTCTCCAATTGATAAATGGTCAAAGGATATGAACAGACAATTCTCAGAGGAAGAAATTGAAACTATATCCACTCACATGAAAGAGTGTTCCAAATCAGTACTGATCAGAGAAATGCAAATTAAGACCACTCTGAGATACCACTACACACCTGTCAGATTGGCTAAGATGACAGGACCAAATAATGATGAATGTTGGAGGGGATGTGGGGAAATTGGGACACTAATACATTGCTGGTGGAGTTGCGAAAGAATCCAGCCATTCTGGAGAGCAATCTGGAATTATGCCCAAAAAGTTATCAAACTGTGCATACCCTTTGACCCAGCAGTGCTACTACTGGGATTATATCCCAAAGAAATACTAAAGAGCGGAAAGAGACATATATGTGCCAAAATGTTTGTGGCAGCTCTTTTTATTGTAGCTAGAAACTGGAAGATGAATGGATGTCCATCACTTGGAGAATGGTTGGGTAAATTGTGGTATATGAAGGTTATGGAATATTATTGCTCGGTAAGAAATGACCAGCAGGAGGAATATAGAGAGGCCTGGAGAGACTTAAATCAACTGATGCTGAGTGAAATGAGCAGAACCAGAAGATCACTGTACACTTCAACAACAATACTGTATGAGGATGTATTCTGATGGAAGTGGAAATCTTCAACATAAAGAAGATCCAACTCACTTCCAGTTGATCAATGATGGACAGAGGTAGCTACACCCAGAGAAGAAACACTGGGAAGTGAATGTAAATTGTTAGCACTAATATCTGTCTGCCCAGGTTGCATGTACCTTTGGATTCTAATGTTTATTGTGCAACAAGAAAATGATATTCACACACATGTATTGTACCTAGACTATATTGTAACACATGTAAAATGTATGGGATTGCCTGTCATCGGGGGGAGGGAATAGAGGGAGGGAGGGTAATTTGGAAAAATGAATATAAGGGATAATATTATAAATACATATATATATATATATATATATATATATATATATATATAATAAAAAAAATTAAAAAAAAATAGTGCTAGCCTGTTAAGGTTAATGAAGATCGGAAGTACAACAACTCACCAGCCAAAGATAATCAGGAATATTGCCAGAAAAAGTTTGTCCTGAGTGGGGGGAACAGACCAGCGCGGGGTAGGGATAGAATCTGGAGCGGGGGCGGCCTCTGTTGTTGGAAGGCTTACATAGAGCTCTCTGCCATAGCCTGACTGCTTTGCTTTGGTTGCAAAATAGTAGACCAGAAGAGAAATCAGAGCCTAGGGTAGAAGGTCCTCTGAGGGATGCCAGAGCAGGATCTGGCTGCGCCCACCCAGGACCAGAAGTGACTCAGCACAGACCATAACACAGCTTTTCTCAGCATTCTGCAGCTAGGGGCTTTTATTGGGGGACAGTCACAAACCTGCACAGCAGGGGCACAGCCTAGGACAGCTTCTCATCTGCATAGTGGGGGACTTGCCCTGGGATAGTGGAATGTCCCCAGTTGGCTGTGTGATCCAGGCAGACACATTTCCAGTGTGGTGAGGGATAAAACAACTGCTAATACTCAAAGCCGGGGTTTGTGGGGAGGGGAGGAGGGCAGTGATACTTTTGCTGTTTAACCTCTAGCCCCAAAGCAGTCACTAATCCTCACAATGGGGCTCCTCTCAGGGCACTTACAAGCCTGGCCCATAATACCCAGGCCTAGTCACTTCAGTGTGGAGCTCTTCCCAGAGCACTCCCACAGCTTGGCCACACTTTGCAGCCCATTGGCAGAACAACTACTGTACATATACCCATCCTTGCTCTGCAGAGGAAGCTGCTAACCTGAAGGCAGACCCTAAAGGCTTTAAAAAAATGAGTAAAAAAAACAAGAGAAGGATTGATAGTTTCTCTACAGAAAGAGAGCAGGTTGCCAACCCCAAAGAGACTAATAGCAAACAACCTCCAGACAATACTCCATATAACACAGTCCTAGAAGATACTATTAAAAATCTCAAAAGAGAGTTAGAAGAAAAATGGGGAAAGGAAAGAGAAGCTATGCAAGAGAGTAAAAATTTCCTAAAATGTGAATTGGAAAAGGTAAAGAATTCACAGGAAGTGCAGGGAAACAGAATTAGGGAATTGGAAAAGGTAAAGAATTCCCAAGAAAATAGGATATGTGAATTGGAAAAAGAAAATAACTCACTAAAAAACAAATTTAGTGAAATAGAAAAAAATGCCATAGGGCAAAACAACTCATTTAGAAACTCAATTGGACATATGCAAAAAGAAGTAAAAAAAAAAAAAAAAAAAGCTAATGAAGAAAATAACTCATTAAAAAACAGAAATTAACAAACAGAAATGAATGATTAATTGAGACATCAAGAATCAGTCAAGGAAAAAAAAGAAAAGAAAAACTGGAGAAAAATGTCAAATATCTACTTGGAAAAATAACAGACCTGGAAAATAGATCTAGGAGAGATAATCTGAGGATTATTGGACTTCCCGAAAATTATGATGAAAAAAAGAGCATATTTTATAGGAAATCATCAAAGAGAACTGCTCAGAGGTAATAGAACCAGAAGGTAAAATAGGCATTGAAAGAATTCATTGAACTCCTTCAGAAAAAGACCCTAAAAAAACAAACAAACAAACAAACCTCCATGAAACATTATGGCCAAATTTCAGGACTATCAGACTAAGGAAATAATATTACAAGCAGTCAGGAAAAAAAACAATTCAAATGCCTAGGTGACACAATAAGGATCACTCAAGATCTGGCTGTATCATCCAGTATCATCCACATTAAAGGATTGAAGGGCCTAGAATCTGATATTCCAAAATGCAAAAGAACTTGGAATGCAACCAAGAATAAACTACCCAGCTAAATTGAGCATTTTCTTCTATGGAAGAAGATGGACATTTAATGAAACAGATGAATTCCATTTGTTTCTAAGGAAAAAACAAGATCTAAACAAAAATTTTGATTTCCAACCTTAGGACTCAAGAGAAGCAGAAAAAGGTAAAAGGAACTCTTGAGAATTGTATTTCTGTTGTGGATATGCATTAAGACAAAATGTATAAATTGATTTTACTGATATGATAAAAAAAGGGAAGTAGAAATGAAAAAGAGAGTGTCAGAAAAAAGGGAAAAAGGGAGATAAAAAGAAGTAAACTACATCCCATGAAGAGGCAAAGAAAACCTATCATATCTGAGGGAAGTTAGAGAGGAGAGTAGGAGAAACATTGTGTGAAATTTACTCTCATCAGAATTGGCTCAAAGAGAAAATAATTGACATATTGGTTTTATAGAGAATTCTCTCTCATCTCATCAAAAATGGGAGAGGAAAAGGGAAAAGGAAAAGAGTATTAAGGGAAGGGTGCAAGAAAGGGAAAGGGATTTAAAGGGATGAGGGAGGGATACTGAAGAGGGAGGCCTGCATGACGCAAATAGGGCCCATAAATTTAATTATGGAGAAGGGGTTCAGGGGGGCAAGGAAAAAAAAAAGCATAATCTGAAAATAATATGATGGCAGGAAATACAGAATTAGTAATTTTAACTGTAAATGTGAATGGGATGAATTCTCCCATTAAGCAGAGATGGATAGCAGACTGGATCAAAAGTCAGAACTCTACAATATGTTGTTTACAGGAAACACATTTAAAGCAGGGAGATACATACAGAATAAAGGTAAAAGGTTGGAGCAGAATCTATTATGCTTCAGGTAAAGCCAAAAAAGCAGGGGTAGCCATCCTTATCTCAGATCAGGAAAAGCAAAAATTGATCTAATCAAAAGAGATAAGGAAGGAAACTATATCTTGCTAAAGGGTTGCATAGACAATGAAGAAATATCAATACTAAAATATATACACCAAGTGGTATAGTATCTAACTTCCTAAAGAAGAAGTTAAGAGAGCTGCAAAAAGAAATAGCCAACAAAATTATCATAGTGGGAGATCTCATCCTTGCACTCTCAGAATTAGATAACTGAAACTAAAAAACAAATAAGAAAGAAATTAAAGAGGTAAATAGAATATTAGGAAAATTAGGTATGATAGATCTTTGAAGAAAACTGAACGGTGACAGAAAGGAGCAAACTTTCTTTTCAGCAGTTCATGGAACCGATACAAAAATTGACCATATATTGGGACATAAAGATCTAAAAATGAAATGCAGGAAGGCAGAATTAGGAAAGGCTTTCTTTTCAGATCACAATGCAATTAAAAAAACTACATTCAACAAAAAGTTAGGGGTAAACAGACCAAAAAGTAATTGGAAACTAAAATCTCATCTTAAAGAATGATTGGGTGAAAAAAGC
The DNA here is from genome assembly GCF_048593235.1 of Sminthopsis crassicaudata. Lineage (NCBI taxonomy): Eukaryota > Metazoa > Chordata > Mammalia > Dasyuromorphia > Dasyuridae > Sminthopsis > Sminthopsis crassicaudata. The sequence continues at coordinate 214,405,639 of NC_133621.1, forward strand.
AAATTATATACACAATTAATAAGTTCACTCAAGATAATGACAACGATGAGACATCATAACAAAATTTGTGGGTTGCAGCTAAAGCGGTAATAAGGAGAAATTTTATATCTTTTGAGGCTTACTTGAATAAAATAGAGAAAGAGAAGATCAATGAATTGAGCTTGCCACTTGAAAAGCTAGAAAAAGACCAAATTTATAACTCCCAATCAAATACTAAATTTGGAATTCTAAAATTAAAAAGAGAAATTAATAATATTGAAAATAAAAAAAAACTATTGAACTAATCAATAAAACTAAGAGTTGGTTTTATGAAAAAAACAATAAAATAGATAAATCTTTGGTAAATCTGATTAGAAAAATGAGAGAGGAAAGTTAAATTGTTAGTCTTAAAAATAAAAAGGGGGACTTTCCACAATGAAGAAGAAATTAGAGAAATAAGGAGTTACTTTGCTCAACTTTATGACAATAAATGTGATAACCTAATTTAAATGGATGACTACCTCCAAAAATATAGGTTTCTCAGATTAACAGAAAAGGAAGTAAATTCTTTAAATAGTCCCATTTCAGAAAAAGAAATAGAATAAGCTATTAATCAACGCCCTAAGAAAAAATCTTCAGGACCAGATGGATTTACATGTGAATTCTAACAAACGTTCAAAGAAAAATTAACCTCAATCTTATATAAACTATGTGAAAAAAATACTTAATGAAGCAGTCCTACCAAATTCCTTTTATGACACAGACATGGTACTGATACCCATGTATCAGTAGGTTGAAAACGGAGAAAGAAAACTATAGAACAATCTCTTTAATGAATATTGATGCTGAAATCTTAAATAATGTATTAGCAAAAAGACTACAGAAAATCATCCCCAGGATAATACATCATGATCAAGTGGGATTTATACCAAGAATGCAGAACTGGTTCAATATTAGGAAAATTATCAGTATAATTGGCCATATTTATAACCAAATTAACAAAAACCATATGATCATCTCAATAGATGCAGAAAAAGCATTTGATAAAATCCAACATCCATTCCTACTAAAAACACTTGAGAGTATAGGAATAAATGGACTTTTACTTAAAATAATCAGTAGCATCTATTTAAAACCACCAGTAAGCATCATATGTAATGAGGATAAACTGCAACCATTCCCATCAAGATCAGGAGTGAAACAAGATTGCCCACTATCAGCATTACTATTCAATATTGTTTTAGAAATGGTAGCTTTGGCAATGAGTGGAGAAAGAGATTAAAGGAATTAGAGTAGGTAATGAGGAAACCAAATTATCACTCTTTGCTGATGATATGATGGCATACTTACAGAACCCCAAAGATTCTACTAAAAAGCTATGAGAAATAATCCACACCTTTAGCAAAGTTGCAGGATACAAAATAAACCCACATAAATCATCAACATTCTTATATGTTATGACGTGCTGCTGTCTCCAGAAGCTGCCACTTGCTCTCTGGGAGGAGAACTGCTGTATCAACTCAAATCTCTCGGACAGATTCTTCTTCCTGTAGAGAACCGTTGTCTCCACACAGTTGATGTTAACTCTCATCCATAGAAGTGATTTCCCTTCCAGAGAGCTGCCTCAAGTCTGGTCTAGAGCAGAGACTGACTTTTTCCTCCAGAGCTGCCCTCTTTATCCTCCCAGAGAATGGGCATGGGATAATGCAAAGGCTTCTGGGAAGAAGTACTTCAATCAATGAACTTGGTCCTCCTAAGCATGCAAGCTCTTCCCCAGGAATTCACAAATCAAACTCCCAGGAAAGGCCGGAACTGGAAAATTGTTAAGTACCGACTTAGCACTTAGTAAAAACTTAATATCTCATTATCTCATTAGCACTTAGTAAGAACCTAACATCTCCCCCTTTCTTTTGATTTAGAACATGGGGTGGTGATGACCTTGAAACATAAATCCATCAATAGGGGAGGCATTACACATTATTACATAGATTACATAAACACATAGTAACATAGTAACATAGTAACATAACACATGCTAGAAGTATGTAACAAATAACATGATCAAATAATCATAAATTGAGAATTTATAAATGTCCATAAGTCCATTGTCCATTAGTCTCATCTTGTGTTAGGAAATCCAATGATTCCTGCTGGTTTTTAAAGTTCTTTAACAGTCTTCTTATTAGCCACGCTCTTTCAGTGTTTCTTAGATTTTCTCCTTTGTTTTGAGGTCTTTCTCTTTTTCTGTGTCTCTCTTATGCACGAGGTAAATACAACTCGTTGGCACCCATCTAATTCCTTCTCAATCTGAAGAAATACAAGCAAGCCCTCTCTCCCAGGCAGCTAACCTATCTAATTATCTTCTATTTACCACTTTCTAAAACTTTTCTCATCATCTGACAATTACACTGGAGTTGTTTGCACTGGACACAGCCCTGTTGGTTTAAAAGGCCTGTATTCTCCCCAAGTGTAATCCATTTTTGCAATCTGATTGCCTTTTGGCTCACTTATCAGGTAATCCCTTTCTGCCATGTGATTGCTTTTCTGCTGGATGATCAAATCAGTGTCCTGACCTTCTAAAGACTCTTTGGGTGTAACATCACCTGCCATCATGCCCCAAGTCTTTTTTGCCTAGGGCCCTGGACCTGGGCCCCTCATCCCGTTTCCCTGAATTATTCTATACTCTGATGCCCAATGGAATCCTCTGTTGCATTTTGGACATGGGGTTTTAGGTCTTCTTTCACTCTGTCTTCTCACTGTATCTCCATATCTACACTGAGCTCTTAGATGTCCAATTTTTCCACATTGAAAACATCACTGAGTTTCTCTAGAAGTCCCTTGCCAGGAAGGACACTGTCTTTCCACATTCATCATAGTCCGGGTGTAAAAAGCATTTGTTCCCACTGTAGCACAGCGTAGTATGATCTCCTCTAAAGGAGCATCTTTGTCTAATCCCCCATGTAATTCTTTTGCAATTCTCATTGGCATTTTCCTTAGCCAGATGTCTGGTCATTATTTCTGTTGCTGCATTTTCTCCAATAGTTCTTTTGACAGCAGTTTTCAAACGTCCCACAAAATCTGCAAAAGGTTCATTGGGACCTTGCTGTATTATAGTGAAAGCCTCTCCGCGATCTTTCTGTCCAGGGAGGACACCCCAAGCTTTTATTGCAGCCTTAGCAATTTGTTCATATATTGTCATGGGATACTTAATCTGTTCTGAATTCTCTCCATACTGACCTTCACCAGCTAAGTGCTCAAAAGTGAATTTTGTGTTAACTCTTATTTCCAAATTGCATCTGACTTGGATTTTACATAATTCATGAAACTCCACAAGCCATAGCAAATTTTCTCCAGCTTCCAGGCATGTCCTTGCTATGATTTCCAATCATTTGGGGTTAGGACTTCATAAGACAAACCATCTAGTAACATTTTAACATAAGCTGATGTAGCCCCATAAAGGGTACAACCTTTTTTCAAATCCTTAATTTTATTCAAATCTAAAGGTGCATATCTTCTCCTTTTTTGACCTACAGAGTCAATCTCTTCAATCACAGGATATGCATGTATAAAATCACTTATATCCTGTCCTCTCTTAGCTTTAACCAATGCTTTTTCTAATCTTGTCATAGGCTTAGGCTGCTTCACAGGCAATTCTGTTTGTGTTTCTGCCTCTTCCCCTTCTCCTTCTTGCTCCACCCCTGAAGGGTTACTTGAGGGAGGAGATGAGAAATGCTCCTGTTGCTCAGAATTGTACTTAACTTCATTGTTATCTGATTCATCCTTTTCACCTAGTTTAGTTGTCACTTCCCCATTTTGTTCCTTCTTCTCTTACTTTAGAATAACAATTTTTAAAGCCATTTGGATTAAATTGTAGGTATGAAGTGTATCATTGGAAATTGAGTGTGGTTTGGAATTGTAGTATTCACCTAATTGCTTTCCTACTAATTCCCATTCATCTAGATCCAATTCTTTTTCCAGAGATTAAACAAGGACATATGACCTTCACAGTTTTTAAAGGTTCAGTAATATCCTCCAAAATTATAATCAGTCCTTGGCTTTTCATAACCTTGATGATGCTCTCTAAACATTTTCCTTGATCAGAAGGCATTTGTCCCATTTCACTATAAGAGATTGCTGGTTTAGTCCTTAACAAGTTAAGTTCCTTATTTGTCTATTAGAATGCTCACTTAATCTTTAACAAAGTTTCCTTGTTTCTCACAGTTCTGGGTCAGAGAGACTGAGATCTGGATGGGAGGGATGGAATCAGGATCGTGTCTGCCCCTGTTCAGGCACCAAATTGCTATGGTCCAGTCTAGCTCCTCTGAAGGGCTCAGAATAAGTTCTTGTCAGGATAAACAAAAGTCCTTGCCCCACGTTGTGGACGCCAATATGTAATGTGCTGTTGTCTCCAGAAGCTGCCGATCACTCTCTGGGAGGAGAACTGCTATGTCAACTCAAATCTCTGGGACAGATTCTTCTTCCTGTAGAGAGCCGACTTCCCTTCCTGAAGAGAGCTGCCTCAAGTCTGTCTAGAGCAAAGACTGACATTTTTTCTCCAGATCTGCCCTCTTTATCCTCCCAGAGAATGGGCATGGGATAATGCAAGGGCTTCTGGGAAGAACCACTTCAACCAATGAACTTGTTCGTCCCAAGCATGTAATCTCTTCCCCAGGAATTCACAAGTCAAACTCCCAGGAAAGGCTGGAACTAGAAAATTTTCAAGTACCGACTTGGCACTTAGTAAGAAGCTAGTATCTCATTATCTCATTAGCACTTAGCAAGAACCTAACAGTATGTCACTAACAAAATCCAACAGTTAGAGCTACAAAGAGAAATTCCATTTAATGTAACTACCAATAGTATAAAATATTTGGGAATTTATCTGCCAAGGGAAAATCAGAAACTATATGAGCAAAACTACAAAACACTTTCAACATAAATTAAGTCTGATTAAACCAATTAGAAAGATATTAAATGCTCTTGAATAGTGCGAGAAATGTAATAAAGATGACAATACTACATAAACTGGTCTATTTATTTAGCACTATGCCAATCAGCCTTCAAAAAAACTATTTTAATGACCTAGAAAAAATAACAAAGTTCATATGGAAAAACAAAAGGTCAAGAATTTCAAGGGAATTAATGAAAAAAACAATTAAATGAAGTTCGATAAGCTGTACCAGATTTAAAATTATATTATAAAGAATCATTTACCAAAACCATTTGGTATTGACAAAGAAATAGACTAGTTGATAAGTGGAATAGTTAGGTTCAAAGGACAAAATAATCCATAACTTTAATAATCTAGTGTTTGACAAACCAAAGGACCCCAGCTTTTGGGATAAGAACCCAATGTTTGACAAAAATTGTTGGGAAAATTGGGGGATTTCCGGCCAAGATGGTGGAGAGTAGGCACACAGCTGCTTGAGGTCCATGTTTTCTCTCAGAATTTACTTCATGACAAGCCTCAGAATTCTGCTTGACTGGAAAAAAAAAAAATAATTACCAACAGAAGACATCCTTGAAATTTGCCAGAAAAGTTCTCTGTTTGCTTGGGGGAGGGGACAAACAGACTGGGCTCAGGCTGAGGGCAAGCATCGAGAGAGAGGCAGGAAGTTCACACTGCTCAGACCAGAGGGGGGAGGGATGCGTTCTCTGCCATTTATGGGGAACAATTTTATCCTAGTGTGGATATTCCATCTTGGCAGCAAGCCAGGATCAGCAGCGAAGGTGTAAACACCAGAGGTAAAGAATAAAATCTCAAAAGCTAGCTTCTCTAGGGGGCCACTCCCACCCCCACCCAGAGTGACTCAGTGTGTTCTCAGAAACTCAGAGAGCAGACACAGCACAGCCAATCGCTGTCCTGTTAGTGCTTCACTTCTTCTATCTCCCGCAGTCTGTGGAGGAAGCCTGGTAACACCGTCCAGCCCCACCCCCACCCCCCAGAAATACATTAATTGTTTCTCTTGTTAATTTGTTTTCTTCTATTCACTCTGACAAAATAAATAAAAAATTTAAAAGGCTCTAACCATTGACAGTTTCTGTATGGACAGAGAGCAGACTTCAAATCCTGAGGAGACTAAAAGCAGACTGTCTCCAGAGGAATCCCCTAAGGGGGATATGATCTGCTCCTCCATACACAAGATTTTCATAGAGGAAATCAAAAAGGCTCTCACAAGAGAGCTAGAAGAGAAATGGGAAAAGGAAAGGGAAGCTTGGCAAGAGAGTCTGGAGAAGTCATCCAGAGTGGATAAAGAGATCAAATCATTGAGAAATAAAATTAGTGATTTGGAAAAAGAAAACATCTCTCTAAAAAATAAAATTCATGAAATGGAAAAAAATTTCAATAGAAGATAAAAACTCAATTGGACCATTACAAAAAGATATAAAAAAGTGAGTGAAGAAAATACATCATTGAAAATTAGAATAGAACAAGTAGTAATGAATGACTCAAGGAGAAACCAAGAAGTAGACAAGCAAAACCAGAAAAATGAAGCAACTGAAAAGAATGTCAAGTACCTTATTGGAAAGACAACAGACCTGGAAAACAAATTCAGGAGAGACAATTTGAAAATAATCAGACTCCTTGAAAAATGTGAGGAAAAAAAAAAGCCTGGACACTATTTTCTAGGAAATTATCAAAGAGAACTGCCCAGACGTTTTGGAAACAAAAGCTAAAATAGACATTGAAAAAATTCAGCGATCATATACTGATATATATATATATATATATATATATATATATATATATATATATATATATATATATATATATATATATATATATATATATATATATATATATATATATATATATATACTGAGACCTTAAAATCAGAACACCAAGAAATATAGTGGCCAAGTTCAAGAACCATCAGATGAAGGAAAAAATATTGGAAGCTGCTATAAAAAAGCAATTCAGATATGGAGGAGCCACAATAAAGATAACCCAAGATCTAGCAGCATCCACGTTAAAGGAACAAAGGACCTGGAATATGATATTCTGAAAGGCTAAGGAACTTGGTATGCAGCCAAGAATAACTTACCCAGCAAAAATGAGCATCCTTTTCCAGGGAAGAAGATGGACATTTAAGAAAATAAGTGAATTACGTGTATTCTCAATGAAAAAAAAAAAAAAAAAACAAACAGATCTACACAAAATGTTTGATCTTCAAATACAGAACTCAAGAGATTTCTAAAAAGGTAAAAAGAAATCTTGAGAACTATATTTCTGCCATAGAGATATGTAAAGAACATATGTATAATTTGTCCTAGAAACTAGAGGTGGAAAGGAAATTATATCACAAAAAAAAAGGGTAAAGAGGTGGTACTACATCTCATGAAGAGGCAAAGGCAATCTATTATATTCAAGAGAAAGAAAGGAAGGGGATGAACATAGTGTGTACCAATAAACATATTTGATTTATGGTGAAACTTCTTCCACTTCATTGAAAAGTGGGAGGGAAGGTACAAGCTAAGAGGAAGGGAATACAGAAATTGTGAGGAAAGGGGGTAAAATAGGGGAAAAAACTTTAAGTTGGGGGAGGGATACTAAAAAGGGAGGGCTGTGAAAAACAAGTGGTGCTCACAAGTTTAATAATGGGGAGGGGGGTAAGAGGGAAGGAAAGGAGAAAAGCATAAGCAGGGGTTAATAGAATGGCAAGCAATATAGAATTAGTCATTCTAACCATAAATGTGTGAATTGAGTAAACTCCCCCATAAAGAGGAAACAGTTAGCAGATTGGATTAAAAGCCAGAATCCTATTACATGTTGTTTGCAGGAAAAACACCTGAAACAGGGTGATACATTCAGAATAAAAGTAAAAGGGTGGAGCAGAATCTACTATGCTTCAGGTGAATCCAAAAAAGCAGGGGTAGCCATCTTTATTTTAGATCAAGCAAAAACAAAAATTGATCTAATTAAAAGAGATAAGGAAGGGCATTATATCCTGCTAAAGGGTAGCATAGATAAAGAAGCAGTATCAATATTAAACATATACACACCAAGTGGTGCAGCATCTAAATTCTTAAAAGAGAAATTAAGAGAGCTGCAAAAAGAAATAGACAACAAAATTATAATAGTGGGAGATCTCATCCTTGCACTCTCAGAATTAGATAAATCTAACCACAAAATAAATAAGAAAGAAGTCAAAGAGGTAAATAGAATACTAGAAAAGTTTGATATGATAGATCTTTGGCGAAAGCTAAATGGAGACAGAAAAGAGTACACTTTCTTCTCAGCAGTTCATGGAACCTATACAAAAATTGATCATATACAAGGACATAAAAACCTCAAATCAAATGCAGTAGGGCAGCTAGGTGGCTCAGTGGATAGAGCACCAGGCTTGAATCCAGGAGGACCTGAGTTCAAATCTGATCTCAGGCACTTAACGCTTTCTAGCTGTGTGACCCTGGACAAATCACTTAACCCCAGCTTCCGGGGGGAAAAAATCAAATGCAGTAAGGCAGAAATAGTAAATGCATCCTTTTCAGATCACAATGCAATGAAAATTACATTCAATAAAAAGCTAGGGGAAAATAGACCAAAAAATAATTGGACTCTAAATAATCTTATACTAAAGAATGATTGGGTGAAACAGCAAATCATAGACATAATTATTAACTTCACCAAAGGAAATGACAATAATGAGACATCATACCAAAATGTGCGGGATACAACCAAAGCAGTGATAAGGGAAAGTTTTATATCTCTAGAGGCCTACTTGCATAAAGTAGAGGAAAAAAAGGTCAACGAATTAGGCTTACAACTTAAATTGATAGAAAAGGAACAAATTAAACACTGCCAGACGTGAACAAACACGAAACTTAAAATTCTAAAAATAAAAGTTGAGATTAATAAAATTGAAAGTAAAAAAAAAAAACAAAACAAAAAACTATTGAATTAATTAATAAAACTAAGAGTTGGTTCTATGAAAAATCCAACAAAATAGATAAACCCTTAGTAAAGCTAATTAAAAAAAGGAAAGAGGAAAAACAAATTGTTAGTCTCAAAAATGAAAAGGGAGAACTCACCACTAATGAAGAGGAAATTAGAACAATAGTTAGGAGCTACTTTGCTCAATGTTATGCCAATAAATTTGATAACTTAAATGAAATGGAAGAATACCTTGAAAAATATAGCTTCCCTAGACTGACAGAGGAAGAAGTAAATAGTTTAAGTGTCACATTTCAGAAAAAGAAAGAGAACAAGCTATTAACTAACTCCCTAAGAAAAAATCCCCAGGACTGGATGGATTTACATGTGAATTCTACCAAACATTTAAAGCACAACTAATTCCAATGCTATATAAACTATTTGAAAAAAAGGGATTGAATCAGTCTTACCAAATTCCTTTTATGACACACACATGGTACTGACACCTAAACCAGGTAGGCTGAAAACAGAGAAGGAAAATTATAGACCAATCTCCCTAATGAATATTGATGCTAAAATCTTAAATAAAATATTTTAAAAAAGACTACAGACAATGTAGGGCTGGTTCAATATTAGGAAAACTATTAGCATAATCAACTATATAAATAACCAAATTAACAAAAAACATATGATCATCCAATAGATACAGAAAAAGCATTTGATAAAATCCAAACCATTCCTACTAAAAACATTTGAGAGTATAGGAATAAATGGACTATTCCTTAAAATAATAAGGAGCATATATTTAAAACCGTCAGTAAACATCATATGTAATGGCAATAAACTGGAACCTTTCCCAGTAAGATCAGGAGTAAAACCAGGTTGCCCACTATCACCATTACTATTCAATATTGTACTAGAAACACTAGCCTTGGCAATAAGGGCCGAGAAAGAGATTCAAGGAATTAGAGTAGGTAATGAGGAAATTAAACTATCACTCTTTGCAGATGATATGATGGTATACTTAGAGAACCCCAAAGACTCTGCTAAAAAGATATTAGAAATAATTCAGAACTTTAGCAAAGATGCAGGATACAAAATAAATCCACATTATATCCTCAGCATTTTTATACATCACCAACACAATCCAATAGCAAGAGATACAAAGAGAAATTACATTCAGAACAACTGTCGATAGTATAAAATGTTTAGGAATCTATCTACCAAAGGAAAGTCAGGAATTATATGAGCAAAATTACAAAACGCTTGCCACAAAAATAAAGTCAGATTTAAATAATTGGAAAAATATTAAGTGCTCTTGGATAGGCTGAGCGAATATAATCAAGATGACAATTCTCCCTAAATTAATCTATTTATTTAGTGCTATACCAATCAGACTCCCAAGAAACTATTTTAATGACCTAGAAAAAATAACAACAAAATTCATATGGAAGAACAAAAGGTCGAGAATGTCAAGGGAATTAATGAAAAAATAAAATAAAATGAAATGAAGGTGGCCTAGCTGTACCTGATGTAGAACTATATTATAAAGCAGCAGTCACCAAAACCGTTTGGTATTGGCTAAGAAATAGACTAGTTGATCATTGGAATACGTTAAGTTCACAGGACAAGATAATGAATAAAAATAGCAACCTAGTGTTTGACAAACCCAAAGATCCCAACTTTTGGGATAAGAATTCATTATTTGACAAAAACTGCTGGGAAAACTGGAAATTAATATGGCAAAAACTAGGCACCACATATTAAGTTAAGATCAAAATGGGTCCATGATTTAGGCACAAAGAACGAGATCATAAATAAATTAGAGGAACATATGATAGTTTACCTCTCAGACTTGTGGAGGAGGAAGGAATTTGTGACCAAGGAGAACTTGAGATCATTATTGATCACAAAATAAAAAAATTTGATTACATCAAATTAAAAACCTTTGTACAAATAAAACTAATGCAAGCAAGGTTAAAAGGGAATTAACAAATTGGGAAAGCATTTTTACAGTTAAAGGGTCTGATAAAGGCCTCATCTCTAAAATATACAGAGAATTGACTCTTAATTTATAAGAAATCAAGCCATTCTACAATTAATGAATGGTCAAAGGATATGAACAGACAATTTTCAGATGATGAAATTGAAACTATTTTCACTCATATGAAAGAGTGTTCCAAATCACTATTGATCAGAGAAATGCAAATTAAGACAACTCTGAGATACCACTACACACCTGTCAGATTGGCTAAGATGACAGGAACAAATAGTGATGAATGTTGGAGGAGATGTGGGAAAACTGGGACACTGATACATTGTTTGTGGAGTTGTGAAAGAATCCAGCCATTCTGGAGAGCAATTTGGAACTATGCCCAAAAAGTTGTCAAGATGTGCATACCCTTTGATCCAGCAGTGCTGCTATTGGGCTTATATCCCAAAGAAATACTAAAGAGGGGAAAGGGACCTGTATGTGCCGAAATGTTTGTGGCAGCCCTTTTTGTAGTGACTAGAAACTGGAAAATGAATGGATACCCATCAATTGGAGAATGGTTGGGTAAATTATGGTATATGAATGTTATGGAATATTATTGTTCTGTAACAAATGACCAGCAGGATGAATACAGAGAGGCTTGGAGAGACTTACATCAACTGATGCTGAGTGAAATGAGCAGAACTAGGAGATCATTCTACACTTCAACAACAATACTATATGAGGATGTATTCTGATGGAAGTGGATATCTTCAACCTAGAGAAGAGCTAATCCAATTCCAATTGATTAATGATGGACAGAATCTGCTACACCTAAAGAAGAAACACTGGGAAATGAGTGTAAACTCTTAGCATTTTTTTGTTTTTCTCCCTAGGTTATTTTTACCTTCTGAATCCAATTCTTTCTTTGCAACAATAAGTACAAAATAATTTGGTTCTGCACATATATATTGTACCTTGGATATTCTATAACATATTGAATATTTATGGGAATGCATGCCATCTAGGGAAGGGGGTGGAGGGAAGGAGGGGATAATTTGGAATAGAAGGGAGTACAAGGGATAATGTTGTAAAGAATTACCTATGCATTTGTACTGTCAAAAAATGTTATAATTATAAAATTAATAAAAAATTTAAAAAATATTAAAAATGTTTTTAAAAATTGGAAATTAATGTCAGAAACGAGGTATTGACCCACACTTAACACCATACACCAAAATCAGGTCAAAATGGGTTCAAGACTGAGGCATAAAGAATGAGATTATAAATAAATTAGAGGAACAAAGGATAGTTTACTTCTCAGACCTGTGAAAGAGGAATGAATTTATGTCCAAAGAAGAACTAGAGATCATTATTGATCACAAAGTAGAAAACTTTGATTATTTCAAATTGAAAAGTTTTTGTACAAACAAAACTAATGCAGACAAGATTAGAAGGGCAACAATAAACTGAAAACATATTTACAGTTAAAGGATTCCAATAAAGGCCTTATTTCCAAAATATATAGAAAATTTACTTCAATTTATAAGAAATCAAGCCATTCTCCAACTTATAAAGGATATGAACAGACAATTCTCAGATGAAGAAATTGAAACTATTTCTAGCCATATGAAAAGATTCTCCAAGTCATTATTAATCAGATAAATGCAAATTAAGACAACTCTGAGATACCACTACACAACTGTTCGATTGGCTAGAATGATAGGGAAAGATAATGCTCAGTGTTGGAGAGGATATGGGAAAACAGGATACTGATACATTGTTGGTGGAATTGTGAATACATCCAGCCATTCTGGAGAGCAATTTGGAACTATGCTCAAAAAGTCATCAAACTGTGCATAGCCTTTGACCCAGCAGTGTTGCTGCTGGTTTTGTATCCCAAAGATATCTTAAAGAAGGGCAAGGGACCTGTATGTGCAAGCATGTTTGTGGCAGCCCTCTTTGTGGTGGCCAGAAACTGGAAACTGAGTGGATGCCCATCAATCGGAGATTGGCTGAATAAATTGTGGTATATGAATATTATGGAATATTATTGTTCTGTAAGAAATGACCAACAGGATGATTTCAGAAAGGCCTGGAGAGACTTACATGAACTGATGCTGAGTGAAATGAGCAGGACCACGAGATCATTGTATACTTCAACAACAATACTATATGATGATCAATTCTGATGGACATGGTCCTCTCCAAAAATGAGATGAACCAAATCAGTTCCAATTGAGCAGTAATAAACTGAACTAGCCACAAGCAGCGAAAGAATTCTGGGAAATGACTATGAACAACTACATGGAATTCCCAGTCCCTCTGTTTTTGTCTGCCTGCATTTTTGATTTTCTTCACAGGCTAATTGTATACTATTTCAAAGTCTGATTCTTTTTGTACAGCAAAACCACTGTTTGGTCATATATACATATATTGCATTTAATTTAAACTTTAACATATTTAACATGTGTTGGTCAACCTGCCATCTGCAGGGAGGGGAGGGAGAAGGAGGGGAAAAATTAGAACAAAAGATTTGGCAGTTGTCAATGTTGTAAAAGTACCCATGCATATATCTGGTAAATAAAAACTATTAAATAAAAATAGTTTAATATCATTAAATTATTAATAAACTGATTTTATTGAAATCTTCCTATGCACAGAAAACCATTCTAGGTACTGGGTTCAAATAATAGGATTAAGGATTTTATGGACTTAATAGAAATCCTAGAGAAGTAAAATACACACATAAATATCAATAATAAAAATAATATTGATTAATTAATAACATCAAATAAATTAATTTTCAGATTAATTAATATTTATTTTATTAATAAATAACTTAATAAATATTCATTAAGCACCTACTATTTGCAAGTTACTCTGACAAGACAAACAGTAGTCCCTCCCTCAAAGCTTTTATAGTTTAATGACAGAAAACATTGATACAACTATGTCTGTAATAAATGCATGACAGGGATATAAAATAAAGTAATATTTAAGTTATGCTGGGAAAATGTCATTATAAGAGGTAAATAAAATATGTAGAATTTAGAATTTATATTGTATTTTAAATAATAGATGTAAATTCAATTGATCAAAAGAAAAGAACCAAACTAAAAGGAAGAACATGTGCAAAATCATGGAGAAGAGGAAGGTTATGGTTGTTTAAGTGAGTTAATAGAAGGAGATAATATGAGAGACTGCTGCAATGGGGGGGGAGGAGTTTGCACACATTTATGGAACACTTTCAAAGCAAGATAAGAAAAGTTCACACCTTATTTAGTAAACAATAAGAAATAATTGTATATTTTTGACACAGTGATAAAATTACAATAGTCTGCCTCAGAAGAATGAATTATAGTAAAGAGAAATGAAGAAAAGTAAAATTCTGTTAGGAGGCCATTGTAATTTTCCACACTTATATGAATGATAATTGGTACTAGGATGATGCTAGTAGATATAGAAAAGAGATTACAGAAATCATGCATAAATAATCAAGACTAGCCTTGGGAAGTCCCATTTCTCTCAACCCATTCTGTACCTTAAAATCCCTTCCACATTGAATCTCATTCTTTCTTTCCTTTTTTGTCTGTCAAAATCAACCTCCTCCTTTTTTAAAAACTAATATCTCTACTTGTTCCCTTGATATCATCCTCTCTCATTTTCTCTAGAAATGTGTTTCTCACCTTTACTCTCTCTCATTATCAGTCTTTGCTTACTTACTGACTTACCTCTTCTTCAGCCCACAAAATGCCCATATCTTGCCATGTTTATATAATTATATGGTACAGCACATATAATACTGGACTTGAAGTCAGAAAGATTTAAGTTCAAGTACTTCCTTGGAGACTTACTATGCAAGTTACTCAATCTCTCTCTGCTTTTGTTTCTTCATCTATTGTGTGGAGATAATAATAATACTTCCCTCCCTGGATTATTGTTGAGGACAGAATGAAATAATACTTACAAACTTTAGTGTTGTATTAATTCTATTGTTATGTTATTATAAATTATTATAATAATTCATTTGATTCTACTATGCTCTCAAGTTATTATCCTATGTTTTCCCTTGTTTTTATAAGCCAAAAAAAAAAAAAAAAACCAAAACAAACTTTTTTTATAAGCATTAGTTCTATTTCCTTATATACCATTCACTTCTCAATCTTTTGCAATTTGACTTCTCCCTCCACCACTTAATCGAAACTACTTATTTAATTGCTAAGTCTTTTTTTTCCATTTTTATATTTTTGAACATCTTAAGCAATCTTTTTGAACAATTTGACTGTACCGACCAAAATTCCCTCCTAATACTTTCTTCTCTCACAGATTTAATGACATAGAGTCTATTTGGTTATCTTATTATTTGTCTTATCCTTTCTCAGATCTCTCATTTTCTACTTTCTATCTTCTATCTTTGGGTTGTGAACAGGGCTGGGAACCCTGTATGTGCTAAGATATAAAATCTTCATATATTCAGGGATGAAGTTATAAAGACAGTCTCAGAAGAGAAAGATGCATAGATGATAAATAATAAACAAATGGGTCAATCAATATTTAAATAAAGATTTCCTTAGGAATATACCCTTTTTTGTAGATGATTTTATCAGGCACCAAGGGTTCATTTATCCTCCTTCTATAAGAGATTCACAAATTCATGAAGTAAACCTTAATCTCTTGATTTAACTTTCCATATCATCAAATGACTGTTGAACATCTCTGTGCAGATATTCTGTATATACTGTAAACTCTATAAGGTCAAAATAGATTTAATTATATTCTACCTTAAATGTATCTCTTTTGAAATCTCTATTTTACTCAAGGACAGCACCCCTCCAGTCACCCAGATAAACATCCTATAACTCATTTTTAGTTTATTCTTTCCTTTGCTTCATCCTTCTCATATAAAACTAATTACTAAATATAAATTAAAATTTTTGTCTCCAGTATATCCTATAGAACCAATCTCTTATACAATCTCCATTCTTAATTTTGGATTGTAATTGCTTCCTAATTCTTCTCCTTTGTTCCATTTTCTCTCCTCAACAGCCATAACTCCATTCAGTTACTAAAGTGATATTCCTAAAACATAAATCTGATAAGGTCACTCCCTTGCTCCAAGCCCTTCAATAGTTCTTTATTGCCAGTAAAATAAAAGCTACCAACAGGAGTATCTAGTTGGGTGAGGAGGGCAGGAATAAAAGGAAATAGATCAAAAGCTTATTTTAAGAATACATTGGCTTTGTGATGTCATTGGGACATGCAGTTAAAATGACTTCAAGATAACCCCAAATTTGCAGCTACACAGCCTGGAAATGCAAAGTTAGGAGTCATTCATACAAAGTTCTAACTTTGCAAAATAAATAAAATAACTAATAAAAAATGTCAAATGAAATAAATAAATAAATAAACCAAAAGTAAAATTTTGGAAAAAGAAAGTCATGACAAAAAAAGTTAAAGGGGAAGAAAGAATCAAGTAGGGACATTGGGGGTTAATTCAACAAATTAATGTCAAATGCTACAGACAGGTCAAGAAGTTTGGGAATTGTGTGGGGAGGGATATTACTGAATGTGGGGAATAAAAAGTTATTGTTTCGTTTTGAAATTAGAGTTTCAGCAGGATAATGTTTGAGGGATGGGGAGACAAAATCCAGATTTCAAAAAGTGTTAAGAAAAAACTAGGTATTGCAGAAGAGGATGAATACATTGCTCAAAATTTTAGGTGGTACAATAGACAGAAGAGTGTACCAAAGAGACAGAAAGTTCTAAGTTCAAATTTGGTGTCATGTATTTGTTAGTTATGTGACCCTGGACATGTCTTTTAACCCTGTTTGTCTCAGTTTCTGCATCTGTAAAATAAGCTAGATAAGGAAATGGCAAACTGTTCCAGAATTTTTACCAAGAAAACCTCAGGTGGGGTCATAAGGAATTGACAGAATAAAAAAGAAAATAAATTACATGGGAAAAGGCAACTAACAGTCATTTTCAAGATGAGAGATTTTGTTATTGCTATTGTTTGGTGATCTAATTTAGATGATAAAAATTCTATAGTTAGAATTTTATCTCTTTGGTTTCTGAATAAACCATGCATATGAGTATCTCACATTTATATAGCACTTTTCAATGTACTTATTTTAAAAAAAATTACCACTCCAGGGAATAGATTAATTAGAAAGCATTTATTAAGTACTTGTGCTATATTGTGAAGCACATTGCACATTTCATATCAGAGATAAAGGGGAAAAAAAGACAAGATAATCTATGCTATCAAAGAACTCATATTTTAATTGGGGAGAAAAAAATATGAATTTGAGCTACAAATCTAATAGGAAAGTTCCATGATTCTCAGTGGGAAGCAGAAAGCATGTGATAATGTGAATTATTAATAAAAATTTTATTCATAATTCCTCTGTATTACATTGATCCTTTTGATAGACTTAAGTGGCAAAAATATTTCATGTTTTGGGGTCTTCAGTAACTGTAACTGTTGAGAAGGGTTCCAGCATCCACAGTAGTAGTTTCTTGGGCTTAATTGCCTCTGCACTATCTCTGCCATCTGCTTCCTCTCTATACTTAACAATTTCATTCTAGTACCAGTTATCATCCATACAAATATGGACAATTGCAACATTCTCCTTACAGGATTTTGATGTGGTGCAGATCCTAGGGAAGATATGGTAATAAGGTCTATCGCCACTTGGCTTTGGGAATGATCTAGTTAAAAATAATATATTTTCTTCTGACCAGGATGCTAAAGCACAAATATTACAGTCTGTCAGATAACAGCCTGTTGTTGGTCATTGATATTGGGATTTCTGAAACTGAGTCATAATAATAAGATACTTAAAGCTAACAAAGGTGAAAAACAAAATTGTATGCCTGCCACTTAACCTAGTGACATTTCAGACCTAAAAATATATCTCTGAAAGGTTTCTCTCATGAGCTCTGCCCATAGAACTATGGGTAATTAATCTGCACACAAAGTCAGAACCAAACCACTCCTCAACTCCACTTCTTAAGTCATACAATTAGCATATCACTGACATGAAATATCTAGTCCCTATAATTTTACTTTCTTGCTCCTGGTTCTTTGCTAACTTCTTTTTTAATTTAAATGGCTTTAATTTGTGTTATAATTGCAATAAACTTTGCCCTTGACTTGAAGATGGGTTTAAGACTGCAATTTTTTTGAAATATATTACAATACTGGAGTCTTCCTTAAGCCTCACACTTGTTCATTTGTCTTCACTACAATTTTTCTTCCTTCTGAAGTAGATTAATTTTATTCTATACTTTTCTTAAAAATATTCAATGATTCCCTATTGTCTTTCCCAAGTACAGTGTGAACTTTACTAGTTTTGCATTTAAAGTCCTCCAGGCTTGGGTGGTATTTCAAAATAATTACTTCCAGGTATCCTCATGACCAAGAAGAAGAAAAAGCAGATGTTTTAGACTACTTAGAGTTTGGCCAGGAATCAAAGACACCAAAGTTATCCACTACATCCGGTACCATAGTCATCTGATTCACAGAAAGGTCAGGATATCACTTATGATGTCACTGGTCCCTTTTGAAAACAAGGATAGGGGGACGGAGCCAAGATGGTGGAGAAGATACACGCCACTGTGTAAGCTCCTTTCTTCCCTCACAACCAACTAGATTTAATCAGCCTCAGAAATAGCGTTGGACTATAGAATCCACAAGGACTGGAAGCACGACTTACCAGCTGAAGAGAATCTGGAGTTTCAGCAGGAAAGGTCAGCTCCCAGCTTCCCAGGGGAGGAAGAAGAGAGGCCAGTGCAGACGGTGGGGTAGTGGCACACTGCGTCGGGCGGGCTGGGGAGGGCTCTGGGATCAGAGAATCCACCTAGATAAAAGAATCTGGCACAGGCTGTTAGCTCTTCTCTGCTTATAAAACAGCAGTTCAGAAGAGAAATCAAGCCACTTTAAATTTAAAACTAGATTAGATCTTCCCAGATCCCAGGGGTGACTCAGCAGATCTCTGCACTGGGGGTGTGGCCGACATAGGCAATCCAGGCTTTTACCTCAGGGTAATTAAGAGATTGAGGAGTGGGCAGGGCTGTAACTCATAGTGCCTGGCTCAGCTGGAGGCTGTGGAATGGAAGTCCCAGAGAAGCAGAACCTTTGAACTAGGGACTGCAGTTTCTGGCAGATACTTCCAGTTTGAGCACAGGGGCTTTTCACTTCATCTGCTGCAGACAACCACACCCCACCAGGATGCATAGGCTATGCTTTGAGTCGCCTTTACTGTTCAATCTCAACCTCAGGGAAGCCGCTAAAAAACAGCGCCCTCAAAGCACAGCAGTGCTGATCACCTCTGAGGCACTTCCAGGGAGGGGGTGGGGAACTCTCTCCCAGAGCTCTCTCTTAGCTCAGGTGCAGGGGCCACTGCATCCATCTGGTCTTGGAGGAATCTGGTAAATAAATAAATAAATAATTTCCTACCCCAGGGACAGACCCCAAAAGATTTTTTTAAGTATGAGCAAGAAGCCCAAAACCATAGATTCCTTCTACACAGAGAAAGAGCGGGTATCCAACCCCGAGGAAGTTAACAGCAGAGAGTCAGCAGATAACAACCTAAAGGGGAACGATTCCTGCCCCCCATCACATAACTCTCTCCTCGAAGAGACTATTAAAAAGCTAAGAGAGTTTGAAGAAAAAATGGGGAAAGGAAAGGGAAGCTATGATAGAGAATAACAACGTCCTGAAATTGGAGTTGGAAAAAATAAAGAATTCAGAGGAGATGCAGGGAAACAAAATTAGTGAATTAGAAAAGGTAAAAAAATCACAGGAAAGTAGGATTTCTTAATTGGAGAAGATAAAAAAGTCTCAAGAAAATAGGATTTCTGAATTGGAGAACATAAAAAAGTCCCAAGAAAACAGGATTTCTGAATTGGAAAAAGAAAATAATTCTCAAAAAAAAAATTAGGGAAATGGAAAAAAATTCAATAGAGCAAAATAACTCATTTAAAAATGAAATTGGGCATTTACAAAAAGAACTAAAAACTGTGAATGAAGAAAATAACTCCTTAAAAGTCAGGATGGAACAAAAAGAAATGAATGATTCATTGAGAACCCAAGAATCAGTCAAACAAAACAAAAAAAAAAAATGAGAAGCTGGAGAGCAACGTCAAATACTTACTGGGAAAATCTATAGACCTGGAAAATAGATCTAGGAGAGATAATCTGCGGATCATTGGACTTCCCGAAAACTATGACCAAAAAAAGAGCCTAGATTCTATTTCACAGGAAATTATCAAAGAGAACTGTCCAGAGATAATAGAAACAGAGGGGAAAGTAGATGTTGAAAGAATTCATCGAACTCCTTCTGAAATAGACCCTAAAAAAAGAACACCATGGAATATTGTGGCTAAGCTGCAGAATTACCACACAAAGGAGAAAATCCTGCAAGCAGCTAGAAAAAAAACAATTTAAATACCAAGGTGCCACAATAAGGGTCACACAAGATCTAGCTGCCTCCACATTAAAAGATAGAAGGGCCTGGAACCTGATATTCCAAAAGGCAAAAGATCAAGGATTGCAACCAAGAATAAACTACCCAGCAAAGTTTAGGATCTTTTTCCATGGAAGAAGATGGTCATTCAATGAAATAGGGTAATTCCATATGTTTGTAAGAAAAAAACCAGACTTAAACAAAAAAATTTGATCTACATCCACAAGACTGAAGAGAAACAGAAAAAGGTACACAGAACCCTTGAGAACTATATCTCTGTTGTGGGTATATAGAAAGTACTCATGGATAATTTGATTTTACTGATAAAAAAGGGAAAAAAAGAGGAGGGGGTGTAGTAAAGGGATGGGGGTAGTATCAGAAAAAGGGGAGGGAGTAATAAAAAGAGGGAAACTACATCCCAGGAAGAGGCATAGAAAATACACCGTATCTGAGGGAATTTAGAGAGGGGGAGAATAATCGTGTAAATCTTACTCTCATCAGAAGAGGCTCAAAGAGTAAATAATTGTCATATTTGTTTTTCAGAGAATTCTCTCTAACCTCATTAAAAGGGGGGGAGAGGAAAAGGGAAAAGGAAAAGGAGAATAAGGGAAGGGACCTGGAGGGAGGGGGGAGAATAGTCTACCTCTCAGACCTGTGGAGGAGGAAGGAATTTATGACCAGAGGAGAATTAGAGATCATTATTGATCACAAAATAGAAGATTTTGATTACATCAAACTAAAAAGTTTCTGAACAAACAATACTAATGCAAACAAGATTAGAAGGGAAGTAACAAATTGGGAAAATATTTTTAAAAGGAAAGTTTCTGACAAAGGTCTCATTTCCAACATATATAGAGAACTGACCCTGATTTATAGGAAACCGAACCATTCTCCAGTTGATAAATGGTCAAGGGATATGAACAGACAATTCTCAGATGATGAAATTGAAACTATTTTCACTCATATGAAAGAGTGTTCCAAATCACTACTGATCAGAGAAATGCAAATTAAGACAACTCTGAGATACCACTACACACCTGTTAGATTGGCTAAGATGACAGGAACAAATAATGATGAATGTTGGAGGGGATGTGGGAAAACTGGGACACTGATACATTGTTGGTGGAGTTGTGAAAGAATCCAGCCATTCTGGAGAGCAATTTGGAACTATGCCCCAAAAGTTATCAAACTGTGCATACCCTTTGATCCAGCATTGCTGTTATTGGGATTATATCCCAAAGAAATACTAAAGAGTGGAAAGGGACCTGTATGTGCCAAAATGTTTCTGGCAGCTCTTTTTGTTGTAGCTAGAAACTGGAAGTTGAATGGATGTCCATCAATTGGAGAATGGTTGGGTAAATTGTGGTATATGAAGGTTATGGAATATTATTGCTCTGTAAGAAATGACCAGCAGGAGGAATACAGAGAGGCTTGGAGAGACTTAAATCAACTGTTGCTGAGTGAAATGAGCAGAACCAGAAGATCACTATACACTTCAACCACAATACTGTATGAGGATGTATTCTGATGGAAGTGGAAATCTTCAACATAAAGAAGATCCAACTCACTTCCAGTTGATCAATGATGGACAGAAATAACTATTCCCAGAGAAGGAACACTGGGAAGCGAATGTAAATTGTTAGCACTACTGTCTATCTACCCAGGATACTTATACCTTCGGAAGCTAATAATTAATGTGCAACAAGAAAATGGTATTTACACACATATATTGTATCTAGGTTATACTGTAACACATGTAAAATGTATGGGATTACCTGCCATCAAGGGGAGCGAGTAGAGGGAGGGAGGGGATAATTTGGAAAAATGAATTAAAAAAAAAAAAGGATAAATAACAACTTCATAGGGTGAAGTTTATGTGGACTTGGTTGGAAGTAGAGCCAAATGGTCCAAGAGTAAGGACACAGCCTCTCCCTGGTCTCTTGGATATACCTGCTTGATAGTGACAATTGATCAGCAATTGTTCATGTAGGCTAGGAAAGTCCTTTCTCCACTATAATTGCTCCCCCCAGTGATAACAGTGGAGCCTTAGGTTAAATGGCTTGGGGCCTGGGAGATAAAGGAAGAGAATAGGAGAACTCGTTTTTATTCTGATGGCTCTTAGGTTCATCAGGGTTTTGGCTAAATAGTAAGAAAATTAATTCAAGTACCACCATCCCCATCTATAAAGCTACAAAGGCTGAAAGAGGGAAAATAACTTACTCATATACTTGCAGCTTAGAAGTAGTAGAGCCAAGCTTTAAACCAGTTCTTCTAACTAACTCAGTGCTAAGAATAGTATCATTCCAGAAGGTCCCTTTTCACAAAGTCCTTGCATTCTTTTTAAGTAATTTTGCTGTATTTGCTATTAAAGAATGTCAGCACCACTCTTAGTGTTGTAGTCAAAGGAGTTGGATCAGCCATTTAACAAAATATGACCTTAGGTGTGAAAATTTCTCTGGACCTAAAATTATTCATCCATAAAATCAAGGTCTGATCTAGATAATTACTAATAATCCTTTTACTTCCAAATCTACAATTTGATGATACTTTAAAATGATATCTCACAAGTTGTACCACCTTCCAATCACAATCAACCACCAATCAATGACATAGAAGGGTTAAGAAACTGGTGCTTACATCAGGGAAAAATAAATTCTAATTAAAGCAGAGTAGCTCTTTTTTATCTTTCATCTTTTTAAAACAGGAAATCATCATTTTTCAATGATGTGATGCAACACATCTCAGCTTAAAATTCCTTGTTTTGTTCATAGTCCTTTTTTCCCCCTTGTAAGCTGGAGGCAGTTATTTTGTATTTACAGCAATGAAAGAAATTTTCTTTATTCCAATGATCTTGAGGAATGGTGCAAGCACATATAACAGTTTTGTCATTATTTTATTTGCCATACAGGGAGAAAAATAAGAGAGAGTAAGATGCCATTCATATGGTGATGCAGGTTGGGAAAAATAAAGCCACAAAGATTTGTAGATGCATCTAAATTCTCTTCCTCTTATTCTCTTTGAAACTTCCAGTGCACTTCTCCTTCTATCACCCTAGTAATATGAATAAATATTACACAGTATGGATTGTATTATTTCCTTTTCCTTTTATTTTTTGTAAAATTATTTCTTGCCAAGTATGGTAGAACACACACACACACACACACACACACACACACACACACACACACATATATATATATATATATATATATATATATATATATATATATATATATATATATATATATATATATATAATTGCTAATATTGAGGGAGGTTAAAATGCTGAATAGTTAAAATTTGGGGCATTCTTAACCTCAACAAGATTAAAGCTGATCAAGTGACTGCACTAAGTCAGATGCAAATATGGTGAGGCTAAGAGAGACCAAAGGTTTACCAGGCTGTCCAAGGATAGGTTAACCCAAAATCAGAGCAGGTTAGAACTTCTAGACTTATGGACATTAGAATAATCTTGCAACACATATTGCACTTTTCAACCTGGAAAGATAATCAGAGATAATAAAAACAACAAACTTCATCATCATCATCATCATCATCATCATCATCATCATCATCATCATATCTCCTTCAAACAGTAAATGCAACTCCTTGGTTTTACTATCATAAGACTTGATAAACAAATTTTTGTATAGTGATAATTGTAATATCTATAAGAATTTCACAGAATCGTCAAAGGTTCAGATAAAAGCCTCATTTCCAAAATAAGAATTGAATCTAATAAATAAAAAATCAAGCCAATCTCCAATTGATAAATGGTCAAAGGATATGAACACACAATTCTCAGATAAAGAAATAGGAACTATTTCTAGTCATATGAAAAGATGCTCCAAATCATTATTAATCAGAGAATTGCAAATTAAGACAACTCTGAGATACCACTACACACTTGTCAGATTGGCTAGAATGACAGGGAAAGGTAATGCAGAATGTTGGAAAGGATGTGGGAAAACAGGGACACTGATACATTGTTGGTGGAACTGTGAATACATCCAGCCATTCTGGAGAGCAATTTGGAACTATGTTCAAAAAGTTATCAAACTGTGCATAGCCTTTGACCCAGCAGTGTTGCTACTGGGTTTGTATCCCAAAAATATCTTAAAGAAGGGCAAGGGACCTGTATGTGCAAGAATGTTTGTGGCAGCCCTCTTTGTGGTGGCCAGAAACTGGAAAGTGAGTGGATGCCCATCAATTGGAGATTGGCTGAATAAATTGTAGTATATGAATATTATGGAATATTATTGTTCTGTAAGAAGTGACCAACAGGATGATTTCAGAAAGGCCTGTAGAGACTTACATGAACTGATGCTGAGTGAAATGAGCAGGAACACGATACTTCAACAACAATACTGTATGATGATCAATTCTGATGGACGTGGCCCTCTCCAACAATGAGATAAACCAAATCAGTTCCAATAGAGCAGTAATGAACTGAACCAGCTACACCCAGCATAAGAACTCTGGGAGATGATTATGAACCACTACATAGAATTTTCAATCCCTCTAATTTTATCTGCCTGCATTTTGGATTTCCTTCACAGACTAAATATACACTATTTCAAAGTCCGATTCTTTTTGTTCAGCAAAACAACTATTTGGTTGTGTATACATATATTGTATTTAATTTATACTCTAACATGTTTTTTTAATTTTATTTATAAATTTTTGAGAGTATATATGCATGAGTAATTTTTTATAACATTATCCCTTGTATTCATTTTTCCAAATTATCCCCTCCCTCCCTCTACTCACTCCCCTTGATGACAGGCAATCCCATACATTTTACATGTGTTACAATATAACCTAAATACAATATATGTGTGTAAATACCATTTTCTTGTTGCACATTAAGTATTAGATTCCGAAGGTATAAGTAACCTGGGTAGATAGACAGTAGTGCTAACAATTTACATTCACTTCCCAGTGTTTCTTCTCTGGGTGTAGTTGTTTCTGTCCATCATTGATCAAATGGAAGTGAGTTGAATCTTCTTTATGTTGAAGATATCCACTTCCATCAAAATATGTCCTCATACAGCATTGTTGTTGAAGTGTACAGTGATCTTCTAGTTCTAGTCATTTCACTCAGCATCAGTTGATGTAAGTCTCTCCAACCTTCTCTGTATTCTTCTTGCTGGTCATTTCTTACAGAGCAATAATATTCCATAACCTTCATATACCATAATTTACCCAACCATTCTCCAAATGATGGACATCCATACATTTTCCAGTTTCTATCCACTACAAAAAGAGCTGCCATTTTGGCACATACAGGTCCCTTTCCCCTCTTTAGTATTTCTTTGGGATATAAGCCCAATAACAGCAATGCTGGATCAAAGGGTATGCACAGTTTGATAACTTTTGGGACATAGTTCCAAATTGTTCTCCAGAATGTCTGGATTCTTTCACAACTCCACCAACAATGTATCAGTGTCCCAGTTTTCCCACATCCCCTCCAACATTCATCATTATTTGTTCCTGTCACCTTAGCCAATCTGACAAGTGTGTAGGGGTATCTCAGAGTTGTCTTAATTTGCATTTCTCTGATCAGTAGTGATTTGGAACACTCTTTCATATGAGTGGATATAATTTCAATTTCATCATCTGAGAATTGTCTGTTCATATCCTTTGAACATTTATCATTTGGAGAATGGTTTGATTTCTTATAAATTAGGGTCAGTTCTCTATATATTTTGGAAATGAGACCTTTATCAGAACCTTTAACTGTAAAAATATTTTCCCAATTTGTTACTTCCCTTCTAATCTTGTTTGCATTAGTTTTGTTTGTACAGAAACTTTTTAGTTTGATGCAATCAAAATCTTCTATTTTGTGATCAATAATGATCTCTAGTTCTCCTCTGGTCATAAAGTCCTTCCTCCTCCACAGGTCTGAGAGGTAGACTATTCTCTATTTCTCTAATCTATTTATGATCTCATTCTTTATGCCTAAATCATGGACCCATTTTGATCTTATCTTGCTATATGATGTTAAGTGTGGGTCCATATCTAATTTCTGCCATACTAATTTCCAGTTTTCCCAACAGTTTTTTTCAAATAATGAATTTTTATCCCAAATGTTGGTATCTTTGGGTTTGTCAAACACTAGATTGCTATATATGTACCCTTTTTTTGTCCTTTGTATCTAATCTGTTCCACTGATCTACCATTCTATTTCTTAGCCACTACCAAATGGTTTTGGTGACTGCTGCTATATAATATAGCTTTAGATCAGGTACACTTAGACCACCTTCATCTGACTTTTTTTTCATCAGTTCCCTTGCAATTCTTGACCTTTTATTCTTCCATATGAATTTTGTTGTTATTTTTTCTAGGTCATTAAAATAGTTTCTTGGGAGTCTGATTGGTATAGCACTAAATAAATAGATTAGTTTGGGGAGTATTGTCATCTTTATGATATTCACTCGGCCTATCCAAGAGCACTGAATGTCTTTCCAATTATTTAAATGTGACTTTATTTTTGTGGCAAGTGTTTTGTAATTTTGCTCATATAATTCCTGACTATTCTTTGGTAGATGGATTCCCAAATATTTTATACTCTCAACTTTTGTTTGGAATGGAATTTCTCTTTGTATCTCTAATATATTTAACACGTATTGGTCGACCTACCATGGGGGAGAGAAGGAGGGGAATAATTGGAACAAAAGTTTTGGCAATTGTCAATGTTGTAAAATTACCCATGCAAATATCTGGTAAATAAAAACTATCATTATTTAAAAAAAAAAAAAAAAAGAATGTCACAGAATCATAGACTTCTAAAGATTCCTTAAGAATCATGATAGTGTGTTGCATAGGTTACTGGACTTGGATTTTAATTTCTTACTCTGGGCTTACTAGCTTTCGTTCTTTTTGTTGTTGGCCATAATTGGCCATAACAACCACTGTGAGATTCATTTTTCTTATTTGTATAATGATGTTCTAGTACTATTTAAATTTTTTTTCTTTCCTTCCTTTCTCCCTTCCTTCTTCCCTCTCTCCCTTCCTTCCTCCTTTCTTCCCTGTTTTCCTCTTTTCTTTCTTGTCCTTCCTTCCTTCCTTCCTTCCTTCCTTCCTTCCTTCCTTCCTTCCTTCCTTCCTTCCTTCCTTTCTTCCTTTCTCTTTCTTTCTTTCTCTTTCTTTCTTTCTCTCTTTCTTTCTTTCTCTCTCTCTCTTTCTTTCTTTCTTTCTTTCTCTCTTTCTTTCTCTCTCTCTCTCTCTTTCTTTCTTTCTTTCTTTCTTTCTTTCTCTCTTTCTTTCTTTCTTTCTTTCTTTCTTTCTTTCTTTCTTTCTTTCTTTCTTTCTTTCTTTCTTTCTTTCTTTCTTTCTTTCTTTCTTTCTTTCTTTCTTTCTTTCTTTCTTTCTTTCTTTTTCTCCTTTTTTCTTCTTCTTAGATCAGAGCCATTAATCTAGCGATGTTAGGATTACTAGGTGAGAACTCAGGTTGTCTGGACAGTGACAAGGTGAGAATTCAGGTTGTCTGGACAATTACAAGGTGAGAACTCAGGTTGACTTGATAGAAGGAGCAAGCTCATTGGCTGAAGTGGTTCTTCCCAGAAGCCCTTGCATTATCCCACGCCCATTCTCTGGGAGGATAAAAAGAGGCAACAGTGGGCCTGGAAAGTCAGTCTGCCTGGAGAAGGATAAGAGCTGGAGGAGATTCAAGGAGAAGACTCTGCACTACTTCTTGCTTGACACAGCTCTCTGCAGGAAGGGAAGTCTGCTCTCTGCAGGAAGGGAAGTCACTTCTCTGGACAAGAGTTAACAGCAACTGCCTGGAGACAACGGTTCACTACAGGAAGAAGAATCTGTCTGAGAGATTTGAGTAGACACAGCAGATCTCTTCCCAGAGAGTGATCCAGCAGCTTCTGGAGACGACAGCTCGCTACAATTGGCGCCCAACGTGGGGCAAGGACTTTTGCTTATCCTGACAAGAGGAGCTAGACCAGACCTTCGCAATTTGGTGCCCGGACACGGTCTTGATTCCAGTGGAAAAGCCTCCTATCCAGATCTCAGTCTCTCTGACCCAGAACCATGAGTAACAAGGAAACTTTGTTAAAGATTAAGTGAGTGTGCTAATAGATAAATAAGGAACTTGTTAAGGGCTAAACCAGCAATCTCTTATATTGAAATGGGGCAAACACCTTCTGTTCAAGGAAAATGTTTAGAGAGCATCATCAAGGTTATGAAAAGCCAAGGATTGATTATAATTTTAGAGGAGATTACTGAACTTTTAAGAACTGTGAAGGTCATATGTCCTTGTTTTTCTCTGGAAAAAGAATTGGATCCAGATGAATGGGAATTAGTAGGAAAGCAATTAGGTGAACACTACAATTCCAGGCCAAACTCAATTTCCAAAGATATAATTCATATATACAATGTAATCCAATTGGCTTTAAACAATGTTATTCTAAAGGAAAAGATGAAGGAGCAAAATGGGGAAGTGTCAACTAAACTAGGTGAAAAGGATGAATCAGATAACAATGAAGTTAAGTACAATTCTGAGCAACAGCAACAGGAGCACCTCCCATCTCCTCCCTCAATTAACCCTTCAGAGGTGGAGCAAGAAGGAGGAGAGGAAGAGGCAGAAACACAAACAGAATTGCCTGTGAAGCAGCCTAAGCCTATGACAGGATTAGAAAAAGCATTGGTTAAAGCTAAGAGAGAAGGACAGGATATAAGTGATTTTATATATGCATATCCTGTGATTGAAGAGATTGACTCTGTAGGCCATAAAAGGAGAAAATATACACCTTTAGATTTGAATAAAATTAAAGATTTAAAAAAAGGTTGTACCCTTTATGGGGCTACATCAGCTTATGTCAAAATGTTACTAGATGGTTTGTCTTATGAAGTCCTAACCCCAAATGATTGGAAATCCATAGCAAGGACATGCCTGGAACCTGGAGAAAATTTATTATGGCTTGAGGAATTTCATGAATTATGTAAAATTCAAGTCAGATGCAATTTGGAAATAGGAGTTAACACACAATTCACTTTTGAGCACTTAGCTGGTGAAGGTCTGTATGGAGAGAATTCGGAACAGATTAATTATACCATGACAATATATGAACAAATTGCTAAGGCTGCAATAAAAGCTTGGGGTGTCCTCCCTGGACAGAAAGATCACAGAGAGACTTTCACTAAAATACAGCAAGGTCCCAATGAACCTTTTGCAGATTTTGTGGGACGTTTGCAAACTGCTGTCAAAAGAACTATTGGAGAAAATTCAGCTACAGAAATAATGACCAGACATCTGGCTAAGGAAAATGCCAATGAGATTTGCAAAAGAATTATATGGGGATTAGACAAAGATGCTCCTTTAGAGGAGATCATAAGACGATGTGCTACAGTGGGAACAAATGCTTTTTACACCCGGACAATTATGAATGTGGAAAGACAGGGTCCCTCCTGGCAAGGGCCTTCTAGAGAAACTCGGCGATGTTTTCAATGTGGAAAAATTGGACATCTAAGAGCTCAGTGTAGGTATGGAGATACAGTGAGAAGACAGGGCGAAAGAAGACCTAAAACCCCATGTCCAAAATGCAACAGAGGACTCCATTGGGCATCAGAGTGTAGAGTAATTCAGAGAAATAGGATGAGGGGCCCAGGTCCAGGGCCCCAGGCAAAAAAGACTTGGGGCATGATGGCAGCTGATGTTACACCTAAAGAGCCTTTAGAAGGTCAGGACTCTGATTTGATCAACCAGCAGAAATGCAATCACATGGCAGAAAGGGATTATCTGATAAGTAAGCCAAAAGGCAATCAGATTGCAAAAATGGATTCCACTTGGGAAGAGATCTGCTGTGTCTACTCAAATCTCTCAGACAGATTCTTCTTCTGTGGGCTAATTAAAGGGCTTTATTCTATTAACGTTAATTTCATATGATTAAAACCTGATTCCTAAAGTAACAGTGTTAAAGGAAGACTATTTGACATTCCTTTGGTTAAAGACAAAGGTGGGTGTTGAGCTCTCCAAAGTGATTAAGTTACTGGTTAACTTCCTTCCTTAACTGAGTAAGGAAGGATTTCCTTGATATTAACTTTCTTAATTTTCTTGGTGATATGTAAATCTTGGCCCTTAATCAGCCTATTTGAGTCCTCTAAATACAGTTTAATTTTTAATTTTAGTTTACCTATAAACTCTTTTAAATTGGTTTCTTGCATCTGGGGAACATTTCCTTAATTTTATTACATTGAAGGAAGCATGGACTTATGAATGTCTTTTCCTCAACTTTTATGACCTAAGAGGAATATACAAGATTGAAATATGTAAAATAACAATTTCTCTTTCACTCATATGTATTTCTGCTGCAAAAGTTTCCTTAGAATCCTAATCTTTATTAGGGTTTGTTGTTGTTGTAGTTATTTTTGCCTTTGTTTCTTAGTATTTTGGGTCTAAATTCTGAATCTATACTTAAGCATAATAAAAATTAAATTTTTTGTATGTGGTAGATATGTAAGCAACATTTACCTACCACATGAATTCAAAAAAGGATATACCTTTCCCATGGTGGTGATAATGGTAATGATAAAATTAAAATTAAAGTAAATGCTTCATTGCCAAATTAATTTCACTAATGAAAAAATAGCCAAATCCTATCTAAAACTAAATTTCTCTTCAAAATTTATCATCACAAACATTCAGCCCATGCTTAAATACTTCTTAATAATGAACAAACACTTTTTAATTTTTTTATTATATCCTTTTTTAATTTTTTTAATTTTAATTTTAATTTTTATTTTTACAAAACACATGCATGGGTAATTTTTCAACACTGACCCTTGCAGAGCTTCCTGTTTTGAATTATCTGCTCCTTCTTCCCACCTCCTCCCCTAGATGGCAGGCAGTCAAATATATGTTAAATATGCTAAAATATATGTTAAATCCAATATATGTATACATATGTATAAAGTTATCTTGCTTCACAAGAAAAAAATCAGATCAAGAAGGAAGAAAAAAAAAACTAAGAAAGAAAGCAAAATGCAAACAAACAACAAGAGAAAGGCTGAGAATGTTCTGTTGGGGTCCACATTCAGTTCCCATAGTCCTCTCTCTGGGAGTAGATGGCTCTTGTCATCACTCAACAACTGGAATTGGTTTAAATCATCTCATTGTTGAAAAGAGCCATTTCCATTAGAATTGATCATTATATAGTCTTGTTGTTTCCATGTATAGTGATCTCTTGGTTCTGCTCATTTCACTTACCATCAGTTCATATAAGTCTCTATAGGCCTCTTGGAAATCATCCTGCTAATCGTTTCTTTCAGAACAATAATATTCCATAATATTCATATACCATAATTTATTCAGCCATTCTCCAATTGATAGGCATCCATTCAGTTTTCAGTTTCTTGCCACTACAAAAAAGGCTGCCACAAACATTTTTGCTCATGTGGTTCCCTTTTCCTCCTTTAAGATCTCTTTGGGTTGTAAGCCCAGTAGAAACACTGTTGGGTGAAAGGATATGCACAGTTTGATAACTTTTTGAGCATAGTTCCAAATCGCTCTCTAGAATGGTTGGACCCATTCACAATTTCACCAACAATGTATCAGTATCCCAGTTTTCCCACATCCCCTCCAACATCATCTTTTCGTGTCATGTTAGCCAATATGAGAAGTTTCACAGAGTTGTCTTAATTTGCATTTCTCTGATCAATAGTGATTTGGAGCACCAGGCACCTTTTCATATGACTACAAATAGTTTTAATTTCTTCATCTGAAAATTGTCTGTTCATATCTTCTGACCATTTATCAATTAGGAAATGGCTTGAATTCTTATAAATCTGAGTCAATTCTCTATATATTTTAGAAATGAGGCCTTTATCAGAATCTTGGAATGTGAAAATGTTTTCCCAATTTATTGCTTCCTTTCTAATCTTGTCTGCATTAGTTTTGTTTGTACAAAATCTTTTTAACTTAATATAATAAAGATTATCTATTTTGTGATCTAAATGATCTCTAGTTCTTTTTTGGTCACAAAGTCCTTTTGCCTTCACAGATCTGAGAGGTAAACTATCCTATTGAACAAACTCTTTAAGACAACTCATTCCATTTAACCACTGATCTTTTTCTTGGGAAGATCTGCCTGACACCAAAACCTAAATCAATCTTCAGGTAATCTCTATTATTTTTAGTTCATTACTCTTCCTTTCCTTCTTCTCTTCCTTTTTTTCTCATTGTCTCTATTTCTTCTTTTTTTCTCTTTTTTTTCTTTTTCTCCCTTTCTAGTCTCTCAAATAAGATAAAGATTTCTCATTCCCCTTGGCCTACTTGCACTTTCTACACTTTCAATTTAGTTTTACCTTTTATGAGATGGAATTTTTAGAAGTGTACATAGTATTCCAAGTTCTGATGCACCAGATTTTTATAAGAGTAAATAATATTATCAGACACATTTCCAAAACTTAGTCCTTCAAATTTTGCTGGTCTTTTTGAGCAAAGAAGCACATTTGACACATTTTCAAGGAATTCTCTACAAACACCATTCTCTCCCTCTCTCCACTTTACACCCCTATCTCCTCCACTCTTCACCTCCCCTATACTTCCATTTCCCCCTACCTCTCACTTTCCCTATCCCCCTCAAACCCTCACCCCAACTCCCAAAATCACTCCCCTCCCCCACTCACCAAATTCATGCACTCTACCCCCCAATCCCTCCCATGCCCACCACACCTTTTGTAAATGATATCTTTGGAATCAGTAGTTTAGTCCCTATTTTAATAGAATCTGGTTACAAGCCCCTGCTTCAAGAACATTTCCAAGGCTATACACTGTGGGGGAGACAGGAAACATGCTTTAGAAGCTGTTCTACTAATTATATTCCATATTTGAACTGAAAATAAACAAAGAAACAAGCAAAAAAAAAAAACCCTTTAACATCCCAGAACCCTTCATTTTATATGTACCACTTAACTTACCTTCACAGAAACATACAACTGCTTCAATGAAGAGCATCTGTTTACTTTTCTTCACATTTCATAGTGACCTATATTCCCTTATTCCTGTGTCTCATATGTATTCACTTTCATTGAAAGAAGCACCAGCAAAAGAGTTTTTGTGTTAGCTGATCTAGATCACCTATTTTCCGAAAGCCAAAATCAAACCCTTTTGCATAGTTGTGATATAATATATTGATGTTTTTGTAGTCTATTCTCATTATCTTCTCCCTATGTGACCTGTGGGATTCTGCCTTAAAATTTAAGAGTAGTAATAAAATGTTTGGTTTTAATGAAAAGTTGCAGTAAGGGGTAATTCTCATCTGACCCTTCTTTCCTGTTTTCTGCTCTAAGGTTCTCATTTTTAATGGTGTGAAATATTTTTTTACAACATAGCAAAGGTTACAAGAACACTTTGCATATACTTCAAATGCAGTATTGCAAGTTATTAAACCATAAATTTAATCTCTTTCCTACTAGCAGAATGACAAAATGCTTTCATTCTGGCAAGATTGTCCATGAATAGTGTCTCTATGGTATATTTCTTATGAGGAAAATTGGAAAAAAAAAGTCATCAGGTATTTTTAGATATCCAAAAACTTCTTTCCCAAATTTGTTCAAAGTGTAGTAAAATAAGTCCAAGTTAATAAATGGATTTTTTATTTTGCTTTTTTTCTTCATGTATGTTTATTTCTTATTAACTATAGCCTACTTAGTAGAGGTTGGGGGAGGGAAGAAAGGGTTAAAAAAGAATAAAGTAAAAAGTACACAGCAGAGAACAAAACAAAACCTAGAAAGGAACAAAGAAATATAGATAATTCAGAAAACAATGTATTTTGTTATGTATGCATTTTCTTGAAATAGAAATTTATTATCATATATTTTGAATTTTCTCATATTCTGCTGTGCACATGACAATTTTTTATTTCCCTTTTTTTCTATTTAAGTTTTAAATTTAAAATATTAAAAAAAAAGAAAATCTGAAATAGTTGATGGATATGTTGTGTATGATACCATAGAAGGGTTCCTACAGAACACAGGATTCAATTATCCATCGAACAGGGAAATCAAGGAATTGAAGGGACACAGATTTTCAGCCCTCAGGGAGACTCTACAAAAACCTATGGAGATGGAGATGGGAGGTGGAATGTGGTATTTGAGGTCTACAACTAGGCTAGTGTAAGTATTGTAATGAAAGAATTGAAAGTAGTAAGGGAACTGGTTATGAAGAGCTTTGAAGTTAAAAAAAATAAGAATTCACATTGATCTCAGTGGATATAAGAAGTTGTTTGCAGGGATAGAATATGGTCAGGTTATGTATATTTACATCTCCTTGGAATCTGAGGGAAAATGGAAGAGACTTAAGAGTCACTCATAAAAGATGATGCCCTTGAAAGCAATAAGGAAGAGTAAAAGTTGAATCAAAAAATAAACCAATAAAATAGATAAACATTTGGTAAATCTGATTAGAAAAAGAAAAGAGGAAAATCAAATTGTTAGTCTTAAAAATGAAAAGGGAGAACTTTCTACCAATTGATAAATGGTCAAAGGATATGAACAGACAATTCTCAGATGAAGAAATTGAAACTATTTCTAGCCATATAAAAAGGTGTTTCAAATCCTTATTGATCAGAGAAATACAAATTAAGAGAACTCTGAGATACCACTACCCACATATCAGATTGGCTAAGATAACAGGAAAAGATAATTATGAATGTTGGAGGAAATGTGGGAAAACTGGAACACTGATGCATTGTTAGTGGAATTGTTAATGGATCCAACTATTCTGGAGAGCAATTTGGAACTATACTTAAAAAGTTATTAAACTATTTATACCCTTTGACTAGCAGTGTTACTACTAAGCTTATAACCCAAATAGATCTTAAAGAAGGGAAAGGGACCTGTATGTGCAAAAATGTTTGTGGCAGCCCTTTTCAAACTGGGAATTGAATGGATGCCAATCAATTTGAGAAAGGCTGAGTAAATTATGGTATATGAATGTTATGGAATGTTATTATTCTTTAAGAAATGACCAGCAGAAGAAGACAGGAAAAAATAATGATTAATGTTGGAGGGAATGTGGGAAAACTGGGACACTGATGCATTGTTGGTGAAGTTGTGAATGAATCCATTCTGGATTCATCTGTAATTATGCCCCAAAATTTATCAAACTGTGCACACCCTTTTATCCAGCAGTGCAACTACTGGGTTTATATCCCAAAGAAATACTAAAGAAGGAAAAGGGACCTGTATTGCCAAATATTTATGGCAGCCCTTTTTGTAGTGGCTAGAAACTGGAAAATGAATGGATGCCCATCAATTGGAAAATGGTTGGGTAAATTGTGGTATATGAATATTATGGAATATTATTGTTCTGTAAGAAATGACTAGCAGGATGAATACAGAGAGGCTTGGAGAGACTTACATGAACTGATGCTGAGTGAAATGAGCAGAACCAGGAGATCACTATACACTTCAACAACAATACTGTATGGGCATGTATTCTGATGGAAGTGGATATCTTAGACAAAGAGAAAATTTAATTCAGTTCCAATTGATCAATGATGGACAGAATCAGCTACACCCAGAGAAGGAACACTGGGATATGAGTGTAAACTGTTTGCAGTTTTGCTTTTCTTCCCAGGTTATTTTTACCTTCTGAATCCAATTCTTCCTGTGTAACAAGAAATTCGGCTCTGCATACATATGTTGTATCTAGGATATACTATAACATATTTAACATGTATGAGACTGCCTGCCATCTAGGAGAGGAGGTAGAGGGAGGGAAGGAAAAAATCAGAACAGAAGTGAGTTCAAGGGATAATGTTGTAAAAAATTATCCATGCATATGTACTGTCAAAAAATTATAATTATAAATTTTTTAAATGACCAGTAGGACGAATACAGAGTTCTCATTTGGAGTTCTTTGTTCATTTCTAAGTACTGTGGTTTAAGAAGTATATTGATAAGTTACAGAATGTCAACTAAAGGAGGTTAGCCAGAAAGAGGAAGGGCTTTATGTTCATGATGTATGAAAACTAATTAAATTCAGGTATGGCTTGTCTAGATAAAGCAATAATTAAATGATAATTTTGATAAAATATTTTAGAAGGGTTTAGAATTGTTCCTTTCAGTCCAAGAGGAAAAATAGAATCAGGAGCAATGATAGAAGCCAACCTGGACTTGATTTTATGGTGGGAGGAAGAAGAGAAAGAAAAAAAAACCCAAAATCTTCATAACTATTATAGCTGTCCCAAAGTAGAGTGACCTACTTTGATGTATAATAACTTTTTCCTTTTTGACAACCTTCAAGTGGAAGGTGAGTGATCACTTTTTGAATCTATAGTAATAGGAATTTTTGCCTGTGAATTATTTAGTGAAGCTGGATATCCTCGGTGCTCAACACATACATGTTCAAGACAGTAATCTGAAGAAGTAGATACACAGTTTCTCAAATACAGAATGTTTGTATCACTGCTTCTCATTTTGTCTCTTTTCTCATCAATATCTTTCCTTATTTATACATAGTAGATGTTCCTGTTCATATTAAATAATTAATATGTGTGAAACTACTTTAATCTCAGTGAGTTATAATCCTTGAAGCAACTCATAAACATGCAATATAATTATTAATATTGGTATTTTTATTGTTATTTGCAAAATGTAGAATGAGCATGACAGCAAAATTACTCAAGTAATTCAATTATATAATCCAACTTTTGAGAGGTATTGACCAGAAAAAAATCAGATCCTGGCCTTATTGTCTTAAAGACTGCTTTCAATTTCTTTTTCTGATATGTATTAGAAATATCATCATGAGCAAGTTACTTTTATCTCTCAGTGCTTCATTAAAACAAAACAACAACCAAAAAAAAAAAAAAACAAAAACAAACCCTACAAAACTCTAAGACTCGAACTTATGAGTGAGTTGTCAACAAGAAACAGTAAAAAAGAGCTTCTAAACTACAATACCCTTAAAATGGTAAAAACAAATTAGGATTTCAAAAAATCCATTTTTGCAAATGAGTCTATCTCAGAAAGTTCAATATTGAAGAACCTGGAGAGGATGTTGAAATCTCAATATCAGAAATAAAATTATTCAAACATAATTATTCAAGTTAAAAAGTAGAGAGGGCAAGTAATATCTCAAAATCAATTTTATTTTTAAATTTCTTCAAGGACACTCCATTTCTTTCTTAGTAAACGTCAAGGACTACCTTGGCACCATTTGCCTTTAATGATTACTTAATTTTTTAAGCACTGTGATAGACTTCCATTAAGTGTGTGTTGCTTTCAGTTGTCTACACAGCAAGTCAAAAACACCCAAGATCAATATTGCAAAGAACTTCCTTTTAAGCCTATAATCAATGCTTGCCAATAATGAATAAACATTAATTATTAAACATGGATGTGGTCTGGGGTGTTTTACTTATGTCTGCTTTTAAAGTACTTGTAAAGGATTACTACTGTCAAGTGCATCCATTAAACAGAGATCATAGCACCGAGATCACAAAAAAAGGTCAGAATTGTTGACAAGAGATGTTTATGAGACTCAGGTAACCTTTCTTTGATACTGCATCTCTTCCTCTGTAATGCACCACACTTTTCAATTCTGCTTGATTTCGAATTGTTCTATTGAAAAAGGAAAGACATAAGTAAAGCATAATTTATTGAGCTTTTGACAATGAACCTAATACACTTCTAAAGTTCATCTTTAACAAAATTTAACAAAAATGATATTTTTCATGTCATTGCCAGCGTCTGAGAAGCACTGCCTTGTGGCTGTATAGGGTCCTCAGTGAATAGATACTCTACATTTACAGTTTTCTGGAGTATCTGTATCCCCTAAAATCATGACACATGACCTGCGATTAAAATGTACATATTTTTTTAAATGTTCTCAACTAGAGGACACAATTAACTCAAAATAAGGGATTTAATGATTTTTTGTCTTGCCAGATACATAATTTCTTCTGAATATATGATCTCCACCATATGTTGCTCAGCTGAATGTTCAATTTCCTCTAGCTCCAATGCCTACCTTAAAAGAAATCCTTGGCTACCTCATCATTTAGGGAATAGCCAACTTAAATTCCATCCATTTTCTTCCTGCTTACATTTGTTTTGTTTTGTTTTGTTTTTTTCTCCTGAGGCAATTGGGGTTAAGTGACTTGGCCAGGATCACACAGCTAGGAAGTATTAAGTGTCTGAGATCACATTTGAACTCAGGTTCTCCTGACTTCAAGGTTGGTGCTCTATCCACTACGCCCCCTGCTTACATTTCTTTTGAAAATGATATGAAACCTAGAATCAGGAAAACCTTTTCCCCTTAGTCTCTTCTGCTTTGGTACTTTGGAGTTTTGACTCCAGGAACCTTCCATCTCTCTAGAAGAAGATTTTCAGTTACAGGCACCATGCTCTTTAGAATAAGGCCAGTATTCCCTCAGCTAGCTAAGACTTTAAACTTAGTCTGTATTTAAATTTCTAACCATAGGTCTTGAGGTCTTCATGAATTCTAGCTTCTGGTGAGCATTCTACATCTTTATCTCTAAGGGCTTAATTGCATTAGACAATGATGATTTGCCCAGAGCCTTGAGCTCTGATTTTGTGGTTTCTCAGTTATCAAACCCCAAGTCTACTTTATTCTTCCATGTAAAAGAATGGAATATAGGAAGAACATATAAAATGTTAAGCATAGGGATGAAGATCATTGCCTTTTGCACTTGCTAAGCTGCATTCGTTGTCCTTCCACATGCAATTATAGCCAAACAAAAAGTCTTACACAGTACCAGGAAGAGATGCTGTGAAAATTTTTGCATATTAGTGAAATTTCTGAAAATCTAGAAGATTAATATTAATTATTTGAAGGTTCAAAGCACTTCCTGATCACTTCTAAACTCCTCAGTCATCACATCCACATCTTCCCTGGTCTTAGAAGCACCCTTGGAAGCACCTTATATCTTCCACATCATTGCTTAGCCATTTTCCATCCTTGCCTCCTTTTTTGTTCTATTTTGTGTTTTTTAAGCCCCATACTTTATGGATAAGTATTGTTTTTGGTGGGTGGCATATAACAAAGCACTTAAATATTTTATCTTTCTGTCTCTGTGTATGTCTGTCTATCTACCCGTGTCTGTTCACATTTCTCTGCCTGTGTCTCTTTCTCATATTTGATCTTTCTTCAAAAAGTCTAGGAAATCATTATTTTCCAAATTTAATTTTTCTATCATTTCCAGTCCTAATACTGTGACATCCATAGCTATCTTTGTCTTTTATAAAGACTTTATAATTTGAAGTGATTTCAAGAGAAAAATACATGAATCATGAGCTTCAGTATAATCTCCCCAGGGTTTTGCCAAGTTTCGTAAAATTAATACATGATAACATAAGGAACAGTCAAGCAAGCAAAGAAACAAACAAATAAAAAACATCTCTTGAAAGCTCACTGAAATATGCAAGCCATGTCATTCTATCACCACTGTGCAAGAAAGCTGAATGGTATAATGGAGGTGGCCTGGACTAGGAGTTAGTGGAATTAGCCCTAAGCCTGTCACTATGAGAGCTGAGCAAGTCCTTTCACATCCATGAACCTTCATATCAGTCTTAAAGACTTGAACAAGGCAGTTTTAAGGTCCCTTCTAGCTCCACTATTCTGAGATCTCATCATTTTCTTTGCCTTTTACTAAGAGATGATCCAACTTGGATTTTTGTTCAGTTTGAATGGAGGATAATATCTTTGTTGAATTGGATAGTAAAATGTCTATGGAACATTAAAAAAGCATAATAGAAGTAAAGTACTAGCTAATTTATCCCAGAGATAGCCATCTGGGAAGTGTTTTCTATTAATGCTTTGGAGGTTTTTTTGACCTTTATAGGTAATAGAAATAATCTCCAAACATTAATAAAATAAATAAATAAAAGTATCCTAATATCCTGATAAATATCTTAAAAAAAAAAATGAATCACTGTTTAAGAATTCCCTGAATTACAGAACTTAATTTAAAAATTAGGTCATTGCTCAATACCCTTAAGCTTAGAGATCTCAAATGCCTGTATTTTTCAAATACAGAATAAAGTACTTTGCTATTTACCTTTTAGGAGTAATAGGGTATTTAACAGCTAAAAGCTTGTATTTAACAGATTGAGAATATGTAATGTGAAACTTTTCTTCATGATTAGATTTTCTTTTTGCTTTAAACTGAAAGAGTTTAATAGTATTTCCTTTAAAATCATTTTGGAAGTTCTAAGTATCATATCATTCTAGTTTATCTGCATATGCTCATTCTAATATTACATATTAGTTTCCCATCTAGTTGTTTCAGCTTTTTAGTAACAACAATTCCTGTGTAAATATTGAAAATAAGTAAATAAATGAAAATGGAAATCTCTTGTTTAAAATTGCAACACAAACCAAAATTAAAGAAACCAGATTTCAAATAGTCATTACATACAAGACAACCAAGAAATTCATTGTCCTATTTATTAATTGAATTTTATTTATTCTTATTATGTCTTATAATAATCTTCAAAATTCAATTTTACAAAACTAAAGTATTATTTGTAGAAAATATTTCAAAATAAAACTTGAAAAGTAAAATACTGCTATTGCCGCTAATTATTACACAACAGTGAACTCTTCTTCATTTTCTTAACAAACTTGACAAGATTAGTAATTTTTATAAACTTGAATATCTGGTTTCATTGACTTTAATAATGAAAGATAAACCAATTTTCATATTGAGTTAAAAGTAACAGGAATTTTTGCAAAGCAAAGGGGAAATCAGTAAAACCAGAGAAATAAATATGTGTTATAAGGGCTAATTATCTGTGCTTTTCTGTGTGCAAATTCCTTTGTAAGAAAAAGATTGATTATTTTCTTTATATAGAAGATGCAAAATATTTTCATTGCCTCTAGTTATTTTCCAATTATTAAATCTGTGCATGTCTTAATATTCTCTTTTAATTACTTTTAATTCATTTGTATATTCAGTAATAGCTGTCCTCAGTCACAGAATACACAGTAATAATACATAATTGTTCTATAAAGCCTATGTGGACTGGCCATCCACGTTGTAGAGATTCACAACTTTCATCTTTGAATATAGATAATTCTTCATTCTTTGAGTTGACTAAATTTTTTCTTTGACCTGTTTTACCACTTGGGCTTAGGTTGCCAGAGAAGGAACACCATTATTCAGTTATACGCAAAATTCTCTAAAGGTTTTAGTGGTTAGGGGAATATAATTTTGTTACACTTTAATTCAAACCCCCACCAATGCATTTTTGTTTCCATAAATCACCCTTTCACAATAATGATACTTTTAGGTTTTAAACATTATCATTTCTTTAAAAAATAAAGCAAAAATGAATAACACAAATAATTATTATTATAGCAAATGCATAAGTAATAAAACATATCACAATTTACAAATAAAGTGGATTATACCCTCTCACTAATGTGTTCTCTTTTTGTATAGAAAATTATGCATATACTTA
This sequence comes from Sminthopsis crassicaudata, assembly GCF_048593235.1. Classification (NCBI taxonomy): domain Eukaryota; kingdom Metazoa; phylum Chordata; class Mammalia; order Dasyuromorphia; family Dasyuridae; genus Sminthopsis; species Sminthopsis crassicaudata. The sequence goes on from NC_133621.1 coordinate 214,447,382, forward strand.
GGGAAAATTAGTAGCAAAAGAGCTGAAAAAAGACATTTCTCATCTCTTCTATAACATACTTTTGTTCTGGTCATCAGTTAAAAAAAAAATTCTTCAGTTGTGATTTGCTAATTTATCTGTCCTACATCTAAATTAGCTGATGGGACAATCTGATTTAGTTCTTATCAAAACTTTAAACCTGAATTCCTAAAACTGAATTAGTAGATATCCCTAGGTAATCAGGATATACTTTTTGAATATATCTGTAATGAAGAGTCTTTATATCTGAAACTCTAGACTGGAAAGTTGCTGTCTATAGGTTCAGTTCTCTCTATTTAGCTTACTCTTCTGGAGGCAGTTCAGTGACTCAGTGACTCAGGGACTGCAACACTACTTCTGGAGTCAGGAAGGGTCTATAACTCTTGACATGTTATATAACTACTTTTGCCTCAGTTTCTTTATCTGTAAAATGTGGATAATGATAGCCTTTACCTCCTAGGATTATTGTGAGGCTTAAATCGGATAATATATTTGTAAAACATTCAGCATAGTACATGTCACATAGTAGGTAAGTTATAAATGCTCATTCTCTTCTATCTGCTTCTCACTCTTTTCCTTTTGAAAGTTTTGTTTATAAATCATTATGTAGTTAAGACTATCTTCAAACAAATGGTAAGTGATATCTTTTACTTAGGATCCACTATTGTGAATTTCTATTTACTTATTTGGAACTTCAACTAATTCAACTTTACTAAATTGTAATGCTTATAGGGAATAATTTTCTAAGCTTCCCACCAATTTTGGAGTTTAGTAGTTTATTCATTTGTATATTAATCTGTTACCTTTTCAGAATTTTCTTGATAAGGGCACTCTAGTGCTGTTTCCTTCTCCAGCCCATTTTACAGATGAGGAACTGAGGCAAATAGTTAAATGACTTGCCCAGGATCATACAGTTCATAAGTATCTGAGGTTGGATCTGAACTCATGAAGATACCTTCCCATTTCCAAGTCGCATGTCCCAGTGTACCACCTAATTATTCTAGAAATAGACAATTTTCTAGTCATACTTATCAAAATGCAGAAAAACCTTCTATCAGTCTAACGTCTTATTGTCCCACAAATATTAAAAATTTTCATTAAAACTCAATAAACTTGTACATCATGCCAACTTTTGTTTCATATGCTCTTATGAGCAAAAGACAACATTTTTTCCATCAAACTAATAACTCATGTGTTTCATGCAGACAAAAATTTTATGTTAAAACTGATTCCTTTTTAAATGCTTTGAAAAGGAATTTTGGCAACATAATATCTTGTTTCTATAAATAAAGTTAAATTTGTAGTTAGGTGGTCAACTTATTTCAGATTTTCTTTCAGTCTTTTCATAGTCAGACACTTCAAGGTACCAGTAAATAGACTCTCATCCAACAAGCAGGTAAGGCATATATCATAAAACACCATTCCTGATAGATTAATAGACTTTTAGTAGAGATGACAGATTCCATTGAGTTTTTTCTTCTCCTTTCATTATTCCTAATTCTGTTTTTGCTGCTATTGCTTCCACTGTTGCTGTTGTTGATCAATTTGATTTATTTTGTTACTTTGGATTGCTATCTTAAACCAGTTTTACAAAAATAATCAATACCATTTTGGCCTTATTTATCCCTGTTTAAAAAATTTGCCCAATAAGATAAATTCAATAAATGTGAACATGTGTTAAAAGTCAATGTGTTCTACAAAATATGTTTCTATATCAGGCTTATACTGGAAGGCTTGTATAATCAAGCTGTTTGTGGAATGAATTTGTTGCACACTAGTTTTACCTCTTCCAGAAAGAATGTCATTTTATCAAATAGCTTGCTTTGTGCTTTATTGCAAAACACTTTTCCTTTAAGTGCATTTTTCATTTTCTTTATACATTTATTTGTCCATAACCTCTTCTTTTGACTGGCATTTTTCTTAGCTAATATCTAGCATGTAATGGAAGAAACCAAAAAAGAGAGTTATCATAGTTTTTCTTTTTTATTTTCTCAAGCTATAAAATTAAAATGTTAATTTTCTTACCAATAAACTTAGAATTATTGGAAGCAAAGGAATTACATTATTAAGATTTGCTGAGAGTTGCCCACATGCCATATTTCTAACAGGTGGAAGTAGTTTGGCAGCTATAGAAACAAATGATGCTTGATTATACCAAAATGTCATGTAGACAATGCATAAACCAGATGGACTATGCTGGAATAATTTTAAAAGGTTGAAGAAACTAAAATTTTGTAGAGGTAAATGATTCCTATGACAGTCTGTCAATGGAGGATACCTGTTCCTAATATGATGGTAAAATGTTTTGCTAATCTTCTAATCAAATCTAATTTTCAGTTAAAAGTAACATATTTTTCAGTAATACACTTTAAAAAGCCCTGTCTTAATCCAAATGAATACTGATAAAACAAATCCTATACACTGGGAAATAGAACTACTGTAGAAGTTTCCTGGTTCCTACAAATGTTTTTTTTAAATGGTTAGTCACAACCAATATATAATTGATATTGTTTCTATTTCTTTCCAGAGATATAAATCCAATGTATACAATGATTTTCTGTGACTTATATTCTTTAAATATGAACCATGAGTCAATAGTACTTTTTTTTAACACAAAAAGCAGCAGTCTCACGTTCCTTGTTGACTTCTCCAACCAGTTGGAGCCAGTTTCTTATGTGCTTTTAGTCCTCTTTTGATTCACACTTTCAAAGGAATCATGTAAAGTTTCCGTGACCATGGAACAATATTGTTTATGATATTGTACCTGGTAAAATATTGAAAAGACTTGGAGAAATTGATGAAACTTTTTGATGTTTTGATGAAAACCAATTGCTTCCTATTACCAGGTATAAGATCAGTGACAGTGAGTACAGTATTTTATTACATAGCTCTAATTTCTGTCTATATCTCTACATTTGTATACCTTTAGTGGACTGCAGTTTATGTTGGTTGGTATGACAATTTCTTTTCTTGACTTGCATCACTTCTCAATCTCTTACCTGTCATATGACTTCACCATAAGTCCTCCATAAACAACAGACCACAAAAATTTAGTTGAATGGAAAATTAAAAAGGCTGTTGCCTGAAAAGTCTCAGGGTTTCAGCATTAAATTTGCTTAGAATCTAGATTTCCTAAGTATCTTCAACCTTGTTAGGTAATGTCATAACGTGTTATGTGACCTTTCAGACTATATCAGTGTGTTCATTCCATGGTAGGCAGTGTATGATAAATTCATAGGTGCCTAATGCTGAACACATTTAGAAAACATCATAAAATCTGACTCTATGTCAGTGGGTTTCCAGTGATTCATGCATACACTTTCAATCCATATACATGGTCACTGAATTTCTCAGTGACAACTCACTTCACAGCTAAGAATTCACATTTGTATGTGAAGTAATGAGGCTTGCTGCCATTTGACTTTCTGCTCACAAATTTAAAAAGTTACTGTTTATCATTACGATCTTAGTATTAGACAGCTCCCACTATCATTAGGCTAGGATACATGCAATATAAAAATCTTGTTTGAACCTACAAATCAATCTGGAAAAGGAAGACCCTCAGAGTTTCTTGTCAACACAGAAACAGTTGTTCTTTACATTCACTCTGAGCCATTGTTGGCTAATGAAAGAGAGCCAGAGTAAGTTGGGTTGTATTTGGTAATGTATTTTGAATTTTGTACTTCTCATGTAGAGCAAATAGCAAGGGGAATGGAGATTTATCTATTTTTATCTATCTATACATTTTTAAAAATTCTATACTCATTGGCAAATAAGCTATATAAAGCAAATACACTAATGCATTTGCAGAATATTAATCATAACCACAAATACAGAGACTAAATTATATAGAAGTCTTATCGATCCTCATTCTTACATTATATTCATATTTATAATGAATGTAACAATAGCATCATAAGTATGCAAACACATCAGCTTAAACAACACCAATAATCTGCAAGCTTACATTCAGTAGAAAACAACTAATGGAATATAGCACAGTTTCTTTTCTATGGACAGTTAAATGCTATGCAAAATGGAATAGGGCAACTATTAATATCAGGTTTAGGCTAGATCATTTGAACTTATTATCATAGGTAAGAACAATTGATCTTTGAAATAGTCCAAAATAAGATACCTCCAGCTTTTGAAGTGTCTTGATTATTCAGGTTTTCTTTCTACCTTAGCTGGTAGTTAGAGGAAGCTCCAAAATGATTAGTATAAAATGTGGATGTAGATCCTATTCCACCAAAAGTAGGGAAGGAGTTTTAATCAGTGATTATCTGTAAAACCTAAATTAAAGGATAAACACAGATGAACATAATCTTTGGAGCATTGGATGAATAGGTTACTGTACCCTATGTGAGAATATTAGGTCCTCCTAGCTAACTGAACACCCTGAAAAATTTTTATTTTGAAGATGTTTTGCAGATGGCTTTGGTTTTTGGCAAAACAGAACAAAACCCAAAAAAATCTTATTTTACATATATATATATATATATATATATATATATATATATATATATATAAATATTTATTAAGCTTTTTATTTAATATCAGATTCTAGGCAAGGCTCCTAAATTAGACAACAGTGAAAAATTCCCTTCTCTCAAGGATCTTATGTTCGACAAGAGAAAATTTTAAAATACCAAAGTAAATGTCAAATAAATATATGGTAATTTGATGGGAGACCCCCTACTGTTGTAAGCATTCTTTATATGAGGAGCATTTTTCTCTATAAAGAATAGATAAATTGCTTATTCTAAAAGATGTGACAAACTTAAAAAAATTATTAAAGCTTTCTATTTTCAAAATATATGCATGGATAAGTTTTCAACATTTACCCTTGCAAAGCCTTGTATTCCAAATTTCCCCTCCTTTCCCCCACCTCCCCTAAATGGCTAGTAATCCAATATATGTTAAATTTGTTAAAATATATGTTAAATCCAATATATGTATACATATTTATACAATTATCTTGTGCACAAGAAAAATCAGATTAGAAAGGAAAAAAAAATGAGAAAGAAAACAAAATGCAAGCAAACAACAACAAAAGGAGGGAAAATGCTACTTTGTGGTCCACAAGTAATTCCTGCAATCCTCTCTCCAGTGAAGATGGCTTTCATCATCAAAAGATCATTGGAAGTGACCTCAATCATCTCATTGTAGGAAAGAGGTCTATCAGAATTGATAATTGGATAATCTTATTGTTGGCATGTATAATGATTTACTTGTTTTGCCCATGTCCCTTAGCATCAGTTTATGTAAGTCTCTTGAGCCCCATCTAAAATCATCCCACCGAACATTTCTTATAAAACATTGGTTTACAGACCAATAATATTCCATACATTCATATGCCATAAGTTATTCAACCATTCTCCAACTGATGGGCATCCACTCAGTTTCCAGTTTCTTGCCACTACAAAAAAGGCCTGCCACAAACATTTTTGCACATGTAGATCCCTTTCCCTCCTTTAAGGCCTCTTTGGGATTATAAACCCAGTAGAAACATTGCTGGATCAAAGGGTATGCACAGGTTCATAACTTTTTGAGCTAAGTTCCAAATTGTTCTCCAGAATGACTGGATTCCATCAACAATCTATTAGTGTCCCAGTTTCCCAACATCCCCTCCCAACATTCATCATTATTTTTTCTTGTCATCTTAACCAATCTGACAAGTGTGTAATGGTATCTCAGAGTTGTCTTAATTTGTATTTCTCTGACCTATAGTGATTTAGAGCACCTTTTCATATGACTAGAAATGGTTTTAATTTCTTCATATGAAAATTATCTGTTCATGTCCTTTGACTACTTATCAATTGCATAATGGCTTGAATTATTATAAATTTGTCAATTCTCTATATATTTTATAAATGAAACCTTTATCAGAACCCTTAATTATAAAAATGTTTTTCCAATGTGTTGCTTCCCTTTTAATCTTGTCTGTATTAGGTTTTGTTTGTACAAAATCTTTTAAACTTAATATAATCAAAATTATCTATTTTTGTTCAGTAATGTACTCCAGTTATTCTTTGGTCCCAAATTCCTTCTTTCTCCATAGATATGAAAAGTAAACTATCCTATGTTCTTCTAATTTCCTTATGATAATACTCTTTATGTCTAAATCATGAACCCATTTCAACCTTGGTGTGGGTGTATGGTATTAGGTGTGGGTCAATGCCTAGATTCTGCCATGCTAGTTTTCAATTTTCCCTAGCAGTTTTGTCAAATAGGGAGTTGTTATTTCAAAAGCTGGGGTCTTTAGGTTTGTCCAACAGTAGATTACTATTGTCATTGACTATTTTGTCCTAAGTACCTAGCCTATTCCACTTATCGATTACTCTGTTTCTTAGACAATAACAAATGGTTTTCATGATTGCTGCTTTATAATATAGTTTTAAGTCTCACACAGCAAGGCTACATTCATTGGTATTTTTTTCCATTAATTCCCTTGAAATTCTACACTTTTCGTTCTTTTAGATGAACTTTGTTTTTATTTTTTTCTAGATCTGTAAAATAATTTCTTGGGAGTTTGATTGGTATGGCACTAAATAAATACATTAATTTAGGTAGTATTGCCATTTTTATTATATTGTCTGGGCCTACCCATGAGCACTTGATATTTTTCCAGTTATTTAGATCTTACTATATTCGTGTGGAAAATATTTTGAAATTGTGTTCATATCATTCCTGACTTTGCCTTGACATTTAATGTTTTTGACAGTTATTTTAAATGGAATTATCTTTGTGTCTCTTGTTGCTTTGTTGGTAATATATAAAAATGCTGATGATTTATGTGGATTTATTTTATATCTTTAAACTTTGCTAAAGTTGTGAATTTTATAGCAGTTATTTTAGTTGATTCTCTAGGTTTTTCTATCACTGTAAAGAGTGAAAATTTGGTTTTCTCATTACCTACTGTATTTCTAATAAGTTATTTTTTCTCTTATTGCTAAAGCTAACATTTCTAATACCACCCTGAAGAGTAATGATGATAATGGGCAACCTTGTTTAACCCCTGGTCTTATTGGGAATGGTTCTAGTTTTACATCTGATGCTTGCTGATGGTTTCAAATAGATGCTACTGATCATTTTAAGGCAACATCTATTTATTTCTATGCTTTCTAGTGTTTGTAACATGAATGGGTGTTGAATTTTATCAAATGCTTTTTCTGAATCTATTGAGATAATCATATGATTTTTGATAGGTTGGTTAACATAGTCAATTATGCTAATAGTTTTCCTAACTTATTGCATTCCTGGTATAAATCCTACTTGCACATAGTGTATTATCCTTTGGATGACTTTCTGCAATCTCTTTGCTATTTTATTTAAGATTTTTGCATCAATATTTTTTACAGAAATTGGTCCATAAATTTCTTTCTATGGTTTCACCCTGTATATTTTAAGTATCCTCACCATATCTGTGTCATAAAATGAATTTGATTGGATTCTTTCTTTCCCTATTTTTTTCATATTTCATATAGTATACTTTATTTGTTATTTCTATATTTTATGTAGTGTTATAGTTCATTGTCCTTTAAATGTTTGGTAGAATTCAAATGTAAATCCATCTGGCCCTGAAGATCTTTTCTTATCGAGTTGATTAATAGGTTGTTTTATTTTTTATTTTTCTAAAATGGGACTATTTAAATAAATATTCCCTCTTATATTAGCCTGGGCAATTTATATTTTTTATAAATATTCCTCCATTTCATTTAGATTGACAAATTTATTGACATTTTGGGGCATAATAACTCCTAATTATTCTCTAATTTTCTCTTTATTGGTGGAAGGTTCTCCCTTTTTATTTTTGAGACTAACAATTAGATTTCGTTCTTTCCTTTCTAATCAAATTAACTAACGGTTTATCTATTTTGTTGATTTAAAAAAAAACAATGCTTAGTTTTGTTTATTAATTCAATAGTTTTCTTTCAATTTTATTAAACTCCCCTTTTATTTTCAGAATTTCAAATGTGGTATTTAATTGAGGGTTTTTAATTTGTTTTCCCCCCCTAGCTTTCATAATTGTAAATCCAATTCATTGCTTCTCTTGCTCTATACTATGCAGGTAAGCCTTTAGAGATAGAAAATTTCTCCTAATTATCACTTCATCTGCATCCCACAAATTTTGCTATGTTGTCTAATTATCGTCATTCTCTTGGATGAAGTTATTGTGTCTATGAGTTGTTGTTTCATCTATTCATTCTTTAGGGTTAGATTGTTTAGTCTTCAAATAATTTTTGGTCTATTTTCCCCTGGCCTTTTATTGCATGTGATTTTTATTGCATCATGGTCAATTTTTGTACAGGTCCCATAAATCACTGAGAAAAAAAGTATATTTCTTTTGGTCTCTATTCAATATTCTCCAAATATCTATCATACCTAACTTTTCTTAAATTCTGTTTATCTCCTTAACTTATATATTATTTATTTTGTGGTTCAATTTATCTAGTTCTGAGGGAGCAAGGTTGAGATCTTCCAGTAGTACAGTTTTGCTGTCTATTTCTTCTCACAGCTCTCTTAAATTCTCCTTTAGGAATTTGCATGCTATACCACTCGGTACATATATATTTAGCATTGATATTGCTTCATTATCTACAGTACCTTTCAACAAAATATAGTATCCTTCCTTATCTCTTTTAATTAGATCTATTTTTTGTTTTTACTGTTCTAGCCTTTTTCCTTTAGTCTGTATGTATCACTCTGCTTTAAATGTGTTTCTTGTAAACAACACATTGCAGGAGTCTGGTTTTTAATCCAGTCTGCTATTTGCTTACTATTTATGGGAGACTTCATCCTATTCACATTCACAGTTTAAATAACTAATTCTGCCATTTTATTTACCCCAAGTCATGAGTTTCTCTTTCCTTTCCCCCTTCCTTCTCCCCCAATATTTTGCTCGTGAACACCACCTCCCTCAAACAGCCCTCCCCCTTTAGAGCCTCTTTACTTTCTTACACTTTTCTCCTTTCTTTCTACATCTTTCTCCTACTTTCTGTTTTCCCTTCTATTAACCTTCCCCTTTCCATTCCCATTTCCCTATAAGGTGAAAACAAATATGTCTGATATTCTATCTGAGCCAAATTTGATGTGAGTAACATTCACACAATGCTCATCGCCCTCCCTTCCTTCCTTTAATTTATAATAGGTCTTCTTTGCCTCTTTATGAGATGCAATTTATCTTTTTTTTAACCTCCATTTTCCTCTTTTTTCCATACAATCTGTTTTCTACCTCTAGTTACTTTTTCATATTATCATAATAAAATCAAATTATACTCACACTCCCTAAGTATACCCATAATAGAAATAAAGAACCCTAAGGAATTACATCTTTTTTATGTTTCTCTTGAGTTTTGTACTTGGAGATCAAATATTTTGTTCAGCTCTAGTGTTTTCATCAGAAATAGATGAAATTCACCTATACATTGAATGTCCATCTTCTTTCCTGAAAGATAATGCCAACTTTAGCTGGATGGATTATTCTTGTCTATAATCAAAATCCCTTTGCTTTTTGGAATATCAGATTCCAGGTCTTTTGATCCTTTGGGTAGAAGCTGCTAGGTCTCAGGAGTCTTGATTGTGACTTCTCAGTATTTGAATTGTTTCTTTCTGACTGCTTGCAATGTTATTTTCCTTGGTCGAATAGTTTTGAAATTTAGTCATGATATTCCTTGGAATTTTCATTTGAGGTCTTTTTCAAGAAATGATAGGTGAATTATTTCAATGGTTATTTTACTTTCTGATTCTAGGACATCAAGGCAGTTTTCTTGTATGATGTCCTAAAAGGATCTTCTTTTCATCCTTGTTTTTAGGAAATCCAATAATCCTTAGATTGTCTCTCCTAGATCTATGTTTCCAGGCCTGTTTTTTCTCCCAGGAGATGCTTTATGTTTTCTCCTATTTTTAATTTTTTTTTGTTCTGTTTGATTCTTAAAGGTTTAATGAGTCATTCACTTTCATTTGTCCAATTCTAATTTTAGTCTATTTTTTTCAGTTACTTTTTTGAGCTCTTTTGTATTTGACCAATTGAATTGTTTTGTTCATTGTGTTTTATGATTTTTTTTTCCATTTCACAAATTCTGTTTTTCAATGAATTGATATCTTTTCCATATCTACTCTATAAGGAGTTATATGCTTTTCCATTTCATCAAAGGTTAGTTTGGGAATTGGTAGGGAAAGCAGGAGTTTTCTTTCCTTTGTTTAATCCCTTTAGATATTTTGTGGGCCATATCTAAGTAATTTCAGTAATCCTAAATCTATTAAAGAAGAATCACAGCAATTCAGAGATAATGGGAGAAAGTTGGATAGTTTCCCCCAATTCTTAGGACCCTTCATCTGACAAAAATGCTAAGAAGACACTAATTGGTCACTGGAGGAGAGAGAACACCAAACTGAAATCAAATGAAAATATCATTTGATCAAATCATATAAGAACTTTTTTGGTGTAGAGCAAGATTATGATTTAAAGGATTTTCTCATAAATAGATATAGATATATAGATATCAATATCAATACCATATAGATATAGATATAGATATCATGGAAGATATATAAATATAGAAAATTCTGTCCCTAACCATTTTCTCTTTTATATGTTTTATCTTTCCTTTTCTTCCCCTGCTTCCACTCTCCTTCCATCATTTTCTTCCTCCCTTTCTCCTTCTCTTCCTTCCTCCCTCCTTCACTCTTTTTTCTTCCTCCTTCCCTTCCTTTCTTTGCTCCTCTCCTTTTCTCTTCCTTCCTTCCTTTCTTTTCTTCCTTCCTTCCTTCCTTTCTTTTCTTCCTTCCTTCTTTCCTTCCTTCCTTCCTTTCTTTTCTTCCTTCCTTCCTTTCTTTTCTTCCTTCCTTCTTTACTTCCTTCCTTCCTTCCTTCCTTCCTTCCTCTTTCTTTCTTTCTTTCTTTCTTTCTTTCTTTCTTTCTTTCTTTCTTTCTTTCTTTCTTTCTTTCTTTCTTTCTTTCTTTCTTTCTTTGTTTCTCTCTCTCTTTCTTTCTTTCTTTCTTTGTTTCTCTCTCTCTTTCTTTCTTTCTTTGTTTCTTTGTTTCTCTTTCTTTCTTTCTTTCTTTCTTTCTTTCTTTCTTTCTTTCTTTCTCTCTCTCTTTCTTTCCTCCTTATTCCTATTATTCTCTCTTCTTGCTCTTATTTTCCATTTCCTCCTCCTCCTCCTCCTTTCCTCCTCCTCCTCCTTCTTCTTTTTCTTCTTCTTCTTCTTCTTCTTCTTCTTCTTCTTCTTCTTCTTCTTCTTCTTCTTCTTCTTCTTCTTCTTCTTCTTCTTCTTCTTCTTCTTCTTCTTCTTCTTCTTCTTTTTCTTCTTCATTATGATAATGATGATGCCCATTAGTTAAGTCAAATAATAATAAAAATCATGCTTATATTAGCTTTCCAAGTTCCAATTTCCAATAAATCCTCAGATTCAGATCTAATGCAAATCATGAGGTCATTGTTGCAGAAAAACCTTATAAGATCACTGACTTCCTGTGCATGAAGGCTTAAATGAGCCTGACTATAGGAGCAGGAAGGAAACAAACATTTATTAAATACTTGTCCTGTACCAACTGTATTCTGTATCAGCAATTTGCCTAGAGTCCCACAGCTAGCTAATGTCTGAAGCCAGATTGGAACTCAAATTTTTCTCACTCCAAGTCTAGCATTCTAACCATTGTGCAACCTAATTAACTTGTAAAAATTGAGTTCGTTTTATGAAGATCACAGCTGGATAGGCAATCTAGAGGTCTTCGAGCAGTTATTATTGATTTTGTGGTTACACTAGCTGGAGAGTTTAATATATAGTTTCTTCCAATATGAAAGATCTTGTAGTTGGATGCAAGCAAAACAAGCCACTTTAACTGAAATAAAATGGGATCCTTTTGTTAATCCTATTTTTCTTGGAGAGTTTTTTTTTTGAACTCTTTTTTTTTTCTTTTTAGTTCTGTAAATGCTTTCTGGGCAAATAGTCATTTAGTATTACTCTTTGCAGGAGAATTTTTTTTTTAATTTTGTTGTTCTATGAATATGAACTTGGGATTGTCCCATTCCCATAATCAATTTCTACAGCTGAATTCTTCTTCCCCTGCTCAGATTTTTTATGACAGCTATAGTGTAAGTACTTCTATTCCTGGGCTAGAGGATGATTAACTGCACTTCAGTTATACCCTTTGACCTAGAATTCCAAAGCAACTTCTCAACCATTATGCAGCCATGAGCATCCCTGTACCACTGCATCTACATTCATAGAATGTGCTAATTCCTTCTTTTCCAGGGCCACATTTCTGAAGCACAGCAGGACCTGGCATTCCTAAGCAGCTGAAGTTCCTTCAATATTCCTGGACTCAGAACCCTGATTGCTTTTGCTGTCTCAGCAATGAAAGTTCCTGAGGTTTGGGCTGAGGACCCTTCTGAACCAATTTAGCCCTAGGGGAGAGGGATCCCCATTTGCTGCTTCTTGGGAGTTAGCTTGGAGGTATTTATACTTCACATCTATTAAACCTTTACTCTTGATTCTTTCCTTGGTTCTTCTTGGGTTGTATCAGGAAGACCTCTGTTCTGCTCCAAATCTTTGTTTTTCATCAGTCTGTTTGCACTGAGAAGAAAATTAGTTTTGTTTCTGGGGGAAATCTGGAGAGTTTTAAATTTTCTGACTCCTTCTGCCATCTTCCCCAAATGCTCTCTCATCCTATCTTTTTACATAAAATCTTCTGCAAGTTACTGATCTCCTTCAAGGCTGTCAAACTCTTGGTCCACTGGCCACTATATAACTACCAGTGTTGATCAAATCAGATTAAAATATACTTGGGAATTTTTTTTTTAAAAATCAACTAAGACATGATAAAATGTAGATTAAATGTTAATCTGTTGCTTTGTTGGTCAATAGAAGGAGAAGGTGGAGTCATCTATTTCTATTTGAATTTGATACTAGTCTTAAATTCCCCCATGGGCATCTCAAACTCAGTATGTCCAAAATAGAACTCATTGTCTTCCCATTCATTTACCCTCCCTTCTGTCTAATTTTCCTATTTTTATTGAAGACACCTTCAATCTTCTTATCATTAAGCTGTAACCTTGGAGTCATTTTTAGTCCTCATTCTCATTCATCTCATATATCTAAACACTTGCCAAATTTTATCTTTTTAAAATCTTTTTGTAACATCATTTTCATCTAGCTGCTTGTCTGAAATCATACAATCACCACTCTACTTCAAGTATTTCAAACATCTCATTTTAATTATTGTAATAACCTGATATTCTTATCTTTAATCTCAGCTTATCTCAATTAAATGTCTGCATAGCCATGATCAAAGTACATCTGACCATATTTTTACCACTCTCCTTTTTAATAAGCATCGCTTTTGCACTCTTAATGATGTTGTTTGAGTGGTCTAGATTCCTGGTGGTCTAGAGGTTAGTGGCTATAAGAGAGTTATTAAGAATCATCTTTAAATCAGCCACAGGTTTTAGGAGTGAAAGAATTCACTCATTCCCAAATCATTAGTTGCAAAATGAAAGTTTATTTTTAGCTAGAAATCAGTTTACCAAGAGACTGACTTATATAGCAACAGATCTATTGGAAAATGGTGTTTTGGACTGAGAATGCAGTTCTCAGTGGACAGAAAGTCCTGGTAGCTGAGTGAGCTACTGAAGTCCATTTGCAAAAGACCTTCTTTGATGGAAGCTATTATATTGGGTGTCTTGGTGGGGCTGTGGCAGCCTGAGGAGATCAGACCCTGTGGAGGGTGGGACAGCCCAAGCAAGTCAGAACCACTTGGGGCTGGAAGAGCCTTGATCTCTTATTGGAATTAACAACACTTCAAAGGGGTGCTTTTTGACCAGTATTTCTAATTGAATCACAGGCTCTGGCATCTTGGAAAGATAACTTATCTAGGGAAAATATGCTTTCCCCAGTAGGGGCTGACAATCTGAAAGGGATCACAGATCAATAGGAAATACAGTTTAAAGAGACCCACTTCATGACTTCTAGGGTCATATATACTTTTGTGTATTCCTTATACAGCATGGATACTAATTCTTTAACTGAGATATTTGCTATAAAGCACCAAGTTTACTGTTTTTTTCTACTTTTAATATTTTTTCTTCCAATTTAAATTATTGATATTGCTTTTACAAAACATTTTCAATTTGATGTAACATAATATAAACATTTTATATTTTCAAATAAATTCCATTACTTGTTTTAAGAATTCTTCTTTTAACCAGGGTACTGAGGAGATATAATGTTCTTTTCTTCTTAATTTAAGAAAATTGACTTTATAATATTTTTATTATTATGGTATATGTTATTAACGCTGATCTTAATTTTTCTCAGATTGTTTTCCATTGTTTCCAAAAATATTTTATAGAAAGGGAGACCTTATTTTAAAAGCTGGCTTCCTTGTCATGTCTGGATGAGTGTTTCTGGATTTAGTTCATCTAACATGTTTAATTGATTCACTTAGCTCTATATTTTAAATATTGCTGATAATTTCTTTATATTTAGTTTTAATATGCTATTTTACTGTCCTAATTGTATCTATTTTTGTTGAACTTCTAGACTTACCTAATTAGATTATGAAAATGTCTGTTCTACTTTGCCCACGTTTATTTCCTCAAATTAATTTATTTTATTCACTAGCATTTCTAGAATTGTATCAAACAATGCTGAGAGAGATTGAAATCATCATTTGTGTTTGTTTTTGTTTGGAAAAGTTTTAACATTTTTCCATCACATATAATGGTAGTTACTAATTTTGGTCTGGGGGAACTTTATCATAAATATTTATTCCTATTTTATTTTTTATATTTTATATAAATTTTAATATAAATAAGTAAATATATTATTAAAACAATATTTTCTACATGTGCTAATATGAGATTTTGGATTTTATTCTTTCTGTTAGAAATGTGATTTTTAATTTTTCTGGTTTACCAAGAAAAAATACACAATAAAAAAATTCATTTTTTGTTTGAATTCCCACATATATCTATTTGAATCCGTCTCCTTTTCTCTTTTATAATTAATTTATCATTTATTTATTTTTCTACCTCCAATTAATTAAACTATTTATTTCTCATTCTGTTAATACAGATATTTTACTATTATTTCATTTGTCATTTTCATTTTTGGCATCATCAAAATAGCTTCAAAGAGTTTTCTTTATTTTTTCTTCGTTTGATATGAATTATCTTTCATTTCAATTTTTAGTAATTTATTTTTCAACTTTCTCCCTCCCTTAAAAAAATGTAAATGAATCAATAGTTAATCTGTTTTCTCCAGTGCTTTAAAAATAATGCAACCCTTATTTTTATTTATTCATGTGATAGTTCATTTTTGTTTCTATACCTTTTTATTTACTTATTTTTTTACTATTGTATTCATTGGGGTAGATAGTGACTTGCAACTGTTAAAAGGATTACTTAGGTCTCATTTATTTTTTTTCTGACCCTCCTTCTCATTTTCATTCCTACCTTCTTTAATGCAGTCTCCTTGGTCAAAGGGGAAAAGAAATTCCCTTATCTTAATATCTCTGATAATTTTTATTTTTATTTTTTATTTTAAGGCTGTTAGGAAACAAAATTGTTCCCCATTTTTTATGAAATTTTACTTCATTGTACCTTATCTTTGACTCTGTGGATACACAAATTGATGGAACTTTCTCATAGATAACAACAACATAACAAAATGTGGGTGTTGGATTTATATTTTAGTCTCTTCATACTTGACAGCAATAAACAACAAGCATTTATTAACAGCCTATGGTATACCAAGTTCTCAGCTATGTTCTAGGGATATAAAGAAAGGTAAAACAACTACAACTACAACAACAAAACAGTCCTGGCTCTCAAAGAGATCTGAGTCTATTGGGGGGGGGGGGAGAAGAGAGAGAGACTGCAAATAATTATGCACAAACAAGACATATACAAATTAAATTGGGGATAATCTGAGAGAGGCATCACTAGCATTAAAGGGGATTGGAAAAAACTTCTGAGTGAGGCATATTAGCTGAGACTTGAAGGAAACCAGGAGGTTTCCAGGAGGTTGAGACAAGTAGGAAGAGAATTTAGAGCCAGGGAGACATTCAAGGAAATGAAAAGATTTGCATCTTGCTTGAGAAACAGCTTAATTGGTTTTAATGAATTGTAAAATAAGTAAAGGATAATAAGGAGTAAGAAGACAGGAGAATTAGGAAGGTGCAGATTGTGAAAAACTGTAAAAGACAAATAGAGAATTTTATAGTTGATTCTACAACTTATAAAGAGCTACTGGACCTTCAATGTAAAATGGAATTTCCTGTATGTCATATCTTGATTATTCATCTTGTAATATGTTGCTGAAACATCTATATTGATACTGTATTCAATCATTAGAAAGGAACATTTGAAATTAACTTTGAATCATTACATCTGCATTCTAATTTGTGATTATCTGGCTATTTGTAGTATATTCCTCATCTTTGGAGTATGGGAAGAGAATGGTGGGAGAAGCAATGGTTTTAAACAGAGGATGACAATCATTTATTAGAGTATACTGTCCAATTACATATTAGATCGACTAATTTTTGAGCTCCTTTTTGAGTTTCTAATTGTATAATGTTTAAACTTGGGAAAACTACATGATGTCTATATACTTCAGTTTTCTAATATCTAATGAAGCTATTCAATTATATAATTAGATAATTAGCCAGATCCCTTTTAGTTTGAACACTCTCTGAAATTTAATTTGTTTAATTTTTTTTAGAGTATGGATCTTTCTCTCTCTCTCTCTCTCTCTCTCTCTCTCTCTCTCTCTTTCTCTCTCTCTCTTTCTCTCTCTCTCTCTCTCTCTCTCTCTCTCTCTCTCTCTCTCTCTCTCTCTCTCTCTCTCTTTCTCTCTGTCTCTCTCTCTGAATCTCTGACAATGTCTCTGTCTCTTTTCTTTCCAATTGATTAATCCTCTCAGTACAGAAAATTTAGATACTTGGATCTAACAACCACCATCCGAATATATCACAAAAAGATAATTTCCCTTAATCATCAAACTCCAGACCCTGATTAAAATTTACTAGACTTATGACTGAAGCAAAAAATTTGATAGAAGCGATAGAAAGTTTTTATTTGAACATTGTCCCAATTCCTACATAGATTTAACTATGTCTTAACTACCTCCAACACGTAGTAGGTATCTAATAAATACTTCTTTATGAGAATGAAAATAATAAAGATCATTATCTTGTTTCCTCTCCCATAGGATAATGAGTCATTCTGCACTAAGGAAAGCAATATGTGCAAGGAAAATAAATATGTATATATAGTATTTATAAACCCAAAATCTGATTCATTGTGTTTTGTTTTACCTTGGCCTAAGGCAAAGTTACAGCTTTTATTAGTGTTTTGACTGGAGAGAACTAATCCCCTGCTTGGGTCAATACATATAGATGTATATGTGGATACATTGGCACGCACACACATGCTCATATATATTTATATATTCCTCAAGGACAGAATTTATTTTATTGATGAACAATTTAAGAGACCAGATAGATGCCATTGGGCATCAATTACAATTTCTACAAGGATCTAGCTCAGATTTACAGTCACAATTAATGAGATGTCAACATTGTTGGAAGAAACGTATTGATGTTCAATAATAAAGCAGTCAGATTCTCAGAAGGCCAAATAATTTGAGCATCTTTCAACAAAATGTCATTTATTTGGGCTGATGTTCAAAATGTTACTATATTTCAAATAGTAAAGGTGAAAGCCACAGACTAAATACATTTATCTCTATGGCTGTTGTTTATATGATGCTGGGGTATCTGGATAAAGAGGAAAACATTCAGTAAATCAACTTTTTTGCTTTGACCACCAGATATTAAATGTTTGTGTATCTGGAAATTTTGTTTTCATTATATTGGATGGAAATATTCAGAAGTTTTATTGAATGCTTCACATTACTCAAATGTTTTGATATAATTTTGGTAGCATTGATTTAGGGATGAAAATGACTTAAAATTAATAAAGTCCAAATATATTGCATATTAGAAATTTACTAATATGAAGAAATAATTTTGCTTCCATATCACTCTCACCCCCATTTTATTTAATGAAAGCAAAAACTTGATAACATGCATAATGAATTGATAATATGAATAATGAACATGTTAAGAAGTGGTTGCTCAATTAAATAAAAAAAATTTTGACCCCATTGAGGATTTTCTAAGCAAAGGTTCTGTAATGATTTGCCATTTTCTTCTTTAGTTCATTTTATAGATGAGGGTCAAATAGCTACTAAGTTTTCAAAGCTTCTCAGGTCTTACTGAATCCAGGCCTAGTATCAATCCACTATGCAACCTCATCTCCCAGTAAGAGCTGTTTAAGACCCAGAAATTCCTTCACAAAATGTGATCATCTTAAAAAAAATAGTAAAGTAAAATGATGAGATAAGAACAGTTTAAAATTTTAGTTTAAATAGGCAATGCTAAAAAAAAAATACTAGATTGTGAGAAAATATGGGCCAGGAATAATTTGAGAAGAAGCTTGTAAGGAAGGATAGGGGTAGGATGATGAAGATATTTCTCTCTTTCTTTCCCCACATTCAGGAATATATCTCACAAAATAACTTTTCCCAGGAAGAGTGCTCCCCATCTTTGCCCATCTAGTAGGCATAAAGTTTGTTTAGAGAGTTATAGATACATTCCACTTTGAAACATAGAGACAGTGACTTCAGGGAGAAGTCATCCTCAAAGAATTAACATTCTAGCAGCAAAAAAAAAAAAAAAAAAAAAAGTAATTAAGTAACTTTCCTAGGATCACATAGCTAGTACATATCTGAGGTTATATTTGAATTATTCAAAATATTTCTTTGCTGTGCTTTTGCATTCATATAAGGATCTGTTTTCTTCTACCAGAAATTAAATCTTCAAAGCTCCTTCTTTCTCAAGTGCCTGATTCTATCTATATCTCTCATGAATATTTACTTTAATATTTCCTGTTGAATGAATTGTTTCAAACTGATCAACTCGTTCTTTTTTAAAAACAGTGTGGCTCATTATGGAGAACAGAAAAGAAAAACTCCCTCCTCCCTCTCCAAGATTTATTTTTTATCAGGAGTCAGATTCTTTCCCACAATATAGTATCTGCAACTAACTATAGGCAGAGGTAGCAACTGAGCCTTCCAGTGACCCCCAGAAGTATGGTGTAATGGGCTGAAACTCTTGAGTCAATGCACTGAGGTTGGACAATAGAACACTTGCGGCTAAGTACTGATTGGACAATACTCTGTAAGAACATGCTTGGCCCTTCCCACTATCCTGTGTTGGCCCAATCCTTTGGTGTATACAGAGAATTGTGGAAGCAACTAGGAGGTGCAGTGAGACTAGCCAAGCTCACTCTGGGCAAGAGAGGAAGAGGCGGTGAGGTCTCAGAGATCCTACAATCCACTCTCTTCACTTCTACCACTAAAGACCTAGAATAAAGACTTTTGCTTATCCTGACTTCTGCTGATTCTAAGGTATTCGGGGTGCTAACATGGTTGCCATCGTATGGCTTTATTTTCAGTTTATCCAACTGTTTCTATCAATTCTTTCAGGAAAAGATGTTGAAATTTCATTAAAAAGCTCAAAACATATTAACATTTTATAAATATATTAAAGTCTTGTAACCTCTTTTATCTAGGGAAAGCAATGAAAAAAAAATCTCATCTCTATGCTAAGGAGACCATCTACACATGAAAATGATGATACATGGATATTTGGAAGATATACTCTTTTGACACTGTGTCTAGAAACTCGTGGGAGTTGAGATAGAATATTTTATAGAAAAAAATCTTTCTAAAATTTCTAAAATATTTTTATTATATATTGCACACAGTAATATCAAGGTTGTGCAATGATCAACTATGAAAGACTTGGTTCTTCTCAGTAATTCAATGATCCAAGATCATTCCAATAAACTTTGGATAGAAAACACTATCTGCATCCTGAAAAAGAACTACGGAGATTGAATGCAAATCAGCATATACTATATTCATTTTTTTTTTCCTGTTTTCTCTTCTCTCCTGGGTTTTCTCTTTTGTTCTCATTTCCCCCCCACAATATGATGCATAAAGAAATGTGTATTAGAAAAATTAATGTAAATGTATAACCCAGAAAAATAAAATAATTAATAAAAATAAAAATATAATATAATAAATATTGGGACTTAATCTCTAAGGCCTCTAGTGTTAAATTTATGAAATATTATTATGATTATTTACAGGAAATAGTCTTTTACTTATTCCTATTATCTTTTTGATGAATGCTAGAAGTATCAATAAATATGACTCAGAATGTTATAAGAGCATGTGTAGAAACAAATCTGTATCAAAACATGAAAAAGGCTCACTAATTACACAATCTTATATTCATCAAAAGTGCCCATTCATTTAAAATCCATAATAAGTAATTATGCATTAAAATCTCTTGATGAATTACCATTTAGTGTCATCTAATTTGCATATGTTGGACCATCAACTACAAATGTGTCATCCAAATATTTTAAACTGCTTGATACAAAGACTGGTTTTAAAGAAAATAGGTTAATTGATCAGACTTAAGTATGTATGCAATTGAATATATTTTGCTAAGGTTTATTATTCCTATAATAAAAGATCTGAATTGTGACTAACTGGCCTCAGGATGCATTTGAAAATGAGTTAGTAAATCTCAATGGAGTTTTCTAGTAAACAGTTTGATGACATTTTGAATTAACATCTTAAATAAGAACTGGATATACCAGATTGATGTCCCTCTATTACCATAATTTTAGAAATTAAAGGCCTATTAAAAGATGTGTAATAATCTTTTACCACTGCATACCATCCTTCTACAACTGAACTTTTAAAATGGGATAAAATAGGAATTCTATTTCTGGGGGCCAAGATAGCTGAAAAAGCAGTGAATGACAGTTACCCTTCCATATTCACCTCCAGGAAAACATAAAATAGTACAACATGACAGGTCCTTGAGAAGTAAAAAGAGTAAGAACACATGGTGAAACAATTTGTTGGCTGAGAACACAGGAAGGGACAATCTCAGAAAAGGGATGGATAGATTGCAGGGCAAGAAGCTTCCCACAAAGCTGATAACAAGCCCCATTTCAGCAAATCATCAGGAGAACCTGAGTCCCAGTGTGATGGAACAGGTGAACATCAATATCAGGATCCCTCTCTTGCTTTGCATAGCCAGGAGAGTCAACAGATTCCAGTTCTTGGAACCATGATGTGCTTTGATATAGTCCCAAGGCCAGACATCCTCCGTGGGATAGCCCCAGCAGGTAGGCATTCTCAAGCAGGCAAGCTCCACATGCTTCAGAAAGCCAGGGATAGGAAAGCATCTTCCTGAAATCAGACCACCATATGCTTCAGTGTTCCCATGTGGGTCAATGCTTAGTTTCTGCCATACCGATTTCCAATTTCCCCAGCAGTTTTTGTCAAATAATGAGTTCTTATCCCCAAAACGGGGGTCTTTCGGTTTGTGAAACATTAGATTATTACAGTCATGAACTATTTTATCTTGTGAACCTAAGTTATTCCATGATGGTAACCAGCACCAAATGGTTTTGATGACTAATGGTTCATAATCTAGTTTTAGGTCTAGTACAGCTAGGCCACCTTCATTTGCATTTATTTTTCATTAATTTACCTTGAAATTATCGACTTTTTGTTCTTCCAGATTAACTTTGCTATTATTTTTTTAGATCTATAAAATAATTTCTTGAGAGTTTGATTAATATGGTACTGAATAAGTAAGTTAAAGTAGGTAGTATAGTAATGTTTATAATATTAGGTCAGCCTACCCATGAGCACTTGCTATTTTTCCAATTGAATTGATCTGACTTTATTTGTGTGGAAAGTGTTTTGTAGTTGTGTTCATATAGATCCTCCTAATTTCAGGGCTGGTGCTCTAACCACTGTTGATCAGAGAAATACAAATTAAGGCAACTTTGAGGTACCACTACACACTTCTCAGATGGACTAAGATGACATTACAAGATAATGATAAATGTTGAAGGGGATGTAGGAAAACTGGAACACTAATATGATTGGTGGAGATATGAACCGATTCAGCCATTCTGGAGAAGATTTGGAATTCTGACCAAAGGACTATTAAACTTTGCATACTCTTTGATCCAGCATTATCATTACTGGGATTATATCCCCAAAAAGTTCATAAAGGAGGAAAGGAATCCACACCTGCAAAAGTCTTTATGGCAGCCCTTTTTGCAGTGGCAATAAACTTGAAACAAAGTAGATGCCCATCAGTTGCTGAATGGCTGAATAAGTTATCATATATGAATGCTATAGAATATTATTGTTTTGGAATATTGTTGTTCTTCAAGAAAGGATCAGAAGGATGATTTCAGAGATGTTTGGGAAGACTTACATGAATTGATGCTAAGTGAAGTTAGTAGAACCAGGAGATCATTGTACTCGGCAACAGCAGGATTATATGACAATCACTTCTGATGGACATGGCTCTTTTCAACAATGAGAAGATTCAGGATAGTTCCAATGGTTTTGTGTGGAAGAAAGCCATCTGCACCCAGAGAGAGGACTGTGGGGACTGTGTGTGGATCACAATGTAATATTTTCACTCTTTGTTGTTGTTTGCTTGCATTTTGATTTCTTTCTCATTTTCTTCTCTTTTTGATTTGATTTCTCTTGTGTAGAATGATTATTGTGGCTATATGTATAGAATAACTGCATATGTCTAACTTATATTGGATTACTTGCCATCTAGGGGAGGCTTTGGAGGGAATGGAGGGAGAAAAAAAATTGGAACACAAAGTTTTGCAAGGGTGAATGTGGAAAATTAGCTATGCATATATTTTGAAAATAAAAAAGTAACAAAAATATAAAAGATAATATACATAAAAAGAAAAATAAGAATTGGTCTAAGACTATGGGAGAACTCAAAAGAAATTTTGAAAACCAAGACAGAGATAAAGAAAAAAATAGGAAGAAAATTGAGGGTGGTGCAGGAAGAATTACAAAAAGGTAATGAGGAGAAGAATGTTTCAAAAAGAAAAGTTAGCCTAATAGAAAAGGAGGTACTAAATCTACCTAAGGAAAACAACTCCTTAAACATTAGAATAGTGCAAATGTCGTTTAATGACTTTATACTATATCAAGATATAATGAAGCAAAAACAAAAACAATATGAAAAAATATAAAATAAATGTGAAATATCTCATTGGAAAAACAACTGACCTGAATGACAGATCTAGGGGAGATAAATTAAAGATTATTGGTCTAATCTGAAAGTCATGATGAGAGAGAGAGAGAGAGAGAGAGAGAGAGAGAGAGAGAGAGAGAGAGAGAGAGAGAGGGAGAGAGAGAGAGAGAGAGAGAGAGAGAGAGAGAGAGAGAGAGAGAGAGAAAGAGAGAGAGAGAGAGAGAGAGAGAGGGAGGGAGGGAGGGGGGAGAGAGAGAGAGAGAGAGAGAGAGAAAGAGAGAGGGAGGGAGGGAGAGAGAGAAAGAGAGAGGGAGGGAGGGAGAGAGGGAGGGAGGGAGGGAGGGAGGGAGGGAGGGAGAGAGAGAGAGAGAGAGAGAGAGAGAGAGAGAGAGAGAGAGAGAGAGAGAGAGAGAGAGAGAGACTGGACATCATCATTGTTTAAGAATTTATCAAGGAAAACTGTCCTGTTATTTTAAAAGCAGAGGATGAAATAAAAATTAAAAAAAAAATCCCAACCATCATCTCCTAAAAGATCCCAAAATAATTCCTGGAATTTTATAGCAAAATCTTGGAATTCCCAATTTAAGGAGTAAATATTGAAAACATCCAGATAGAAACAATTCAAATATAGTGGAGCCACAGTCAAGATAATACAAATTTTAGTAGCTTCTAAATTGAAAAAACAGAGGAATTTGAATATGATATTCCAGAGAGCAATGGAGCTAGGATTACAAACAAGAATCACATACCCAGCAAAAATCTCCCAGGAAAAATTGTGGAAATTCAATGAAATAGAGAATTTCCAAGCATTAATTACTTTTAAAAAATCAGAATTGAATAGAAAATTTGATTTTTAAATATGACACTCAGGAGAAGCATAAGGAGGGAATGAGGAAAGTGACATTATAAGGGACTTAATAAGCTTTATCTCTTTGTATTCCTACATGGGAGAATGATACTTGTAACTCATTAGTAACTTTCTCCTTGTCATGCCAATTAAAAGGAGTATATATAGACAGAAGGCACAGGTGAGAGTTGAATATGAAAGGACAATACCTAAAATAAACTAAGAGGGTGAGAGAGAATTGTATTGGGAGAAAGGGAAAGGGAGAAGTGGAATAGTGGAAATTAACTGCCATGAAAGAGGCAAAAATAAAACGTTTTCTTTGGAGGGAAAGAGGTGGAGGAGAGGGTGAGTTAATGAACCTTACTCTCATCAGAATTGGTTCAAAGGGATGTAACATACACATACTCAATATGGATATAGAAATCGATCTTATCCTGTAGTAAAGTAGGAGGGGAATGGAAAACAGGAAGTGAGAAGTTGATAAGAGAAACCCATATTGCTTTTGAGGATGGAGAGTGTGAAATGAGAGAGAACAGAATAAAAGGGGAGAAATGTGCAATAGTAACCGTAAACATAATTTTGAAACAAGTTTCTCTAATAAGAATTCATTTCTCAGACATAGAGGGAACTGAATCAAATTTATTTAAAAAATAAGAACTATTCTTCAAATGACAAATGATAATAAATTATGATGTATGTGCAAAGGACTATACTAATTTATGCATATTCTTTTACCTAATAATATCACTAATAGACATAAATCCTAAAAGATAATTAAATAAAAGGAAAAGGTCCTATATGTACAGAAATATTTAATAACTGTTCTCTTCTCTGGACAAAAATTGGATATTGAGGAGTTGCCCATCAATTTGGAAATGGATGGATATATTGTGGTATTTGATTGTCTTGGAATAGTATGAATATGATTCATTTATTTATTAATTCAATTCAAAAATTAATTTATTTATCCTATAGAGAATCAATCTCGTATTCAGAAAGCCAATGGTTCAAGTCATTAGGCAACTGGACACATCACTGAGCTTTTCAATACTCTCAGTAACTTCTAAAAATATAAAATACAAAATAATTATTGAATAAACAGACTGATCTCTATGTAGGTACTCTGTGTATCAGTTAAATTATAAATCTGCACCAAGGCAACTATTGTTACTGCTACCACCACCATCATTGCCACCATCATCACCATTACCACCTCCACTATTACTACTTCTACTATTACTACTATTGCTGTTGCTGTTGATACTCCTTCTACCACTACCAGTAGCAGGAGCAGCAAAATTATGTATCATAAATGGTTAGTTGTTTCTTTGTCAAATTTCAGTGTGGTGTTAGAAGTTTTTTTTTTTTCTATTTAAAACATCATAATAATTATTATTTCCAATTCTTCCTAATGTTTTGTTTAGAGAATTTTTTTTAAATTAGCTCTTCACTGCTTCTTAATAATTATTATCATACAGATAATTCAGACCTCTATTTCAAGACAGGCCCTTTTATGGGAAGGAAATGTGATTGAATAGAATCCAAATAACTTCACAAGCATGTCTGTAGTTTTCTTTCTCAACACTGCCTGACTGCTTGCAAAGTGATTAGCTCTGGGTTGTCAGAGGCAAGGACTTCATTGCTGATAGAGTGATTAAATGATGTGCAGACTTTTCTCACTGGTGAAGGTGATAATTGCACCAAGTGATGAAGGAGTAAGTACACTTCTGTGGGGAAAAAAAAAAAAAAACTTAGAATAAAAACATTAGATGTTGATTCACTCAAAGGCAAGAGGGCCTCTCTTCATTACTGCCCCATCACTCTTCTGAAATTGATCCCATTTCATGCTATTTAATGAAGCTTAACACACACATACAAAAAGTCACTGAGGAATTTCAATGCCCCTGTATCAGTCTAAACTTGATTTACCAGAGGAATTGGAAAAAAAAAAAAAAAAAAAAAAACAGCTAAAGGTATCAATGAGGTGTGTTGTTTCTTATAACTTTTTTTCCCCAAAAAGTTCATAAATTATAGCTTAGTGAGCAAAAAAAAAAAAAAAAGATAGGTTATTTAATTTACTGTAAAAAAATGGAGGAAAATAAATGGAAAACCAGGAATTTTCCAGTATAATCCCAACTTTTAAAATTTGATTATTTAAATGAACTTTCTTTTAAAAGTGACTATATCTCTGATGTTGAGATAAGTGAATTAGGAAAATGTAAATTAACAAACTGTATCTTCAAAGATTCATTATTAATATTTTAGAGATTATATTGCTGTTGCTATTGTTACTGCTTATTAGATCTTTATTAAATCACTATATAAATATTATTATCGTTTATTGATTGTCAAAAATAATGACAATATAACAAAATGCTCTCAAAAAAAAATTCTATCAACAAGATATCTTTCCTTTATAAGTTAAAGATTTCAGAGTTGCTTGCTAGTTATAACTCCAGAAATAGTTTTATTTCATAATACTTTTGAGGATCAACATGGAGTCAGACAAACAAGGGCACATATCCCAGAATATTCACTCCTTTCAGGGATACTGTTCTATCCAGATCTTATAAATGATAGAGTTGTCCAGTATTCTTTTCATGCAATGATACACTGGGGAAAACATGAGATAAATAAATAAATAATGCATAAAAAAAGCAATTACCCAGACTGGCAATACTATGACCTGAAGTTAGGCAATTATTTAATTTGATCATTGAAGTCTCCAAAATACCTAATTAGAATCTATATTTTTAGACTGATTTTATACTATTTCCACCAACTGGTTAATTTTCATCTCCTAGTTCTTTCTTTTAAAGAGACTGTTCCTGTATGCCTAGAATGATACCTCCTTACCTTATATGTATAGAGTCTCTGACTTTATTTAGGACTCAGCTTAAGTTTTATCTCATAAATAACAATTTCCTAGACCTACTATTTTGCTAGCACTTTCACATAATTTTAAAAATAAACTGTGTATATCAATTTATCTATCTGAGGCATTTCGGATTAAGTGACTTGTTCAGGGTTACATAGCTAGTAAGTGTAAACTATCTAAGGCTAAATTTGAACTCAAGTCCTCCTGACTGCAGAGCTGGTGCTCTATACACTATGCATCTAACTAATCCAAAACTATATATAATTAATATTGGCTTATCTGGGATCGCTTTTCCCATAGAATTTATAATCTTTTAAGAATAAATTATTTCCTTTTGGTCTTTGTATCCTCACCATATTTGGCACAATTCTTGTTAAAACAAACAAAAAAACGACAACAACAAAAAAAGGTACTTAATCACTTAATAACAATGTTTTTGACAAAATGGTAAGTCTTTAGCTACAGAGTAGTAATTGGATTGTTTACAGAAAATTTAAATAATGTCAAATATTAATATTTAATATCTGCTTTTTAAAGATTTATATATTTTCCCTTTAAGAGAACAAAATTATAGCCTGGTGAGGTGATTTGTTACCAAGCTGGAATCTAGGGGAAAAGTTATATGCAATATGTATTTGCCAATATTACATGTAATACTAATCCACTTGCATTTTAAAGTGTTATTTTAATGATGTCATTTTTATTCTGTAAAAGTCAGAAAGGTTATTGTTGTTACTGTTGTTTCTTTATTTTGTTCCAAGGATTTCTAAATGTAAATGGTTATAAAAATAAAGATTAAAAATATTCAATACTACCTGAAATATGCCATTATTATCCTACATTAGATGTCTTTGATTTCTGTAATCCTTTTTCTCCTCTTTCTATATTTATTAATTAACCTGAATTTCTTTGAGATAGCTTAAATCTTACTTTTTATTTAAAAAATCATTTTTTACCACCCAGTTGTTAGGTTCTTACTAAGTGCTAATGAGATAATGAGATATTAGGTTTTAACTAAGAGTACTGGCTAATATGGTTAGAAGGTTATCTGCCTTTGAATTTCCATCAAAAATAGGACCTGGAAGTCCACTATGTAAGTGAACATGCAAGATATAAATCTTGCCTGGATGCTTTCCCTTTCTATTCACCACTGGACTTATGGACATTTATAAATTCTCAATTTATGATTATTTGATCATGTTATTTGTTACATACTTCTAACATGTGTTATGTTACTATGTTACTATGTTACTATGTTACTATGTGTTTATGTAATTATGTGTAATGCCTCCAATATTGATGGATTATGTTTCAAGGTCATGACCACCCTATGTTCTAAATCAAAAGAAAGGGGGAGATGTTAGGTTCTTACGAAGTGCTAATGAGATAATTAAATATTAGGTTCTTACTAAATGCTAAGTCGGTACTTAACAATTCTCTAGTTCCAGCCTTTACTGGGAGTTTTACTTCTGTGAACTCCTTAGGAGGAGCAAGTTCATTGGTTGAAGTAATTTTTCCCAGAAGCCCTTGCATTATCCCATGACCATTCTCTGGAAGGATAAAAGATAGAGAATCTTGTCTGGAGCAGACTTGAGGCATCTCTCCAAAGAGAAAGAAGAAGTCACTACTCTGGACCAGAGTTGGCGGCAACTGTCTGGAGACAAGGGCTCTCTACAGGAAGAAAAATCTGTCCTAGAGATTGAGTTGAGACAGCAGATCTCCTCCCAGAGAGTGAACGGCAGTTTCTGGAGACAACAGAACTTTACAGGACAAAGAGGGGGAAGTGACGTGTATGGGTGGAGTAGAAGGAGGAAATTGAGGCATTCTCCTGGTGATGGAGAAAGAGGAAGGTGGTGTGGAGATTGCTAAATCTAATCTCCTGATGGTGATCACAATAGACCAAGAATAAATATTTTTTGTGACCCTTATTCCAGCTGATTTCTGGGAAGATAGAGTTCCAGCACCCAGCCACTAATGCCTTCTGTTTTCAAATTCCCTTTATTTATGTTGTATATGATCTAAGTATTTATGTGTCTCCCCCCCATTAAGAACAAGAAATATTTTTTTAATTTTTTCCATATTCCTATACTTAGAATAGTTTCTGGAATATAAACACTTAATAATTGTTTGCTGAATACTGGAAGTTTGCTTAAAATTTACATATAGATATAGATAGGTAGATATTCAAATCTATCTATCTATCTGTCTATCTATATATCTATATATCTGTGCCTGAGAGTTCCAAAATACATTCATTCATTTATTAAAGTATTCACTCATTCATTACCATGTTTTGAGAATAATTTTTAGAACACCTTATATTATGAATGGAAAATAAAGAAATTAGAACATCAAACCATATTGCAATGACATTGTAGAGAAACTTTGATGCTTAACTTTCTATGAAGTAGACAGATAGGAAACATTGAAGGATTTTATTATTATTTATTTTTTTATTTTTTACAAGAGGATATTGGTACAAGAGTTTCCAATATGAAGATTGATAGCAATAATATAATATGTAATCATATAATGTTATTATGTATTCAGAATGATTGATTCAGGTTGATTCAGAAGATTGATCTGAGAGCAGTATGTAGGAATCATTGGAATACAAAAAGATGAAGATTGTGAAAATAGTCACAAAAAATTGCCTTGGTCCTGGCCACATTCTTATTATTAATGGAAACATATCATCTAAGAATAAAAGATGGTTATGACTCTGCCCTTTCTTTGCCCTGATCAGCTGACATTTGAAATTTTGTGTTCAATGCTTGGCTCTACAAGTTAGAAACGTCATTCATAACTTGGAAAATTTTCAGAAGAGGATAACGAAGACAGTGAAGAACCTTGAAGTCATGCCTCATGAAGAAATGAGGGTCTTTAATGTGGAGAAGAAGGGATTTTATTAAGTGTGCTTAAGTAATTGAAGGCCTGTCATATAGAAGAGGAGTAAGACTTATTCCGTTTGGTCCCAGAGGAACAACAAGTATAAATCTCAAAAATTAGCTTTGCTATCTGAGGAAAATGAATAACAGTGATAATAGTAACAACAAAACAAAACTTCTTAGGAATTGGAGCTGTTCAACAGTAGAATGATCTAAATGAAAAAAAAAAAAAATTACCATCCCTGATACTTGCCAGGTGGGTTATTGTGTTGTTAACTTTGATGTGATGTTATTTTTTTCTTTATTAAAGCTTTTTATTTTCAAAGCATATGCAGAGATAATTCTTCAACATTAACCCTTGCAAAACCTTGTATTCCAATTACCCCCCCTTCAATTATTCCCTTTCCTAGACTGCAAGTAGGACAATATATGTTAAACATGGTAGAAATATTTGTTAAATCCAACATATATACATATATATTTACACAATTATCTTGCTGCTCAACAAAAATCAAATCAAATCAAACCATAAAAAATAAGAAGGAAAATAAAATGCATGAAAACAAGAATAAAAAGAATGAAAATGCCATGTGGTGAACCACATTTAGTTCCCACAGTCCTCTCTCTGGGTATAGAAGGTGTCTTCATCGCAAGATCATTGGAACTTGTAGTGTTTTCATTGGTTTTCTGAAGGTCTCTAGGGCAGTCTTCTTTTCAGTAGATTAATCACCATAAGAATAGCCAGGTGTTGGGCGGAGCTAAGATGGCAGAGAAGACACAAGTGGCATTCTAAACTCCTCTCATACCCTCACTACTAATTACCAAATTCAACAAAAATAGTGTTGACTGATGAAATCCACAAATGTTGAAAGTACAACAACTTACCTGCTGAAGATAATCTGGAAGATGGCCAGAAAAGATTTTTCCTGATTGGTGGGAGCAAGCCAGTGCAGGCAGGGAACAAAAACCAGAGGCTAGCATACTGAGCAGACCAAGACAGGATGGTCTCTGAAAATTAAAAATTTGCAGGGAGGACTCTACCACAGGTTGGCTTATCTGCTTTAGTTGCAAAGCAGAAGATCAGGAGAGAAGTTAAAGTCAAAGGTAGAGTGTACTCAAAAAAATGCTACAATCTAACAGAATCTGGCTATACCCATATAACACCCGGAAGTGACTCAGAATAGACCACAGCAGAGCTGTACAGCTGCATTCTGCAGCACTGGGCTTTTTCCTGGGGCAGTCACACTTCTGGGGCAGCCTCTAATCTGCAAAACAGGGGAGCTCTGCCTGGGGCAGCCACAAATCTGCATAGCAAGAGGGCTCTGACCAGAGCAATAGAACTTCTACTCTGCTGTGTTTCTCAGGGTAGAAACACTTCCAGTTCGGAGCTCTTGCTGATCAGCACACAGCAGGGTTCTGCCCAGGCAGCGACACTTTCGCTGCTGAGCTGATCTGAACAGCAAGACTATTTTCAGGGTAGAGACACTTCCAGTGTGAGGCAATTCCCAGAGACCTTCAACAACTCGGCCACTCTTAGCAGCCCATTTGCAGGACAGCTACTGTCTATATATCTATCCCTGAGCTGCAGAGGAAGCTGGTAATCTCCTTGCCCTGAAGACAAACCCCAAGGGCTTTTAAAAAATGAATAAGAATCATTGATGAAGTGTATAATGATCTTCTGGTTCTGCTCCTTTCACTTAGCATCAGTTGATGTAAGTCTCTCCAAGCCTCTCTGTATTTCTCCTGTTGGTCATTTCTTAAAGAACAATAATATTCCATAACATTCATATACCATAATTTACCCAACCATTCTCCAATTGATGGACATCCATTCATTTTCCAGCTTCTAGTCACTATGAAAAGGGCTGCCACAAACATTTTGGCACATACAGGTCCCTTTCCCTTCTTTAGTATTATCTTGGGATATAAACCCAGTAGTAGTATGGCTGGGTCAAAGGGTATGCACATTTTGATTACTTTTTGGGCATAATTGCAGATTGCTCTCCAGAATGGCTGGATTCTTTCACAACTCCACCAACAATGTATCAGTGTCCCAGTTTTCCCACAGCCCCTCCAACATTCATCATTATGTGTCCCTGTCATCTTAGCCAATCTGACAGGTGTGTAATGATATCTCAGAATTGTCTTAATTTGCATTTCTCTGATCAATAGTGATTTGGAACACTCTTTCATATGAGTGGAAATAGTTTTAATTTCATCATCTGAACATTGTCTGTTCATATCCTTTGACCATTTATCAATTGGAGAATGGCTTGATTTCTTATAAATTAAAGTCAATTCTCGGTATATTTTGGAGATGAGGCCTTTATGAGAACCTTTAACTGTAAAAATGTTTTCCCAATTTGTTACTTCCCTTCTAATCTTGTTTGCATTAGTTTTGTTTGTGCAGAAACTTTTTAATTTGGTGTAATCAAAATGTTCTATTTTGTGATCAATAATGGTTGCTAGTTCTCCCTTGGACACAAACTACTTCCTCCTCCACAAGTCCGAGAGGTAAACCATGCCTAAATCTTGGACCCATTTTGATCTAATCTTAGTATGTGATGTTAAATGTGGGTCCATGCCTAGTTTCTCCCATACTAATTTCCAGTTTTCCCAGCAGTTTTTGTCAAATAATGAATTCTTATCCCAAAAGTTGGAATCTTTGGGTTTGTCAAACACTAGATTGCTATTTTTATTCACTATCTTGCCCTGTAAACCTAACCTATTCCACTGATAAACTAGTCTATTCCTGAGCCAATAACAAATGGTTTTGGTGACTGTTGCTTTATAATATAGTTTTAGATCAGGTACAGCTAGACCACCTTCATTTGATTTTTTTTCATTACTTCCTTTGAAATTCTCGACCTTTTGTTGTTCCATATGAATCATATTGTTATTTTCTCTAGGTTATTAAAATAGTTTCTTGGAAGTCTGATTGGGATAGCACTAAATAAATAGATTAGTTTAGGGAGCATTGTCATCTTAATTATATTCGCTCGGCCTATCCAAGAGCACTGAATGTCTTCCCAATAATTTAAATCTGACTTTATTTTTGTGGCAAGTGTTTCGTGATTTTGCTCATATAATTCCTGACTCTCCTTTGGTAGATATATTCCCAAATATTTTATGCTCTTGACAGTCATTTTGAATGGAATTTCTCTTTGTATCTCTTGCTGTTGGATTGTGTTGTATAAAAATGGTGAGAATTTATGTGGATTTATTTTGTATCCTGCAACTTTGCTAAAATTCTGAATTATTTCTAATAGCTTTTTAGCAGAGTCTTTGGGGTTCTCTAAGTATACCATCATGTCATCTGCAAAAAGTGATAATTTGATTTCCGCATTTCCTACTCTAATTCCTTAATCTTTTTCTCAGCTCTTATTGCCAAGGCTAGAGTTTCTAATACTATATTGAATAGTAATGGTGATAGTGGGCAACCTTGTTTCACTCCTGATCTTACAGGGAAAGGTTCTAGTTTATAGCCATTACATATGATGTTTACTGAAGGTTTTAAATATATGCTCCTTATTATTTTAAGGAATAGCCCATTTATTCCTATGCTCTCAAGCGTTTTTAGTAGGAATGGATGTTGGATTTTATCAAATGCTTTTTCTGCATCTATTGAGATGATCATATGGTTTTTATTAATTTGATTATTAATATGGTCAATTATACTAATAGTTTTCCTAATATTAAACCAGCCCTGCATTCCTGGTATAAATCCCACTTGGTCATAGTGTATTATCCTGGGGATGATTTTCTGAAGTCTTTTTGCTAATATTTTATTTAAGATTTTAGCATCAATATTCATTAGGGAGATTGGTCTAAAATTTTCTTTCTCTGTTTTCATCCTACCTGGTTTAGGTATCAGTACCATGTCTGTGTCATAAAAGGATTTTGTAGGACTCTTTCAATCCCTATTTTTTCAAATAGTTTATATTGCATTGGAATTAGTTGTGCTTTAAATGTTTGGTAGAATTCACATGTAAATCTATCTGGTCCTCAGGATTTTGTCTTAGGGATTTGGTTAATAGCTTGTTCTATTTCTTTTTCTGAGATGGAACTATTTAGACTACTTATTTCTTTCTCTGTTAATCTTGGAAAGCTATATTTTTGAAGGCATTCTTCCATTTCATTTAAGTTATCGAATTTATTGGCATAAAGTTGAGCAAAGTAGCTCCTAACTATTGTTCTAATTTCCTCTTCATTAGTGGTGAGTTCACCCTTTTCATTTTCAAGACTAACAATTTGCTTTTTCTCTTTCCTTTTTTTAATCAGGTTTACTAAGGGTTTGTATATTTTGTTGTTTTTTTCATAGAACCAACTCTTAATTTTATTAATTAATTCAATAGTTTTTTTACTTTCAATTTTATTAGTCTCACCTTTTATTTTTGAATTTCAAGTTTTGTGTTTGTCTGGGGGTTTTTAATTTGTTCCTTTTCTAGCAATTTTAGTTGTAAACCAAATTCGTTGGCCCTCTCTTTCTCTAATTTATGCAAGTAGGCCTGTAGAGATATAAAACTTCCCCTTATTACTGCTTTGGCTGTATCCCACATATTTTGGTATGATGTCTCATTATTGTCATTTTCTTGGGTGAAGTTATTAATTATGTCTATGATTTGCTGTTTTACCCAATCATTCTTTAGTATAAGATTATTTAGTTTCCAATTATTTTTGGTCTATTTTCCCCTGGCTTTTTATTAAATGTAATTTTGATTGGATTGTGGTCTGAAAGGGATGCATTTACTATTTCTGCCTTACTGCATTTGATTTTGAGGTTTTTATGCCCTAGTATATGATCAATTTTTGTATAGGTTCCATGAACTGCTGAGAAGAAAGTATACTCCTTTCTGTCTCCATTTAGCTTTCGCCAAAGCTCTATCATATCAAACTTTTCTGGTATTCTATTTACCTCTTTGACTTCTTTCTTATTTATTTTGTGGTTTGATTTATCAAATTCTGAGAGTGCAAGGTTGAGATCTCCCACTATTATAGTTTTGCTATCTATTTCTTCTTGCAGCTCTCTTAATTTCTCTTTTAAGAATTTAGATGCTGCACCACTTGGTGCATACATGTTTAATATTGATACTGCTTCATTATTGATGATACCCTTTAGCAGGATATAATGCCCTTCCTTATCTCTTTTAATTAGATCAATTTTTGTTTTTGCTTGATCTGAGATGAAGATGGCTACTCCTGCTTTTTTGGTTTTGCCTGAAGCATAATAGATTCTGCTCCACCCTTTTACTTTTAGTTTGAATGTATCTCCCTGTTTCAGGTGTTTCCTGTAAACAACATATAGTAGGATTCTGACTTTTAATCCAGTCTGCTAACTGCTTCCTCTTTATGAGGCAGTTTGCCACATTCACATTTATGGTTAGAATAACTAATTCTATATTGCTTGCCATCCTATTAACCACTGCTTATGCTTTTCCCCTTTCCTTCCCTCTTACCCCCCTACCCAGTAGTAAACTTGTGAACACCATTTGCTTTTCACAGCCCTCACTTTTTAGGATCCCTCCCCCAACTTAAAGATCCTCCCCGTATTTTACCCCTTTTCCTCGAAATTTATGTATTCCCTTCCCCTTACCTTACTCCTTCCCTTTCACTTTTCAATGAAGTGGAAGAAGTTTCACCATAAATTGAATATGTACACTATGTTCATCTCCCTCCTTTCTTTCTCTCAGATATAATAGGTTACCTTTGCCTCTTCATGAGATGTAGTACCACCACTTTACACTTTTTTATGATATAGTTTCCTTTCCACCTCTAGTTTCTAAGACAAATTGTACATATGTTCTTTACATATTTTTTTTTGGCAGAAGTATAGTTCTCAAGCTTTCTTTTTACCTTTTTAGAAATCTCTTGAGTTCTGTATTTGAAGATCAAACCTTTTATGTAGGTCTGGTTTTTTCATCAACAATAGATGGAATTCATTTATTTCATTAAATGTCCATCTTCTTCCCTGGAAAACGATGCTCATTCTTGCTGGGTAAGTTATTCTTGGCTGCATACCAAGTTCCTTAGCCTTTCGGAATATCCATGTTCCAGGCCCTTTGTTCTTTTAATGTGGATGCTACTAGATCCTGGGTTATCCTTATTGTGGCTCCTCCATATCTGAATTGCTTTTCTCTAGAAGCTTCCAATATCTTTTCCTTTGTCTGATGGTTCTTGAACTTGGCCAGTATATTTCTTGGTGTTTTGATTTTAGGGTCCCTTTCAGTAGGTGATCGATGAATTTTTTCAATGTCTATTTTACCCTCTGTTTCCAAAACATCTGGGCAGTTCTCTTTGATAATTTCCTCGAAAATAGTGTCCAAGCTCTTTTTTTCCTCACATTTTTCAGGGAGTCTGATTATTCTCAAATTGTCTCTCCTGGATCTGTTTTCCAGATCTGTTGTCTTTCTAATAAGGTACTTGACATTCTTTTCAATTGTTTCATTTCTCTGGTTTTGCTTGACTACCTCTTGGTTTCTCCTTGAGTCATTGATTTCTACTTGTTCGATTCTAATTTTCAATGATGTATTTTCTTCACTCACTTTTTAAATATCTTTTTGTAATTGTCCAATTGTGTTTTTATCTTCTATGGAATTTTTTTTCCATTTTATCCCTTTTACTTTTTAGAGAGCTGATTTCTTTATCCAGCTCACTAATCCTCTTTTCCTTGGAGTTGTTTGCCTTTTCTAATTCACTGATTTTATTTCTCAATGATTTGTTTTCTTTATCCACTCTGTCTTTAAATGTGTGGAATGACTTCTCCAGGCTCTCTTGCCAAGCTTCCCTTTCTTTTTTCAATTTCTCTTCTAGCTGTCTTGTGAGAGCCTTTTTGATTTCCTCTATGAGATCCTTTTGTATTGAGGAGTAGATCATATCCCCCTAGGGGATTCCTCTGGGGACAGTCTGTTTTTAGTCTCTTCAGTATTTGAAGTCTGCTCTCTCTCCATAAAAAAGCTATCAATGGTTAGAGCCCTTTTGAATTTTTTGTTCATTTTGTCAAGAGCGGAATGGAAGAAAACAAACTGACAAGAGAAACAATTGGTCTGTTTTGGGGGGGGATGGAGCTGGATGGTGTTAATGGGCTTCCTCTACAGACTGGGGGTAGGGCAGCAGAGAGCCACTAACAGAACAGCGATGGCTGTGCTGCATCTGTGCTCTGAGGCTCTGAGAACCCTCTGAGGCTCTGAGAATGCACTGAGTCACTCCAGGTGGGGGTTGGGGGTGGCCGGGTTCTGAGAAACGCTAACTTTCCGGGGGTTTAATCCTCACCTTCAGTGTTTACACCCTCTCCACTGCTCCTGGCTTGCTGCCAAGATAGAATATCCACACTGGGATAAAATTCTTTTTTGCAGAAATGGCAGAGATCGTACCTCTCCCCCTCTGGGCTGAGCTGTTTGAGCTGTCTGTCTTGCTCTGGCTGCCTGCCCTCAATCTGCACCCAGTCTGTTCGACTCTCCCCCGAGCAAATATAGACCTTCTCTGGCGAATTTCAAGGATGTCTTCTCTTGGTGATTATTTGTGGGTTTCTTTTCTGGTCAAGCATTAATTCTGAGGCTTGTCATGAATAAGTTCTGAGAGTAAAGGAAGAGCTCAAGCAGCTGTCTGCCACCCCGCCGCCATCTTCAGAGAAATGCAAATTAAGATAATGCTGAGATACCACTACACACCTCTCAGATTGTCTAGGATGACAGGAAAAGATAATGCTGAATGTTGGAGGGGATGTGGGAAAACTGGGACACTGATACATTGTTGGTGGAATTATGAATACATCCAGCTATTCTGGAGAGGTATTTGGAATTATGCTCAGAAAATTATCAAATTGTGCATACCCTTTGATCCAGCAGTGTTACTACTAGGCTTACATCCCAAAGAGATCTTAAAGAAGGAAAAGGGACACATATGTATAAAAAATGTTTGTGGCAGCCCTCTTTGTAGTGGCCAGAAACTGGAAACTGAGTGGATGCCCATTAATTGGAGAATGCTTGGGTAAATTGTGGTATATGAATGTTATGGAATATTATTGTTCTGTAAGAAATGACCAGCAGGATGGTTTAAGCAAGGCCTGGAGAGACTTACATGAACTAATGGTGAGTGAAATGAGCAGGACTAGGAGATCATTATATACTATAACAATAATACTATATGATGATCAATTCTGATGGATGTGGCTCTCTTCAACAATAAGATGAACCAAATCAATTCCATTTGTTCAATAATGAATAGAACCAGCTATGCCCAGTGAAAGAACTCTGGGAAATAAATGGGTGAACTACTACATAGCATTTTCAATCCCTCTGTTTTTGTCTGCTTACATTTTTTTATTTCCTTCACAGAAATAATTGTACATTATTTCAAAGTCCAATTCTTCTTGTGAATCAAATTATCTATGAATATGTATACATATATTGTATTTAATTTATACTTTAACATATTTAAAATGTATTGGCCTACCTGCCATCTGGGGGAGGGGGTGGGGAGAAGTAGGGGAAAAAATGGAACAAAAGGTTTATAATTGTCAATGCTGAAAAATTATCCATGCATATATATTGTAAATAAAAAAAAAACTATATATAAAAAACAATAGCTAGGTGTTAAAGTCTAATTTCTTTATTACCTCCTTGCCTGGTACCCAGGTAGCTTTCTTGTGGCCTTCAGATGGACCTTATCCTCAGTGGGGGAGAGCAGGAGGACAAGCCAGCCACCATGAGGCTGATGAAGATAGAATGAATCTCTCTCCTTGGCTCCCAGAGCTTGAGCTCCTGCCTCCAGTCTTCTCGTCTTTTTCAAATCTGACTCAGGTTGAGTTTGTCCCAGCTTATATGCTCTATTCTAATAACATTATCATAGAGTATCTTGTAAATCTTGTAAAACAAGTGTTCATCTTGTGGAACTATATGTACTAAGTACATATACTGAACTAGAAAACTATTAATGAACATGCTAAACTAGATAACCATTGTCTTATCAATTCCACTGAGTTAGCACCTTGTAAGCATCCTTGTTTCACATACAGAGTTCTGGCCCATAACAGGAACTGATCACAATCATCTCATTGTTGAAATTGTCCATCAAAATTAATCTTCATGTGATCATATTGTTGCTGAGTACAATGATCTGATTCTTCTCATTTCAAATACCTTAAGTTCTTGTAAATCTCTCCAAGCCTCTCTGAAATAATCCTGCTGATTGTTTCTTACAAAATTGTCATATTCCATAGCATTTATATACCATAACTTATTCAGCTATTCTCAAACTAATGGGCATCCACTCAATTTATATTTCTTGTCACTATAAAAAGGCTGTCACAAACATTTTTTCACATGTGGATCACTTTCCCTCCTTAACAATTTCTTTGGGATATAAGTCCAGTAGACACACTAGAAACACTGCTGAATCAAAGATTTTGCACAATATGTTAACTCTTTCAGCATAATTCCAATTTCTTCTCCAAAATAATTGAATCAATTCACACTAACAATATATTAGTGTCCCAATTTTCCCACATACCTTCCAATATTCATTATCATTTCTGTTAATTTTAGCCAATCTGAGAGATAAGCAGTGGTACCTCAGAGTCATCTTAATTTGTATTTCTCTAATCAATAATGACTTAGACCACCTTTTCATGTAATTAGAAAAAGTTTTCAATTCCTTCATCTGAAAATTGTCTCTTCATATCCTTTGATCATTTATCAATTGGAAGATGGCTTGAATTCTTATAAATTTGATTCAGATCTCTTTATATTTTTTAAATGAAGTCTTAAGAATGAAAAATTTTCCTAGTTTATTGCTTCCCGTCTAATCTTGTCTGCACTGATTTTCTTAGAAAAAAAACCTTTTTAATTTAATATAATAAAAATTATCTTTTTTGTGTTCAATAATGAGCTCCAGTTCTTCTTTGGTTACAAACTCCTCCCTCCTCCATTGATCTGAGAGATAAACTGTTGGAATACATGGGAGCCACTTGACAGTGCTTGCTGAAAATCCAACCTGGGTCTGCAAAATGGATCCCCTTGTATGAGAGGATGATACAAGGAGACTGAGAGGTAGTTGATGTTCTCTGACCACTCTGACTGAGAGACCGTTGCATTGTCTGACTTCTCTCCTTTTCCTTTGCCTCCAATTTATTGCATTCACAGTCCACAATACCTGTGTCAGCAAAGGCTACTCTGCAACTCCTTCAGAAGATCCATAGTTGTGGAGGCTCTCAGAAAAATGGCCTGCCCTTAACAGTAAGCCATCCTATGTTCTTCTAATTTGCTTATAATATCACTTTGTATGTCTATATCATGAACCCATTTCAATCTTATCTTGGTATACAGTGATAAGTGTGGGTCAATGCCTAGTTTCTGCCATACTGGTTTCCAATTGTCCAAGTAATTTTTATCAGTAAGTTTTTAATTTCAAAAGTTGGAGTCTTTAGATTTGTCAAACACCAGATAATCATTGCGGTCATTGATTATTTTGTCCTGTGAACCTAACCTATTCTACTGACTGACTACTCTATTTCTTAGCCAGTAGCAAATGGTTTTTGATAACTGCTGCTTTATAATATAGTTTTAAGTCTGGAACAGTTAGGTCACCTTCATTGGCATTTTTTTTCATTAATTACCTTGAAATTCTTGACCATTTGTTCTTTCATATGAACTTTGTTGTTCTTTTTTCTAGATCTATAAAATAAATTTTTGGGAGTTTAATTGCTATAGCACTAAATAAGTACACTAATTTAGGTAGCATTGTCATTTTTATTCTATTCCCTTGTCTTACCCAAGAGAACTTGATATTTTTCCAATTGATTAGGTACAATTATATCTAATGTTAAAAGTATTTTGTAATAGTGTTCATATAGTTTCTGACTTTCTCTTGGCAGCAGACTCCTAAGTATTTTAGATTATTGACAGTTATTTTAAAGGAATTTCTCTTTGTATGTCTTTCTGCTGGACTTTGTTGGCAATATATAAAAATGCTGATGATTTCTGTGGATTTATTTTGTATTCTATAACTAACTTTGCAAAAGTTGCATATTGTGTCCAGTAGGTTTTTAGTTGATTCTCTAGGGTTCTCTATGTATATCATTTTATCATCTGCAAAAAGTAATAATTTTGTTTCTTCATTACCTACTCTAATTCCTTTAATCTTTTTTTCTCTTATTGCCAAAGTTAACATTTCTAATACAATATTGAAGAATAATCATGATAGTGGGCGACCTTGTTTCACCCCTGATCTTATTGGGAATGGTTCTAGTTGTCCCCATTAGATATGATGATGCTTTACTAATGGTTTTTAATAGATTCTACTGATCATTTTAAGAAAAAGTCTATTTATTCTTATACTCTCTAGTGTTTGTAATAGGAATGGATTTTGGATTTTATCAAAAGCTTTTTTCTGTATCTATTGAGATAATCATATGATTTTGTTAGTTTGGTTATTGATAAGTCAATTATGCTAATAGTTTCCCTAATATTGAATGATCCTGTATTGCTAGTATAAATCCTACTTTCTTGTGGTATATTATCCTGGGAATTACTTTATGTAATCTTTTTTGCTAATATTTTATTTAAGATTTTTGCATCAATGTTCATTAGAGATACTGATCTATAATTTTCTTTCTGTGTTTTAGTCCTATCTGGTTTAGGTATCAGTACCATGTCTTTATCATTAAAAAAAATAGGAATCCTTTTCCCCTATTTTTTCAAATAAGTTAATTGTTCTTTAAATGTTTGGTAGAATTTACATGTAAATCCATCTGGCCCTGTAGATTTTTTTCATAGAAAGTTGATTAATAGATTGTTCTATTTCTTTTCCTAAAATGGGATTATTTAAATGATTTATTTCTTCTTCTATCACTCTAGGCAACCTATATTTTATAGGTATGCCTCCATTTCTCTTAGTATATCAAATTTATTGACATAAAGTTTGGCAAAATAACTCCCAATTATTCCTCTAATTTTTTCTTCATTGGCGGCAAGTTCTCTCTTTTCATTTTTGAAAGTAACAAATTGATTTTCATTTCTTTTTTCCTAATGAAATTGACAAAATATTTATCTATTTTAGTTTTTTTTTCACAAAACTAACTCTTAGTTGTGTTTATTAATTCAATAGGTTTCTTACTTTCAATTTTATTAATCAACCCTTTTGCTTTTAGAATTGCAAATATGATATTTAATTGGAGTTTTTTTTTTTATTTTGTTCCTTTTCTTTTTTAACTGTGAACTCAATTCACTGGTCGTCTCTTTCTCTATTTTATGCAAATAATCATCTAGAGATATAAAATTGCTTCTTATTACCCCTTTGTTAGCGACCACAAATTTTGGTATGTTATCTCATTATTATCAATCTCTTAGATGAAATTATTAATTTTGTCTTTGATTTGCTGTTTCATCTATTCATTCTTTAGGATTAGATTATTTAGTTTCCAATTAATTTTGGTCTATTTTCCCTTGGCCTTTTATTGAATGTAATTTTAATTTCTTCATGATATGGGGTGGGGAGAAGCACTAACTATTTCTTCCTTTCTGCATATGATTTTGAGGTCTTTATGGCATAATATCTGGTCAATTTTTGTACAGGTTCTATGAACTGTCGAGAAAAATGTATACTCTTTTCTGTCTCCATTCAATTTTCTCCAAAGATCTATCATACCTAACTTTTCTAACATTGTATTTACCTCCATAACTTCTGTCTTATTTATTGTGTGGTTTGATTTCTCTAGTTCTAAGAGAGCAAGTTTGAGATCCTTTACTAGTATAGTCTTGCTGTCTATTTCTTCTTGCACTTCTCTTAACTTTTTATTTCTTCTTTAGAAATTTAGAAGCTACATCACTTGTTGCATATATGGTTAGTATTGACATGACTTCATTATCTATGGTACCTTTTATCAAGGTACAGTTTCCTTCCTCATCTCTTTTAATTAGATCTATTTTTCCTTTGACTTGATCTGACTTCAATATCACCATCACTACTTTTTTTTTTAACTTCACCTGAATAATAATAGATTCTGCTTCAGCCTTTTACCTTTATTTTTTATGTATCACTCAATTTTAACTGTGTTTCTTGCAAACAACGTATTGTAGAATTCTGTTTTTTAATTCAGTATGCTATCCACTACTGTTTTATGGGAGAGTTCATCCTGTAGTCTTCTTTGTTAGTTTTATGGAGGTCTTGGGAGCAGCCT
Source organism: Sminthopsis crassicaudata (assembly GCF_048593235.1). NCBI lineage: Eukaryota > Metazoa > Chordata > Mammalia > Dasyuromorphia > Dasyuridae > Sminthopsis > Sminthopsis crassicaudata. The sequence continues at coordinate 214,490,372 of NC_133621.1, forward strand.
TCCTATCAGCCAAGTAATGATCATGAGAATAGCCAGGTGTTAAAGTCCAAATCCTTTATTATCTCCTTCAAAGTCCTATCTCCTTCACTTGGGGATAGGCTAGTTTTCTAGAGGACCTTCAAACAGAACTTGGTCTCAGTGGAGGAAATGCAGGAGGAGAGCCTGCCCCCAAAAGCCTGACCTAAGATGGATTGAATCTTTCTGAGTCTGAGGGCTTGTGCTCTTTCAGCCTCCAGCCACCACAAAGATGGACAAGGGGATGAATGTGTCTCTCCTTGGCTCCAAGAGCTTGAGCTCCCACATCCAGGCCACTTGTCTTTGGCTCCGCTTCTGGTTGACTTTATGCTAGCTTATATGCTCTCTTATAATTACATTATCATAGGTGTGAATCTTGTAGAACTATATTAAGTACTAAGCACATGTACTGAACTAGAGAACTATTAAGCACCATGGTAAACTAGATAACCATTTTCTTTATCAATTCCACTGACTTAATATCTTGTAAGAATCTTTGTTTCAGAGTTCTGGCCCATAACAAATCCCATTCATAATCACTAAAGTGACTAGTTCTGTATTTTCCATCATCTTATTTACCCTAAATTATGTTTTTTTTTTCCTTTTCACCCTTTCCTTCTTCCACAATATTTTGCTTCTGACCATCACTTTCCTCAAGAAGCCCTGCTCCTTTATAGCCCTTATCCCTTTTTCATATCTTTCTCTTACTATTTCTGTTTTCCCTAATATTAGCTTTACCCTTTTCCCTCCCACTTCCCTATATTGTGAGACAAGTTTTTTCTGTGACACCAAATATGTCTAGTATTCTTTCTTTGAGCCGAGTTTGTTGAGAGTAAGATTCACACAATGTTCATCCCCCTCCCTTCTTTCCTCAATTATAATAGGTCTTTGTTGCCTCTATATGAGATGTAATTTCCTTCATTTTATCTCCATTTTCCTCTTTTTTTGCTTTTCCACTTCTAGTTTCTGTTTTGACATTAAAATCAAATTATACCTGCACTTTCTATGTATACTCATAAAAGATATATAGTTCTCAAGAGTTTTTTTTTTCATTTTTCTTTTTTATGCTTTTCTTGAGTTTTATATTTGGAGGTCAATTTTTTGTTCAGCTCTGGCCTTTTCATCATAAACAAATGAAATTCACCTGAATCACTGAACGTCCATCATCTTCCCTGAAAGATATTTAATTTAGCTGAATAGTTTATTCTTGGCTGAATTACCAGTTCTTTTACCATGTAGAATACCTGATTCAGGCCTTTTAATTCTTTAAGGTGGAAGCTCCTGGGTAATTCTGATTGTAGCTCCTTGGTATTTGAACTGTTTCTTTCCAGCTGCTTGCAATACTTTTTCCTTGGTCCAATAATTCTGAATTTTAGCCATGATACCCCTTGAAGTTTTCCTCTTGGGGTCTCTATAAGGAGGTGAATGGAGAATTCTTTCAATGAATTTTTTACCTTCTCATTCTAGGACTTCAGGGCAGTTTTCCTTGATGATTTTGTGAAAGATAGTGTCTAAGCTTTTTTCTTTCATCATGGTTTTTAGGAAGTCCAATAATCCTCTTACTTCTTAATCCTCTAAACTTTGAAATAGATTCTATAGAATCAGACTGAGAAATGTTGTCTTAAGGATGAGAAGGGAGTGGAGACATAACCAAAATAACAGAGCAAAGCAAAGGAGTTGCCTGGAAAATATCTCTTCAGTTTCCTTCAGATACAAAGTGAAATCAAGTGTTTAAAAGAATTCTGGAGTGACAGAGTCCATACAAAACAACAACAACAACAACAACAACAACAACAACAAAAATCAACAACAGTGAAACAATTTTCCATCCCATGATAACAAAAGAACTTCAAAAAACCTTTCCCTTGCTCGAGTAAAAGCAAAGCACAGCCCAGTACAGAAAGTATTCAGGCAACTCAATGGAAGACTCTCATGCACAAGAAAGATCAGGAACCAAGGTCCCATGTCCTCACTCAGCAGGCTAAGAATGCCACAAACCAACTGCAAGACATCCAGCACTAGCACACTCAAGGAAACTGTTAGTCCCAAGACCCAAGGCACAATAGCCATAACTGAGTCAGGCCTGGTGCAGTGGGCAACCCACTAGATGAAGAGTCTCTGGTTCAGAAATCATCAGCAATGATGTTTGTGACTCCCCCAAAAAAGCAGCGATAATAATCTTGATCTCAGACAAAGCACAATCCAAACAGGCCTGATTTTAAAAAGGCCATGAAGGAAACTCCATCTTTCTAAAAGATAGTTAAAGTAATATCAATATTAAACACATGCATAAAGTATTATAACAGCCAAATTTCTAGAGGAGAAGTTAAGTGAATTACAGAAAGAAATAGACAGTAAAACAATTAGTGGAATACTTCAAATTCTCACTCTTAGAACTAGATAAATCTAACAACAAAATAAACAAAAAGGAAGCAAAGAATTTTAGAAAAGCTATTTATGATAGAACTCTAGATAAAACTGAATTGGGATAAAAAGAAGCAGACCATTTTCTCAGTGACACACAGCACCTACAGAAAAATTGACCATATTTTAGGACACAAAAACTTCCCAACAAAAACAAAAAGACAGAAATATTAAACATGTACTTTATGCACTGTGATACAATAAAATTACATGTAATAAGGGCTATAATATGATAGATTAAGAATTATTGGAAATGGGGGGGCGGAGCAAAGATGGCAGAGAAGAAACACACGACTCTGTGAACATCCTCACTCCCTCACAACCAATTAGATAAATCAGCCTCAGAAATAGCGCTGGACTGATACATACCACAAGGACTGGAAGCACGACTTACCAGCTGAAGAGAATCTGGAGTTTCAACAGAAAAGGTCAGTTCCCAGGGGAGGAAGAAGAGAGGCCAGCACAGACGGCTGGGTGCTAGCATACTGCGCCAATCGCGCTGGGAAGGGCTCTGGGATCAGAGAAGCCACTGAGATAAAGGAGTCTGGCACAGGCTGTTAGCTCTTCTCTGCTTATAATATAGCAGTTCAGAAGAGAAATCTAAAATACTTTAAAAATTCAGATAGATTAGATTTTCCCCGTATCCTGGGGGTGACTCAGCAGATCTGGGCACCAGGGGGTGTGGCCTCAGCTCCCACCTGAGAATAGTTAAGAGATTGACAAGTGGGTGGATACGGCCCAAGGCAACACACACTGCCTAGCTTAGCTGGAGGGAGTGGAACTCAGCTCCCGAAGTCCCAGAGAAGCAGAACCTTTGAACTAGGGACCAGGGTTTCTGGCAGACACTTCCAGTTTGAGCACAGGGACTTTTCATGTCACCTGCTGCAGACATCCACACCCCACCGGGAAGCATAGGCTGGGCTTTGTGCCTTCTTTACTGTTCAATCTCAAACCTCAGGGAAGCAGCTAGTAGAACACAACGCCCTCAAGGCACAGCAGTGCTAGTCACCTCTGAGGCACTTCCAGGGAGGGGGTGGGGAAGTCTCTCCCAGAGCTCTATCTTGGCTCAGGCACAGGAGCCGCTGCATCCATCCGGTCTGGGAGGAAACTGGTAAAGAGTAAATTAATAATTTCCTACCCCAGGGACAAACCCCAAAAGATTATTTAAATATGAACAAAAAAGCCAGAAAAACTATAGATTCCTTCTACACAGAGAAAGAGCGGGTATCCAACCCCGAGGAAGTTAACAGCAGAGAGTCAGCAGATAACAACCTAAAGGGGAACGATTCCTGCCCCCCATCACATAACTCTCTCCTAGAAGAGACTATTAAAAAGTTAAGAGAGTTTGAAGAAAAATGGGGAAAGGAAAGGGAAGCTATGATAGAGAATAACAACGTCCTGAAATTGGAGTTGGAAAAAATAAAGAATTCACAGGAGATGCAGGGAAACAAAATTTGTGAATTATAAAAGATTAAAAAACCACAGGAAAGTAGGATTTCTGAATTGGAAAAGATAAAAAACTCTCAAGAAAATAGAATTTCTGAATTGGAAAAAGAAAATAATTCTCAAAAAAAATTAGGGAAATGGAAAAAAATTCAATAGAGCAAAATAATTCATTTAAAAACGAAATTGGGCATTTACAAAAAGAACTAAAAACTGTGAAAGAAGAAAATAACTCCTTAAAAGTCAGGATGGAACAAATGGAAATGAATGATTCACAGAGAACCCAAGAATCAGTCAAACAAACAAAAAAAAAAAAAAATGAGAAGCTGGAGAACAACGTCAAATACTTACTGGGAAAATCTATAGACCTGGAAAATAGATCTAGGAGAAATAATCTGCGGATCATTGGACTTCCAGAAAACTATGACCAAAAAAAGAGCCTAGATTCTATTTTACAGGAAATTATCAAAGAGAATTGTCCAGAGATAATAGAAACAGAAGGGAAAGTAGATGTGGAAGGAATTCATCGAACTCCTTCTGAAATAGACTCTAAAAAAAGAACACCATGGAATATTGTGGCTAAGCTGCAGAATTACCACACAAAGGAGAAAATCCTGCAAGCAGCTAGAAAAAAACAATTTAAATACCAAGGTGCCACAATAAGGGTCACCCAAGATCTGGCTGCCTCCACATTAAAAGATAGAAGGGCCTGGAACCTGATATTCCGTAAGGCAAAAGATCAAGGACTGCAACCAAGAATGAACTACCCAGCTAAGTTTAGCATCTTTTTCCATGGAAGAAGATGGTCATTCAATGAAACAGAGGAATTCTATATGTTTCTAAGAAAAAAACCAGACTTAAACAAAAAATTTGATCTACATCCACAAGACTGAAGAGAAACAGAAAAAGGTACACAGAACCCTTGAGAACTGTAACTCTGTTGTGGGTATATAAAAAGTACTCAAGGATAATTTGATTTTACTGATATAAAAGAAAAAAAGGGGGGTGTAGTAAAGGGAAGGAGGTCATTTCAGAAAAAGGGGAAGGAATGATAAAAAGAGGGAAACTACATCCCAGGAAGAGGCATAGAAAATACACCATATCTGAGGGAATTTAGTGAGGGGGAGAATCATTGTGTGAATCTTACTCTCATCAGGAGAGGCTCAAAGAGTAAATAATTAACATATTTGTTTTTTAGAGAATTTTCTCTCACCTCATTAAAAGGGGGGAGAGGAAAAGGAAAAAGAAAAAGGAGAATAAGTGAAGGGTCTTGGAGTGAGGGGGAGGGATACTAAAAAAAAGGGAGGGTTACACTTCACAAGGGGGGTCTATAAATTAAATATCGGGGAGGGGGATCAGAGGGTCAAGGGAAAAAGCATAATCTGGGAATAATATGATGGCAGGAAATACAGAATTAGTTATTTTAACTGTAAATGTGAATGGGATGAACGATCCCATCAAACAGAGATGGGTAGCAGATTGGATCAAAAATCAGAACCCTACAATATGTTGTCTGCAGGAAACACACTTAAAGCAGGGAGATACATACAGAGTAAAGGTAAAAGGTTGGAACAGAGCGTATTATGCTTCAGGTAAAGCCAAAAAAGCAGGGGTAGCTATCCTTATCTCAGATCAAGGAAAAGCAGAAGTAGATCTAGTTAAAAAAGATAAGGAAGGAAACTATATCCTGCTGAAAGGTAGCATAAATAATGAAGCCATATCAATACTAAACATATAGGCACCAAGTGGTATAGCATCTAACTTTCTAAAGGAAAAGTTAAGAGAATTGCAAGAAGAAATAGACAGTCAAACTATAATAGTGGGAGATCTCAACCTTGCACTCTCAGATTTAGACAAATCAAACCACAAAACAAACAGGAAAGAAATTTAAAAAGTAAATAGAACATTAGAAAAACTAGGTATGATAGACCTTTGGAGAAAACTGAATGGCAATAGAAAGGAATATACTTTCTTCTCAGCAGTTCATGGATCCTATACAAAAATAGACCATATATTAGGACATAAAGATCTCAAAATTAAATGTAGGAAGGCAGAAATAATAAATGCCTTCTTCTCAGATCACAATGCAATAAAAGCTACATTCAGTAAAAAGTTAGGGGTAAATAGACCAAAAAGTAATTGGAAACTAAATAATCTCATCTTAAAGAATGACTGGGTGAAAGAGCAAATTATAAAAACAATTAACAATTTCACGCAAGATAATGACAATGATGAGACATCATACCAAAATCTTTGGGATGCAGCTAAAGCGGTAATAAGGGGAAATTTTATATCTTTAGAGGCTTATTTGAAGAAAATAGAGAAAGAGAAGATTAATGAATTGGGCTTACAACTTAAAAGGCTAGAAAAAGACCAAATTATAAACCCCCAACCAGAAATTAACCTTGAAATACAAAAATTAAAAGGAGAAATCAATAATATTGAAAGTAAAAAAACTATTGAATTAATAAATAAAACCAAGAGTTGGTTTTATGAAAAAGCCAATAAAATAGATAAACCTTTGGTAAATTTGATCAGAAAAAAGAAAGAGGAAAATCAAATTGTTAGACTTACAAATGAAAAGGGGGATCTTTCCACTAATGAAGAGGAAATTAGAGAAATAATAAGGAGTTACTTTGCCCAACTTTATGCCAATAAATTTGATAACTTAAGTGAAATGGATGACTTCCTCCAAAAATATAGGCTCCCTAGATTAACAGAGGAGGAGATAAATTGCTTAAATAGTCCCATTTCAGAAAAAGAAATAGAACAAGCTATTAATCAACTCCCCAGGAAAAAAATCACCAGGACCAGATGGATTCACATGTGAATTCTACCAAACATTTAAAGAACAATTAGCCCCAATGTTATATAAAGTATTTGAAAAAATAGGGGATAAAGGAGTCCTACCAAACTCCTTTTATGACACAGACATGGTACTGATACCTAAACCAGGTAGATCGAAAACTGAGAAAGAAAATTATAGACCAATTTCCTTAATTAATATTGATGGTAAAATCTTAAATAAGATATTAGCAAAAAGACTTCAGAAAATCATCTCCAGGATAATACACTATGATCAAGTAGGATTTATTCCAGGAATGCAGGGCTGGTTTAATATTAGGAAAACTATTAATATAATTGACCATATTAATAATCAAATTAATAAAAACCATATGATCATCTCAATAGATGCAGAAAAAGCATTTGACAAAATCCAACATCCATTCCTACTAAAAACTCTTGAGAGTATAGGAATAAATGGATTATTCCTTAGAATAATCAGGAGCATATATTTAAGACCGTCAGTAAGCATAATATGCAAAAGAAATAAACTGCAACCTTTCCCAGTAAGATCAGGAGTGAAACAAGGTTGCCCACTATCACCATTACTATTCAATATAGTACTAGAAACGCTAGCCTCGGCAATAAGAGCCGAGAAAGAGATTCAAGGAATTAGAGTTGGAAATGAGGAAACCAAACTATCACTTTTTGCAGATGACATGATGGTATACTTAGAGAACCCCAAAGACTCTGCTAAAAAGCTACTAGAAATAATTCAAAATTTCAGCAAAGTGTCAGGATACAAAATAAATCCACATAAATCCTCAGCATTTTTGTATATCACTAACAAAATGCAACAGCAAGAGATACAAAGAGAAATTCCATTCCAAACAAATGTTTAGAGTATAAAGTATTTGGGAATCCATCTACCAAAGAAAAGTCAGGAATTATATGAGAAAAATTACAAAACACTTGCCACAAAAATAAAGTCAGATTTAAATAATTGGAAAGACATTCAGTGCTCTTGGATAGGCCGAGCGAATATAATAAAGATGACAATACTCCCCAAACTAATCTATTTATTTAGTGCTATACCAATCAGACTCCCAATAAACTATTTCAATGACCTAGAAAAAATAACAACAGAATTCATATGGAAGAATAAAAGGTCGAGAATTGCAAGGGAACTAATAAAAAAAAGTCAGAGGAAGGTGGTCTAAGTGTACCTGATCTAAAGCTATATTATATAGCAGCAGTCACCAAAACCATTTGGTACTGGCTAAGAAATAGACCGGTAGATCAGTGGAACAGATTAGATACAAAGGACAAAAAAGGGTACATCTATAGCAATCTAATCTTTGACAAACCCAAAGATACCAACATTAGGGATAAAAATTCATTATTTGGAAAAAAATGTTGGGAAAAATGGAAATTAATATGGCAGAAATTAGATATGGTTCCACACTTAACACCATATACCAAGATAAGATCAAAATGGGTCCAAGATTTAGGCATAAAGAATGAGATCATAAATAGATAAGAGGAACAGAGGATAGTCTACCTCTCAGACTTGTGGAGAAGGAAGGAATTTATGACCAGAGGAGAACTAGAGATCATTATTGATCACAAAATAGAAGATTTTGATTACATCAAACTAAAAAGTTTCTGTACAAATAATACTAATGCAAACAAGATTAGAAGGGAAGTAACAAATTGGGAAAATATTTTTAAAAGCAAAGGTTCTGACAAAGGTCTCATTTCCAAAATATATAGAGAACTGACCCTAATTTATAAGAAACCGAACCATTCTCCAATTGATAAATGGTCAAAGGATATGAACAGACAATTCTCAGATGAAGAAATTGAAACTATATCCACTCACATGAAAGAGTGTTCAAAATCACTACTGATCAGAGAAATGCAAATTAAGACAACTCTGAGATACCACTACACACTTGTCAGATTGGCTAAGTTGACAGGAACAAATAATGATTAATGTTGGAGGGGATGTGGGAAAACTGGGACACTAATATATTGCTGGTGGAATTGTGAAAGAATCCAGCCATTCTGGAGAGCAATTTGTAACTATGCCCAAAAAGCTATCAAACTGTGCATACTCTTTTACCCAGCAGTGCTTATATCCCAAAGAAATACTAAAGAGCGGAAAGAGACATATATGTGCCAAAATGTTTGTGGCAGCTCTTTTTGTTGTAGCTAGAAACTGGAAGATGAATGGATGTCCATCAGTTGAAGAATGGTTGGGTAAATTATGGTATATGAAGGTTATGGAATATTATTGCTCTGTAAGAAATGACCAGTAGGCGGAATACAGAGAGTCCTGGATAGACTTATATCAAATGATGCTGAGTGAAATGAGCAGAACCAGAAGATCACTGTACACTTCAACAACAATACTGTATGAGGATATATTCTGATGTTAGTGGAAATCTTCAACATAAAGAAGAGCCAACTCACTTCCAGTTGATCAATGATGGACAGAGGTAGCTACACCCAGAGAAGAAACACTGGGAAGTGAATGTAAATTGTTAGCACTAATATCTGTCTGCCCAGGTTACATGTACCTTCGGAATCTAATGCTTATTGTGCAACAAGAAAATGGTATTTACACACATGTATTGTATCTAGGTTATATTGTAACACATGTAAAATGTATGGGATTGCCTGTCATCAGAGGGAGGGAGTAGAGGGAGGGGGAGATAATTTGGAAAAATGAATACAAGGGATAATATTATAAAAATATATATATATAATAAAAATTATTAAAAAAAAAGAATTATTGGAAATGAAATAAGCAAATCCTAAAGAATAAGTATCTCTTAGAAACAATAACTTCATCACAGAGAATGATAATAATGACTAAAATTTATGGGATACAGCCAAAACAGCACTAGCAAAACATTTCTAATTCATTATGTTTACATCAATAAAATAGAGAAAAAAAAAAAACTGATTGATGAATTGAGAATGTAGCTTAAAAAATGAATATCAACAATTAAACACCAAATTAAAAATGTTGAAAATCAAATGAGAAATTAATAAAATTATAAGTAAGAAAACTATTGAACTAATAAATACAACTAAGAAAGAAATAAAAAAAAAAATTAGCCAATATAAAAAAGCATAGGGGATAATTAGCCACCAGTGAAGAGAAAATTAAAGCAATAATTCAGATATATTTTGCCCCACTGTGAGCCAATAAATAATAATCTAAATGAAATGGTTCGATATTTATAAATATGTAAATTGCCCTAATTAAAAGAAGAGGCAATAAAATATTTAAATAGCCCCATCTTAGAAAAAAAAATTGAACAAGACATCAATGAACTAACTATCTGAGAAAAATTCTCCAGGACCATATGGATTTACAAGTGAATTCTACAAAACTTTTAAAGAGCAATTAATTTCAATAGTATATAAACTATTTGGAAAAATAAGTGATGAATAAGTACTACCCTGTACCTTTTATTACAGAAATATTATACTGATACCTGAATAAGAAAAAGCCAAAATAGAAAAAGAAAAGTATAGATCAATTTCCATAGGGAATGTTCATGCAAATAAAATAAAATACTATTAAAGAGATTTTAACAATTTATCAGTATGCTAATTACAATATGAACATGTGGGATTTATGCCAGGTTTGCAGTACAGATTCAACATAGGAAAACTATTAACATAAATGATCCTTTCAAAAATAAAACCAATAAAGATCATATGATTTTCTCAATAGGTTCAGAAAAAAACTTTTGACAAAATACAGCAACTGATCCTCTTAAAAATATCAAAGAGTATAAGAATAAATAGAGTTTTCTTAAAATGATAAGTGGTATCTATCTAAAACTATAATGTTCTCTGGTTTGGTTTTCTTGGGGTTTCTGGGAGCAGCCTTCTTTTCAGTTCAGTAATCACCACAAGAGTAGCCAGGGGTTATAGTCCAAATCCTTTATTATCTCTCAAAGTCTTGACTCCTTTCCTGGACCCGATTAGCTTTCTTATAGTCCAGATCCTTTATTATCTCCTTCCTGGGGCTAGGTAGCTTTCTGAAGAGCCTTTCAGACCCGCCTTGGTCTCAGTGGGGGAAGTGCAAGAGGCCAGGCCAGCCACCAGGAAGATCAAAGATCAAATTGAATTTCTCCCCTTGATTCTCAGAGATTAAGCTCCTGCCACCAGTCCTTTGTTTTCTCTGCTTCTACTCTGAGGGCTTTCTGAGACCCAGCTTATATACTCTATACTGAATATGAACCAATCATCATATCTCTAGGAACCATTATTTGTTGTAGGATTAAATCAATCATACTGAACCATAGATAAGCATTGGCTCCTAAATTCCACTTAGTACCTTGTAAGCATCCTTGTTTCAGTTTCAGAGTTTTGGCCCATAACATAAAACCATCCGTGAAAATTATCTATAAAGGAGAAAAGCTACAAGCATTCTTAAAAGAACAGGAGTGAAACAAGGATACTTATTATTTACACTATTCGATATTGTACAGAAATGTTAGCTTTACTATTAAAATAAAAAAAAAAAGAAAAAGAAAAGAATTAGAATAAGCAATGAGGAAACTAGACTATTACTCTTTGCAGATGATATGATGGCACAACTAGAGAATCCTTGAGAATCAACCAAAAACTACTTGAAGAAAATTAATAACTCTTTAAAAAAATTCAGGATATAAAATAAATCCACATAAATCATCAGCATGTCTACTTTTTATAAACAAAGTCCATCAGCAAGAGATAGAAAAAAGAAATTTCTTTTAAAATAACTGTAGATCATAGAAAATATTTTGGAGTTAATCTGCAAAGATGAACCTAGGAATCATACAAGAAAATTACAAAATATCAGATCTAAACAACCAGAAAAATATCAGTTGTTCATGATAAACTAATATAATAAAAATAACAATTCTTTCCAAATCAATTTACTTATTCAGTACCCAAATAATCAAATTATCACAAATTAAGTTACAGAGTTAAGGGAAAAAATAAAATTCATCTGGAAGAAAAAAGTAAAGAATATGAAGGTAATGGAATATTATTATTCTGTAAAAAAATGATGAATAAGCTGATTTCAGAAAGATTTGAAAAAATTTACATGAAATGATGCTAAGTGAAGCAAGCAGAACTAGGAACACATTGTACACAATAACAGCAAGAATATGTGGTCAACTGTGAAGTACTTGGTTCTAAGTGGTTCAGCTATCCAAAGCAATCCCAGTAGACTTTGAATAGAAAATGCTATTTGCATCCAGGAAAAAAGTATGGAGATTGAATGTAAATCAGTACATTCTATGTTAACTTCTTTTTTTCTCTATTTTTTTCTCTCCCATCATTTTTCCTTTTTATTCTGATTTTTTCTCCTAACATGATTCACAGAGAAATGTGCATTAAAATTAATTGATTAATATTAAAAAAAGAAATTCCAGGAATATCAGGATCATTTGGAATCATATTACTCTGTTGGATATAGAAAAGACATACAAAAGAGAAAAGGTCAGTTACATCCAAAAAAAAAAAATTATAGCAGTTCATTATGTCATGACAAAGAATTGAAAATGAAGGAATTATCCATCATATGAAGGTAATGGAATACTATTGTGTTATTATAAATGATGTACAGGCAGATTTCAGAAAAACCTAGAAGGACTTACATGTATTGATGCTGAGTGAAGTGAACAAAAACAGGAGAATATTGTACACAGCAGCTATGACTGATTTAGCAACACAACAAAGTCCAAAAAATTTACAATGGAAAATCTTATCCATATCCAGAGAAAGAAATATGGATTCTGAATACAGATTAAATCATACAATTTTCACTCTATTTTTGTTTTTTTTCATGTTTTTTCCCTTTTATTCTGAGCCTTCTTCCCAACATAGAAAATATAGAATTATGTTTACATGATTATTTGTGTATGATCTATGTCAGATTGCTTGCTGTCTCAAGGAAGGGGATGGGAGGACAAGAAACGGAAAAAATTGGAACTCAAAATTTTATTTTAAAAATGAATGCTGAAAACTATATTTACATATAGTTGTAAAAATAAAATACTATTGCCAAAAGTAAATAAATAATGGGGTGAAGAAGGGATTAATCATTCACCATTATGGTCAGCAGTTAGTCCTATTTGCCTTAGAATATAGCTGCCTCTTTTGCTAGTTGGATATTCCCAGAGACTAATAGAATGATTGTTACTTTTAAATCTCAGTTGATTAAACTCCCATGTTGTGAAGATAACCTTATCACAAAGTAGAGAAAAGCATTTTTCTTTGTCTTTAATAACATACATTATGAAATAAATCAAATGAGAGCAGAGGATTGTTGTTACACATGATTGTTTATCTTCTTCTGAACATAACAAGATGACACTCATTTATCAGCATATCCTTTCTCAGTTATTGGTTGCTCATTTGTAGGAAATTATATTATCCTAGGATCCAATTCTTTACTCAGAATATTCCCAAAGTATTTTTCCCTTTTATCCATACTTCAATATGTTGACCCTCAATCCCAGCACCTAAAATAATTAATTTAATTAATTTGGCAGGGCTGTGTGTGTGTTTCTCTGGGAGATTTTAAGCCTAACAAGAAAATATATAGATTAATCAACTGCAGTCCTTTTAGTGGTGGCAAAATACTGGAAATTGGATACTCATCAACTGGGGAATGGTTGAGAAAGCAGAGATATTTCAATGAAATGGAAGACTATTGTGGAGAAAGAAATGATGAGCAGGCAAATTTCAGAACCTGAAAAAACTTATACAAACTAATGCAAAGTGAAATAAGCAGAACCAGGGAAACACTATACAGTATCAGCAACATTGAGTGATGACCAGGTAGGAATGACTTAACTCTTCTTAGCGACACAATTACCTAATGAGTATAAAGGACTCATGAAAGAAAATGCTATCCACATCCACACTGATGTATTCTGAGTGCTTATTGAAGGCTACTTTTTTTATTTTTTAATTCTTTTTTAATGTTTTTGCCTTTTAATATGTTTATTCTTTTACACTTTTGACTAAAATGGAAATGTGTTTTATATGATAGTGGATAAATACACTTTATCAAATTTCCTGCCATTTTCAAAAGAGCAGAGATGAGGGAAAGAGAAAGAAAATTTTGTAACTCAAAATTTTATAAAAATGAATGCTAAAAATTGTCTTGAGTTATATTTGGGATAAAACAGCAAGTTATTAAAAATAATTAGAATCATAGAAAGGCAGAGTAAAATTTTCTGGAGAGATCTGAGGGTGAAATAATTATAGTTGATGACTAGGACTTTTAATTTGGTTCATTTTAACCTATAAATCTCAATATGATTCTATAACAGCAACTTGTAATAATATAAAGTAGATAGCAGATAACAAAACATGTAAGACATCGAAAGATATAATAATAACAGTAATATTTTCTCCATATGGGGAGAAAAGGGAGTTTGATAACAAAACACTGAATTTTCATCCTAATTGACTGTTTCAGATATCAACTTTTCTACTTCCTAGAACTTGGGGAATCTTGTTACGTCTTTAAACAGACTGAACTACACCGTAAGAGAAGGCAATTATTCAGGACATATGCTTCCTCCTCTTAATGCCTTCTACACCAGAATTCTCTGCCATTGACCCATTCATTTCATGATCACTTCTGATCCCTACCTTGAAGCCTTGGGTTATCCTGGGGCCATCCTTCCCTACACATCAATAGCATCTCTAGTAATACATACACACATTCATAAATTTATACACCACACACACACACACATACACACACACACACACACACACAGTCACACCATGTGCACAGAATATAGTGTCTCAAGTTCCTGAGATGATATCTCTCCAAATTCTTTCTGTAACTTAATCCCAATCTATATACTTGCTCCTGATAACAGAATTGCTCATTAAATAAATTCCTTTATCTCAGTTTCTGTATTTGTTACATAAGTATGTTGGCTCTCCACCTCTTGAACTTCAAACCTACAATGTTATGATACTATATTTACATCCATGGATTTCACATTTTACTCTCAATTTATTGACTGTAGTATTCTAGTTGGCAGTTAAGGAGTGAAGTAGATAAAGTGCTGAACTCTGAGTCAGGGAAACAAGCCCATATTTAGGGTCATATATTTGCAAGCTTTTGGTGATCCAGGAAAAGTAATTTAACCTCAGTTTCTTTATTTGTAAAATTAGATCATAATAATATCTACATTTTAGCATTGTAGTGAGGCTTAATTCATGACACATGTTAAGCACTTTGCAAATCTAAAAGTACTATATTTTTGTTATTGAGTGGTGTCTAACCAGTCACAACATTGTGGACCCTACTGTCTAATGAGGGTTCCTTGGCAAAGATACCAGAGCAGTATTCCAATCCTTCTCTGATGAATTAAACAAAAAGAGTGTCACTTATCCAAATCACAACTTGTAAGTATCTGAGGTTGTATATGAACTCAGGTTTTCCTGACTTTATCTATTGATCCAAGTAGCTGCCAAAAAGCACTATATAAATGCTAGGAATTCTTATTCCTAACCCATATCCATTCACTATGATTCAGCATTGTAAGATACCCTTTTTGCAACCAATTCAGGAAGGGAAATTGTTTAATGCTCTCTCCTTCTGGGGCACATTCCTGTAGGTTATTTCTCATCTGCCCTATTAGGAAAATTATAGATCTTCCATGGGGACACTTTAAAAAATAATAACCAGCCTCATGAAATAAACACAAATTTTACTTTAATTGTTCAGAGACATTCTCACCACTGTTTCTTTTGATAGGCCTTTCTAACTTGTGTATACTCTGTCTTTGTATCTGTCTTTGTCTCTCTCTCTCTGTTTTTCAAACTGTGTATGTTTGGTGGCAGTGAATGGTAAAACTGTTTATTATAAACAAGCAGGGATTTCTTTTTGTTGGGCAATCCCCCCTGCCTTTTTTCTCCTCCCTAATAACTTAACAGCTTCACCCCTATTTTTGAGAAAAAGGGAAGGTTTTTGGCTTTTGATTTTTTTTTCGTTGACAGAGATGCCACCAGGTATCTATACATCTCAGAGGCTAACACAAAATCAATATGTGTGATTATGCAATTTAGCCACCTCTCTAGTGCTAATTTATCTACTAACATCTGTAAATGACTTTATTATAAAAAATTCAAAGGCTCTGCTGAAAGCCAAATTAGGTTGGTAGCAATACAAAAACACATTATCAACCAGGGAAATCTCTAAAAGCCCCAGCAAATAGTCAAAACACCAAGAGATGAACAGAATGGCATAAAATGTGATATCAATTCATTAAGTGCTGACTGTTGTTGTTTTAGTGACGTTCTGAAGAAAAGTGCTTTGCTGGTGAATTTGCCAAGTTTCTCTTTTGGGAACCAATTTACCCTTCTCTTGCCTGTGTCTTCTCACAACTCTGTAACCTAGACCCTCATTTCCCAGGAAGGCAAAGCTGGCCAATTAACTGGAAGGATGGTTGAGGCTCTTAGAAATGAAGATAAATGGTACCTTTTATTTGGGTTCAAAGGTAAAAAATTATTTTGAGTGAGACCTTTTGGGGAGCATGAGGTGAGACACAGAAAATAGAGTAAAAGTTATTGCACATTGGAATTTGGACCAACCATTTCAACTCCCTTGGTTGAAAGTTCTACAATATTTCACACATAATGGACCATATATAATGTTCATTGATAAGTTTTGTATAATACATATGTGAATGAAATGGACTTGAGGCTGCTTCAAGTTCAGCATTTGTGAATCTTTGGTTAACAAAATTTGTGCAAAATAGCAATTTTTGAAACGACTAAACTAAGCAACAACTAAAAAACAAGTGAGAAAGTAACACAAATACTTTCTGATCAAGTGATGAAATGAAGGGATTATTAATATCTATCTTGAAAACCCCTACCCACCCTCAGGTTTTATATTCCAGTTCATGTCAAAGCTTAGATCACAGTTTAGGCCTTATCATTCAAACTATTGCTATTTAACTATGGGTTGATTCAGTGAAATTTAATCATGGGAAACTCATTGGCATATGTTATTTATTATTTATTTAGTTAGTTTTTAAACTTATTTTTATTTGTTTATTATCCATTACTTTATTTGTCTTAAAAACAAAGTATGCTATTTTTACTTAAAGACAAAGAGGAATACTTATGGAGTCCTAAAATTCTGCCTGCTATAAAATTTTAAAGCTTATACTGAGACAAAAGCTATAAAATATAGGAAAAGGTCAGCTTTCTTGATGGGTTAGTTTTAAGAAGAGAGCTTCTAACATCAAGAAACAAAGTATTAATTGAGTCAGGAATATTAGTCATTTATTTTTATTCGGAAAACCCATGTTAAATTAAGGTTTCAATTTTAGTAGAAGACACTCTTACTTAGTATTGTGAAAAAACTAAGTATCAGAATAAGCATAATTCAAAAAAAAACAAAAACAAATGCCACTTCACATTTTAAAGATAAAAACCAAGCATCTAACTTAAATTGAGTGTCAAACAAATCAATGACGAAGTAATGAACAGAAAATACAAGCAATCTTAAAGATCGAGGATGTATATTGTTTTTTTTTTCTCTTTTTTTTTCAACAATAGTATCTAGGTGATCAATGTTGTGTGTTGTTTGTTTCCACTGTTAAATGTATTTATTTTTAATACACATTACTTTATGAATCTTGTTGGGAGATAAAAATCAGAGCAAAATTTGATAAAATCCAACATCCAATCCTACCAAAAATGCTTGAGAGTATAGGAATAAATGGACTATTCCTTAGAATAATCAGGAGCATATATTTATGACCGTCAGTAAGCATAATATGTAATGGAGATAAACTGGAAACTTTTTCAGAAAGATCAGGAGTGAAACAAGGTTGCCCACTATCACCATTACTATTCAATACTGTATTAGAAATGCTAGCCTTGACAATAAGAGTCGAGAAAGAGATTAAAGGAATAAGAGTAGGTAATGAGGAAATCAAACTGTCACTCTTTGCAGATGATATGATGGTATACTTAGAAAACCCCAGAGATTCTAATAAAAAGGTATTAGAAATAATTCACAACTTTAACAAAGTTGCTGGATACATAATAAATTCACATAAATCCTCAGCATTTTTATACAACACCAACAAAATACAACAGCAAGAGATACAAAGAAAAAGTCCATTCCAAACAAATGTTGAGAATATAAAATATTTGGGAATCCATTTACCAAAGAAAAATCAGGAATTATATGAGCAAAATTACAAAACACTTGCCACAAAAATAAAGTCAGATTTAAATAATTGGAAAGACATCCAGTGCTCATGGATAGGCCGAGCGAATATAATAAAGATGACAATACTCCCCAAACTAATCTATTTATTTAGTGCTATACCAATCAGACTCCCAATAAACTATTTCAATGACCTAGAAAAAATAACAACAGAATTCATATGGAAGAATAAAAGGTCGAGAATTGCAAGGGAACTAATGAAAAAGAAGTCAGAGGAAGATGGTCTAAGTGTACCTGATCTAAAGCTATATTATATAGCAGCAGTTACCAAAACCATTTGGTACTGGCTAAGAAATAGACCGGTAGATCACTGGAATAGATTAGGTACAAAGGACAAAAAAGGATACGTCTATAGCAATCTAGTGTTTGACAAACACAAAGATACTAACATTTGGGATAAAAATTCATTATTTGGAAAAAACTGTTGGGAAAACTGGAAATTAGTATGGCAGAAATTAGATATGGACCCACACTTAACACCATATACCAAGATAAGATCAAAATGGATCCATGATTTAGGCATAAAGAATGAGATCATAAATAGATAAGAGGATCAGAGAATAGTCTACCTCTCAGACCTGTGGAGGAGGAAGGACTTTATGACCAGAGGAGAACTAGAGATCATTATTGATCACAAAATAGAAAATTTTGATTACATTAAACTAAAAAGTTTCTGTACAAACAATACTAATGCAAATAAGATTAGAAGGGAAGTAACAAATCGGGGAAATGTTTTTACAGTTAAAGGTTCTGATAAATTCTGATATATTTCCAAATTATATAGAGAACTGACCCTAATTTATAAGAAATCAAACCATTCTCCAATTGATAAATGGTCAAAGGATATGAACAGACAATTCTCAGATGAAGAAATTGAAACTATATCCACTCATATGAAAGAGTGTTCTAAATCATTACTGATCAGAGAAATGCAAATTAAGACAACTCTGAGATACCACTACACACCTGTCAGATTGGCTAAGATGACAGGAACAAATAATGATGAATGCTGGAGGGGATGTGGGAAAACTGGGACACTAATATATTGCTGGTGGAATTGTGAAAGAATCCAGCCATTCTGGAGAGTAATCTGGAATTATGCCCCCAAAAGTTATCAAACTTTGCATACCCTTTGATCCAGCAATGCTGCTATTGGGCTTATAATATACCAAAGAAATACTAAAGAGGGGAAAGGGACCTGTATATGCCAAAATGTTTGTGGCAGCCCTTTTTGTAGTGGCTAGAAACTGGAAGATGAATGGTTGTCCATCAATTGGAGAATGGTTGGGTAAATTATGGTATATGAAGGTTATGGAATATTATTGCTCTGTAAGAAATGACCAGCAGGATGAATTCAGAAAGTTTTGGAGAGACTTACATGAACTGATGCTGAGTGAAATGAACAGAACCAGAAGATCACTGTACACTTCAACAACAATGCTGTATGAAGATGTATTCTGATGGAAGTGGATATCTTCAACATAAAGAAGATCCAACTCACTTCCAGTTGATTAATGATGGACAGAAACAACTGAACCCAAGAAGGAACGCTGGGAAATGAATGTAAATTGTTAGCACCACTGTCTACCTACCCAAGTTACTTATACCTTCAGAATCTAATACTTAACGTGCAAGAAGAAAATGGTATTTACACACATATATTGTATCTAGGTTATACTGTAACACATGTAAAATGTATGGGATTGCCTGTCATCTAGGGGAGGGAGTGGAGGGAAGGAGGGGAAAATTTGGAAAAATGAATACAAGGGATAATATTATAAAAAAATTACTCATGCATATAAACTTTCAAAATTTTTTATAATTATAAAATAAAAAATTTGTAAAATCGATAAATAAATAAATAAAAATAAAAATAAAGATGCTGGGGAAAAAAAATCAGAGCAAAAAGGCAAAACCATGGAGAAAAAAAAACCAAACAAACAAAAAGAGAAATGAACATAGCATGTGTTTATTTACATTCAGTCTCTATAGTTCTTTTTCTGGATGCAGATGGCATTTTCTTTCCAAAGTCCTTTGGGATTGCTTTGGATCATTGAACCATTAAAAAGAAGCAAGTCTTTCATAGTTGTTTATTGGACATTCTTGCTGTTATTTGTTCAATGTATTTCAATTGGTTCTCTTTGTTTCACTCAGCATCAGTTCATGTAAATCTTTATAGGCCATTCTAAAATGAGCTTGTTCATCATTTTTTTACAGAATGATAATATTCAATTACCCTCATATGCTACAATTTGTTCAGCATTTCCCAACTGATAGGCACCTACTCGTTTTCCAATTCTTTGCCATCACTAAAAGAGCTGCTACAAACATTTTTGCACATGTGGGTTCTTTTCCTTCCTTTAAGATTTCCTTGGTATACAGACCCAGTAACAGCATTGGTGGGTCAAAGTATGAACAATTTTATAGCCCTTTGGGTATAATTCTACATTGTTTGTGAAAAAGACAACCAACTCCAAAAACAATGCATTAGTGTCACAGTTTTCCCCCATCCCCTCTAATATTAATAATTATCTTTTCCTGTCATCTTAATCAATCTGTGAAGTGTGATATGGTGTTAGAATTCTTACAAGGTGCTAAGTCAGTAGAATTGATAGAGACAATGGTTGTTTCGCAGGGTGCTTAACAGTTCTCTAGATGCACTTAGTACTTACTAAAGTTCAACAAAATTCACACCTTTAAGAGGGCATATATAAAGAGGAAGCCCACTAAAGCACAAGCCCACTCTTGGAGGAGGAGTCAGATTCATTCCAACTTCCACCTTTGTACTGGATGGAGACATTCAGAGGAAGAGAGGCTGAAGCTGGCAGAGGCAAAGGGCTAGAGGCAAGAGCTCTCAGAATCTCAGAAAGAGATAGGCCTCTAAGAAAACTAACTGGGCCCAAGGAAGGAGATAATACTTGGAAAGAGAAAATAAAGGATTTGGACTTTAACTCCTGGCTACATTTGAGGTGATTATACTGAACTTAAAGGAAGGCTGCTCCCAGAAGCCCCTCCAAGAAACCTGCTCTCAGAGAACTTTAAAATTTAGAGAAGAACATATGGTAACTCAGAGTTGTTTTGATTTTTGTATCTCTAATCAATAGTCATTTAGAACATTTTTTTTTCATATAACTATAGATGGCTTTAATTTTATTATCTGAAAACTATCTGTTTGTATCTTTTGGCCATTTATCAAGTGGAATTCTTATAAATTTGATGGAGTTCTTTATATATTTTAGAAATGAGATTTTTATCAGAAACACTGGTTGTATTGAAGCTTTTATTCAGTTTTGTACTTCCCTTTTAATTTTGTTTTGTTGGTTTTGTTTGTGCAAAAACTTTTTAACTTAATGTAGTCAAATTGTCCATTTTGCCTTTCATAATGTTCCCTAGTTCTGTTTTGGTCATAAATTGCTCCCTTCTCCAAAGAGCTTATAGGTAAATTATCCAATGGCAATTTTTTTCTAATAGTGAGTTCTTGCTCAAGAAGTTGAGTTTGTGGACTTATCAAATAATGGATTATTATAGATCTTAAATATTGTGTCCTGTGTATCTAATATATTCCATTGATCTGCCTACCACTCTCTTTCTTAGCCAGCACTAAATTGTTTTGATAGCTGCTGCTTTATCATATAATTTTAAGTTTGGTACTGCTAAGCCACTATCCCTTGTATTTTTTTTTTCATGAATTCCCTTGGTATTCTTGACCTTGTGTTCTTCCAAATGAATTTTGTTATTATTTTTTCTAGTTCTACAAAATATTTTTTGGAATTTAATTGGAATGACACCGAAAAAGTAGATCAATTTAGGCAAATTATCATTTTTATTATATTAGCTTGGTCTATCCATGAACAATTGATATTTTTCCAGTTGTTTAGATCTGACTTTATTTGAGTGATTTTTTAAAATAATTGTTTTCATAAGGTTCTTGGGTTTATCTTGAGAGGTAGATCCTCAAGTATTTTATGTTGTATACAGTAATTTTAAATGAAATTTCTCTTTCTATCTGTTGCTGATGACCTTTGTCAGTAATATAGAAAAATTCTTATGATTTGTTGGGATTTATTTTATATCCTGCAACTTTGCTTTAGCTGTTTATTGTTTCCAGTAGGTTTTTGGATGATTTTCTAGGATTCTCTAAGTATAGCATCATATCATCTGAAAAGAATGATAATTTAATTTCCTTATTTCCTATTCTAATTCATTTAATTTCTTTTTCTTTTCTTGTTGCTAAAGCCAATATTTCTAGAACAATGCTGATTTCCAACTTCCACCTTTGTGCTGGCTGGAGACATTCGGAGGAAGATAATGGGCATCTTTGTTTCACTCCTGATCTTACTGGAAATGTATCCAGTTTCTCTCCATTACAAAAAAAATCTTGCTGCTAGTTTTAAATAGATACTGCTTATTATTTTAAGGAAAGTTCTCTTTATTCCTATGCTCTCTAGTGTATTTGATAGGAATGGATGCTATATTTTGCAAAATATTTTTCTGCATCTATTGAAGTTAAGATATGATTTCTGTTGATTTTGCTATTAATACAGTCAATTATAGTTTTCCTGATAGTTTTTCCAGCATTCCTGGCATAAATTCCACTTGGTCATAGTGTATTAACCTACTGAAAAGTTGCTGTAATCTCTTTGCTAATATTTTATTTAAAAATTTTGCATCAATATTCATCAGGAAGATTGATCTATAATTTTCTTTCTCTGTTTTGGCTCATCCAGGTTTAGGTATCAGGACTATTTTTGTGACATAGGAAGAATTTGGCAGACTCCTTTTTGACCTATTTTTCCAAATAATTTACAAAGGATTGGAATTAATTGCTTTTTTAAATGTTTGGTAGAATTCACTTGGTAATCCATCTGGTCCTGGAGATTTTTTTTCTCAGGGGGTTCATTAATTGTTTCTTCAATTTCTTTTCTTAAAGTGGGATCTTCTGTTAATCTAGGCAACTTATATTTTTGTACATATTCATCCACTTCAGTTATATTATCACACTTGCTGGTATACAGTTGAACAAAATGCCTTCTAATTTTTGCTTTAATTTCTTTTTCTTTGGTGGCAAGTTCACTATTTTTTAATGATGGTGATATACATTTTTTCTTTCTTTTTTCTGATCAAATTAAATAAAACTTATCTATTTTGATGTTTTTTTCATAAAACCAACTCTTACTTTTATTTAATAGTTCAATAGCTTACTTACTTTCAGTTTTAATAATCTCTCATTTGAGTTTCAGAATTTCTTATTTGGTATTTAATTTGGAGTTTTTATTTTGTACTTTTCCTAGCTTTTTAATTGTATGCAGAATTCATTGACCAAATTTTTCTCATGAACTGCTTTGGGTAAATCTTATAAATTTTCATGTTATATCATTATTGTCATTCTCTTGAATAAAATTTTGGGTGGTTTCTGTGATTTGTTGTTTGATCCACTCATTTTTTTAGAATTATATTATTTAATTTCCAATTTGCTTTAACCATCTTTCCTTTCCTCTTTATTGAATATAATTTTTATTGCATTGTGGTCTGAAAAGGAAGCATTTACTATTTCTGCCTTTCTGTATTTGATTTTGAGGGTTTATGCCCCAAGGCATGATCAAGTTTTGTAATGTACTGCTGAGAAAAAAAGGAATATTCCTTTCTATCCCTATTCAATTTTCTCCAAAGTCTATCATATCTAAATTTTCTAGGATTAACCTCCATAGTTTTTTTTTTTCTTGTTTATTTTGTGGTTAGATGTGTCTAATACTGAGAGGGTAAGGTTGAGGTTCCCCACTAATATAATCTTGTCTTATTTCTTCCTGTAATTGGCTTAAAAACTTCTCTAATAATTTGCCTGCTCTGCTATTTGGTACATGCACAATTAATATTATTACTACTTCATTGTTTAAGGTAACCTTAATCAAGATATGCTTATACCCCTGTCTCTTTTAATAAGACCTATTTTAATCTTAAATCAGTATTTCTACCCCTGCTTTTCTTTCTTTCTTTTTTTTTTTTTAGTTGAAACATAATAGATAAATGTGTTTCTTATATACCACATATTATAGGATTCTGGCTTTTATTCCAGTCTGCTATCCATGTCTGTTTTATGGAAAGTTCATCCCATTCACATTCACAGATAAAATTATTAATTCTGTATTTCCTGTTATTTTATTTTCCTCATTATATTTTTTTTCTTTTTCCCCCTTTCTTTATTCACCAATGTTTTGCTTCTGACAACCACCTCCCTCAATCTGCCCACCTCTTATACAGTCCCTTGATCTAATAATTCTGGAATTTAGCTACAATATTCCTTGGAGTTTTCATTTTCAGTGATCAATGGATTCTTTCAATCGTCATTTTCCTCTCTGCTTCTACAACATAAGGGCAGTTTCCCTTGATGATTTCTTGAAAGATCTTGTCTAGCTTCTTTTTTTATTTTGCTTTTCAGGGAGTCCAAAAATTCTTAAATTGTCTCTCTTGGATCTATTTTCTAGTTCAGTTGTTTTTCTGATGAGGGATTTTACATTTTCTTCTATTTTTTCTTTATTTTTGATTTTGTTTGACTGATTCTCAATGTCTCATTGAGTCATTTGCTTCCATTTGTTTAATTCTAATTTTAGTGAATTATTTTCTTCAGTTAGATATTTAATTCCTTTTGCATTTGGCTAATTAAACTTTTAAATGAATTGTTTTGTACATTGGATTTTTTTCAATTTCAGAAATTCAGTTTTTCAACAAGTGGTTTTCTTTTTCCATTTTGCCAAAACTATTGTTTAAGGAGTGCTTCCCTTTAGACAATTTATTTCTTTTCTTTTCTTTTCTTTTCTTTAATTTTCTTTTCTTTTCTTTTCTTTTGTTTTCTTTCTTTCTTTCTTTCTTTTCTTTTCTTTTCTTTTCTTTTTTTTTTTTTTTTTACTTTTTCAGAGCTCTCATTGCCTTTCCCCATTTTTCTTCTATCTTTCTTTTTAAGAACCTTTTTTAAATTCTTCCAATAGAGCCTTGTGGGAGGTAGAACAATTGAGGCTCATTTGGAGCATTTTTGTCTTTTAGTGGCTTGAGAGCTTGTCTTATGGGAACTATTTAAAAACTTAGTCCTTATACCTTCAAAATGGTATGAATTCTAGCAGCATTTCTTCCCTCCCCCCATATTTGATCAATTTTAGCTTTTTTCCTCTCCTCTTTTCAATTTATTTATTGCCATCACATTTTGTGGGAATAATGTTGTAAATATGGTGGTAGGGTTGGGGTCAGAAAGACCTATGCATAAATACTATCATAGGTAATAATTTTTTGATCATGAGTAAGTCACTTACTTCTTTTAGCCTCAGTTTCTTCATCTGTAAAATGGGGGCCAATAAATGTAGCATGCAACTCACACGGCTGTTGCGAGCATAAAATCAGATAATGTATATAAGCTATTTCCCATAATGTAAATTATTAACGTTAGTATTCTCACTTCATGTAGTTATTCAGGCACTGAGGTTATAAATACTAAATATTATGCTTCCCCTATTGTCACAAATGAGAATAGCTCATCTGGAAGTGGAAAAAAAATCTATTTCATTTCAGACATATGATTTGTTCTGTCTCCTACCATCATTCACACATACTTTAAGGATGATTTGACATTTGAACAATGTCATCTTATAAATCCTTATTATAGAATGGTTTTCCCCTCAGTTTTTTACTGTTTTGTAAAATTATACTTTTGTTATTATTCCATTATAATTACATATTATATTGTGTAAATTAACCATATTACTAAATTTATGTTATCTCTGGCAATAATGTCTGTCTATGTGGCAAGATGGTTGTTTTTGCTTGTTGAATTCTAGGCCTTTTTGGATTCACCAACTTAATTTGATTTGGTTCAATAAATTTTTTCAAATGATGTTTATATCCATTATCAATGTCAAAAATACTTATTTCTGTTCCATTTTAAGTACATACTGCTTATTCCAAAAAGATTAAGTTAGACTGTTCCAATTGATCATCTTGTCTTTTCAACTTTATTTATTCTTCTACTATGACTCATTTTGACATTTGCTGTAATAAATTTATCAGTTTACTATGACTATAGGCAGACAGCTTATTTTGACATTATTTTGACATTGTTTCATTATTAGGAACCAAAAACTTCCTATTAAGATACAATGATTTTTATTGTGGTAATAATATTTGGAAGTCACCATTTCTATGATTTTCTGTTTGAAGAAACTATGATGTAAAATTTTGAAACTTTGGAATGGTTTACAAGTATAGGCTATATAAATAAGCTATAGGCACTTCTTTCCAAAATAAATTACATATCCGTTAATAAGATTCCTAATTCTAGAGGTAATCACTGAAGAATCAAAGTGACATTCTAATGTCATTGACTCAATAATCTAGCTGTTTGTTTTCCCCCAAGATTTTCATGATTATGAATTATTTTACTTAAAGAATTATCATTTATTAGGATTTGCTTATTATTAAAGAAATATTCTATTCAGAAAGTTTTAAGTATATTAGGAAAGTAGTATTTATTAAAGTGTCATAGTAAGTTGATACAAAGAATCTCCCAAAAGTTTATGTCAAAAATATATACACAATCTCCAGGGGAAATAGTATCAAGTTTAAAGAACATTTGTCAAAATTGTAACTCACAGCTCCTTGTGGTTAGAAGTTCTTTTTCAGCTTCATGAGGGCTCAAAAAGTTCCCCTTAAACATGGTGAACATTTGGTGTGTTGATCCTTATTTATCTCATGAGAAAGACACTACTGTTATCTGATTTTGGAATTCTACTATATAACTTAGTAAAGGTGGAAAGTCCAATATCCTGAAGATTCTTTGGAACTTTCCAAGGTTCTTTTTTGACCAGTGTATCTATGGGTAAGGGAGGGAAGGAAACCAGGAAGGAACAAAATGTTTGTCTTTCTTAATGGCTTCTCAGGAAGTTTACCTTAATTGCTTTCTCCTCATTTCCTGCTTTCTGAATCGTCTTTCTCTAATACTGACAACCTTGATGCTTTTATAAATATGTCAAAATTCCACATCCACTTGGAACATACTTCCTATATAATAACTCAAAAATATTTGAGTAGCTCCAGTAGGAAAAATCTAAGCTTTCATTAATGCAATCAATTTTTTGAAATATTTAAAAATTGGGGCAGCTAGGTGGTACAGTGGATAGTATACCAGCCCTGAAGTCAGGAAGATCTAAGTTCAAATCTAGTCTCATACACTTAATACTTCCTAACTGTGTGACCTGGGCAAGTCACTTAACCCCAATTGCCTTAGCAAAAAAAAAAAAAAAAAAAAAAAAAAAAAAAAAACTAGTACTTTTGATATAAGCTTTGAGCCCTCTTTAGAACTGCTCATCTACCTTTGGTGTCTACCTGATTCATTCAACTCTTACCTGTGCTCCAGAAAACTGAAGTATGCACAGAAGCCACACTCCAATAAATTGTTTTGGCCAATAGGCTAAACCATTTTAAGGATTACAGGCAGTGCTCAAACATGTCAGTGAGTTGCATTTACCCTAAGTATATGAAGACTTCCTGCACTGGAATGGGCAAATGAGAACAATTAGTCTCAAAAGTCATAAAGACACATGGAACAGCCATTGTGAAATGCTTAGAGTTTGATTAGACATTAAAGATGCCACAGTCATCCTCTGTTTCCTGGGTCATTGTTATGGGCCAGACCTCTGAACTTGAAACAAAAGATTCTTTTTTTCTTTTTTTTTTTTTTTTTTTTTTTTTTTTTTTTTTGTGTGTGAATATCATTTTCTTGTTGCACAATAAACATTAGAATCCGAAGGTACATGCAACCTGGGCAGACAGATTGTAGTGCTAACAATTTACATTCCCCTCCCAGTGTTTCTTCTCTGGGTGTATCTACCTCTGTCCATCATTGATCAACTGGAAGTGAGTTGGATCTTCTTTATGTTGAAGATTTCCACTTCCATCAGAATACATCCTCATACAGTATTGTTGTTGAAGTATACAGTGATCTTCTGGTTCTGCACATTTCACTCAGCATCAGTTGATTTAAGTCTCTCCAATCCTCTCTGTATTCCTCCTGCTGGTCATTTCTTACCGAGCAATAATATTCCATAACTTTAATATACCACAATTTACCCAACCATTCTCCAACTGATGGACATCCATTCATCTTCCAGTTTCTAGCTACAACAAAAAGAGCTGCCACAAACATTTTGGCACATATATGTCTCTTTCCGCTCTTTAGTATTTCTTTGGGATATAATCCCAGTAGTAGCGCTGCTGGGTCAAAGGGTATGCACAGTTTGATAACTTTTTGGGCATAATTCCAGATTGCTCTCCAGAATGGCTGGATTCTTTCACAACTCCACCAGCAATGTATTAGTGTCCCAATTTCCCCACATCCCCTCCAACATTTGTCATTATTTGTTCCTGTCATCTTAGCCAATCTGACAGGTGTGTAGTGGTATCTCAGAGTGGTCTTAATTTGCATTTCTCTGATCAGTAGTGATTTGGAACACTCTTTCATGTGAGTGGATATAGTTTCAATTTCTTCCTCTGAGAATTGTCTGTTCATATCCTTTGACCATTTATCAATTGGAGAATGGTTCGGTTTCTTATAAATTATGGTCAGTTCTCTATATATTTTGGAAATGAGACCTTTGTCAGAACCTTTGTTTTTAAAAATATTTTCCCAATTTGTTACTTCCCTTCTAATCTTGTTTGCATTAGTATTATTTGTACAGAAACTTTTTAGTTTGATGTAATCAAAATCTTCTATTTTGTGATCAATAATGATCTCTAGTTCTCCTCTGGTCATAAATTCCTTCCTCCTCCACAAGTCTGAGAGGTAGATTATCCTCTGTTCCTCTAATCTATTTATTATCTCCCTCTTTATGCCTAAATCATGGACCCATTTTGATCTTATCTTGGTATATGGTGTTAAGTGTGGATCCATATCTAATTTCTGCCATAATAATTTCCAGTTTTCCCAACAGTTTTTTCCGAATAATGAATTTTTATCCCTAATGTTGGAATCTTTGGGTTTGTCAAAGATTAGATTGCTATAGATGTACCCTTTTTTGTCCTTTGTATCTAATCTGTTCCACTGATCTACCGGTCTATTTCTTAGCCAATACCAAATGGTTTTGGTGACTGCTGCTGTATAATATAGCTTTAGATCAGGTACACTTAGACCACCTTCCTCTGAGTTTTTTTTCATTAGTTCCCTTGCAATTCTTGACCTTTTATTCTTCCATATGAATTTTGTTGTTATTTTTTCTAGGTCATTAAAATAGTTTCTTGGGAGTCTGATTGGTATAGCACTAAATAAATAGATTAGTTTGGGGAGTATTGTCATCTTTATTATATTCGCTCGGCCTATCCAAGAGCACTGAATGTCTTTCCAATTATTTAAATCTGATTTTATTTTTGTGGCAAGTGTTTTGTAATTTTTTTCATATAATTCCTGACTTTTCTTTGGTAGATGGATTCCCAAATATTTTATACTCTCAACATTTGTTTGGAATGGAATTTCTCTTTGTATCTCTTGCTGTTGCATTTTGTTAGTGATATGTAAAAATGCCGAGGATTTATGTGGATTTATTTTGTATCCTGCCACTTTGCTGAAATTTTGAATTATTTCTAATAGCTTTTTAGCAGAGTCTTTGGGGTTCTCTAAGTATACCATCATGTCATCTGCAAAAAGTGATAGTTTAATTTCCTCATTTCCTACTCTAATTCCTTGAATCTCTTTCTCGGCTCTTATTGCCGAGGCTAGCGTTTCTAGTACTATATTGAATAGTAATGGTGATAGTGGGCAACCTTGTTTCACTCCTGATCTTACTGGGAAAGGTTGCAGTTTATTTCTATTGCATATTATGCTTACTGACGGTCTTAAATATATACTCCTGATTATTCTAAGGAATAATACATTTATTCCTATACTCTCAAGAGTTTTTAGTAGGAATGGATGTTGGATTTTGTCAAATGCTTTTTCTGCATCTATTGAGATGATCATATGGTTCTTATTAACTTGATTATTAATATGGTCAATTATATTAATAGTTTTCCTAATATTAAACCAGCCCTTCATTCCTGGAATAAATCCTACTTGATCATAGTGTATTATCTTGGAGATGATTTTCTGAAGTCTTTTTGCTAATATCTTATTTAAGATTTTACCATCAATATTCATTAAGGAGATTGGTCTATAATTTTCTTTCTCAGTTTTCGATCTACCAGGTTTAGGTATCAGTACCATGTCTGTGTCATAAAAGGAATTTGGTAGGACTCCTTCATCCCCTATTTTTTCAAATAATTTATATAACATTGGGGCTAATTGTTCTTTAAATGTTTGGTAGAATTCACATGTGAATCCATCTGGCCCTGGGGATTTTTTCCTGGGGAGTTGATTAATAGCTTGTTCTATTTCTTTTTCTGAAATGGGACTATTTAAGCAATTTATCTCCTCCTCTGTTAATCTAGGGAGCCTATATTTTTGGAGGAAGTCATCCATTTCACTTAAGTTATCAAATTTATTGGCATAAAGTTGGGCAAAGTAACTCCTTATTATTTCTCTAATTTCCTCTTCATTGGTGGAAAGATCCCCCTTTTCATTTGTAAGACTATCAATTTGATTTTCCTCTTTCTTTTTTTTGATCAAATTTACCAAAGGTTTATCTATTTTATTGGCTTTTTCATAAAACCAACTCTTGGTTTTATTTATTAATTCAATAGTTTTTTTACTTTCAATTTTATTGATTTCTCCTTTTAATTTTTGTATTTCGAGTTTAATTTTTGGTTGGGGGTTTATAATTTGGTCTTTTTCTAGCCTTTTAAGTTGTAAGCCCAATTCGTTAATCTTCTCTTTCTCAATTTTCTTCAAATAAGCCTCTAAAGATATAAAATTTCCCCTTATTACTGCTTTAGCTGCATCCCAAAGATTTTGATATGATGTCTCATCATTATCATTATCTTGGGTGAAATTGTTAATTGTTTCTATAATTTGCTCTTTCACCCAGTCATTCTTTAAGATGAGATTATTCAGTTTCCAATTACTTTTTGGTCTATTTACCCCTTACTTTTTACTGAATGTAGCTTTTATTGCATTGTGATCTGAGAAGAAGGCATTTATTATTTCTGCCTTCCTACATTTAATTTTGAGATCTTTATGTCCTAGTATATGGTCAATTTTTGTATAGGATCCATGAACTGCTGAGAAGAAAGTATATTCCTTCCTATTGCCATTCAGTTTTCTCCAAAGGTCTATCATACCTAGTTTTTCTAATGTTCTATTTACTTTTTTAATTTCTTTCTTGTTTGTTTTGTGGTTTGATTTGTCTAAATCTGAGAGTGCAAGGTTGAGATCTCCCACTATTATAGTTTTACTGTCTATTTCTTCTTGCAGTTCTCTTAACTTTTCCTTTAGAAAGTTAGATGCTATACCACTTGGTGCATATATGTTTAGTATTGATATGGCTTCATTATTTATGCTACCTTTCAGCAGGATATAGTTTCCTTCCTTATCTTTTTTAACGAGATCTACTTCTGCTTTTGCTTGATCTGAGATAAGGATAGCTACCCCTGCTTTTTTGGCTTTACTTGAAGCATAATAGGCTCTGTTCCAACCTTTTACCTTTACTCTGTATGTATCTCCCTGCTTTAAGTGTGTTTCCTGTAGGCAACATATTGTAGGGTTCTGCTTTTTGATCCAATCTACTATCCGTCTCCGTTTGATGGGATCGTTCATCCCATTTACATTTACAGTTAAAATTACTAATTCTGTATTTCCTGCCATCATATTATCCCCAGATTATGCTTTTTTCCCTTGACCCCCCGGATCCCCCTCCCCGATATTTAATTTACAGACCCCCCTTGTGACGCGCAACCCTCCCTCTTTTTTTTTTTTTTTATTAAGATCCCTCCCCCCTCCCTCCAAGTCCCTTCACTTATTCTCCTTTTCCTTTTCCCTTTTCCTCTCCCCCCTTTTAATGAGGCGAGAGAAAATTCTCTGAAAAACAAATATGTTAATTATTTACTCTTTGAGCCTCTTCTGATGAGAGTAAGATTCACACAATGATTCTCCCCCTCACTAAGTTCCCTCAGATATGGTGTATTTTCTATGTCTCTTCCTGGGATGTAGTTTCCCTCTTTTTATCACTCCTTCCCTTTACTACACCCCCCTTTTTTTCTTTTATATCAGTAAAATCAAATTATCCTTGAGTATTTTTTATATACCCACAACAGAGTTACAGTTCTCAAGGGTTCTGTGTACCTTTTTCTGTTTCTCTTCAGTCTTGTGGATGTAGATCAAATTTTTTGTTTAAGTCTGGTTTTTTTCTTAGAAACATATAGAATTCCTCTGTTTCATTGAATGACCATCTTCTTCCATGGAAAAAGATGCTAAACTTAGCTGGGTAGTTCATTCTTGGTTGCAGTCCTTGATCTTTTGCCTTACGGAATATCAGGTTCCAGGCCCTTCTATCTTTTAATGTGGAGGCAGCCAGATCTTGTGTCAACCTTATTGTGGCACCTTGGTATTTAAATTGTTTTTTTCTAGCTGCTTGCAGGATTTTCTCCTTTGTGTGGTAATTCTGCAGCTTAGCCATAATATTCCGTGGTGTTCTTTTTTTAGGGTCTATTTCAGAAGGAGTTCGATGAATTCTTTCCACATCTACTTTCCCTTCTGTTTCTATTATCTCTGGACAGTTCGCTTTGATAATTTCCTGTAAAATAGAATCTAGGCTCTTTTTTTGGTCATAGTTTTCTGGAAGTCCAATAATCCGCAGATTATCTCTCCTAGATCTATTTTCCAGGTCTATAGATTTTCCCAGTAAGTATTTGACGTTGTTCTCCAGCTTCTCATTTTTTTTGTTTTGTTTGACTGATTCTTGGGTTCTCTGTGAATCATTCATTTCTATTTGTTCCATCCTGACTTTTAAGGTGTTATTTTCTTCTTTCACAGTTTTTAGTTCTTTTTGTAAATGCCCAATTTCGTTTTTAAATGAATTATTTTGCTCTATTGAGTTTTTTTCCATTTCCCTAATTTTTTTTTTTTGAGAATTATTTTCTTTTTCCAATTCAGAAATTCTATTTTCTTGAGACTTTTTTATCTTTTCCAATTCAGAAATCCTACTTTCCTGTGTTTTTTTAACCTTTTCTAATTCACTAATTTTGTTTCCCTGCATCTCCTGTGAATTCTTTATTTTTTCCAACTCCAATTTCAGGACGTTGTTATTCTCTATCATAACTTCCCTTTCTTTTCCCCATTTTTCTTCGATCTCCCTCAATTTTTTAAGAGCTTCTTCTAGGAGAGAGTTATGTGATGGGGGGCAGGAATCGTTCCCCTTTAGGTTGTTATCTTCTGAATCTTTGCTGTTAACTTCCTCGGGGTTGGATACCCACTCTTTCTCTGTATAGAAGGAATCTATAGTTTTTCTAGCTTTTTTGCTCATACTTAAAAAATGTTTTGGGGTCTGTCCCTGGGGTAGGAAATTATTTACTTCTTTATCAGCTTCCTCCCAGACCGGATGGATGCAGCGGCTCCTGCGCCTTAGCTAAGATAGAGCTCTGGGAGAGAGTTCCCCACCCCCTCCCTGGAAGTGCCTCAGAGGTGATTAGCACTACTGTGCTTCGAGGGCGTAGAATAGTGAAGACTGCAGGAAGCCCAGCCTATGTGTCCGGGTGGGGAGTGAATGTCTGCAGCAGGTGACGTGAGAAGCCCCTGCGCTCAAACTGGAAGTGTCTGCCAGAAACCGCGGTCCCTAGTTCAAAGGTTCCGCTTCTCTGGGACTTCCTGGAGCTGAGTTCCACTCCCTCCATCTAAGCTAGGCAGTGTGTGTTGCCTTGGGCCGTATCCACCCACTTGTCAGTCTCTTAACTATTCTCAGGAGGTAGCTGAGGCCACACCCCCCGGCGCCGAGATCTGTGCCTGAGTCACCCCCAGGGTCCGGGGAAAATCTAATCTGAGTTTTAAAATATTTTGGCTTTCTCTTCTGAACTGCTAAATAATTAGCAGAAAAGAGCTAACAGCCTGTGCCAGATTCCTTTACCTCAGTGGCTTCTCTGATCCCAGAGCCCTTCCCAGCGCAATGGGCGCAGTGTGCCCCTACCCCACCGTCTGTGCTGGTCTTTCTTATTCCTCCCCTGAGAACTGACCTTTCCTGTTGAAACTCCAGATTCTCTTCAGCTGGTAAGTCGTGCTTCCAGTCCTTGTGGTATCTATCAGTCCTGAGCTAATTTTGAGACTTAATTTATCTAATTGGTTGTGAGGGAGTGAGGACGTTCACTGAGTCGTGTGTTTCTTCTCCGCCATCTTGGCTCCGCCCCGAAACAAAAGATTCTTACAAGGTACTAAGTCAGTGGAATTGATAGAGACAATAGTCATCTCATTTAGCATGGTGCTTAACAGTTCTCTAGTTCAGTACATGTACTTAGTACTTACAATAGTTCCACAAGATTCACACCTTTGATAAAAGAGCATATAAACTGGGACAAACTCATCCAGAATCAGAAATAGGGAAGACAGAGAAGTGGTGGCAGGCTCTCCTTCTTCCCTTCTCCACTGAAACCAAGATCCGGAAGTCCTCCAGAAAAAAACTACTGGAACCCTAAGTGAAGGAGCTAAGACTTTGAAGGAGACAATAAAGGATTTGGACTTTAATCCCTTGTTAGTCATGTGGTGATTAGTGAATTAGGAAGGCTGCCTCCAGAGACCCCAAGAAAACCTCAACAGAAACATTACATTTTAAAGAGACATTGTTTTGTCACCCCACTTCATTCAAAGTAAATGATAGTGTTCTTAAGCAATCTCAGATATAGACTTGAATCTAAGGAAAGAACATCTGAACAACCTTGAAAGCCACTGAATGAAGTGTAATAATGCCATCAAGGAGGTCTCTCTCTCTCTCTCTCTCTCTCTCTCTCTCTCTCTCTCTCTCTCTCTCTCT